>NC_089257.1:14479051-15082176 GCF_963930625.1 Muntiacus reevesi | reverse complement strand
GCCAGCTGTACCTGTGTCTGGCCCTGGCTACCGACAGAGAAACGCAGAAAGTCACCAAGTCTACACTGCAAAGTGTTAAGAATTCTGAAAGACAAAGCCGGAATCAGAACTCACCAGGAGACACTGCACTCTACCTACCCTCTTTGAACACAGAGACATTTCTTGACTGGCATAAAATGGGTGCATGAATACTTAACTGACGCTTCATACAGACTTAACCAGTCTCCAATTTTGCTAATGAGTAATGACGCTTCCAACCATTTTAATGCAAAGTTTACACTATGACACACACACACACACACACACACAGAAACTAAAAGCACTTTCTTGGACCTGCCTACATCATCAGCAGTTATTAAGAGGAAAGGAACTTACTATTTCTAAGTTCATAACACCTCATTCAATCCTATATGGCCATTCCAAGGTGGGGACTAGTCTAGGAATTCAGAGGCTAAAATGATCTACTGAATACATGAAAAATTCTAATTTCAGAGCCCACAATCTCTCTCTCTTGAGAAATGTGCCCATCCAGGCTGCACAAACCTGTATAGGGACAGTGTGTCTTGAGCGTGCTCTGGAGTGCTTGTTAAGACAGCAGAGAACAAGTTAAATGTCTACTTGTTAGTTTTATTCTGGAAGATATAAAGGGCAAATAAAAGACCAAGGAGTCATGTTTCCCAGTATATTGCACGGAAAAGCTGAGAAGCACTACAGTGTGTGACCCTGTGAGTCCAGACTCACACTGCATGCTGGCTGGGGAACCTCCAGGATACAAGAGCAAAACGCAGGCTGGGGTTGTTAAGAAGGAGCAATTATATTAAAGTAAGAGGGACACACATCAAGGCCCCAGAGAAAATGGCAGCCCTGCGGGGACTAAGAACACCCTAGTTGCATAGCAGAGAAAAAGAAAACGGAATTATTCATTTAAAACACACACACATAAGTAGATTAATCATCCTACTAAGTCACCCAAAGACTTTTTAAAGAAAACTTAGGCAGACCAAAAAAAGGACACACTGTCTTCCTCCACCAGGCCCTAGTCACTTGAAGGAGGACAGTGGGAAGATTAATACACAAGAAGGTGTTTGCTTTAAAAAGCTTCGTCATTCCAGTTTTACTTTTCTCACATTTGGTTGCCTTGTCTGTAAAAAAGAAAAAAAAAAAACCAGAAACGCTCTGGGGAGAGAGGAAAGCTACATGGAAATTAAAAGCTTTAGGTTTGAGGGATTTTTTTTAACTGACACTTTTTCTTTCTTCCTTTGAGTATTTATGTACTTATCTGGCTGTGCCGGGCATGCAAACTCTTAGTTGCTGCATGTGGAATTTAGTTTTTCCCGACCAGGGATTGAACTCGGGCTCCTGTACTGAGAGCATGGAGTCCTGGCCACTGGACCACCAGAAAAGTCCCTAGGTTTGAATTTTCTACATCTTTCATTTCCGTAGGGAACCAAACAAAATGCGTTGCAAGCTGTGAGGAAGCCTGAACTACCCTTGTTCTATACTTCCCTGGGGCTCCACAAAGTCTGTTTCTATTAACATCATCTTCATGCTCTTAACCACCATGTGTGGAGGCACAGAAGTGGTTTCAAAGATGGGTAAAAACGGGGAGTTAGGGAGAAAGGGGCACCGAACAGGTGGGTGGGGTTGGGGTGAGGGGCGACAGACACGGACGGGGCAAGGCGGCCCCGAGGACGCGAGCAGGACCGCCTGCTTGTGACGGTCAGACGGTGAGAGTACAGCGGCTCCAGAACTACAGCCGCGCCTTGCGAGTCGGTGGCGCCGAGCTCTCTGAAAGGCAAAGTACTTACCCCACAACACACAACCTGGAAAGAATTTATATTTGCTTTTGGAATATATCTTGGAACTTTTATATGATCTTGACATGTTTCAAGGATGCAAGAGTGAATGAACAGTATCTCCTCTCACAAGAAGATCTGATAGGAAAGGTCTCAGATCTCCTACACACCTCCCATGGTGTAGGCAAGGTAATGAACCTTATTTCTCAGAGTTTTCTGCTGGCCTGTATGTTGAATAACAAAACACAGTCCTTCAAAGGAAGATAGAGTCAACTGACTCAATCACCACCAACAGCTCTCACATTGTGTGCACGGAAGCAAACTCCAGATACAGTAAGAGTATCTGGTAAGAGGCACACCGATGCTCAGACCTACATGAGGCCTAAAGCTATGACTCCAGCCTCGTCAGCATGACTCACTGACTAACCACTGTTAGCAAGTGTTCTTACAATACCTGGACATTATTAATGTGTTAATAATAAAGCAGGGAGCTAAAGAAGAACGGAACAATGATCCAGATGAGAGGTTTTTGAAATGCTTTTAAATGAAGTGCTTTTCCCATAAACATAAAGGTGAAGCTGTTAAGGTGGAAGACAAACAGAGGCAAGGCAGATCCTACCTGTTTGTCTATTCTGGCCCTCACAGCACCCCTAGGTCTCCTGGGAAATTTGAAAGCAGGCCTGGATAATTCAAAACAACAGATAATTCACCAATTTTATGTCCAGCTTTGAGATGAAGTTTCTTGAACAGATTTTTCTCTTTGAATCTAACAGGTTATCACAAATTAAGGCATTTAAGATGCCATCAATGGTATTCAGTGTGTGCATCCTCAAACGGATGGGATCTATATTTAAAACCTGTACACCAAAAAGCAGGGGGAAATATCCAGTCATTTACAAGAGGCTGCAATTACAAAAGTTAACATGTTGTGGGTATTTACTGTACACCATGTGGTGCTTTTGGTTCTTTAAATACTTAATCCTCCTGCCTATTCTATCTCCACTTACAGACAAGACGAGGCACAAAGAAATGAAGTAACGCTCAAGACCACAGGAATCCAGGCAATGAAGGAGCTGGACGGAATATAAAGATAGGCAAAAATATCCTTGATTGAAAGCCTGACAGATACACTGAAGCACATCATAAACTTTCTTCTCCAAGTCCCATCTTTTCCAGAACCTCTCCTTCACTCTAGCAAGTGGAAGTCTGGGTCCTGCAGAACATCAGATTAAAAGCTGTCTATAAGGAAGATCCTGTACACAGACCACAGAAAAGACTGCTTAAATGCTGCACTCCATAAAGCCAAATCTGACCATTTTTCTAAGGCAAATCTTCTAAGTAGGTAAATGTCCAAAATCTCAGTGGTCCTGAAAGATTTGACTGGGGCTAGTGAAAACTTCCTGTTACTCAGGAGACATGTGACTCTGATCAAGTTCATTAACATCTCTTAAGGGTCAGTTTCCTCACCTGTAAAAGAGGGCTTAACTATACGCCCCCCTCAAAAGAAACCAAATGGATGCCCAGAATATAATCAAGTCACTGTACAAATCTCTAACTGGAAGAGGAAACAAATAGGAATGACTCACGAAAACTGTGCTCCTTTAAAAAAACATCTGTTACTTTTTAGACTGCGTGCAATGCACTCATGGCTTTCTTTCTCCTCCCGTTATGTGGCTGGTTCAGTAAGAAGGTTGGGCTTACTGCTTTGGAAAACTGCATGTTCTTCCACTCCCATACCCTAGAAAGCCAAATAACCAGATAAAAGGATCAACTCTGGAAGCGGTCCTACCTAACCAAGCTCTTCCTGATGCAAAACTCCACCAGGGATTAGTGCTAAATCCAGCGGGGCTTGCCTGGATTGGCCGCTCTATCTGTTTTCCTCAGGAACCTGTAGCAGGGGAATGGCAGTTGCCACCAGATCCTAATCCAGGATCCTTGACATCACAGCTAATAGTGAGCAGAATCTATCTCAATGATCTGAGCATTCAATGAAAAAAAATGTGTAAAAGAATTCAGCAACAAATAGTTGGACCCAAGACTGAGAAACTATTTGACCATTAACTGTTTTGCTCATCTGTAAAATAGAGGTGATTAGGTAACTTAAACAGATGCACTGAAACACCAAATAAATCCCCCTGTCACTCTCCTCATTCCCAGAGCATCTCCTTCCACAAAGTAAACTGTTTCATGTTAAACAGCTTGGGTCCTGCACTATCTCAGGCCTAGTTCTGACTTGTCTTGGTCAGCAGGGATAAAACTTGACACTTTCTCTGTGGGGTGTATAAAAACCATTTCCCTGCCTTATGACACTTGCTCTGTAGCTACTATTTCCATGATTCAGACTCAGTTTGGGGCTTCTGATTCTTTACTGACTGAGTCATCTATGTGTGTCCTCTCCTTGACCCTAGGAGAGAAGTTTATAAACAGATCTCAACCTCATCTCCTTCACCACTGGCCAGTATGCTCATCTTTTCTTTAGAAACAACTTTTCTCCAGCTTGGAAAAAAAAAAAAAGAAACAATTAAAAAAACTACATGCACAGGGACTTTCCAATGCATAGGGGTGTGGGTTCAATCCCTGGTCAGGAAACAAAGATCCCTGATGCTGTGAGGTACAGCAGGGTCACACAAAGCCAAGAATTTACCATCTAACCATTTCTGAGTATACAGTTCAGGAGTGTTAACACTGTTATGCAATATAGCAACACTTAAAAAAAAAAGTGATAAACATTTTCTTGTGAGCAGCCCATATTTAAGAATTAAGAGTTAGAAGTGGTATAAAGCCTGACTGCCAACATCATCTGTATGTAGAAATCAATAAATATAACACCTATCTGACAAAGTCAACGTAATGATTAAGTCTTCTGAAACTTGTTACAAAAAAGTGGTCCACAAAATAGAACAGGGCCAAAAAAAAAAAAAGTTTGAATGGTGGTGAGCTGGGCTTTGTTCTATCTTGCCCTGATCTGCCAGCTCATCTCCTGTTGAGTCACATGATCTTTCCACATGATTACATACACATGGAAACAAGAGTTCACCTCCATTCCATTTTGGAGGTGCTCTGATGAGGCAGACAGGAAATGCAAAATACATTAAAAAAAAAAAAAAAATTCTTCATACTTCCTCCCCAAATACCTCTATCTCTCAGTAATTCTCAAATCCCCATGAGTACTCACTCTCTCCTCCCCATCCAGCTCTCTGTCTGGGGAGGGTGGGGGCAGTGAATAAGAATCTCATTCTGCCTTCAGCTCCTCCTGTCTCCTTGGCAGCACCGTCAGTCCTGGCCAACAAAACTGCTTGACGGAGTGGCAGCAATTCACATGTGGTGGCCAAGCTTCCATGTAGCCTTCTCTAGGCAGAGCTGCTAACTCTTCTATGTGTCTTTTTAGTTTGAACCCAGTGCTCCAGTGATACAATGTTAAATACTTCCCTGCTGGCTTCTTCACCATCTGAGCCACCAAGGAAGCCCCAAGTGGCTTCCACCTCCAAAGACCCAGCAGTCAGAGGCAGCACAGGGTCCCCGCCGCGTGTGAGAAGTGGGGGCACCGAGGAGAGAGGGCCTCAGGGACTGCGCCCCTGCCGGAGCACCTAGTCCCAGGGCGCAGCCATTCTCCTCCCCGGAAGGCTCACGTATCCTCTGCTGAAGTCTGGCGTGCTCGGAGAGCACCAGGCCCGCCTCAGTCTCACTGCCCTGCCACACGGCCAAATCTGTCTCATCCAGTGAGTCACACTGCTCCTCCCTCCAACTGCATTTTGATTTCAGCCCACTGGTGCAGCTCATGAGGGCTGTGCCATATGTTAGTACCATGTAGGCAGAATGTGACTAATTTTTTTTCCCCTAAAACACTGTCAGAGTTACTTTTTAAATTACCTTATAATCTTGATGTCTCTGAAGAGTCATTTCTGTAATACACAACCTTCTGGAAATGACTTTATGATTATTCTTCTGAGTGCTCAAAAGAGATTCTTCAGCATTTTTATTCCCATTTTCCAGATGAGGGAACTAAAGTGCAGATACCAGATTGAGTGACCCAGGTTCCACAGCCAGCCAGTGAGACATACTTTCTGGAGTCACAGGGCTTTATTTGGTAAAACACACCCGTTTGTAAAATGTGCTTTTTTGCGGGGGGAGGGGGCACACTCAAACTATTAGTTTGCTTTCATTTTCTGAGGTGATTATTAAACTTTAGGTTTAACAACTACTTGGAATTTATTGGCTGATTCTTGTGACTGGTCTCATGACATCCACCTGAGTAGGTGAAAGAAAAAAGAACTGAATGAAATATGGACCATAAATGTTTTTCTAAGGCAGAGATCATAAATGGGTGAAATTAACATTTTGAGAGTAAAAGAACTATATCTGGCTTACAGATTCAGTTACTATCACCATGTTCCCTAAAAATTTTTAAAAAGGAGGGGCTACTCCTGCCTACTCTAGGCAACATGGCTCTTTTCCAGCAATAATGGTTGCTGGTTTTGATAGTCCAGCTTATCTCAGGACAGTCTCTTTAAAAAATCTTCCCTTTCAAGTCATATGTTCTTCATTCTAGTAATTGTTTGGGCTAGCGGTTTGACTGCCACTGCATTAAGATCTTTCTACTCTGATAAACAACAAGGTCCTACTGTATATAGCACAGGGAACCATAATCAATATCCTGTAATAAACCATAATTGAAAAAAAGATGAAAAAGAATATAAATATATCACTTTGCTGTACAGCAGAAATCAGCACAACACTGTAATCAAATATACTTTAATAAAATTAAAAAAAAAATCTTTCTAGCCTTCAATAGACATCACTTGCAAAATATAAAAAATGATCTTAAGTATGTGTGTCAATATTGACAACTATATATGCAATTTGAATCCAGCAACTCCAGTTCTAGAAATACACCCTCCAAATAAACTTATACTTGACATACACAGAAGGGCATTCACAAGGACATTGTTTATAACAGCAAAAACGGGAAAAACATATGCCTATCAGTTGGATCCTGGCTAAATAAACTATAGTATAGGGACACAATACCGCTGTAGCTATTAAACAGAAAAAGGCAGTTCCAACACACCACTAAGCACTGATCAGGAGGGTGTATACACAGGAAAGGACTGGGAACTCCCGAGTCCAGCAGCACTTTCACTGCCAGGGTCCGTCCGGGTTCAGTCCCTGGAACTAAGATCCCACAAGCAGCGCAGTTTGACCAAAAAAAATAAATACATAAATAGAATATTTATAAAATTATAGAATAGAGTATCTCTGGAAGAATAAAGAAAAATTGCTAAAAAGGTTGCAGAAGTGGAATACTGACTGAATAGCTTACATATGGATATGTTTTATCTATTTTATAGAAAAAAAAATTTTTTTTTAAAGAAAACTCCTGGAAGTTATGAAGACCAAACTAAAGAAAAATCCTAAATCTGTTACAAACCAAGCACTTTGTTTTTCTATTTTTTTTTTCCTGCTCTCCAGAAACATGTGTGGAAACAGCCAATGTCCAGGTGAACCAGCAGTATACCCACCATGTGTTAGCTGAGGAATTACACCATGTGAAATTATTCCAGCAGCTTAACTGACTGCAAACCTTATAGCCGGCCTATTTACAAAGTCTGGAGCTATTTTCAAACACTCAGCTGTATATATATATGTGTACATTTCTTCAATCAATCCTTCCTGCCAGGCAGAGTGCAACATTAGCTGGATTCCAGTAAGGAATCACCAGCTAGGGACAGGGTGAGATAACATGTCAAAACAAGTTCTATAAATACAGCTTTTGGCCGAGTATCTCAAAAAGGAATCAAAACAGCTTCAAGCTTAAAAAGAAAAATCCTACAGTCCTGCAGGAGGAGAAGGAGACAACAGAGGATGAGATGGTTGGATGGCATCACCAACTCGATGGACACGAGTTTGAGCAAGCTCCAGAAGTTGGTGGACAGGGAAGCCTGGCGTGCTACAGTCCATGGGATTACAGAGAGTCGGACACGACTGAGCGACTGAACTGAACATTCCTGCCGTACCTTACCTGAAGTCTCCAGAGAACAATCGAGGCCAGGGATCTGGAATCCTGCTTCTCACACGGTATCTTGTCTCCCTCTTTCTAATCTCAGGAGGTTAAGATCAAATTTGAGGTATCACTGAAGTCAGCATCTTCCTATCTCTTCCCTTATCTTACCCCTACGCTACCAAATACATCAATACTCTCTCACTGAGCTCACTTCAACTCTTAGGCCAACATGCCCAATATACATCACATACAACAGTCCTTCCACAGTACCTAGCATCTAACTTCTGTCATCTCCAAAATCCCTGACCAAGCAGCCAGGAACCCTGCCTGCACCATCTGCCCCAACCTCAACCTCAACACACGGGCACTCAAGCAGGATGCTTCCATATGGTCCTGTCTCAGGAGGTGTGTCCTATTCTGTTGGAAAGCAGGAAACTCTACTCAACCTCTCTCTGTTAAGGTCATAATTCTACAAAACCAGAAACCACTTCATTCCGTGCAGATGCTCCCTGAGATACAAAAATTATACTTTTGCTTCAGCCAATCAGGGCATGTGTTCAGCATGGCTTGATTCATCCCAAAGGATGTGCAGCCCTAGGGCAAATTCTAAATCTCTCTTTAATACTGTCACTTTTTTAAAAAGTGACTTCAATTTTCATGCTTTCGTCACTCTCGAACTGCGCTCCTAACAATTATCATGCTTTCATCACTCTCAAACTGTGCTCCTAAAAGTGCTTCTCACATTTAAACACCCATTTATATGATCTCTGTCACCTCCTTCAAATCACTTCTAAAAAAATCCCACTGTTCCACAAAATTAAACTTGTCAGTGCTTTGATTTCATTTTTACAAAAACAAGCTCCTTATAAAATGGGAGAGCTATCCATCAAAAAAAAACGCACATATAGAACATCTAACTCTCAAAGCAGAGGGGGTACAAAAAAGGCCCAATCCTTGTCCTTGTTCAGAAGACAAGTTTTACACAAAGAACAAACACTGGGCCACATATATACAAGGGAAAAGCATATATGGTCAGGGAAAATCTGTCATCATTTCAAGAGAACAAACACGGCAGGAGAGCCAATTCTTCCTTTTCTGTCTAAACCAAACTTTTGTGATAGTTAATCACATTGTCTAAGATTAAAATAACACTTTTGCTACCCTCTGCTGAAATTATTCTGCCTACTAATAATTCTACCATCATCATTTCTTTTGAATATATTTATTATCCTGTTACCCTCACACAGATTACAAGCTAATGGATCAGACAAAAAAAAAATGTGCCAGGCTTCGCTCCCCATGCTCCCCTATGAAGGCATCTCTTAAAGATGGGTAGTGTAGGGCCCCAGACTTAAAGAAGCTAAAATTAACTCTGCTTTCAGTACCTTCAACACACAATCTGGCACTAGCAGAGATAAATTAGTAATTTGGGGTATGCTTTGCAGGCTCACTACTTTACTTGCCTTCCAGTTTTTATCATCAATAAATGAATTAGTTGACAGTGACCTGCAAAACCAAAGTCATATATTGTAGTCATTTTTAGAAGAAAATTCTAAAATGAAACTGGGTTAGATGACTCATGATTCAAAAATCTCCAAATAAAATTCAGAATGCTAATAAAATTAACAGTCAAGTATTGAGTACAAGCCAGTAATACACCCTACCCTCATACTCTGGAGTCACAACGCTGCTTTTTAGTCCCAGCTTTGACCTTACTAGCCACGTTTAGCTTTGGGTAAATTGCTTAACATTTTTATACCTGTTACCTCATCTGGCAAATGGTCACAGCAACTGTATCTACTTTAGAAGGTGTTTGTTTGAATTTTAAAAATCCATGTATATAAAGCATTTAGAACCGTGCCTGGCACACACAGAGTACTCAATAAACTTCTGCTATCATGATTATCCCAGGCACTGAGGTTGGTGCCTATGGTAGGACAGGATTATTTATCTTCAAAATTGAGTACCTAAGATTTTTTTCTATTATTTTTCCAATTCTTTTTCGATTTAGGTTATTACAGAATATTGAACAGAGTTCCCTGTGCTATACAGTAGATCCCTGCTGGTTATCTACTTTAAATATAGCAGTGTGCAGATGTCAATCCCAGCAAAATGGAGTACCTAAGATTATACAGAAATACCTCCTGTTAGGAGGAGAGGGAGGGGTTATAGATATGAAGGCAATGACTGGCAGACAAATCTTCAACTGCGTCTGTTAAGAGTCCAGTGTAAGTGTAACCTTCATTACAAAAGACTGAACCACTTGTTCTAAGAGCACTTATTTATTTATAAACATTTATTTATTACCCTCATCATACCAAAAAGGGTTTATGGAAGCATACAATGAAAAAATACCAACTAATAAAACGAGACCAGGAAAATTATAAAAGTTTTTAAACGATCAAGAACAAAGGAAAAGGTGAAATAAGAGATGTGCTAAATCACGGTGTCCTTTACTGAGATTGAACTCTACAATCTGAGAGCTGCCACTGATTTTCATCTCCAGTGACAGCCCCTAAAGAGAGTGTACAGTGACTCACGGTATAAATGAGAAGACATCAGCAGAAAGGCAAACCGAGACAGGGGCTAAGCGCTGCCAAGGAGAAGGTGAAGTCGACTTAATGACGCACTCAACAGAATTTTAGAAAGTCGTTAAGTAACGGGACCCACGACAGACTCAGTACCAGGTCCTAGGCCCTACACACATACGCGCCCCTGAAGCCAACAGGGACAAGTCACGGGGCCACAGATGCCTATGTGACTGAAAGGCAGACGGCATCAGTGAATGGTCACACGGAACCCTGCGACCATACCACACAGCCACAGAAGAAGCTGCCTCAGTGAATGCATTTCTCCAGCATTTAAAGTCCCTTACCTTCCTCACCAGCCAGTTACAAATATGTGCAGAGAAGTGTCTCATCCCTACTCAGCTGACAGTTCTATTCCCAACTTGGCGTGCTTATGACTCATGGGAGGTTGGGGGAGGGGAGTAAAAGGCAAGTGTAAAACAAAGAAACCAACTTGAAATTAGACTTGAGTTGATCAAGAATGAGGTATTTATTTGTCTACTTAAAATACCTTACAACAAGTCAAGAGAGTACTCTTTAAACACATAACAAACCTAATACTCTTTGGAATAACCCAAACTCTTGTCTACATGTCATGTCCTTAAATACACGAGACACCAAAAAAATTCACGAGCCTTCTGTAAGGCCAAACTAGACAAAGCCCTCTGAAATGGTGCAAACAGCACCGTCACTGCGAAGCCTAGAGAAATGGGGCACTTCCCAGTTCCTTTTCCAGCAAAAGGTCAAAGGAAGAGGCTTAGCCCCTACTTATAAAAGTGAAAGTGTTAGTCGCTCAGTTGTGTCCGACTCCTTGCGACCCCGTGGACTGTAGCCCGCCAGGCTCCTCTGACCATGGGATTCTTCAGGCAAGAATCCTGGAGTGGGTGGCCATTCCCTTCTCCAGGGGGTCTTCTGGACCCAGGGATCAAACCTGGGTCTCCTGCATTGCAGGCAGATTCTTTACAGTCTGAGACACAGGGGAGCCCCTCTTACAAAAAGATGTGTATGAGATCATTTCCTAAGGAGGTAGATATCTTAGCCTTTTTCACTCAATTCTTACATCAGGAAATTCACATACCAGGAAAGGAATTCACTTTCACCCCCAAAGAACTGGGCTTTGTGACTAGTGAAAAACAAAAGAGAAAAAACACTACTACTTTAATGAGAAAAGTTTCTAAGAGAACAAAGTCATTTCTGAAACTATGTTTATCAGTCTGGCATCCTCTCCCTAATATATTTTGTTAAAGAATACAAGTCTTTCCTCCTCACCCCATCCCCAAGTTCTTGAAATATTCTTCACCATTCATAACTGACAAAACACGGCAAACAGGTCACCTCTTTAACCTGAAACCTCAGTCCTCTACAGAAGTGTGCACAGACAGACGCACGCAGGGAAGAGCGCAAGCTGCAGGCCCAGGCCGGGCCCTGAGCAGGCCCAGGCCGGAAGGGCCGTACTGACATAGAAGGCGGAGAAGTGGAGCCGCAGCCTCGGAACAGACCCCGCGCCGCGCGCGGGAGGGAGGAGCGGGGCCGCAGCAGCTTTCCCATACATGGCTGCGGAAAGGGGGCCACTGCTCAGAGCCCAGCTATCTCACACACAGGCACTGTGTTCACACGCTCCAGACAAAGAACAGAAACACACAGGCTGCTGCTTGAAGAAAGCGCTGACATCTATCTCAGCCGAGGAATTCCCAATCATCTCAGTCACTCACACCAAGAGTCCCTCTGCCACAGGAGAAAGAAAAGACGCTGTGAACACTTTAGTAGGTCAGAGTCTTACCAGATCAGCAGCAGCCACCACAAGGTTTAATTTATCATTTAAATTCTGGAATTTAACATGCAAAAAAGGTTATTCTGCATCTGTGTGAAGGACCCTCCGCTGGTGTTTTTACATTGAAAGTCTCATTCCAACTCTCAGACTACATTTTGGGTCTCTTGTTCTCTTCTGATTTACAAGTTAAAATAAATCCTGATATAACTTTTACAATGTATAACTTTTAAAATGTATTTCCCAGGATGCTGGCTTATATAATCAGACGTCAAATGTTTATGTTCTAAAAATTATTCTGCTCGAACAATTCATTCACATTCATCTCAATGTAAAGTATATATGAAAAGCTTCATTTGTGGCCAGAGTGAACTCTCCACAGATAAGAAATGCATGTTTTTGTTTTTTTTTAAAAAAAAGACGGCAGGTGGGGAGAGGGCCCAGAAAATGAAAGAAATGCATTGCTGATGGCCTCAAATGATTCTGTACTTTAGCTCTCAATCAATCAACCAATACTTAGTGTGCATTTGAATATCTTTGATGACAAAACATTTGCTAAGTCATCCAGTCATGAAGGGGAGCTGTGGACAAGAGCACTGCCTAGCTCCTCTCTATCACTGAAATGTCTGCTTTACATGTGTGCACAATCCTCCAGCTTACGGGACATAAACACTCAAACATACTGGGTAGCACCCCAGCAAAATGCTTTCCCTAAAACTCAAAAAAGGAAAACCCTTCAAATCCTTAAAATTAATTGGTCCATCAAAATTATCTACTTTACTGTATTTCATAGGCAAACTAACCATTTGAAACCTTCTCTGTGCCTTTTGTACATAACTCAGTACTGATGAGCAAGAGGCCCAATCACAGATAAACCGATCTCTCAACCCCACCTCCTAGATGTCCTAGTGCAAGGCAGAGCCTTGTCCACACCGAGTGACGAGTGACGGGGTTCCAGCAGGAGAGGTGTTCCAAGCACTTCCCACAAAACACTAATGTGCCAGTGTTCAATGTTTTATTAAAAATCTCTTAGCTCTGTTGGTGGCTTATACGTGTAATTTATTCTGACCAGGCCTGTTACAGCAACTCTGATTTCCCAAAATGCAGCGTACTGTGGACTAATATGCTACTTTCTGGATGACACCACAACTTTAACTATCCATTAAGATTACTTATGTAAAAATAAACACAATGCAAAACATCACAACTATATATACCAAGGGTGATTAAAGTATAACCACAAAATCAAAATGTCTATACACACCTATAGTTGGGCCTCTGGCAAGTCATTTCTTTCCTGATACCCACATCCTCAGGAGAAAAATGGCATTGGACCAGATCAGGAGTCCGTGTTTAGGATCCACAGACCTACAGAATTCACAGTATTTCATAGATTCCATAAACTCCACTATACTATGTGCAAAATTTTACATATATATGCAAAATAAATTTATGTACTTAAATTGTATTTGTAGGGAAATAGCTCCATAGCTTTTTACCAGATTATCAAAGGGGGGTCTATGATGCACAACAGGTTTAAGAATCAAAGACCAAACAATACACAGTTTGTTACATCTAACATCCCGTCATCTCCTCTTCTACTTCCTAGTCCAAAAAGGAGGGAATCTTCATGACTAAGCCTAGTCAAGAATAAACAAGTCACCCTGGCCAAGAAATTATTCAAAATAATATATTCCAATTCAAGAGGAATCTGAATTGTTTTACATGACAGACTAACATCATAATTCTTTTTAAAAAATTCTCAAGCTACTGTAAATCAACCATACCTCAATTACTAAAAAAAGAAGTCTATGGAGAAGGAAATGGCAGCCCACTCCAGTATTCTTGCCTGGAGAATCCCAGGGACGGCGGAGCCTGGTGGGCTGCCGTCTAAGGGGTCGCACAGAGTCGGACACGACTGAAGCGACTTAGCAGCAGCAGCAGTCTTCACACTGAGAGAGCACTACTTAGAGAGAGCAATTGAAAAGTTTCCAAAATTTTGATTCAGTCTGAAGAAAGGAAGCTGGAACTGTCTGTTCTTGGTGCCTTGCAGAGAGACTCGCAGCAACTCTCCGTTAACAGCTTTCACGTGGCTTGGATGTACAACACATCCAAGGTGGCCACACCTGTGGTAGAGCTTGGTAAAAGACTGAAGATACATTGGTGCTTTGATGAAAAGGTCAGTTGGCTGGTCCTCTCTCGAAAAGCTTATTTAGCCCCCAAAGCCAACTTTGTAACATATTTAAAACTGCTATTTTCGCTTATTTCTGGAATGTAAAAAAAAATGTATAAAATGAATTAGCGTATGCTTCCTGAATAAAAAGGAGCCAGAGTTGAAAAAAAAAAAAAAAAAAAAAAAGAAGTCTAGTACAACAAGTGGCTCAGGCCTAAGCAAACTTCCCCACCACAGCTTACCCCAGGAGCCTGCACGGGAGTGGGATCCTGTGGATGTGCTCAGGGCTGTCCCACTAGACAGCGCCTCCCTCACCAGCTATACTGCTTTGTCTAAGAAGGCCAGGCTTCCAGTTTCCTGCTTCTAATTCTATCCTGTAGTAAAGTAATAGGAGACAGACAGGGGAAAAAACCAGAGCATGGCAGGCTGGAATAAAGGAGACTGACGACAGACAGACAGACAAAGAGGCTGCCCATCCCGTCAGCAAGAGGCGATCCCTGAGAACAGGCCTGACTAACATCTCATTTGTAAAAAGTCCATTAGATCGAAGAGAAAGCTAGCCTGCCTCTAAGACAATAAAAGAAAAAAATGTGTCCGTTACTGAACCATTTAAACCTAAAATTTTTAGGTTCTCATGGCAACCTAAGTCATCACACTGCACACACTGTATATAAAGCACATATTTAGAGGCTTAACTAGTAAACTCAAAAATGTGACATATGTGCAATGTGGGCGACAACATTATTCTGGGAACTTTAACTTTAAAATCTTCCAACTTTTATTTTGCAGCCTCAAAGATGATATAATAGAGTCAACTATGCAGAAGGTGCAAGCTCAAGAAAGAGGTACAGAGAACATAAATAGAAGCAAAGAGATGAAAGACAAGAAAAACCAGGCTATCACAAAGTTTCTGAGCATGGCTCTCCCCACTGCGAATCAACCTGTAAATGGAGGCTTAAAAAACAAGACTGCTAGCAAGGACACACATCCAGATAGCATTTGGGACAGGCTGTAATGTGGGCCCAGAAAAAGAGGACATGGTCACAGGGCAGACCACTTGGCACAAGTGGCCAGGAGAGACTGGTCATTTCTTTCTCTCTTCAAGGAGCTCGTGGAATATGGCTGTTTAGAATTAAGTAATGTCAGAGCCAAAAGGATGGCTGTGGACCCGGGAGCAGAGATAAGAACCAGACCCTAAGAAGAAGGGGAAAAAAGGAACAGAGCAGTCTTCTCTGTCACACCATTTCTCACTAAAGAACCAAATAAAGATGCAACATCTAGTTTTCTCATCTAGTAAATGACCCGTGGGAGGGATACCCCCATTTATTTGCCCATAGGAATGCCATCCATTTCTTTGCAAAGACCTGAAGGTGCTATGAATGCTACCTACCTTAAAACCATTACTTCCATCCCACTTCTGTTAGGGTTAAATTACTCCTACTTTTTAACAAGAAAACAGGTGAAAAAAGTTTAGGTAAGGTACACAAACAATATCTCATCAGAGCAGTTCACAGATATGCCCATTTTCCCCCTTAACTCAAGGTAAGAACTTCTAAAATGAGACACTGAACTTACATGACTGATTAACAATTAAAAATTTACTACCACATGAAAAGGAGTGGTTATGAAAATAAATTATCTCATCATTTTTATGAGTCTGAGCCTCTAAAAGCAAGAAAAGCAAAGGAAGATGGCATGGAATTTGGAATGTGGACTCGAAGTCCTGCTCTGACCTACCACTTGATAGCTGGATGCCCCCAATAAGTTACTCTCCTCACTGAGGTTCCTAACTCAAGTTTTCTTATCTACAACATGGTACAGATGCAACCATCTCCCTCCCTCCCTCTGTCTCACTCCTTCTCTTCCTCTCCTCCCTCTCTCCCATTCCCCACCTCCCACCCAAAACATGCAGTCTAACAGCTACTTTCTATCATTACACTGTAATTCGGCATGCTCTCTTATCACGAAAAACTGTATGAACTTTTATGCAAAAACTCACAGGTTTAATTAAGAACCAAACCAACCAATAAAAATAATGTTTTGGAGTAAATGAGGGAACAGAGCACTGGGTTGAAGCTGGGACTAGATGTTTCTCTCAGAGCCAGGTCGCACCTGCTAATGACTGAAATATTTGATTACCTTAATTATCTTGGCTGCATAACCAAGAGGTGCTGGTGGTCATGAAATTCCAGAACATTAAAAACTCAGGCACATTTTCATTATAGCATTCTCTACTGTGTTGAAGTCAAGACAGCAAAAGACTGCCAACGGCATTTTCACTTTAATTTTCTGGTAAGACAAAAAGAAAAATTAACATTGGAGCCAAATTCTCCATTTTTAGACATGCTAAATTCTTCGAGGAAAAAATATCCGTGGTTATAAGAAACTGAAATCATTTTTGTATACTTTATCAGAAAACATGCATTTATGCTTTGCTTAAAAGGTATTTAAAGAAACAAAACCTCAGGCAAATAACCTTAAATGTTTACCCGTTACTGCCCTTCCAGCAGTTAGGAAAGAAGGAAAGTGAAATAAAAGCTGAAGCACTTACTGAAGGGACATTAAATAACTGGCATATTGAGCAACAATGATATCCAGAAAACAGACCTAAAAAAATCCTTTTTTGGTACATGCAATTAATAATTACCAAAATAATGTTGGTTTTGAATCCAAAACTCACTTCTGTGTAAATCAATCTACTCTAAACAATGAGAGTAATGGTAACAAGCGGACCACAAACCCCTCCCCCCCCCAAAAACACCTTGCCTATTTAGCTTTTGATTTTGCTTTTAAAATACTTTGAGGCCTCTTTTGAGGCCTTCTGAGAACAGCAGAACTCTTCAGCTCACCATCATTTCATCCTATTAATAAGCACATTATAAAATACTTTAAGCTGAATATAGCATTTATCATCTCTTCCCTCCCAGCTGTTAAAGGACTAGCTTGTTCCAAATATGGCATTATCTTTTCCAAGTTCTACGATTTAGGCACGACATAATTCTTCAACAAATTATTCCATCTTGTCATGACTGACAAGGATGACTTAAGTGGAGATAAACAGGCTAATGAAAAACATTCAGGTCTGATTTCCAATTGCTATTTTGTAAGGGAGAAAAACAAAGCTTACAGCTTTAAAATGAGAAAGCCATGTAAAACTATCTTCTCTTTGAATTCAGGCAGTGGGGTTTTCGCTAACTAGACAGGTAAACCCCAGCTGAGGGAAGAGGCAAGAGGCCACCTGCTCAGGATGCTGCAGAAGGGATTCCTCCACTGGGTAGAAAATTTCCCTGCATGACCTCTAAGGTCTTTTCCTAACCTCAGAAACTGAGACTTGGTTTTTGAAAAGTAGAAGCAAAGCAAATGTGATGTGTAGGCAGAGACAGCGGAACAGTGCTGGAAAATTAGAAGCCATGGGTTGGAATCCTGCTTCTACTTCTATGTGAACTTAAATAAGGCATTTCACTTTCCTCTTTGCAAAATGAAAGGCTGAGAGAAGAAAATGAAGATCCTAACATTCTGAGCCTACGGCTTCCTCCTATGACTGCCTCGGCCACCCACCACCTTCCCACTACTGCACCTTACCATAATTAGGCAGCTTTTCAAAGCATCTAATTAATGGAACACAGAAATTAAAACCTTTAGCTTTCTATTTCTGGCTTGTTGCACATGTGCAACAGCATTTTACCAAGGAGTAGTTAATGCCACACAGTCCTTGATATACCGGTTTTTCTTTGAACTCCAGTGACAGTTACAGTGACAAGTTGTAAGCTAGGAGGTTGTTACCATGGGGACCCACTAGGATTCCTGGGGGTGGATCCAGCAGGCTTTTTCCCCTTTTGGTCAGAGCATTTTTTGATGGTCTGGATCTAGCAATTCAGAAAGCCTGATCTAATTTTTCTTCGGCAAGCTGCCTTTAGGAAAGATAGCAGGTCTAAAAGGGTTATTTTTGGGTAGTTTGCCAGTCCCATCATCGCAATCTGTAATCCAGAGTAATTCGGTAGTCTCCAAGCTTTAAAAAGAAAGGTGTGGAAAAAAAAAAAAAAAAAGAAAGGTGTGTGTGGGGGGGGGTCCTCCCCTGATGGCTCAGTGGGAAAGAATCAGCCTGTCAGTGCAGGAGACACAGGTTCAATCCCTGACCTGGGAAGACGCCACAGGCCACGGGGCACCTAAGTCCATGCGCCACAACCACTAAGCATGTGCTCCAGAGCCTGGGAGCCGCACCTCCTGAAGCCCAGGAGCCCGGAGTCTAGAGCCCCGGCTCCACGGCAAGAGACGCCACCACAGTGAGAAGCCATGCACTGCAACGAAGACGGGGCACAGCCAAAAATGAACACACATTTTTAAAAAACAGACTTGGAAATGTATTCAGAGGCTATTAAAAATGACATGATAAAAACAATAACGGTAAAATAAACACTGGTGTGTCTCCGTGATCATTTCCTATGTAGTATACAATTCTGACAAAATACTGTTTTAATGACACTCTTACAAGAGTTAAGTATGTTCAACTTTTAATCTCTCTATTCATACAAGCAAATAAACACGAGCCCAGTGAAGTCTCAATGACCTACGTATGCTGTCATTTCTTTCCAGATCACCAGACCACGTGAACTGTACTTAGTATTTCCCCATCAAGACTTCAAAGTTTTCCAAATCAAGATTCTCCTCAAGAAATTTCAGCTTCCCTACACGATTATGTCAGAAATACATCACACAAAATAATTATACAAATAAAACTTATTATAAAATAAATCACACTGATCAGACCAGAACACAGTTTAAATTGCAGGTCTGCCTCCAAAACTGCTGTATATGGACAAAGGGAGATGAACTGTCACTCCCAGCTAAATGTGTGCCAGGGCTCAGGTTCCCCTGAGACCCATTCTGTTAGAAGATACCTTAAGGAAGAAGATCATTTACAAGGCTAATCTCTGGATCTGGTTTGCTCAGGGAAGTAGAGCAGTCAGAATTCAGAATAAAACATTTCTCTATGTCTTACTTAGCCCAAAGCAAAGTTACACCTGACAAATTAACATTAATAAAAATAGCACTTGATTTCACAGTAATAATCTAAAACTTCAACCATCCTAGGCCTGATCCACAATTACCTTGTGAGCTACAAAATACTTGAAACAAAGCTTAAGACGTGTCCCCGTGCTCATAAAAATCTTTCCCTGATCTCACACTAATAATTATTGAAAAACCTAAATATAAACATCACTAAGATAAAATGTGCTGAAACAGAATTCATAACCTAAAAAACAAATCACAAATTCACAAGTCTAAAGAGGGAAAGAAAAAAAAAACACCCAAGGAGACAAGCTACACTGTCGAAAAAGTAAACCGGCATCAAGATATTCCATAGAAACACTGCATCTGGTTTTGATTTTTTTACTCACCTAAGCTCTTCTGTAGCAGGTCCAAAAGGGTTATTTTTAAGCAGCTTCCCAATCCTATCTCCACAATCTATAACCCAAATTATTTCAGTAAAGAAGTTTGCAAGCAAACAAACAAACAAAAAAAAGACTTGTATCCAGAGGCTATTAAAGAAACATGGCATACGACACAAACAGTAACGATACAGTAAACCTGCTGTCTTTCCATGAGCATGTCCCTTAAACTGTAAATGGGAAGAAGAAAGGACAAGCCCACTATTAAGAGACTCGGGGCGTAGGACTTGAGAAGAGGCACACTCTTGGGTGCTTTATTTGTTTTTACTACTGGTTTACAATTTCCTTGCTTTTATTTTTGAATGCATGTCTTGGCCCAGAAAAGCAAGAGAGCATAGACTGCCAACAAGATCAGATTCCCCTTTTCTTATTTTCTGGAGCTACAGAAAACAGAGCCAGAAGCTGGGTTGTCAAGGAGCCTTCTGATTCTGCCCAGGCACTATACGGTGTGAGGTTTTAAGATACAAAAAGGCTTTTATAGTACAAATCTCAGCCAACTTAATGTTGTTTCAATGGAAAGTGGCTTATATTTTTCCCCCCAGAAAACTCTCTGGAGCTTTAAGGTACTGATAATTTTCAAAAGACAATGATTCAAAAAAATGGAGTCACAGAATTTCAGTCTTAAAAGTTTTCTTCCTATTTCTAATCTTTAGCACTGAACTGTCTCAAACATAAAATTGTCATTTGATATACAGTATTATACTTATATACTGTATAACTTATATACTTATATAAATATAACTTACATACTTATATACTGTATATATACTTATCGATTACCTACTTTGTGCAAGGGCCTTATACCAGTAAGCACTCTGTACTGTAAAAATGTCAAAGTAGGAACAGCACTTGGTTCAATACCATACACACGCTACAGCACAATACGAAGGCATAGCATTATTTAGGTTGTATTCTCAACAATTTGGGCTTCAATGTAAAATAATGACTTTCAGCTTTTCCTACCCTGCACATCTATATACCCTCTTGGCTGTATACAAATCCACATTTCTTTTTAACTCTCATTTTAATAGTATAGAGGAATGTTACACTTCTCTGGTATAAAGTCTTTCAACTTAACAGAAACCAAATGATCACAGGAAGAAAAAGAAATCAAATTACAAGCATTAAACTGTCTTTCTCAGAGCTCCCCTCTCCCCCTCATTATTATTTCTCAAAGAGAAAAACACCACTGTGATGCTCCCATTACAGACCATTCATGAAGTTCCTAGCTGAGCTGAGACCAGACAGACTCCATCAACTGGGCACACAGCCACTCACCATTACCCTTTGTTTAGAGTCTCAACTGCCGTCCAACCCACATTATTGTATTCCACTCAAGTCCATCAACTTTCTTAAAGAGAAAACAATCAGGAAACAAGCAAATGTGTTATTTAACTAGAAAATGAAGAGAGGGTCTAATTCATATGCCTTACAAAAAACTCTTTAAAAATGATGGCTCACTTTAAATTTTCTATCTTAAATAGCAGTATTACTTTATTATCAGTCTTACATGCCTAAGAAGAACGAGTTGTAAACAAATAATCATTAGAAACTTGTTTTTACAAAGAACCCAAGCCCTCAGTCTTGAGCTGGCAAAGCAGCAGAGAGAAGCTCTACACCAGAAGGGACAACAAAGATGCATGTCTACACCACACAGGTGGAGAAGCCAGAACCCCAGGCAGCCTGGTGGGGTGAGGAGGGGGCGCAGGCAGGGGTTGGAGGGGAAAGGGCAATATTCCAAAGAGCCATGATCCTAGGATTGACTATCCTAAAATTCAAATTTGAGAAATGTTAGGCAGAGCTCTGCGGTAAGCATCTCAGTCACAGCTCTTTTGGCTGGAATTAAAGAGAATTTCCTCCAAACTAGTTTAAGCAAGAGAGGTGCTGACTGCAAAGACAGGACCCACAGGCCCGGAGCTCAACGAGGCCACAGCTGGACGGCCTTCACACACCCAGGCTTCTACTTCCAACGCGTCTCCACTCTGTCTCTCCCCGGCGCAGTATTTCTCATCAGTGCTTCTTTCTGGGTAAATCTACTCAATCCCCCCTGCCCCACCCCGTACTGGCCTCGATGCTCCCACATACAAAAGCCTGAATTTGGCAGGACCTGGCATCTGCCTATCTGTTTCAAGTTCTCTGAATTCAGGTGAACCTGTTTGTTCCCTGAAGGCACGAATCTCAGTTCCAGTCTCTAATTCCCAGGAGAAACTGATTTGCTCAGCTTAGGTTAAGTGCCTGCCCCTGGTCCAGCAAACTGTTAAAAGAAAGGCTAGATCACAGAGTACAATTAGGGTGGGGTCTGCATGCCTGACTCCTCAGAAGATGTGTACTACACTAAATAGGCAATAAGACAGTCTGCATCCTCAAAAAAAAAACCTTTAAAATCTCACTGAAAAAACATATTAATACTAACTAATACCCTATGATACACTACAGAATGAACGGACAGGAGGAGCTTCATGACAAAGATCAGCTGTGCACTGCATGACAAACGGAAATAGAACCAGGTTCAGGGAAGGGCCGAAGAGCACAAAATGCAACGCCTGCTCTGCTCGCTCTGGCCACACATCTAAGAACTATGAACCTAAGGAATAAACAGTCTTTTACCACGTAAATATCTTCTGTGAAATACCCCAGTTGAAAGCCTGCTGTAAGGTTTAAAAGGACTCAGTTCAATTCAGTTCAGTCGCTCAGTCGTGTCCGACTCTTTGCGACCCCATGAACCGCAGCACGCCAGGCCTCCCTGTCCATCAGCAACTCCCGGAGTTTACTCAAACCCATGTCCATCGAGTCGGTGATGCCATCCAGCCATCTCATCGTCTGTCGACCCCTTCTCCTCCTGCCCCCAATCCCTCCCAGCATCAGGGTCTGTTTCAGAGTGCAGTAATAACCTGCTAGCTGACGAATGTGGGTTATACATTTTCAAGGTGCTCGTCACCCCCACCCTGACTTCCTTTCACGCCCTGGACCCCCTAAGCTTCCTGCCCAGGCAGCCAGCAGGACTGCAGAGGTGTGTCTCACTGGCACTGCCCCAGCCCGCCGAGCAGGCTAGCAGCACCACACAGACAGCTCAGGCCGAGAGCAGCCGGACTGGGAGCAGCAGAGCGGGGAGGGGACGGGACAGGAGAGCAAAGCTGCCCACACACAAAGGCTGTAAGCAGAAGGGCTGGGAGAAGCCTAAACTCTTTGTGCAAAACAGAAACTAGTACAGACTCAACAGATGTCCAAAAACTACTGGGTTAAAAAAGACAGTCTACTCACAGCAGACTATTAGTTACCCTCCATTATCACCAAAATACCACACATTCCCACAGCGAGAGCTTGCTTCAATCTCACAGGAAAGGAAAAGGTAAAAAGAACAATGAGAAAGTGGTGACAGTTTCTAATTTGCTGATTCCTTTGCTGTAAGAGTAACAATGTTATGTAAATGAAAACTACAGACCTAGCAAAATTAAATGTCTAACACTATAAAATCAAACAGCTTTAGAACCAAAAAACTTCATTTTGTATAATCCCCAAACTAAAGACATCTCCCAATCTGGCGGGGGGGGGGGAGGCGGTATTTAACTCCATTTTTTCAAAGCTGAACACAGCTATTAGGGTCAGAAAAAGCTAGCCAACAGTTCTAAAGCCACACTCCTAACCTACAAATACATCCCAAAAGAGGCATATTAAAATCAATTGAGATCCATTAGATCTCACTGCCGCCTCCAAACCAGAACTCACCATTCCTCTTCATATTTTCTGCCACATTTTCTAAGTGAAGTAAAAGAAAAATCAAAATGTTACAACTCAAATGCTGTTCTAAAAGTGAGTCCATTTCTTGTACAGTGGGGGAAAGGTCAGCTGATTGCGGGTTACATCAGAACTTCACAAAGTTCTAAGAATTAAAATGCTTTAAAATCATTTAATGTAAGAAATTTTATACTCGGTCTCCCCAAACTAGACTTTCATCTCTTGAGCATACAGTCTAATTTTAATGTAACTTTTATGAAATTCATGTTCTCTGTATGAAAATTTAAAAACAATGCCAAGTATGAAGAAAAGAAAAACTGCTCATGTCCCAATGTCCAGAAAAAAACTTTGGTATTTATCCTTCGAGCCTGTGAGGTAACATTTTTGAAGAATTAAAGATTTCCTTAGCCGAAAGAATGTGTTAAGCTAAAGGGGAGTTCATGGATATAAAACATTCTTGAAAATTTTTACAGGTCTGGAACTCAAAGAAGTTAAAAATAAACCTATGCTCATGGCTTCCACAGCACAGCAGGTTAAAAAATAACTAGAGAACACGGGAATTCCCTGGCGATCCAGCGTTTAAGACTTGGTGCTTTCACCTCGGTGGGCCCAGGTTCAATCCCTGGTTGGGCATCTGCAACTCAAATCCCACAAGCTGCAAGGTGCGCCCCCAGGGAACGCAAACCAACCATACAACAGTTCTGCTGATTAACCCTGTGAGGAAACCAGTCCTTTAAGGAGAGTCCAACTGCCAATTTCATGGCAAGGACAAGTTACAATTACAAAGATCTCATCAAGAAAACTGTCTTCAGTAAATTACAAAGCTCAGATAAGGACTCTTGATACAATAGTTTACTAAGCAAATAGCTACAACCAATTAACTCTTTCATCTCTTTGTTCAGTCGCTCAGTGGTGTCTGACTCCTCCTGACCCCATGGTGTGCAACTCACCAGGCTTTTGTCCTTCACCATCTCCCAGGAGCCAGCTCAAACTCATGTCCATTGAGTTGGTGATGCCATCCAGCCATCTCATCCTCTGTCATCACAACTCTAAATATTAGAGTCCACCCTCTCTCCAAGCCTAAAACTAGTTATCTATCACCAGGTGTCCCTAGAGCAAATCCAGTAATATACTCAGTTTTCTATGAACACGGAAGGCTCCCTATTAACAAAGTCCATGTGAAGTACCCAAAGTGAAGGTGACAGGAAACCACAGTGCCCAAGCATCCCACAGAGAACAACGAGCTCTAAGTTCCCACAGGAGAGGACCCGCTTCCCAGCAAAACAATTCAGATGCTCAAACTGGACTCTAGGAAACGATCTTATCCCTAAGCCACAATGAACAAAGGAAAGTGCACAAAAAACACACCTGAAAGGGGGAAGGGAAAGGAACACTGGCAGTGGCTGCTGTCCATGCACGGCGCACCGAGCCATTTTACCTGTATCTTTTACTTGGCTTAACTGCGTTACTGACCAACGAATAAGCAGCAGGCCCATTTTCACAGATGAAGAAAGGAAGCAGCATTATCAGCACTGCACCAGGCACTACTCAGTTATCTCAATCAATTCTCACATTACCACGCCAGGTGACCTCCGTTTTAAAGATGGGGTGAAGCAAGCAAAAAGGGAATTAAATATGACTAGATTTGTTCTTTCAGAAATGAGCTGCTATTGTTTGAAACATGTTAATAAAAATATTAATTTGTAAATAAATAAATAAATAAAGATGGGGGGAAAGCCCAGAAATGTTACGGTCAAACAGTGATATTACCAACTTAAGGCCCAGAGCTGGAGTTGTCAAACCTACCCCTGCCAAGCTCTGCTCATACCCCCTATTCAGGTCACATCATTCTTTCAAACCACAGGTTTCAAACCAATTTTAAAAACTTCAAAATCCTAGAATCAACTCTCAATTATGAGATTAATCCTCCAGGTTTTGTTCAAAAATTTCTTGTTTTGGAATATAGGCAATATTTAGTAACTATAAATGGGGTAAATCCTTTAAAAATTGTGAATCACTATGTCATACATCTGAAATATATAATATTGTAAATCAACTATACCTCAACTAAAAAGTTAGTATAAAAATTGTTTGTATTTTACTTGCTCTTTGAACATTTCAGCAGGCCATAGTACCTCTAGGAAGAGGTGTGCAGGTAAATACAAGATTATACTAATAGCAATCAACTAGCAGAATTTGTAACTTCTGCTAAGAAGGCCTACATATAAAGCTAATTCTTATTTCAAACATATAGTGTAATACTTGAACTTCCACGATACAGTCTACTTTTAATTATTACCAAAAATAATCAAGAATCAAGGAACAGTTCTAAACAAAAAAAAAAATGGTTCGCATTGTTTGAAAGAGGAATAAAAGGGGCTTTCCCGGTGGTCAAGTGGTTAAGAATCCGCTTTGCAATGAATGGGACACCTATTTGATCCCTGGGACCAGGAAGATCCCACATGCCTCAGAGCAACTAAGCCCATGCACCACAATTACTGGGTACTCTGGTGCCCAAGAGCCAAAACTATCGAAACCTGTGTGCCCAAGAGACCACGCTCTGCCACTGGGAAAGCCACCACAACAAGACACCCACACACCGGAATTACAGAGCAGCTCTTGCTCTCTCCAACCAGACAGTCTGAGCGCAACAACTATGACCCTAAACAAATCATTAAAAAAAAAGAGAGATAAATTTCTGGCTAACACTACAATAAAATCCCATGCATCAAGTACTGGGAGGCCTGTAATACCTCTTTAGGACAACAAAGTTAACCAAATAAAACTTCCAGTTCCTCTCATGTCACGAGAATTAATATTAATCACACTCCTTTTGTTACTGGAGAGGAAGAAAAATGGAGTTGGAGGCTACGTCCGAAAAGCAAAGAGAAAAAGTAGACAGTCAAGCAGATCAAAATCAGTTATGAACCTCCGAAAAAATAAGGAAAAGCTCATCTTAAGAAGAAAGCCTTCTATCGTGAGAATACTCTGAATATACAGAAACAAACTCGGAGGCTCATAATTTTCCGAAGGCTCTTACCTTAATGTATTCATTATTAACTCTAAGTAGGCCATTAAAGGCCAGTTTATAGACTTTACCTCCATACGATATGGAATACCTGGATACCAGTCCACTCCTCTGACAAAAAGCACTCAGTTACACAGCAATAGCAGAAACTTGCCTTTTCTTTCTCTTCATGCGATACTTTTTCTGTACATATAAATCAGAAATTAGAAATGATGCTGATAAGTGTGATCGGGGTTACTGTTACATACTTTTAAGCACACTGATATGTTTCAATTTTTTCAAAGATCTGAGGGAATCTGGACATCCCCCTGTAATTGGCAATTCCCATGAAGAGCAAGCATTCTAACCAATTCAAGAGCCAAGAGAGCAAGATACCAAGACGAAAGAGACATCCCTGACTTCAATCAGCAGAGGACTTCAACCACACAAAGTCCTAATACCTGCTACACATGGACGAACCTTGAAAACTGTGCTACATGAAATAAGCCAGACACAAAAGGATAAATATTGCACGATTCCAATTACATGAAATATCCACAATAGGCAAATTCACAGGGACAGACAGTAGACCAGAGGTTACCAGGGGCTAAGAGGAGGGAGCAATGGATAGTTATTACTTAATGGTTATAGATTTTCTGCTTGGGTTGAAGAAAACACTTTGGAAACAGACAGAGATGATGACTGCACAACCCTGTGAATGTACTTAACGCCACTGCACCACACTCTTAAAACCGGGCGAGCTCCCTGGTGGCCTCGTGGTGAGGATTCCGGGCTTTCACTGTTGTGGCCCCTGTTCAACGGCTCTTCAGGGAAGTCAGATCCTGCAGGCCAAGTGGCATGGAGCAGCCAAAAACAGAAGGTTAAAATGACCTAAACCTAAAAGTATCAAACTCGTAGAAGAAAACAGGGCATGAGCTTCAGGGCACTGGTTTCTTGGATGAGACGCCAAAAGCACAGGCAACAAAAGCAAACACGAACGAGACTCCATCGAAAGACACAACGGAGTGAAAAGGCATGGGAGGAAGTATGTGTAAATCATATACGTCTGTTAAGGGGTTAACATTCAGAATAAACGAAGAACTGCAACTCAACACCACATTAAAAAATACAATTTTTTATTTTTTTAAACAGGTGAAGGACTTCAACAGGCATTTCTGCAAAGTTGATATAGAAATGGTCAACAAGCATATGAAAAGATGTTGATCCTTAGTCAGAAATGCAAATCAAAACCACAGTGAGTCCTCACACCGTTAGGATAACTACTGTCAGAGAAGAACCCCGGCAGTCTGGTGGTGAGGACTCCGTGCTTCAGAAAGGGGGCAGGGTTCAGTCTCTGGGGGGGAGAACTAAGACCCTGCATGCTCCATGGTGTGGCCAAAACAAAGAAGAAAACAAATGCTGAGGAGCATGGGGAGATACATGAGCTCTTGTGCACTGTTTGTGGGGTGGTGAAACAGTGCAATCATTGCAGAGAACAGTATGGAGGCTCCCCAAAAAATTAAACACAGAACCATCATATGATTCAGCCAATTCACTTCTGAGTACTATCCAAAAGAATTGAAAGTAGGATCTCAAAGATGTATCCACACATCCATATTCACAGCAGCACTCATCATAAAGGCCCAAAGGTGGAAACAACTTATGTCCATCGACAAATAAGTGGACAAAATGTGGTATATTCACATAACAGGTTATTCAGTCTTTAAAAGGAAAGAAGTCCTTCCACGTGCTACAACGTGGATGAACCTTAAAGATAATCTAGTAAGTGAAAGAAACCAGTCACAAATAGCCAAATACTGTGTGATTCCACTTATAAATAGAAAAATCATCAAATTCATAGAAGTAGTAAGCAGAATGGCAGCCATGAAAGGCTGGGGTGAGGAGAAAAGGAAGAAAATGGGAGTTGTTTAATGGATATATAGTTTCAGATTTAGAACATGACAAAGTTCTGGAGATCTATTTTCCATTAACATGAATGTACTTAATGCTAGGGGCTTCCCTGGTGGCTCAGTGGTAAACAACCCTCCTCTCTGCAGAAGATGTGGGTTCGATCCCTGGGTTGGAAAGAATCCCTAGAGGAGGGAGTCGGCAACAACCCACTCCAGCATTCAACAACCCACTCCAATTTTCAAGCCTGGGAAATTTCATGGACGGAGGAGCCTGGCGGGCTATAGTCCATCTGGTTGCAAAAGAGTCAAATACCACTTGGCAATAACAGCTTAATGCTACAAAACTGTACATTCAAAAATAATTAGGATGGTAACTTTCATATTATGTGCTTTATGTCACATTAAAAAAATGGTTAAAATGGCAAAACTGTGTTATATTTTACCACAATTTCTTTAAATAATGTAATATATTAAAACCATGAAATTGTATAGTATGTGAATTACATCTCAATAAAGCTGTTTAAAAAAAAAAGCAGAGGAAACAGAGTTTAACCAAATTATATCATTTGCTGGTTTAAGAAAAGAGAGCAATTTGTTGGAAATACCCAGATCCCTGAGCTCAGAGAGGATCCTGTGCCTCTACTTCCTCCAATTTCTTCAGCCCAGCCTCCAGGTGACAGCCCTTTTCTTTCCCCCTCCAAGGCACATCACCACCACCTTCTAACTTCCCAGTTCCTTATTATGTCTGGTGTCACAGGAAAGTTAAAGAAGCTACAGTGGCAGTCACAGGAAAGGGCACAGAATTCACGACATTCAGCAGCAGAGCCAAAATATTAAAAAAAAAAAAAAAAAAAATCACACAGTAGACATACAATAAATGTCCCGTCTCTGCCCTTCCTCTCCTCTCCTTCCAGCCCAGCATGTTTAAAAGGGCAAATTCTCAGCTCCCATGCTGGGATAGCCACTGGCCTAACTCATGTGCTGGAGCTATAAGACACAGAGCATCATTTAATATGTAGTTGTTAATGCCTATCACCTATTATTAAATCCTAAAAACACATCACAAAACGATTAACTGGATAAGCCTATTTTGATAAACTAATGAACATTTCTACCGCATATAAAAAAAGATAGTGAGATAAAGACTAAACATCACCAATCACCTCTGAGTGGCGGAACTAACGGTGAAGCTCTCCCTTTCGGCCATACCTGCATTTTTTTTTTTTATAATGAATCTGTAACTTCTGCAATAAGAAATATAACTGTCAGAAGAATAAATCATTCTGGCTTAAAATTTCACTGTCTGCCTCTGGTCCTACTGCACTGAGCTGAACTGGCACCATGGGAAATGGTCATGATTCCCTCCACTTTACAGACGAGAATGAACAGGCTCAGAGCGGAGACTGGGTTAAGGCTGCATGGCTAGAAACAGAGCAAGGGTGACAACTGAGGCCTTCCAACTCCAAGTCCTTTCCGTTCCACCACAGATTGAAGAGCAATTTGCATTACTGCTCATCATGTATATATATAATTTATTAAATACATATATATTTAATCTATGTTGAAACCGTCCTAAGGGCAGGCGCTACAGAATCTGGGGCAAGGAACCTGTGGGAGCCTCAGTTTCCTCATCTGAAAAGTGAAGTGGTTGGAAAAGCTATTGTATCTCACCAGCTCATCTAGCCTCACCAGCGAATGGATTTTAAGTCTAGATACCAAGTGAGGAGAAGAAAACCCCGTGGGCAAAAATAAATGAATAGTTGGAAAGAAGTTGAGGCCTATGCTCTGGGTCAAGGGCCATTCTCAATGGAAATAGGTGATGGACAGTCAAGAGGAAAGAACCGGCTGGGGAAACCATGAACTTCCTGGTTGAAGCAACAGCTGAAAGCTCCGGCTTCACTTCCCTACTAGCAATGCTTCAATCTTAGCTAACTTAGGAGGAAAAAGTAAAGTTAGAAGAAGGTAACACAGCCGTAGGGGGGGGACCTGGAGCAATAGTTTATGCACGCTGTGGCAACTGGATTATTTTCCAAGTGGACTCGTGAATATTAAAGTGGAAAGAATCCTTGGTGGTTCTCACAGATGATCCTTCCTTAGCGAGAATTTCAGGACAAACTCAAACTTGGCAATACCCCTCGGAGAGATGGCACACTTGTGGAAAATGAGCCAACCCGACACTTGTGGAAAAGGTGAGAGAATGCCACTAAAGCCTCTTCAACCTACAGAGCATCAAAGAAAGCGAAAAGACCTTTGTTAAGGGTGAAGTTCTTTCAAAGGATTCATCGGGTATCTGTAACCTCTCACACTGCAAGCATTATAAAGCACTGTCTGACAGTACTAGGTAGCCTTGTCACTCGAAGGTAATAAAAGTACAACATTAACTTTGTTGGGGAGAAAAAGAAAAAAAGGAAAAGATTCCATTTTGCTAAAGCAGCCTCCTCTGACCAAAACCTTACCACCTGCCCCTCCACTACGGGGATGAGCCTAAACCAAGGAGAAGCTGCATCGAGCCTAGACAACCGTCCTCGAGAATTAAAACAACATCCTGCCAGGAGAACAGCAACCGAAGACACCAGAAGCTTACATTCCAAAAGCAGGTCCTTTAGCAAAAGAAGAAAGCTCCTGGCCGTGCTCTCTCGGCGCTCCCGGGTGCGAGAATCCAGCCCAGCTACTAAGCCGTGACTGGGTGAGCACCTGACGTGGGGGGAGGGTGAGCCAAGGCCCTAGCGGATCTGGGGCGAGGAATTGGGGGGCTCCCAAAGCTCCGGAGAAGAAGCGCGGCCCTCCGGAGGCGGGGGTCCTGGGGACACCCCACCCCTACCCCAAGGATAAGGACCGAGAAGAACACGTGGGGCGACAGGAGCAGGGAAGGGGTGTCCCGGGCAGGCAGCCTGGGTCTGGCACGGCGGCCGGAAAAACGAGGACGGAGCTACCGCCGGGGCAGGGAACCGAGCCCTCGGAGCCCCGAGGGGGAAGGCAAAGGGCGCGGGCAGAGGGGCAAGGCCACGAGGAGGGCGGGTCTCCCTGGGCGCGGGGCACGCGCCGGACTAGCGCGGCGGGACCCGGGCAGCGGAGAACTCCGACACCCGGGGAGAGACCGCGGACCTGCCTCCGGGGGCCGCGAGGAAGCCCGAGCGGCCGCGCCCGGAGGGGCCCTAGTGACCCCGCGGGGCCGCCCGGACCGGACCCGCCCCGAGGCGCCTCCCTCCGGCCCCTTTCCCTCCCTCCCACCCGCGCGGCCCGTTATCCCACGGCCGCCGCACTCACCAGCGGCTGCACCTCAGCCCGCCGCCGCCTCAGCTGCTGCCTGCGCCTCCGCAGCCGCCGCCGCCGCCGCCGCCTCGCTGCTGAGGCCGAGTCCCGGGGGAGCCGCCGCGTCCCGCCGCCGCCGCCGCTGCCGCCGCCGCCAGAGCAGAACACCCCAAAATGGCGGCACTTCCGGCACCTACCACCGGCGGGGAGGGCCGACGCGGAGAGGGGAGGGCGGCTCGGGGGAACGTACCACCGCGGTGCCGCCCGCAGCGCGGAGCCGAGCGCCCGGCGCTGCAGCGCCGCCTCGGGCTGGGGAGTGGAGCAGCAGCTGCGCGGGAGCCCAGGGGCCTCGGGCGGAACCCTCGGCCCGGGGAGCGGCCGGGGCAAGTCTCTTTGTCCTGTTACTCCGCTGCAGGGAAGTCGCGGGTCGGGGGAAGACCCCCGGCCTGAAAACTTGGAAGTTCTCGGCTCTGTGCCCCTCACCCACAGGAGTTCTGGACGAACTGGCGGGCGCCGACCTCTGCTTGGCGCTGAATATGCGCATAATAAAATAGTTGATGAATGAATGGGTGAGTGAATGGAATGGTGCTTGGCCAGCGCTGGGCACCTGTCACACCCTCCTTTCTAGCAGATAAGCAACGGGATCCAGGCCTTCCTGGTCCGCTGTGATGTGGACTGTAAGGGTATTGCAAGCTTTCAGAGTTAGACGAATGCCCTCTGGCTGGATGATCAGCTGGGTGAACTCACAACCTTGCAGAAATCCTTGGAGCGCCAGGAAGCTCTAAGAGTTCTACTAAAAGACTGATTTTTCCAGCCCTAACCTGCTTCTCCCAGTGGAAAAAAAATTTTTTTTTTCTGTAACCAAGGCTAGGTTCCTGAAGACCTCCTTCAGAGTGACTCAGAAATCCCAGGATCTAGGTAGAATGCAAATAGTTCAATAGTTTGTTCCTTCTTTTGTTTGTTTGTTTAAAAGGTCAACGTCATTTATTCCCGCAAGTTCTACATCTTGTGGGACAGTAAAATGAAGAGAAAGAAAGAAAACTTAGTTCTGAGACCTTTTGGCCCCAACAACATGCAAATAACGCATGGGTTTGCAAATGATTTCTCTGTAACATCTGGCTTCTCAGAACACTAACTCTCCTACCCACAAATACTGATTATACCCTACCTTACCACAAAAAAATAAGTGGACTCCCAAGCAGAGGCCTCAAAGGTTTTCCCATGTGTTGGAAACACCTCTTTCCCCTTTTAGAGGGAAAAAAAAAATAGTCATGGTGTTTCTAGTACCATACAGATCTAAACAATTAACCCTTAAGTTGTACACTGATTTCCTCCTTGTATTGTGTAGTTTATCATTTTATATACATTTATAATGCTGATATTCAAACCAGTCAATCCTAAAGGACATCAACCCTGAATATTCATTGGAAGTTCTGATGCTGAAGCCGAAGCTCCAGTACTTTGGCCGCCTGATGCAAAGAGCTGATTCATTGGAAAAGACCGTGATGCTGGGAAAGACTAAAGGAGGGAGAGAAGGGATAACAGAGGATGAGATGTTTGGATGGCATCACCGACTCAACAGGTGTGAGTTTGAGCAAACTCGGGGAGATAGTGAGGGACAGGGAAGCCTGGCGTGCTGCAGTCCATGGGGTTGCAAAGAGTCGGACAGGACTTAGTGGACAACAGCAAATAATCCTGATTTATGATCTTGTTAATAGTTTTATGTGTAACTTACTGAAAATATCTTCCATTTATAGACCATTACAGCTTACAGAAGGTTGTCATATGTTGCTGTTCTTTGGTTGCTCAGTCACATACACTACCACAATTATTTTTATATGTGTCTCCCAGCTGCTGTAGATTGTAGAAACCTTTTAAGCAGAGAATCTTTTCCATTCTTTTGTACACCATTGAATCATCCAGATATCCTTGTGTTTCACCTCCTCGCCTCCTTCAGGTCTTGAATTAAATGTCACCTTCTCAGTTGGGCCTTCCCTGACTACCCTATTTCAGAATACAGACACATACACCCATGTTTCCAATCCCCCTTTCCTGCTTTTTTGTAGTGATGCTTCCTGAGGCCCCCTTGACTTCACGCTCCAGGATGTCTGACTCTAGTGAGTGATCACACCATCGTAATTATCTGGGTCATGAAGATCATTTTTATACAGTTTTTCTGTGTATTCTTGCCACCTCTTCTTAATATCTTCTCCTTCTGTTAGGTCCATACCATTTCTGTCCTTTATTGAGCCCATCGTTGCATGAAATATTCCCTTGATATCTCTAATTTTCTTCAAGAGATCTCTAGTCTTTCCCATTCTATTGTTTTTCTCTATTCCTTTGCACTGATTACTAAGGAAGGCTTTCTTATCTCTCCTTGCTATTGTTTGGAACTCTGCATTCAAATGGGTATATATTTCCTTTTTTCCTTTGCCTTTCATGTCTCTTCTTTTCACAGCTATTTGTAAGGCCTCCTCAGACAGCCATTTTGCTTTTTTGCATTTCTTTTTCTTGGGGATGGTCTTGCTCCCTGTCTCCTATAGAATGTCACAAACCTCCGTCCATAGTTCATCAGGCACTCTGTCTATCAGATCTAGTCCCTTAAACCTATTTCTCACTTCCACTGTATAATCATAAGGGATTTGATTTAGGTCATACCTGAATGGTCTAGTGGTTTTCCCCACTTTCTTCAATTTAAGTCTGAATTTGGTAATAAGGAGTTCATGATCTGAGCCACAGTCAGCTCCCGGTCTTGTTTTGCTGACTGTATAGAGCTTCTCCATTTTTGACTTCAAAGATTATGATCAATCTGATTTCGGTGTTGACCATCTGGTGATGTCCACGTGTAGAGTCTTCTCTTGTGATGTTGGAAGAGGGTGTTTGCTATGCCCAGGCGTTCTCTTGGCAAAACTCTATTAGCCTTTGCCCTGCTTCATTCTGTACCCCAAGGCCAAATTTACCTGTTATTCCAGGTGTTTCTTTTCTTTTTTTTTTTTTTTTACATATTAAGTGCTTTATTTCCAAAATTACCAACGCATATTAAAAACAACGCAAAACGGGGTCCACACAGGGAAGAACTGGAAATGCCCTCAGGCGCGAAACCTCTGTGGCCTGGGTCTCCACAGCTCCTCGTCGCCAGCCCGCTCCCTCGGGCGCTTGCCCCCGGTCCCCTGCGCCGCCCCCGCGCGGGCCCCCTGGCCTCTCCCGGACCTCTCATTCCGGGACTTGGCCAACATGAACTCCATGGTCCCTCAGGCTCCAGCCCAGGCCCCGCTGCCCGCGAGATGCTCGCCGCCGCTCTCTCACCTCACCCAGCAGGCGTCTCCCACTCCGCGAGCCGAGGGTCCCGTCGAGGTCCGTGTGCGGCGCCTCGAGCTCGGTGCGGGTCCCTCAGGCCCGAGCGAGCCCTCAGAAAAGCGAGAAACGCCGCAGAAGCGACGCCGCGCCGGCGGCCTGACTTGTGGGCTGCGAACCACCGCCCGGCGGGGCAAGCGAACCGGCGTGGGGGTCCAGGTGTTTCTTATAACTTCCCACTTCTGCATTCCAGTCTCCTATAAAGAAAGGGACATCTTTTGGGGGTGTTAGTTCTAGAAGGTCTTGTAGGTCTTCATAGAACCGTTCAACTTCAGCTTCTTCAGCGTTACTGGTCAGGGCACAGGCTTGGATTACCGTGATATTGAACGGTTTGCCTTGGAAACAAACAGAGATCATTCTGTCGTTTTTGAGATTGCATCCAAGCACTGCATTTCGGACTCTTTTGTTGACCATGATGGCTACTCCGTTTCTTCTAAGGGATTCCTGCCCACAGTAGTAGATATAATGGTCATCTGAGTTAAATTCACCCATTCCAGTCCATTTTAGTTCGCTGATTCCTAGAATGTCAACATCCACTCTTGCCACCTCCTGCTTGACCACTTCCAATTTGCCTTGAGTCATGGACCTAACATTCCAGGTTCCTGTGCAATATTGCTCTTTACAGCATCAGACCTTGCTTCTATCACCAGTCCCATCCACAACTGGGTCTTGTTTTGCTTTGGCTCCATCTCTTCATTCTTTCTGGAGTTATTTCTCCACTGATCTCCAGGAGCATATTGGGCACCTACCGACCTGGGGGTTCCTCTCTCAGTATCCTATCATTTTGCCTTCTCATACTGTTCATGGGGTTCTTAAGGCAAGAATACTGAAGTGGTTTGCCATTCCCTTCTCCAGTGGACCACATTCTGTCAGACCTCTCCACCATGACCCGTCCGTCTTGGGTGGCCCTACATGGCATGGCTCATAGTTTCATTGAGTTAGACCAGGCTGTGGTCCATGTGATCAGATTGGTTAGTTTTCTGTGATTGCGGTTTTCAGTCTGTCTGCCCTCTGATGGAGAAGGATAAGAGGTTTATGGAAGCTTTCTGATGGGAGAGGGACTGAGGGGGAAACTGGGTCTTGTTCTGATGGGTGGGGCCATGCTCAGTAAATCTTTAATCCAATTTTCTGTTGATGGGTGTAGCTGTGTTCCCTACCTGCTATTTACCTGGGGCCAAACTATGGTGGAGGTAATGAGGATAATGGTGACCTCCTTCAAAAGGTCCCATGCACACACTGCCACACTCAGTGTCCCCGACCCTGCAGCAGGCCACCGCCAACCCACGCCTCCGCTGGAGCCTCCCAGACACCCACAGGCAAGTCCGGGGCAGTCGGCTGTGGGATCAGTGCTCTTTTTTCCTGGGTCCTGGAGCACAAGCCTCTATTGTGCTCTCCAAGAGTCTATTTCCCAGTCCTGTGTACGTTCTGGCAGCTCTATGGTGGGGTTAAGGGCGACCTCCTCCAAGAAGGCTTATTCCATACCCAAGTCGGCTGCACCCAGAGCCCCTGTCCCCGCGGCAGACCACCGCTGACCCGGACCTCCGCAGGAGACGCTCCAACACCGTTCTGCCTCAGTCCCTGTGTGAACAAGGTTTGTTTGAGCCCTCTGAGCGTCTCTGGTGGCGTCTACGGTGGCTTTCTCTACTTTCCTCTAGCGAGGGCTCCTCTCTAGTTGAGGTGCACAGGCTGCTCGTGGCGGGGGCTTCTTCTGTGCAGCTCAGGATCTAGGTGAGCAGGCTTCAGTAGTTACAGCTCCGGCTCAGTCCCCTGAGGCATGTGGAATCTTCCCCGACCGGGGATCAAACCATCCTCCCCAGCATTGGCAGGTGGATTTTTCAACCACTCTGCTGCCAGGGAAGCCCCTTTCAAGTCCTTTAATTTTAGTCATTCTGGGGCAAGTGGAGTCATATTTTATTGTGGTTTAATTTTTTTTCCCCTAATGGCTACATATATAATTCTTATTGACCATTTGGATACTTTTGTGTGTATGTGAATTGCCTATTTAATCTATTTTTTCTCTCTCTCTTTTTGTTCTGTTTTTTTTTTTTTTTTTTTTGGTTTGGAGGAGTTCTTTACATATTTTAAATACAAGTTTCTTGTCAAATATATGGGCTTCCCATGTGACTCAGTGGTAAAGAATTGGCTTGTGATGCAGACACAGGAGACCTGGGTTCGATCCCTGGGTTGGGAAGATCCCCAGGAGACAAGAATGGCAACCCACTCCAGTATTCTTGCCTGGAGAATCCCATGGACAGAGGAGCCTGGTTGACTACAGTCCAGGGGGTCGGTGAGAAGAGTCGGACTCAACTGAAGCGACTTGGCATGCATATATATATATATATATATATAGACACACACACACACACATGCATATGTATATACACACACATGCATATATATACACACGCACACACACATATATATTTTTCCAGTCAGTGACTTGCCTTTTACTTTCCTAATGGTTTCTTTTGATGAACAGAAGTTTTAGATTTTAATGAGACCTTTTTATTGGTCTTTAATGACTGGTGATTTCTGTGTTCTGTTTGAGAAATTTTTGTTCACCCAGGTCATGAAAACTTTATCCTTTATTGTTTTCAGTCTCTCACATATATATTTTGATCCATTTCTAATTTTTGTGTAGAGTATGGGATCTATTCTTTTCTTTTTCTTCCATGCAGACATCCAGTTGATTTGGCCCCATTTGAAAAGACCATCTTTTCCTTACTGAGATTTGCAGTGAAGACATTTTTTTCCTGAACTTTCATATATTACTGGTAGGAATGAAAATTGATCCAACCACTTTGGAAGTCTGTTTGACTGTATCTACTAAAGTCAATGGGCTTCTCTTGTAGCTCAGCTGGTAAAAAAATCCACCTGTAGTGCGGGAGACCTGGGTTTGATCCCTGGGTTGGGAAGATCCCCTGGAGAAGGGAAAGGCTACCCACTCCAGTATTCTGACCTGGCGAATTCCATGGACTGTATGGTGCATGGGATCGCAAAGAGTCGGACAGGACTTTCACTAAACTCAAAGAGCTAAATGACTTTATACCCCATGACGTGGGCAGTTCTACTCCCAGTGCAAGTGAATACTTATTCCCACCCAAAAAAAAAAAAAAAAAAAAAGGTTTGTAGTACCTTTTTTTGTAGTAATAGCTCAAACTGGAAATGATAGATAAATGAAAAATTATGGAATATACTTACAACAGGCTACTTATATAGCAATGAAAAGGAACAAACCACAACTCTATATAACAATATGGATAGACTGCACAGACATAAAATGGAGCAAAACAAATCATAAGAAAAGAGCATATATTGTATGAGTTTATTCAACTGAAATTTGAATATGGGCGAAAAAAATAAAAGTCAGAACAGGGGGTTATCTTTGCTAGGGAGAAGGCATTGACTACTGATTGGAGGGAGCTCCAGGGAATCTTCTAGAGTATTGGAATGTTTTATATCTTATTCTGGGTGGAGTTCACATGGGTGTGTAGATATGTAAAATTTATCAAGCTATACACTTAGAATTTGTGCATGTTCTATGGCCAGGGAGAGTAACAACAAACAACCCATTAGACAGGCTGGCAAAAAAACACTCAGGGCAGAGGCACAGTACAAATAGTGACAAACGTGAGATGTTCATACTTAACTCATGAATAATTAAGGTATTCTAATTAAAACAATGTGGTTTTTTTTTTTACTGTCAGAATGGGAAACAAACTAAATAATTTTTTTTAGAAAACATCTTGGCCATATTACAGGGCATATAGGAATCTTAGTTTCCAAACAAGGACCAAACCCAATTCCCCCATCATAGAAACTCAGAGTCTTAACCGCTGGACTGCCAGGGAAGTCCTCTAAATTAAATAATTAAATTTATAAGGTTGTTAAAATTTCGAGAGAAAAAAACAACATACAACAGGTACTCAATGTACACAGATATAGCGATGTTAGAAGAAAATTTAACAGTAGTTATTAAAATTAAAAATAGTCTCTCAGGCATCCCTGGTGGCTCAGTGGTAAAGAATTCCCCTGCAGGGAAAACGGATTCAGTCCTTGATCCAGGAAGATCCCACATGCCTCCAGACAAGTAAACCTGGGCCACAACTACTGAGCCAGAGCTCTAGGGTCTGTGAGTAGCAGTAAGAGAAAGCACTGCAATGAGAAGCCTGAGCACCGCAACCAGAGAGTAGCCCCACCTGCTGCCACTGAACACGGCCTGCAAGCGGCAGTGAGGACCCAGCACAGCCATCACTGCAGTTGAGTCGCTCGGTTGTGTCTGACTCTTCTCCATCGCCAACTCCCAGAACTTACTCAAACTCATGGCCATCGAGTCGGTGATGCCACCCAACCATCTCATCCTCTGTCGTCCCGTTCTCCTCCTGCCTTCAAACTTTTCCAGCATCAGGGTCTTTTCCAATGAGTCAGCTCTTTGCATCCGGTGGCCAAAGTATTGGAGTTTCAGCTTCAGCATCAGTCCTTCCAATGAATATTCAAGACTGATTTCATTTGGGATTGACTGGTTGGATCTCCTTGCAGTCCAAGGTACTCTCAAGAGTCTTCTCCAACACCACAGCCATAAATATTAAAAAAAAAAAAAATTCAATATAGCTTTTTGCCCAAGCTAATTAAGGGCTGGGATTCACAACCCAAGGGATGAATGGATAAATAAAATGTGATCAGGCGCCTCTGTCCATGGGATTCTCCAGGCAAAAACACTGGAATGGGTTGCTGTGCCCTCCTCCAGCGGATCTTCCTGACCCAAGGATCAAACCCGAACCTGTGTTTTCTTTTTTTTTTTTTTTTCGAACTTGTATTTCGTAAGTCTCCTGCATTGGCAGTCAGGCACTTTGCCACTAGTACCATCTGGGAAGCCTGTGTGTGTGTGTGTGTGTGTGTGTGAATACTGTTCAGCATTGAAAAGGAAGGAAATTTTGACACCTGCTGCAGCATAGGTGAAACTTGAGGGCATTATACTAGGAGAAATAAGTCTGTCACAAAAGGACAAACGCTATTTGACTCTACTTACATGAGGTACCTAGAGTACTCAAGGTCATACATAGAGACAGAAACTACAGTGGTGATTACCAAGAGCTGAGGGGAAGGAGACATGGGGAGTTTGTTCAATGGGTATGGAGTTTCAGTTTGGGAAAATGAGAGAAGTTCTGGAAATGGTAGGTGGTGATGGTTTAACAACAATGTGAATATAGTCAATGAACTGTACACTTAAAAATGGCTGAAATGGCATATTTTATAGTAGGTATATTTGGTATAGTAAAAAGAAAAAAAAAGTTGGACTTCACGTTGCAACTGAGTAATACACATACATTAGGATAGGTTAAGCTGTTGTAACAATTAGACCTAAAATAAATAGCTGAAACAAATTAGAAATTTATTTCTCTCTCCCTTAACAGATGACAGCAGATATTCCCAGTTAGTGGGAGGATGAAGATAGGTGGCTTTTACTCTAAGTATTTCTTAGTGACCCAGATTAATGGGGACTCTGCCACCTATAACTAGTTCCTGGCATGATGATTCTAGCCATCATCACTTCTATTTCATCTCACAAGAAGAGAACAAGGGTATGGGAGAGATTTGTGAGGATTTATGGACCAGATCCGCTGGTCCTCATCCTTGCATACATCACTGGTGCTCACATTCCATTGGAGTTAGAACCGAGTCCTGTATCACTTCTCATTCTATGGGATATTGGGCATATGACTGCTCAGACATTGGGGAAAAAAAAGTGAATAAAGTATTTTGGGGACTTCCCTGGAGGTACAGTGGTTAAGACTCTGGGTTCCCAATGCAGTGGCATGGGTTAATCCCTGGTCAGGTGAGATCTCAAATGCTACACCACTTGGCCAAGAAAAAAGAATTTTGGTGGACAGTTTCTAAAAAAGGGAAAAAAAAAAAATCCCTGGGGGAATATGCATATAAGAGTGGCTTTCTCTGGAGCTGAGATTGCAGCAGACATTTACTTTTTATACTATGTAATTTTGAAGTGCTTGCATTTTTTATAATAAGCATGTGTTACTATTGTAATCAGAAACTAAAAAGCAAATCCAGGGTGGAGAGAATTAAAAAAAAAAATATTTGACTACATAAAAGGTGAAACTACTTACTGATAGATTCTTAATAAAAATGGAAACCAATCTAAATTTCCATCACAGGAGAATGGGGAGATAGATGATGGTATAATCATATCATGGATTATTAGTGAGCAGGAAAATTTAATGAATAGTACCTACACACAACAATGTGGTGGAATCTTTAATGAAAAAGTCATACAAGATTATCTGCTGTATTTATCATTTTCATTAAGCCCACATTTATGTGGTAAAAACCGTATTCAAAAGTTTTATTTTGAAAACACTTTTTAAAAAGTAGCAAGGAGGGCATCATGAACCCCCAGAGAACATCATTTTGGGGCTTCCCTGGCGGCTCCGGGGTGAAGAATCCGCCTGCCAGTGCAGGAGACATGTGTTCGATCCCTGGTCCAGAAGAACCCCAGGTGCCTAGAGGCAAGGGGGCCAAAGTGTCACATCTTCTGAGCCTGTGCTCTGAAGCTAGGGAGCCGCAGCTGCTGAAGCCGCTCGGGCCCATGCTCTGCAACAGAAGCCCGCACAGCACGCCTGGAGAGGGGCGCCCACTCGCCACAACCAGAGAAAAGCCCGGGCAGCAGTGAAGACCCAGTACAGCCCAAAGTAAACGTAAACTAATACAGGTAAAAAGAACATGACTCCGATTCAACAAGGATTCATATTTTGCCATATTTGTCTAATCCGTCTTTTTTCCTTGGTGCAGTATTTTGAGGCAAATCCCACATATGTCCTCTATTTCTACTTAACTTTAGTAAGCATGTAGTCAATATATTTAGAGACATTTTCTTACATTGTAACAACACCATGATGACATCAACAAGTTAGCAGTCATTCTTTGGTATTATCTCAGTCCATAATTGATTGTCTCCTTATTTCAAAAATTGACTTTTAATAGCTGATTCGTTTGAATTAGGATCTAAACGGTTCAAGTGTTTACTTCTGGTTGTCTTGCCTCTAGGACTCCTAATCTGAGGTAGCTGCTCTCTCATTCTTTTTTTTTTTTTTTTTTTTAATATTATTTTATTAGTTCATTCTTTTATTTTCTTTTAAATTTTCATTGGAAAATAGGTGATTTACAAACTTATATTACTTTCAGGTATACAGCAAAGTGAGTCAGTTATACTCCCCTCTCCCTTTTTTTTTTTCATGTTTTGACTTGTTGCAGAAACTGATTCAGTTGTCCCTGCCAAGTGTCCCAAATTCTGGATTTGTCTGTTGCTCGCCTGTGATGACATTTCACTTACCCTTCTATCACCTAGGGCTTCCCTGATAGCTCAGTTGGTCAAGAATCTGCCTGCAATGCAGGAGACCCTGGTTCAATTCCTGGGTGGGGAAGATCTGCTGGAGAAGGGATAGGCTACCCACTCCAGTACTCTTGGGCTTCACTTGTGGCTCAGCTGGTAAAGAATCTACCTGCAATTCAGGAGACCTGGGTTAGATCCCTGAGTTGGGAATATCCCCTGGAGAAGAGAAAGGCTACCCACTCCAGTATTCCGGCCTGGAGAATTCCATGGACTGTAGAGACCATGGGGTCAGAGTCAGACACGACTGAGCAAATTTCACTTTCACTTTTCTATCACCTGTGTGTGTGTGTGTGTGTGTGTGTGCGCGCGCACGCGCGCGCACGTGTGTGCTCAGTTGTGTCTGACTCTTTGTGATCCTATGGACTATACCCCGCCAGGCTCCTCTGTCCATGGAATTTTCCAGGCAAGAACACTGGAGTGGGTCGCCATTACCTACTAGGGGAGATCTTTCAGATCCTGGGATCAAAGGAGAGTCTTTTGTGTCTCCCGAATTGTAGGCAGATTCTTCACCACCTTGCAACCTGGAAAGGCCTTATCACCTACATCTCCTCTAAATGAACTTTGCCCTAGAGGCCTGGTAAAAGTCAGGCTAGACTTTTTTGAGGTTGGTGTTGTGAGCATCACACTGCATGACATCTGGAAATGTGATGTTCAGGTAGGTTGTTCTGATTTCAGCAATGCGGAGATTTATCTGTGGTTCAGGTAAATCAGCCTGATCCCTCCACAGTAAAGTTTCCTATCATCACCTTATCTAACACTTTTATACATTTGTGACCATTGACAGTATCAATTATTTCACTAGAAACTGCAAAATGCTGTCTTTCTAATCCTATCTTTCCTTCCACATTTATTGGCTGAAATGCACAATCCTGAGTTTCTAATTTCATTATTCCTTCCATATGTATTTACAGGAAGTCTGCTGTAAATAACTTTCCCTCACCAACTGGAGGTATTTGGTTACCCCAAAATACAGTTTATACAGGAAAGGCAAGAGAAGACAGAAATCTTCATTGATATTGCCCACTGACATATCCTAAGTGTTGGTATGTTGTTTGGAATATATAGGACACTCAGTAAATATTTTCTAATTGAACGGGAATCCATATATTGGAATACGATGTGCTTCTGAAAAGAATGAAGAAAATGTACATCTATCTGTATTGACATAATACTTATAAATAATGTTGAGTGTAAAAAGTGGGAGATAGAACAATAGGTATAGGATGAGTCAATTTTTATAAAATATATATATTCTCAATGTAGCAAAAAATAGGATTAGTGGATGAATGTGATAAAACAAACAATAAAATGCTAATTGTTGAGTTTGGATAGTGATTATATGAATTTTCCCTGTTGAATCTATTTAGTTTTTTGTTATGAAAAGGTTCATCGCAAAATGTTAGAAAAAGATATGTGTGTAAAAATCTGTATTTCTGAAGGGTGGGTTTGGGGATAAGGATGAAACTTTATATAGAGCAAAACTTCTAAACTATCTTTTGACACAGTAATTCCACTTTTAGGAACCTATCCTAATATAGTAATTCTAAATATTAAAAAAAGTAGAAAAAATTTTCATGTTGAAAATATTTTATAATAAAATGTGGAAATATCTTGAATAATAATAGAATGATCACATTATGGTATAGTAATTAGGTTCGTTATAAATGATAAAAATAATGTAGTAAATTGAAAGTACTTATGGGGACTTCCGTAGTGGTCCAGTGCTTAAGACTCCGGGCTTCCACTGCAGTGAGACATGGGCTCCGTCTCTGGCCAAGGAAATAAGATCCTACACACCCCATGGCAGCAGCCAAAACAAACAAATGAACAAAGAAACATGGTGATACAAAATTTTACCAAAGTGACACCAATGATTTTTTAAATGGTGTACATAAATCACATAGCATTATTATATGTCTCCAAAATTCCATGCTTGGATAAGTATCCAAAAAAATGAGAACATAAGTCCACAGAAAAACTTGTATGTCGAAACAGAAAGTAAATTAATAGTACCAAGACCTGGTCGGGTGAGGGAAAACAGGGAGTGATTATTCTAATGGGTATAGCGTTTCTTTGGGGGATGATGAAAGTATTCTAAAATTGATTGTGGGGATGGTTGTACAACTCTGCAAATATACCAAAGCCTTTGAACTGTACACTTTAAATGAATAAATTGTATGGTATGTGAATTATATCTCAATAAAACTGTTATAAAAAATGTTAATGATAACACATGGAAAAGAAAATTGGAAGGAAAAAATGTGTTTGAGGAGGTAGGATTATGGGTGATTAAATTCTGCTTTCCTGTATGTTCCAGTTGCTATTCATATGTGTCATTTGTACAAGGAGATAGGCTGTTTTAAAAAACACAAGATGTGGAGAAGGAAATGGCAACCCACTCCAGTATTCTTACCTGGAGAGTGCCATGGATAGAGGAGCCTGGTGGGCTACAGTCCCCGGGGTCAAAAAGAGTGGGACAGAACTGAGGGAGAAAAAAAAAAAAAAAGCACAAGATGTACTTTTCAGAGTGCTATTTTACTATAAATAATCAGTGTGACAACTATTCCTCTTGCTTATTTGCAGGTTGTGGGTTTTATGTTTATCATAATATATTTTTTAACCCTCTATTTATTTAATTTGGTCTAGCCTATGCAAGGCTGTGGGATCTTATTTCCCTGACAGGGATGGAACCGGTGCTCCCTGCACTGGGAGCATGGAGTCTTAACCACTAGATCACCAGAAAAGTCTCTATGATAATATTTTTAATATTAATATATTTTCATAAATAGAACAGATATCACTTATATCTATTTTTCATTTTAAAAACCCTGATGCTGGGAAAGGTTGAAGGCAGGAGGAGAAGGGGATGACAGAGGATGAGATGGTTGGATGGCATCACCGCCTCGATGGACATGCGTTTGAGTGGACTCCGGGAGTTGGTGAAGGACAGGGAGGCCTGGTGTGCTGCAGTCCGTGGGGCCGCAAAGAGTCGGACATGACTGAGTGACTGAACTCAACTGAAACCTATTTTTCACTATGTATATGTTACACACACACACATACTTACTGCAGTTTAGTTAGGAGGCGGGAGCCAGGAGTTCAGGCAGATGTGGGGATGGGGTGGGAAGGGCCGGACGAACCCAGGTCCTCTATCTGTCCAGGATCTGGCCCTTCTCCTTACTATCCCTTCGGCTCTCGACTCCCCTTGGCAGAGAGCCTCTTCCCGGTCCTGTCCCGCCCTCCGGTGGGGTCACCGTCCCCCCGCTCTGGCCGGTGGTTGGCGAAGGTGCCCCAGGCTCACTGGCCGGGGTCACAGTTCCACCCGCAGGGGTCAGGGCCCCCCGCCCCCCGGAGTCACAGCCCCTCCCTCGGGAGGCGGGGGCTCAGAAGCCACAGGCCGGGGTCACGGTTCCCCACACGCGGTCGACGCACAATCTCGGGCCCACGGGACGGGCCCTCCCTCGGCCCGGGGCCCCCTTCCCGCCCGGGAAGCCCGGGTCCCTCCCCTCGGCGGCCGGCGGCTCCTCCTCCCGAGCCATGGTGTGGGGCCCCGGGGGTCCCGACGGTCCCGACGAGTCCCCGGGGGCCGGGCCCGAGGTCGCGACGCTCGAGAGGCCCGCGCCGGCGGCCGCGGCCGCCTCGCCGTCCCCCTGGCCCAGCCCGCGGCCGCCCGCCTCCCGCCCGGCGGTGGGCGGGTCGCCGCTGCGCCGCGCCGGCTGGGCCGGGATGGCGGCCGGCACGTTGCTGGAGGCCGGCCTGGCCCGGGTGCTCTACTACCCGACGCTGCTCTACACGGTGTTCCGCGGGAAGATGCCCGGCCGGGCGCACCGCGACTGGTACCACCGCATTGACGCCACCGTGCTGCTGGGCGCGCTGCCGCTGCGGAGCATGACGCGCCGGGTGAGCCGGGCCGGGCCGGGCCGGGCCGGGCCGCGGCGGGGCCTGCGCGCCCGGCGAGCGCCGCCCGGGCCTCGGCCGCCCGCCCCTGTCTGAGCCACCTCTTTGCCTCGGCAGCTGGTCCAGGACGAGAACGTGCGCGGGGTGATCACCATGAACGAGGAGTATGAGACGAGGTTCCTGTGCAACTCCTCCAAGGTGAGGCCCCGGGCCCGGCGCCCCGCCCGCCACCCCTATACCACTCCGGGGTCGGGGCGAGCCGGAGGGGGTTGGGGGGAGGCTGTGCTGTAGGTGACCTTGCCCCAGACACGGGCGTCCCAGGCTTGCTTTTTTTTTTTTTTTGCCTCCGTGGAGCTGGTCCTGCGGCTGGACGGGATAGAAACTTATTTGTCAATTAGAAATTGATGTGAAAGGTATTTCACAGTAGAGTTGCCCAACTTTGATTACTCCTTTGTGCACACGTGTATTCTCGGTTTTGCTAACTCACATCAGTAACCAGAACTGAAAGGCAACGTTTCTTTTTTGGCTACGCCTCGCAGCCTGTGGGATATTAATTCCTCAATCAGGGATGAAACCTGCGACCCCCGCAGTTGGAAGGGCAGAGTCCTAACCATTGGCCCATGAGGGAAGTCCTGAAAGGCAACTTTTCTCTGGCTTGCTTTCATTCATTCAACACTTCATGAGCACTAAGGATGGATCGGACACTGTTAAGATATTCAAGACGAAGGCCCTATAAACTGTAAAAAGGAAAGCTACCCCCAATCCCTGATAACTGCATCATAAAACTCTTTGTAAAAACTGCACAGAATTTATTTGGTTTTGATTTGAGAGAATTTCATTTATATGTTAGAGATGATAGGGGAACTCCAAACCATGGTCTTAAATGAAGTTCAAGCCTAAAACCTAGTTTTCATTAGATGTGAGTGGTTTTTTTGTGGAACTCTTCAGGATGGTTATTAGGTGTTGCCCTGTCTTTATACTGTTTGACTTCTATTAGCACTGCACAATTATCTTCCCTGTTTACGGTACTGATAGAGCCTAATGAACATGCAGTTATTTCAAACCATAGATTTTTTTTTTGAAATCTAAAAAAATAATTGTGACTTACATTTAAAATCTATTGATCAAAAAAAAAAATCTATTGGTCAGTGATGGCATACATTTTTAGAGAATAGATAGCAGTTCCTTGGATTTCCCACAGAACTTTGCCACAGAGCCTCAGGAGTTATTAGCCAAAATGTGTTATTGGCCTCAGTGTGGTCAGTCTTGTGGAGCAAGCCACAGAAATTGCTTGGTCTCTGGGTGTGAGGCATCTAGATCTGCTATCTTATCTCACTAGCCTAGAGAAAAGAAATCTCCAAGGCAATGGTTCTGATATTTTAACATGGCTAAGCATTATCTAGCAGTAGTGGTGTTAAGTCACTCAGTCATGCCCAACTCTTTGCAATCCTGTGGACTATAGCCCACTGGGCTCCTCTGTCCATGGAAGGCAAGAAGACTGGTGTGGTTTGCCATTCCCTTCTCCAGGGGATTTTCCCGACTGGGGGGATTGAACCCCGGTATCCTGCATTGCCACCTGATGCGGAGAACTGACTCACTGGAAAAGACCCTGATGCTGGGAAAGATTGAAGGCGGGAAGAGAAAGGGACAACAGAGGATGAGCTGGTTGGGATGGCATCACCGACTCGATGGACATAAGTTTGAGCAAGCTCTGGGAGTTGGTGATGGACAGGGAAGCCTGGCGTACTACAGTCCATGGGGCCACAAAGAGTCGAACACGACTGAGCGACTGAACTGAACTGACTGACTCCTGTATTGCAGCAGATTCATTACCGTCTGAGCCCCAGGGAAGCCCCAGGGAAGCATTATCTGACAGTCTGTTAAGACAACACATTCCTAGGTACAACCCCCCAGAGATTCTGACTCAGGAACTGTAAATTACGGCCCAAGAACTTGAATATATAGCAGGCTCCCCAAGTGTTTGATGTAATTGATGTGTAAACACACGCTGCCAGATTTTGCTGTTTTTGGTTAATTTCGTGAGCTGTATAACATATTGACCTTCATTCAGAGTCTCTGATTTGCTAAACAGATTAATAACAAGAAGTCTACCTGAAGTCTTAAGGCAAAAAAAAAAAAAGTTGCCCAGTTTGCCAGAGGCCTTATTTCTTTGGTTGGTTCTTTTGTTACTTCTAGGCAATAATATTGCACTAACCAAAGTAGGTGCGTTATTTTCATTTTAAAATAACTCTTATTTTCTACCACATACTCCTCTCCAAAAAAGTGCTAAAAAAGAGAAGACTTCTGGGCAGAGAAATAGAAGGCCTTGCAAAATGTAGTAGTCGAACCCTGCAGCTGGATCCCTGCACAAGTGCCATGGTTATGCAAAAAAACTTATGCAGCTTTCGTAGATGAATTTTAAACAGTTCGTATTTTGTCGCTAAAGATTCAAATGCTATGAACACTTTAAATCTTGGACATAATTCTAACTCAGAAGCATTGTTGTTGTTTGATGAAAGACCATGTAAGTCAGTCATTTTAAGACATTTCTGAAAGAAGTTTCTTTGTAGGTGAACCGTATACCGAATTTATTACCTTTCTTGTTGCTTTGCTGTCTCGTGGGAGGCCCTCTTCCTGCCACTCACATCAGGCTGTTTTCATTTTCTTTTCTGTGCTGGTGGACCTGGCCCCAGGAGTGGAGGAAACAGGGAGTGGAGCAGCTGTGGCTCAGCACGATAGACATGACAGGAGTCCCCACCCTGTCCAACCTCCAGAAGGGAGTCCAGTTTGCTCTCAAGTACCAGTCGCTAGGCCAGTCTGTCTACGTGCACTGTAAGGCCGGGCGTTCCAGGAGCGCCACCATGGTGGCCGCGTATCTGATTCAGGTAGGAAGGGGCTTTCTGGACTGGTGCCCCCCCCCCAACCCCCACCCTTGTTGCTAAAAGCAATCTGATTTTTACTTTATTATGGGTCCTTGGTGCTGCCTGCAGGCTTTCTCTAGTTGCTGTGAGCGGGGACTGCTCCTCATTGAGGTGCACATGTTTCTCACTGTGGCGGCTTCTTTCTTATTGCAGAGTGCAGGCGCTGGGCCCTGTACGCTGTGCTTGGGCTTCACAGATGGCGCCGGTGGTAAAGAACCCAGCTGTCAAAGCAGGAGACATTAAGAGACCTGGGTTCGATCCCTGGGTCGGGAAGATCCCATGGAGACAGGAATGGCAACCCACTCCAGTATTCTTGCCTGGAGAACCCCATGGTCTGACTCCAGGTCAGAGGAGCCTGGTGGGCTACAGTCCATGGGGTTGCAAAGAGTCGGACACGACTGAAGCGACTCAGCATGCATGCACAGGCACTAGGGCTCTGGGCTCTAGAGCGCAGGCTCAGTAGTTGTGGCTCTTGGGCTTCATTGCTCTGCATCACATGGAATCTTCCCGAACGAGGGATCAAACCCATGTCCCCAGCATTGTCAGGTGGATTCTTAACCACTGTACCACCAAGGAAGTCCCTCTTTTTACTTTTATTTTGGCTGTGCTGGGTCTCCATTGTAGTTCATGGGCTTCTCTTGTTGCAGGGTGGGCTTAGTTGCCCTGCAGCACGTAGGATCTTAGTTCCCCAACTGAGAGTGTATCCACACTGCCTACATTGGAAGGTGGATTCTTTACCACTGGGCCACCAGGGAATGGACTGGTCCCCTGTACGGCAGATCTCCTATCTCCTGGTGGACCTCGCTAGAAGGAGCTGCGTTCCCAATTTTCGGCCGTTGGGAGGTGGAAAACACCTGAAATTCGCTGACAGGCTGACCTCTGGCTTTGCCACCTGCCACCTGGGTGACCTTAGGCAAGAGTGGGTTACCCTCTCCAATGCTCAATTTCCTCAAACTAAATGTGTTACAAAACTCAAATAAGAACTATGTCAAACACTGACCTAGAGCAGGCACTCAAAAAATGGAATTGCCAAGGATGTTAATACAAGCAAAAGGCTAGAAGCATTTGTTATAAATGGCACGTCAGGAAATGCAGTGTTGTAACAACAGTGCTGATCACAGCTCTAGAGACAGTGGCTCCAACAGAATGTTGCCTATCAGTTTGTTAGGACTGGCGGCGGGGATGCTTTTGAAGATACATGGCCTGGCCTGGTGTTACTGTGGCCTGGTGAGTATATGATTTAACAATACTAAAGTTTTGGTCATCAGGAGTCTGTTTTGCTGGAAACTGGGGTGTCAGGAGATATTTTGGGCCAAGTGGGAATTGAACCAGCAGACTAAAAACCGACTTTCTTGGTTGAGTTCTAAACAAATAAGTATCTTGAGGTCACGAAGATAGCCCTCCTCGTCAAATTTTAAAAGTACTTTTTTCAAAATAAATAAATAAATAAATAAAGTACTTTTTTCTAGCCATGGTGACAAGTTATGACATCAATTCTGTACTCTTTCCAGGAAAACTCTTATAACCAACAGCCTAGCTCAGAGAGGGTATCTGGTAGGCCTAGGCCTGTGTGAATTTAGGACCTCAGCTTCCTGTGTTCAACCTCCTATTTAGAGGGTTTGGCAGAATAAGAATTAGGTAGAAAGACTGACTTGCGTCCCCCTCAACCCACCAGCCTGCTGCACAGAATTATGGGACTGACTGACTGAGGGGGCTAAAGTGTTTTCCCACTTACAATATGTGGGTCATGGTTTTTGTTGTTTTTTTTAAAGAAATACTGAGAGCCCTTGAGCACCGGTTATCAGGTCAAGGACCCCTTAATACCTGCTTCTTCCTTTCTCTGACTTCCCAACCCTGCCCTTCAGGTGTACCACTGGACTCCAGAGGAGGCCATAAGAGCCATCACCAAGATCCGGTCCCACATCTACATCCGACCTGGCCAGCTGGAAGTTCTCAAAGAGTTCCACAAGGTGACCACTGCAGGGGTGGCCAAGAACGAGACTCATCACACGTCACTGACATGACGCACGTGGGTTAGGAAGAATGCAAAACAACGCTGCTTCCTACAGAATGAGAATGTTTAACAGGACCAAAGGGGCTGAAGCCCAGACTTGACATAATAGAAATGTGCTAAGTGATGGTTAGTTTTGCTCCCTTGTCTTGTTTCATTTTCCTGAAATAACACTGTTGTGTGGCTAGATTTAGTGTGGCTTCTATTCATGGGGCATGGGGAAATGGGACCAGACTGAGGGCTTATAAGATCAAAGAACCCTGTCATGCACCTGACGTTGTGCCTAATATTTAGCCCCATAACTCAAAGATGTTGACCACTAGGAGAAGGGGAGAGAAATATCCAGCCCCGGCTCTTTCCCACTGTTGAAATCCTAATCCACTGGCCTTACATGGCTGTCCTTACGTTTGGAGCAGTCATCCTGTCTGTAGCCAAAGATGCATGGGATTCAATCAGTACTGCGACTTAGAGATGTGTGGGTATGTAGTCAGTTCCCCTGAGGAAGTCACCCCTTTAGAATTCAACACACACACATATCCCTTCAAAAACTTTTATTTGTATGAACAGTTCCTAGCTCTTGATTTATCTTAGAACTTTTAAAAGAGTAGAGACCTTATATATTTGAGTTTGAAAAAAGTTTCTGCTATTAACCAGAAATAATCTTTTCTACTTCTTTCTGGCTTACTCCTTGGAATAAGCCAAAAATAAAACCAAAGTGTAAATTTTCTGATGGAGAGATGAAAAACAATAGACAGCACATTCTGAATTCTAGGGTAGACTCTTGCTGGTGAAGGACATCTTCAGTTTAGTCCATTTTTTCCAAGCAACACCTGAAGGAGAACTCTAACACCTAATTCTTTGTAGAATGACCAACGAGCCACTTTGCAGGCTACAGAAAAAAAGGGAGGCTGGGCATCTTTCCTTCTGTCCTGGGATCAGGGGTGCTCCTATTTAACATTGATTAGGTAGAGAGGGGAGGCTTGCCTAGGGGTGGAGAAGAGGCTGGCTCTAAGCGATGTGTAGTGAGCGAGGCTCAAGATTACAAGGGGATGGCGAACAGGCTGGCCAGACTCTCAGTTCTAGCAGCCAGCTGGGCAGCAGCAGTCTAAAAAGCCCCAGACAGAACACTCTAAGGAGTTCAGGGAAGGGCTGTGGCTGCCTTTCTAACATGTATGAAAAAGTAACATAATACCGGAGTTGGGGGGCCTCTGGGGACTTTGAGTTTGGATGGGGAGGTGCAGGAGGGAGGGCAGGCAAATGCCAGCTGCTCCTGCCTCAACAGCCTTAGGCCAACACGAACTGCAAATTGGTCAGCAGCACCTTGATGCCTCTGGTGACAGTTACAGCCGAAGTGGCAGGGTCGAGCTTGTAGGTGTTGGCATCCCCCTTTTTATACCGGTCCCGGAACACATAGATGCTCCCGTTGCAGCTGGCGATCTTCCAGAGGGATGGGGCAGAGCTCCAAGCCTCGGGAAGGCAAAGCCGGGTGAAGCTGTCTAGCAGGGGGTTGTAGCACACCAGGGAGTCCCCTTCGGCCACGATGAACACCAGGTCCTTATGCACGGCCGCGTGCATGCGGCCCGCGAAGGGCAGCACGTAGGGCTTCACGTGGCACTTGTCTGTCTCTGTGTCAAAGCACTGGATGAGTCGGGATGGTTTGGTGAAGAAGTCCAGGTCATTCTCCTCCCCTCCCAGTAAGTAGATGATCCCGTTGAGGTTGGCACCAGCGGCCCCTGACACAGCCACCTCTAGCTGGGTTGTCTCAGTCCAGACGTTATCACCCACCCGATAATAGATTACTGCATTGGAGAGGGTATCCTGCAGTGTCTTGCCACCCAGGGAATATATGGCGTCTTTCCCAGGCACAGACACCAGGGTGTGCTGGAGTCGGTCTCGGGGCAAAGGCGCACACCACTCCCAGTCCACGGTGGCATTGTTGCACTTCCACATGCGCCGGGGGATGGACCCTCCCACCACGTACAAGTCTCCGCCATGCTTGCAGGCTGCTGTGATCTGGTGGCACAAGCTGTTTTGGCCACTTACACTGATGGAGTCATCTTCCGCACAGTGTAAGGACACAGCCAACGAGTGGGTACGAGATGACTCTTTCCCGATCAGGTAAATGTGTACATTCTCCCCAATTTCCTATTGGCGAAATTAAAGTTATAAATTGTATCTACCAGCTCAAGGCTGAAGGCACAGCTGAGATGCATACCCTGATGGTCCCGGACCACACCCTCGTATCTTGCTGTGACCTATTCCCTTCTAGTTACTGTGTGACTCTCCTCTGATCACTGTCTTTCAGGCACCTTATGTCGGGACAGAAAACCTGTTACACTCATCCTTCCAGCTTTTTTTATAACTATGATGAGTTGGTGCTTTGGTCATTAATGCAATGATGAAAGTAGTTCTCTCAAGGAGCTTTGGAGCCCGGAGGCTGCTGGCTTCTAGGCTCACATATGTAACCTCCACCCCAGCTCTTATCAACTTTAAGCCAGAGACTCAAAGAGGCCAAGCTGATAGATGGCTGGAATGCAGGGATAGTATGGTGTCCCAACCCTAAAGAAATCTGCCTTACCTTCAAGCTCGTCCTGAGTGACTCTGAAAAAGCCTCTCTCTCTTCTTTATTAAAATTGATCCAGGCTTCTATTGCCTCTGTTGGGTTCTGGGAACATGGAACTCCATCTGCAAGAGTCAGAGGAAAGGTATGGTCAATGGCAGTCTGAGGATCCACAAGGGAAATTTAGAGCCAGTGGCTTTAAAAATGTGAATCTCTTTGTTAGACTATCACCATGTATATATGTATGTGTGTGTATGAGAAATTAACCTAAAATTGCCCTGCTTTTTTTCTTAATCAAAATGGATGACTCGATATTCTCCTATTTGCCATGGAAGCAATCTACTAGGCTACAATGCTCACACTTGAAGTACAGTTATACCTCACCTGCAGGGTTAGGATTGTTACCTAAAAGTTGGCCAGTCACTTGAGAAGCTTCTTATTTAGGTGTCTGACTCTTTGCAACCCTATGGACTGTAGCCCACCAGACTCCTCTGTCCATGGGATTTTCCAGGCAAGAACACTGGAGTGGGTTGCCATTTCACACTCCAGGGGATCTTCCCAACCCATGGATCAAATTGATGTCTCTTCTGTCTCCTGCATTGGTAGATGGGGTTTTTTTTTAACCGCTGGGCCACCTGGAAAGTCCCTAAGCATCTTGACTCACTGTGAATTTACTCAGGTAACCAGTCCCACAAATACATGCAAAGTATAGAATGAATGAGAACACTAATGCACGAGAGGTTAGAATATAAATGCAGGTAGCTCCTCACTACCTTTTTGGCTAAGGGCAGCCTTTTTTTTTTTTAAATTAGATATTTGCATATAATGTAAAATGCTGCTTTAGTTTCCTAATCTCTTCCTCTGGAAGGGACTCTGTCTCTAACATTAACTACTAAATGTCAAGTCAATCTCTCTCAGAAGGTATCTAAGTAAATTCTTATCAAGAATAATAATGTAAACTAACGCCAGGAGCCTGAGGGTACCATTGTCATCACTGAACACCCGTGCGGCTGGGTAAGACGTTCCCCCTCCCTCTGCTTACCCGAGATGATGTCGGTGAGCAGGTGGTGGGGCAAGTGAAGGAATTCCTCCGTGCTCTGCAGCTGGGCCAGGTGGGCCTTGGCACAGTGCTTGGCAGCGGTGTAGAGCTCAGGGTCGCTGTGTCGATCCGCCAGCCACATCACCTGAAGGCAGTTGCCCACCTGCACTGTGCGGGCCAGAAACCGAGAGCATTCCTCAAAGAGCGACGTCAGCTGATACATGTCTGACACCTCGTAAATCTCCTGCAGCTCCTCAGCCCGGAGTTTCACCGTCCCGTGGTAGATGTAACCAACCAGGAGCTGGAAGGCGGACTCGCTGACGTCCTGCAGGACAATCACCCGGTTGTGGGCCTCCTTCAGGTTGGACGTGAACATGGACCGGAAGAAGCAGCTCTGGGCCGAGAGGACCAATCGGTGGAGCTGAAACTCCCGGCCTTCCACGGAGATGGTGACATCAGCAAAGAGCTCTTCCTCCAAACACAGCTTCATGATGCCCTGAGCCACACGGCCTGAGTGCGACCTGTCTCTGAAAGTGTACTTGACAAAGTAGTTCTCGTCCATGGATGCTCCGGGTTCCTCTGGTGATTCCATGGCGGCAGCCAACTTCTCTCTCTGCCAGCTGTCTGTAAAAGACCACCACCTTGAGTAACTTAAGGAAGCCACAGTCTACGAGTCTAACTGTCCAATTCAGGGAGAGAGAAGGGAAAAGTGAGGAGGGCATGGTCGGCCCAGATTAGCCTTAGTCCCGGCCCTGCTAATGACAACTCTGATGATCTCCCTGAACCAAAGCTGGGCTCATTCTCTCACAGTGACATCACATACCTGATAAAATCAAGATTTCCTACGCCAGGTATTTCCCTGAGAAAACACGGAAAACTCCTTTTCCATGATGTAACAAAAGGCTTGGTATTTAGGTCAACATAGAGAGCGAGGGACTGGAGGAGGCCTGTGACTTTAAAAAGCCCAACCAAAGTAAAAAAACTGAAAAAATAAAATAAAATAAAAAGCCCAACCAAATAACCCCTGGACGTAAAACTTGTGAGGCTCCGGGCAGCAGAATCCGACAAGAAGACCCCTAACGTCCTTGTAGCCAGGCTCCTCCTCGCTGGTGCAGGGAATCCAGACCTTACAATATGCGATTCAGCCTGGGACATCTCTCAGCTCCCCATCTGCTCTTTTCTGAGCCTCTCCCTGGCACTTCCCTGCTCGCCCTAATTACTCCCCAAGGCTTCCCCCAGAACGCGAGACGGAGCACGATCCGTCTCCTGCAAGGGGCCAGGGGCGGCCCATCGCCACGTGCAGTGTCCCCGCTCCACCTAGAGTCGCCCGGGAAACGGTCGCCAGGGAAACCGTTCTTCTCTTCCCCTCCCCCTAGCCGGGCCCGCCGGCCCTCAGCAAAAGCGTAGCTCAGGGAGCGAGGGAGGGGTGGAATGTGGAACGCAGACCTCTCGTCCCTTCTCCTCCTCTCATGCGACTGGTTCTTTAGGATCCTTGCCTTCTCTCCAGCCTCTGTCACACCAAGCTAGGGCCACATTCGCCTCACGGTCTCCCCACCTGCGGGCTTCGCTTTCTCACCTGCGTTCCCTCCTTTCATTCCGAAGCCCGGGACCCGGAACCTCTGCTTCTGGCCCTGCGTCCGCCCGGAAGGAGGTCGGACGCACACTTCCGCTTCCGGTCCGTGCCCTTGGGGGCTCCGTGTCCTAGGGGCCTGGCCTCGGCTGCCTGGTGTACATCCGGGAAATATGGCGGCGGCGGCGGCTCGGGGCTGTTGGCAGAGGCTCGTGGGGTCCGCGGCGCTGGCCAGAGGTGACCAGTGGGCAGCTGGCTGAAGCCCGGGGCGGGAGCGGCGACGCGCCCAGCGCAGGGAGTCCGTGAGGCCTCATCCTGCGCTTCGGTGTCTATCTTCCCATTCAGTGGCCCGGAGACCCTCGGTGCTGCTGTTACCGGTGAGGCGGGAAAGCGCTGCGGCCGACACGCGCCGTGAGTATGTGCGAGCCCGGCCCTTCTCGGGACTGCAGGCGGGGCCGCGCTCATTCCCTTTGTCGGATGTTTGCCCTTGTCCTGGCCTGTCCTTCCCTGCGTCCTCCCGCAAGCCTCTGCTTGTCCTTGGAGAGCTGACTGCAAGGGTCCTCCTTGTGTCTCGGGGCCTGTTACGGCCCTGTTGCCGCTTGTCCATTTCTGTCTCTCTCTGTCTCTGATTAAACTGTAAGCTCTTTAAAGTGAAAAGCATAAACTCCGGGCCTCTGAGCCCTATTATAGTATTAGCTCACGTTAATTGAGTGCTTATTGTATGCACGTCACTTTGCTAAGCGATTAATGAATGATCATAGTTCTCACAGCAGTCTCAGGAGGTAGATAGTATTTTGCTCTTCTACAGTAGAGTAGGAAACAGTTCAGAGAGGTTGACCAGGATCACAGCACTAGTAAGTGATAAAGCAGGCCTGCCTGCTGCCAAAGGCGGAGAAAAAATTACTCTGCAGCCTACGATTTGTAGTTGCTCCCGTGATTCAGTGTTGCACGAATGAGTGTGTGCAGATAAGTTCCAGTCAACGTGAGCCAACCGGGAGTCAGGAGACCTGACATTTCCCCCTTTCTGGGCCTTGGTTTCCTGGTCTGTGCCAAAAAAATAAAAAAAAAAGGTTTCAACTATATAATCTGTGAGGACTCTTCAGCCCTGAAGTTCTTAGTTTGGGAACTTGCTATGAGCTAGATGTTAAGGAGATACAGAGAATCATAAACATTCTAGTTCTCACACTTAAAGAGCTCCTGGTGTGGTAAGAGAACTGAGACCCATGCTGCTTTAGCAGAATTGCAGGCATTGAAAAGGAAGAACCAAAAAAAAAAGAAAGAAAAGGAAGTGGAGAAGGAAACGGCAACCCACTCCAGTATTCTTGCCTGGAAAAGTCCATGGACAGAGGAGCCTGGCGGGCTGCAGTCCATGTGATTACATGACTGAGCCTGTGTGCACAAGGGTGGAGGGAGATGGGCTGGTAGCAATAAACTGTTAGAACTTAAAAAAAAAAAAAGAAAGAAAGAAAAGGAAGAACCATGGAGTAGTTTTGAGAAGAAGCAAACACCCCAGCTGCAGTAATAGGTGAGTCTCTGTGGATCGTTAGGTAGCTTTTCCCAACGTTTTCATCACTTCCTGTTACGTGGAAGAGGAACTTTATCTTCACCTTTCTCAGGGCTCTAGAGGGAGTCCTGATGGGGGAACAGCATGCCTCACAAGCTCAAGAGACCAAGCAGGGCTCAGTCTGCAGGGCTGACTGCTGCCTTCTACTTTCCTTTTCAAAATACGCCTTCTCCTTCCAGCCACTGTCAGACCGCGGAATGATGTGGCCCACAAGCAGCTTTCAGCTTTTGGAGAGTATGTGGCTGAAATCCTGCCCAAGTATGTCCAGCAAGTTCAGGTAATATTCATTACTGGTGTTTGGATTCGGATCAAGAAAGAGCCATGTTCTCAGGGCATGTGGGAGTGGGTGGCCTGGAATCAAAGCACAGACGCCTCCATCCCAACTTGGCCTTCTCTCTCTGCCTTAAACCAGGAGATTCCAGCTGAAGTTGCCTGCTCCGTCTGTAGCTTTGTTCCCTCTCCCCTCCTGTTCTGTGTCGGCAGGTGTCCTGCTTCAATGAGTTAGAGATCTGTATCCATCCTGATGGGGTCGTCCCAGTGCTGACCTTCCTCAGGGATCACAGCAACGCACAGTTCAAATCCTTGGCTGACCTGACGGCAGTGGACGTCCCCACCCGGCAGAACCGTTTTGAGGTCAGTCAGGAGATTTGAGGTTTGGAGTATGAAGGAGGGGAAGGGGACAGAGGAGTTTCAGGGTGACAGCTGCCTCTGGGAGCTGTAGCCTCCTTAGTTTCAGTTCAGGTCAAACAAATACAACACAGCAGTTAAGGTGGGGTCTCTGAATCCGGCAGACCTTGAGTTTCAGTTGTACCTTTGCCATTAATAAGCGGTGTGACTTCAAACATTTTGTCTGGTCTTTCTGAGCTTTATTTTTTCTGATGTGCGAAATAAGTATTTTAAGTAAGTGTGAAACCACCCTACCTCACGGGGTGGCTTTGAGTATTCATTGAGATAGTTCAGGTAGATTGCTAGTACACAGTAACGTCTCAGTACATTTGGCTGTTGTTACTTACTCCTCACCTACTTTTTTTGCCAGATCCTGGGATCGAGAGAGAAGTAACATCCAATACCTGCCCTCCAGAAGTGCCCCACACTCTAGTGAGGAAGGACACATAGAACAGTTTACTGTTGGAGAAGGAAATGGCAACCCACTCCAGTGTTCTTGCCTGGGAAATCCCATGGACAGAGGAGCCTGGGGAACTGCAGTCCAGTGGGGTTGCAAGAGTCAGATACAACTTAGCAACTAAACCACCACCACAAAGTAGATACAGTGACTTTTACTTACCCTCCAGAAAAGCCTATGGAAACAAGAGATTCAACATACTGATGTATTTTTTTAAAAGTTTACTGTAATAACATAATTCATGGGATGTGGTAAGAACACAGGAGGGGCACTTAGCCCAGTCTGGAAGGCGTTTATGAAGGGAGAGAAAAAGTTTGTGCTGCCTCTTGATGGATAATTAGGAGACCAGGTATTGGTCCCATGGGGGTGGGGTGGCGGGGAGGAGGAGGTGGGAGACATCGAGTAGTGTGAGCAGAGATAAGCACGACGACAGGCTGAGTTATAGCGTGGCTTAGGCATCCGCAAGTGGTTGTGAGCAGTGGAGCATCTTGAGGTTTTGAGCTTCAGGACAGAAGGCAGGTTCACAGGGTGGAACTTTATCCCCTCATTATTATGGCCCCACTCAAGGACTTGTGTCCCAGACCCCTAAGCCTGTGGTCATCTTGGTCCTCCGGCCGCCTCCATTCTCCCTAGATTGTTTACAACCTGCTGTCTCTGCGCTTCAACTCGAGGCTCCGTGTGAAGACCTATACGGATGAGCTGACGCCCATTGAGTCTTCTGTGTCTGTGTACAAGGCAGCCAACTGGTATGAGAGAGAGGTGAGTTACTGGACACGGTGGACCCTGCACCTGGGCCAGAGCTGCAAAACCGACTGGGTTCAGCGGATGCAGTGCAGCCCCTCACCCCTGTGATGGCCAGTTGCTTCCTTTTTCTAGATCTGGGACATGTTTGGAGTCTTCTTTGCTAACCACCCTGATCTAAGAAGAATCCTAACAGACTATGGCTTTGAGGGACATCCTTTCCGGAAAGACTTCCCCCTGTCTGGCTATGTTGAGGTAGGAGTCTTGGAAGTAGGCAGCGGGCTTGAGAGGGAGGGACTGGTAGGGATGTTGGGCAGGAATTATGGCCAGTGGATTGTGGTGGCTTAAGAGCATCAATACTGCATTCTATCCAAGCTCCACTCTGACACAGTTTTCTTATCTGCAAAATGGGAGCAAGAGTAGTACTTAACAATAGTAGATTTGCAGTAAACTAATTGGTCTATGTTTAAAACTGGTGTATTGTAAATGCTCAACTGTTGTCACTCCTTATTTTAATGGTTTTAATGGTCATTTTCATGACTGAGGCAGATCTGAGACACAGTTTGTCACCAAGATCTGAAAGTGGAATATCTTTTTACCCTGCTCTGGATCTCTTGAGAAGGCAAGACACTAAATGTCCAGCCCTTGAATTTCAGTGCTTTACTCACCACTGCTATTAACCATTGGAGGTTATTAGCAGGAGGTATTAGCAAGAAGGTGGTTTATTGTATATATACATAGATGGTTTTGTAGCAAAGTAACTTTTTAGAAATGTTGAGATAGTGGCAATCGAGCCCTTTCTCTTTAGTATCCAGATGCTTCTGTTTTCTTAATATTTAGCATGGTCCCATTTGCAGCAGCTGATTGCCCTCACCTTATCCAACGGATTTCCCAGTAACAAGAAAAGTCATGCCAGGTTTACTGCCTTGCATCTTGGCAGTGGTAATGCCAAGGCCACAGGGCCTTAACTGGAGTGCTTGTCAGCTTAGATTTATTCTTTTCAGCCACTGACTTGCTCCCTCATCCTGGTTAAATGCTTACCATCAACTTACAGGGTGTGTGGAGGGAATTCCCTGGCAGTCCGGTGGCTAGCATTCCATGCTTTCACTGCCATGGGCCTGGGTTCGATCCCTGGTCGGAGAACGAAGGTCCCACCAAAAGGTTCATGTGGGTAGGTGGGCAGGGTCTCTTCTGGTGGAAGAGGAGCTCAGAGTGCAGGATGTGGGGGTAATGGCAGAGCTTGAGGTAGAGGCCATTTTAGACAGTGGTTGGGTTGTGACCTAGTGGGTGACGCAGATGAGGTTGGAGCCTTAAAAGAGGCTGGGACTGGAGTCAAGGACAGAGGAGTAAAGGGGCTGCAGAAGGCTTTGGGAAAGTGGGCCTTTCGTGGCTGTAACAGGCTTTCCTCAATGCTCAAGCCTGCCTTTTTCTTCTCCAGTTACGCTATGACGATGAGGTGAAGCGGGTGGTGGCCGAGCCAGTGGAGTTGGCTCAAGAGTTCCGCAAGTTTGATCTGAACAGCCCGTGGGAGACTTTCCCTGCCTATCGCCAGCCCCCTGAGAGTCTCAAGCTTGAAGCCGGAGACAAGAAACCTGAAACCAAGTAGTTTCAGGGCAAGCATGTGTATCCTAGAAAGCACCTTATCTGTAATTGAGTGTCCCTGTAAATAAAATCCTACTAGACTCACCACTTTCTGTGTGCTTCCCATAAGTAGAAGTGAAGCTTGGACTCGAGAGGAGGGAGGTGCAGGCAGGGGTTTTGCTGACTCCCTTAGAGAGACTCTTCCAAACCGGGAATCTATTTCGATGGAGCTAAATACTGCAGTTGCAGACAGGGTGACTTGCACGCCTGGATATACTTTGAGAGATCCTGGAACTGAAATGAAAGTTCTCACAGTTCACAGGGCTTAGGATGGGTGTGGCATGCCGCTACTGAGAACTGGAGGAGTCTCGGCCACTGCTGGAGAAAGCCCCTTGTCACAGCAGACTGTCTGGTGGCAGCTGATGGGTCCAGGGGCCTGTGAAAATAGGGCAACCCCCACCTACCCTCATCCTATTCAAACCACCACAAGGTTCCAAGAGCCAACAGCCAGAAACAGGACAAGCTGCAGCCCGTTTTGAACCTTGTGTCCTGCAACCTGACCGCACCGTGCCTGGGCTAAGGGAATCTTCCTGGACTCTGGTCTGAGCTGAGAACGTAAACAAACAAAGGAGGGTCCCAGTCTGGGGCCAAAGACAATCAGGAGCTGCCGATCTGTCGCCAGGAAATAGTACTCCCCATTCCAGCCAGTCTGGGGTCTGCTCAGCCGGTGACTGAATGCCTGAGGGGGAAGAGTTCTCTGCCTGTCCAGGGGCCACTCAGCCAGCCCACCAGGCAGCTGGAAGATCAGGCTTTGCGGCTGTTGTTCTTGGCTACTGATGGGCTTCCTGGAGGCTGGGCCAGGCTGGACTGAACTGTCAGAGGCTAGACTCAGTTGCAGAGTGTTTTGGGTGTGAGGACAGATAGTGAGGTAGTCTTACTGCCTGGGGTCTCACCTACCTCTTTGGGAGGGCTAAGCCTGAGCTGTTTACTACCAAATGCCTTTTCCCTATTAACTAAGCATCCCGCCCATCTGGGCAGGAATAGGCTTAGGGCCTGACAAACTGGGAGCCAGGCTCCTACTGCCAACAACCATTCCACATTTCTCTGGGATGGAAAGAGCCCCTAGGAAGCCAGAGCCAGCCCCTCCCTGTTGAGCTCTGAAGACCGACACGCAAGGCAGGGAGCAACTGGAGCAGTCTGCAGTGGAAAGTTGGAGCCCCAGTGTGTGCCAGGCGGATGGAGGTGCAGAGAGACGCTGGAGAGAATAAGACTCGGAGGACCTGGTGGGGCATGGCCGGGACAATGAAGTTCCTGGCTTGGCTGACGGTAGCCATTTGCCTCCTCCCTGGGGTGACTACAACCTACCACCATGCAGGTACCCGGGCCTTGGGGTGGGGTGGAGTGGATGGGAGCTAAGGAAGGCTGCTGGCTGACAGCAGTCACACTTGGTCCTATCTAAGCCCAGGAGGGCTTAGAAACTGTGGGTGTGATAGCTGCCAGGCTGACTTGTGCTGTGGAATTGGGGACGGAATGGTGTGGGCCTCCCTCAGAACCAGAAAGGTCCAGGTGAAGTGAGGGTGGTTCGCCCTAGGTGCTCTCAACAGGCCTTGGGCTTATTCCGGCTGATGTTCAAAGCAGGTCCTCCCATGGGCTTAGGACAGACATTCTAAGGGTTAGGCAGCACCCCAGAGAGATGGAGCCGCAGCAGACACCCTGCTTTGCCTAGCCTCCTGTCTTGCACACAGTCCCTTACTGAGGAGCGGGCAAGGACTAGGTCCTTCTCAAAGGGGTCTTCACCTTTGGGGAGGGTCACTGGCACTGTTTCAGGTCACGCTGTCCCCAGATGATGAGAGGGAGGGGTAATGGGAAGTGAAGTGTCTTGTGACTCGTTGGCCTGGAGCTCTTGGCCAGGAGAACTGTAGAAGTTCAAGGAGGAGTCCTGGACATTTGCCGAGATGGTATCGGGGTTTGGGATGATATCTGGGAGAGTGACTGTCACTGTGCGTGTGTGTAGGGGGAGGTGGACATGGGGTGGCATTCCTGTTCTTTTGTAGACAGAGGAACTTCTGGGCATCCCTACCAGGCAGCTCAGGGCCACTCTGGGGATGCTAGGGTGTTCAGGGTGGAGCCTGGCAGCACCCTGACTCCTCTCTGCTGCCCCAGGGCAACCCATGGACAGCACCCGCGTGGGAGGTGGCCCGAAGGAGCCAGAGGTCCCGGAAGTGATGTTCGAGGTCTTTCCTCCAGCCTGGGACATGGGGGTGGAGTATCCAGAGGCCCCTCAGCGCAGGGTTGGGAATGGGGATGCCTCAAGCTGGGGCTGCTGGGGGAGGGGGCAACCCAGCATGGATCCCACTGCCTGCTTGCGGCCCGGCACACTACTGCTCGCTGACCTGCTCCCTCGGCCCCAGCCCGCCCCTTACGTGGCTCCCCTTGCAGCTGCTCTGGGCGGGGCTGGAGCTGGATGTCATGGGGCAGCTGCACCTCCGGGACGAGGAACTGGCATCCACACGTCCAGGCCGCCGGCTCAGGCTCCTCCTGCAGCACCAGGTGCCCAGGGATTTGGAGGGCGCTGAGCAGCGGCTGCAGCAGCTCCAGGACCTGCGGAAGGGACCTCCTCTTAGCCCTTGGGACTTTGAACATCTGCTCCTCACAGGCGTGTCCTGTGTCTACCGGCTCCATGTGGCTAGCGAGGCCGAGGAGAGAGGCCGCTGGGCCCAGGTCTTCACCCTCCTGGCACAGGAAACACTCTGGGACCTGTGCAAGGGCTTCTGCCCCCAGGGCCAGCCCCCTTCTCTGGGCCCCTGGGCCTCCATTACTGACTCCCTCCCCTAACCCTCCCCTTTTGCCTGCCATCTCTCCTTCCCCCTCTCCCCCCCACCCCCACCTGAGCCAGACCCACCTTTGGCAGGGGCTTCCACCTGGCACCTGGTTCTTCCCACTGTGTTTGGGTCTCTGGGCTTGGCTTGTACCCTGGACCCCAGCCTCCCCCTCCCCCATCTTCTTCCCTGGGCCCAGGTTCTGGGTCCCGGACCCGCAGGCGCAGACCTAAGGGCAGGACTTGCAGGCAGTGTGTGTGTGTGTGTGTGTGTGTGTGTGTGCTCGCGTGCTGGGGTCAGGGTTGAGAAGTGTGTTTAAGAGATGCTGAAACGGAAGCTCCCAAGCAAGGCCAGGTCAGACCCTCCAGCTCCTACTCCGGCAGCCCGAGAGAGGCTGAATCCACAGGTAACTTCTAAGTACCCAGGCTTATGTAGATACCTCTTTGAAACCCAACCGAGGCTCTGGGGGTCCCTAAGTTGCCCAAGTATCCCACCTGGGCTAGGAGAAAAGACTGGACGTTTTTAGTTCAATCTGTTCAAACAATGGGGGGAAGTGGGTGGAGGAACATTATCTTCTGAGGGGCAGGGAAGTGAGAAATGTTTCTTTCGTCCATCTCAATAAGGCTCAGAGAACAGGGTGAGGCTGGGAGGAGACTGAGGCTGGCTGGAGTGGTCCTGACCCTGTGCAGTTCATCCCATAAAATGTTCTGTTCTGGCCTCCTGGAGTCCTGTGTCGTGTGTCAGATAAGTTTGTTAACCCCGACTCTGAGCAACACCCCCTCCCCATCCTGGGAAGGCAGGAATCAGGGCAACCAGATACCCGCTGCTCTTCCCATTTGCCACGCCCGTACCGGGAGCCAGAGTGTACCGTTTCCTTGAAACCCATATCCCCAGTGAGGCCACGGGGTGTTGTCCCTTGTCACAAAAAAGGAACCAGATGGGCCTTAAAAATCACGCCAGAGTTCAACGTGGAAGAACTACAGGGACCGAGCGGAAACGGACATGAAGGGGAGGCCCACGCGGAGTTAGACAAGCAGAGTCCAAGCAAATTCTCACCTCCTCGCTCTCCCAGGGAGAATCCTGCCCTTTGCCTGCCGACCCCCCACCGGGGTGGTCCCTCTTTTCCCGCCCCTCCCGAAGACAACAGCGTCGTCGCAGTGAGGACAAAGCAAAGCGCAGGACCCCGGCAGACAGGCGCCGGCGCAGGCCCACTTTATTGGCAGAGTCCGCCACGCGCGGCGGGCCGTCATGCTCGCGCCGGCGGGGCGTTCGGGCCGCGGGTCCGGGCTCAGCATGCATGCCCCCCACCCCACCCCACCCCGAGCGGCTCTCCGGGTCGGGGTTCAGAGCTCGGGCGGCCCAAGGCCCGGCGGGCCGGCGGGCGGGAGGTCGGGATACACCAGGAAGCCGGAGAAGGTGATGTACTTGCCGTGGTTGCTGTAGGCGCCGTAGCCGTCGCGGTCGTGGCTGAGCAGCCAGACGGCGTCGCCGCGCCGCAGCGCCAGCATCACGCTCTGGCTCTGCATCTCGCGGCGCCGCGACGCGCCGTCGTCGTAGATCATGGCCTGCACCTCGTCGCGGTTCTTCATCAGCTTCACCGACAGCGTCTTGCGCGGCAGCTTGCCCAGCGTGAAGGAGAAGAAGTAGGCGCCGGGCAGGCGGCAGCGGAACACGCCGGCCGCCGCGTCGAAGTCGCCGCCGATGTTGACCAGCTCGGTGTCGAAGGCCAGCGGCCGGTGGCGCGGCCCGGGACCCGCGTCCGAGCCCACCAGGCTGCGCGTGCGCGCCGCCGAGAAGGCCGAGCGCGGCTCCGCGGACGCGGGCGGCCCCCCGCGCGCGGGCGCGTCGGCGTCGGCGTACACCAGGTAGCCGCTGAAGGTGGCGCCGGGCGCGCCCAGCGCGTACCGCGGGGCGCCGTGCAGCCGCAGCCACACCGCGTCGCCGTAGTCGAGCTGCAGCATGGCGCTCTGGCTGGCGGCGCGGCGCGCGCCCGGCCGCCGCTGCTCGTCGAAGGCCAGCGCCTGCACCTCGTCGCGGTTGCGCACCAGCATCACGGACAGGCTCTTGTGCGGCGCCTTGCCCGCCGTGAAGGAGAAGAAGTAGGCGCCCGGCACGCGGCAGCGGAACTGGCCGGTGGCCGGGTCGAAGTCGCCCCCGACGTTCACGTACACCTTGTCGAAGGTCACCGCCATCTCCGACGTGCCCTCCAGCGGGGTGGTGCGCGCCGCCGAGAAGGCCGAGCGCAGCTCCGCGGACCCCGAGGCCGGGCCCGGGGCCCCGCAGGCCGGCGGGCTTAGCAGGCCCAGCAGCAGCAGCAGCATGGCACCTGGGGCGGGAGGCACGAGGGGGACGGAGACGAGGGTTGTGGAGGGGCAGCGGGGGGCGGGTCCCCCTGCACAGCCCTGCCTTGATCCACAGCTCGGACTCCTGGTTTCCTGCACAGCGAGACTGGCTCAGAGGTTCTCACAACTTAAGTAGGCCTGGGCGTCACCTGGAGGGCCTGTTAAAACACACGCTGTGGGCCCGCACCCCCGCCTCGCCTGGGATGTGCTGTGCTTAGTCACTCGGTCGTGTCCGACTCTCTGTGACCCGTGAACAGTAGCCCACCCGGCTCCTCTGTTCATGGGATTCTCCAGGCAAGAATACTGGAGTGGGTTGCCATTTCCTTCTCCACTCGTCTAGGATGAGGTCTGAGAATTTCCATTCCATTCACAGGTTCCCAGGTAATGCAGAGATGCTGCTCGTCCAGGGACCACAGTTTGGGAACAATTAGGTTAGATCAGTGACTTTTTCTTCTTCTCCTTTCTTTTTTTTGTAACCACCAAACCCGTTTGTGTGAAATTTCGCAGATACAAGTGAAAATGCTCTGGCTCAAGGGTCCTATAGCCCTGCTGGGTTTGCCACATCCCCTCCTCCTTGACAGCCAGGAGCCCTGGAAACACAGAAGGTGGTCAGGAGGTCCCAGGGTTATCTTCAGCTTTCGATTGGCTACATTTTCCTGGTCTGTTCCATGGCCCTTAGCCTGACCTCACTCAGGCACTGGCTGGCTGTACTGACACCTTCCTTGATGGCTGCTGTTTAATTCCCCGTCTTGGCAGGAAATAGCTGCTCCCTGACCTGACTCATTGGAAAAGACCCCGATGCTGGGAAAGATTGAAGGCGGGAGGAGAAGGGGACGACAGAGGATGAGATGGTTGGATGGCATCACTGACTCAATGGACATGAGTTTGAGTAGGCTCTGGGAATTGGTGATGGACAGGGAAGCCTGGCGTGCTGCAGTCCATGGGGTCGCAAAGAGCAAGACATGACTGAGCGACTGAACTGAACTGACCCGTTTCCTGGCCTCTGACCCAGTCAAGGGTCAGCTCCCACAGTGGACCTCCGGAATCACCAGGGGCCCTTCTTGCCTTCTTCTGACCACCTTGAAGAGGTCAGAACAGTTGGGTTTTGAGGTAGTTCCCTCCCCCCACAAACTCAGAGAAGAGAAAGGGACTCTTTCTTCTGGGCTTGGGGGTTGCTCCCTGAGGGGAAAGAGAGAGCCAGGGGCTGCTGGGGATACAGTGGGAGAGCAGTTCCAGTGGGCTTCGGCAGGTCTGTGAGGTCAGCAGCTCGGTTCCTCAGTAGGAGCGGCCAGCTGGACAAGACTGGCAGCTAAACCTGGGCTCAGGTCCTGGTGCTACTCCTCTACATGCTGTGAAACCTTAGGCAGGTTCCTGAATGTCTCCGGGCACGGCCCTTTCTGTATAAACTGGGGGAGGATGTCTGCCTAACAGGCCTACTGAGGATGCTCCGAGACAGCAGGTGTGAGCACCTCTGTGGGATGGCAGTGCAGTCAGTTGATTTTTGGGGAAAACTGATCTGATCAAGTGTTGGTTTTTTTTAATCTAATTAAAAAAATTTATATTGGAGTATAGTTGAGGATCAAGTTCTTGACGTTACGGGTTAGGGTTCAGTAACCCTTGCCCCTGGAAGCTTGGTGAAGGCACTACTCGACTCCGAGGATCATCCCTCGGAAGGTAGGGAGATGCTTCCTCCGTGATGCTTCCCAGTAGGGCACGGGCTTCGGGGCATTAGCCCTGTCGTGGAGGCGAAGCGGGAAAGAAACCGAGCCGGCAGCAGCCTCCGGTGTGGGCTTCTGTAGGAGATGCCCTGGGCGCGCACCTTTGTGCCGCTTAGAGGAGCTGGGGGCTGCCAGGAGGACTGCCGGGCGCAGGCGCACAGACCCGCTGCCCTCAGCCAGGACGCCCCCCGACGGGCGGTGGGCACTGGAGTGCGGCCCACATCCTGTTTGCCCAGCTGTGTGGAACCGCTGCCCCTGGGGAGACTGCCTTTTCTGCTTCTCGGAGACCCGCAAGCGCCTAGCCCAGCGGAACAGTCTCCTTCCAGAGACAGTACCGTTTCTCATTCTTACAGAGGTGCCCCGTGGGCTAGCCAGTCCCCTTGGTGAGGGCAGGGGTGCGGGGAGAGGGGCTCCCTGCAGCAGTGAAGATTGCATCTCAGTACTCATCGCGGCCCCTTTCACAGGGTGCTTCGGGCCTGTCTGGTGTCACAGCTAACCTGCAAGACGGCTGGGCCCTCTCCCGTTTTACAGGGGAGAAAGCTGAGGCCCACCCAGCGCAAGTGTTTTTGGCCCAAGGCCACCCATGGAGCCCTGACGCAAGCCTTGGACGGAGCTTTTGGCTCCATATTCAGCGTCCTTTCCTCTCCACCCTTTCCTTCTAAACATAGACATGTCCAGCCAGCCTGTTATCTGCCTCAGTTTCCCTTTTTGCAAAAATAGGAGGGGAAAGAAGTGGAATGAGTCTTGGGATCTAGGGGTAAGGGGGAAGAAAGCATAAACCAACCCAAAAAACTAACGTTTTTGCCTCCTGGGAATATGGGAGCATCACGGCTCTCCCGGACCCTGCGGCTCTCCTAGCGGGTCTTGCCCCGGGAGCAGCCGCCCACTGGACCCTCGGTAGTCTCCCTGCTGCGCCTGGGGCACCCTGCCAGCGCCGGCCGGTCCTCCGGTGTGTTCGGTACCCGGCCTCCTTTCTGCCCACTGCCCATTTCTCAGACCCCTAGGTCCCCATCCTCCGCTCAGCCCCCTGCCGGAGCAGGTCAGAGGTGAGAGGCTGTCAGGTGGGCGTCACAGCTCCAGGGAAGGAAATGGCTGTTCTGGCTTCGTGCAGGTGAGGCTCAAAACAATCATCTTCAAAGAGAAAAAAAACTAGGACACGGTGCGCTGGACAGAGCCCCGGAACCGACCGTGGAGGTGCAGCCATGCCAGGCTACGGGGGTTCCAGAGACCCCTCCCACCGAACCCCGTTCCCCAGACACCCCCTCCCTCAAGCTCTGCTCAAAGCGCCCTCTCCACCTACCTTGAAAGCCCCCCGGGCTCCCAAGAAGATGAGTCCCCCTTTCACGGAAGAAGCCAATTAATCCTTTCTCATTAAAAAAAAAAACCAAAAAACCCTCAGAAAATGGTACCTTAGACCCTCTCCCCCCCAGACCTCCCTTCATCCATCCTTTCGGATGAAAAGCCCTTGAGCCTCTTTCATGAAAGAAGCTCCCAGATCCTCCTTTTAGGGAGAAGGGGGGGGGGGGAAAGGACTCAATTCCCGGCCCCCGCTTCCCAAGGAGAAAGCCTGGCTTCCCGCGCCCCAGAGCAGCCCTCACCTGGCTGGTGGCGGCGGTCGGTCGGGTTCGCTCCGAGCCCGCGATCGGGCTGCGGGCGGGCGCCGGGCTGCGCACTGACCGCCCGCGCTGCGGCGGGGCCGGGCCTGGCGGGGGCGGCGGCGCCGGGGGCGGGCGGGGCGCGGGGACCCCGGGGTGGGCGCGGGGCGGCGAGGGAAAGAGGACTGCTGGAGAGCGAGCCGCCGGGCCCGCGCGGGGAGAGGCGGGGAGAGGCGGGCAGGGGGAGAGAGGGAGGGGCGCGCCGAGGACCGCGCGCCGAGCGCCGGGGCCCAGGGGCACCGCACGGACCCCCCGCGCGGGTCGCGCGAGCGCCGGCCTCGCCCTCCTCCGTGACCGCCCTCGGGCTTCAGCCTCTGCGTGTGCAGAGCAGGCAGCAGGAATCCAAGTTAGCAGATGGGGAAACTGAGGCCGAGGCCGACACCCCACCCTCGCCCCCAGCCCCGGGGTGGCTCGGGGCAGTCTAGAGACCAGCCTCCTCCCTGGAGGAGAGGGGGCTGGAGCGGGGCGCGGAGACTGGACTAGCCTCGGGGCTGCAAGGGCAGCGGAAGGGGAGAGTTCGGTGGGGACAGACGTCCAGGCTCGGGGAGGCGGGGGGAGGTCTGCGGGAAGAGAAGGATAAATGGGTCAGTGCGGCCAGGAAAGGAGGGCTTACAGTGCCCGCGCTTTCTTCCTCAGCTCCAAATCGGAAAAGGCCCGTGGTTGGTTAGGAAGGCAGGAGGAAGACCAAACCCCCAGGCATCAGAGGGTCAGCAAGGGTGGGGGGGGGCTCCCGGGGAGGGGGCGAGGAAGGAGGGTCCTTGCAGAATTGCCTTGTGGGGGAAAGGCTGCTTTCACAGCATCTGCAAGGAGGGAGGGGCTTGAGAAAGGCGATGGGAGGCCTCAAGGGGCCTGTGTGCAGAGGGACACTGACACCCCGCCTAGCTGGGCCCCGGTGGGTGGGCAGGACCCCGGGGCTGGGCGCAGCTGCTGGCACTCGCCGGGGCCCTTCCACGGCTTCGCCCTGGCCTCTGAGCCCACCTCCGGGAGGTTACAGTCCTCTCCTCAAGGCTGTGCTGGGCGTGACCTGCCAGCCACTGGGTAGAGGCTGGCGGGATGGATGGTGGTGAAGAGCCCCACTCCCAGAACAGAAACAGGAGCCCTAGGACTCAGAAGGCCCAAGTTCTAGTCTTGGCTCTGCCCCAGACTCTTTGTCGCCCCCCTGTGCTCTGGAGCTCTCCTCCTGCAACTGTCAGAACCTACACCCCAGTTAATCTAACATGTGTTAGTCCTCACGAAGGTGTTGACAGTGATGATGAATTCATTAATATTCTCCAGGTGTTGAGGTAAAGATGAAGTGAATGGATATGTATCTGAACAGAAAGGAATGGATGGAGGCATTTTGGGCTGGGCATGGGGTATTTGGGGGAACACAGAATGAAGCATCTGTCTAGCCCTTCTATCCTTTGTCTCCTCACCAGCCTGTAAAGGTCTAGGAGGGGTGTGGGGAGAGGCTTAGGAGGGCTGGGGAAGACCTGAAGCCCATCTGTGGCAGCCACGACCCTTCCTAGGGCATCAGTACCTCTTCTGAACCAGGAGGTTGGGGTTGACATCATGAAGGTGTGTTTTGAAGGTGTGATTCCGATGATGGGAGGGCTGGGAAGAAGGCAGGACTCTAGAGGCAGAACAGCTAAGCCCAGTGGGGCTCTGTCTCAGGCTGAAAGCCATTTGACACTCCCTGGGTCCACAAAACATCTCACCAGAGGAGTCGGGGGGTGGGGGTGGAGACAGGTGGCTGTGGCAGATGACAGGAGGGTTCAAGGGATGGGACAAGGTGGAGGCCACTGGCAAGGAGATATGGAGGAGGATGCCACGTACTAGCGGGCATCTAGGGGGTGGGGGTGCCCTGGAATGGAAGTTAGGGGGCAGTAGGATTCAGAGAAAACAGCCCCAGGGCTTGGTTGTAGTTCCTGCCTGCTCCAACACAGCAATAACATTCATAGCAAGTTCCTTTCACTGGGTGTTGCACATGCTACCAGTGCCCCTTCTCAAGCCCCCAGGTCTACGTGGGGGTCACCTGCTGGCAGCTCCTGAGCTTGCTCTGTGTCTCTCCTGAGGAGTTCCCAGCTATGGAAGCGAGGGTGGGGCAGGCTACAAGTGGAAAATTAACACCCTCCAGGGTAACCCTCAACAAGGAGGGTCCAGAGTTAGTGGACAAATCCTCTAGCTTTCAGTCCCCCGAAAGTGGGACAATCCTCAGTTCCCAGGCGTGTTCCAGTCTCAGACTCCAGCAGGATGGACCGAAGTTGTCCATGGGGAAAACTTGCTTATCCCTGTAGGCTTTGCTTGCTTTTTTTCTTTTTTCTCTTTTGTTTTCCTCTTATCTCACTTCCCCACCTGCTCACCCTGCTTTGGGATCACCTCCTAAATAAGTACTTGTATCCAGATCTCTCAGGGTCAACTTTTGGGGGATCTCAAACTGAGACAATGAACCAAAACCGTGTTAAGTGCTTTTTCACTCCACCCACTGTCTTATTTAATTCCTATTTATCTATGGCCGTGCTGTGACTGATGTGGGACCTTAGTTTCCCAACCAGGAATGAAACCCATCCCCTGCAATGGAAGCATGGAGTCTTAACCACTGGATCGCCAGGGTAGTCCCCTTATTTACTTACTTCACATCCTCTGAAGTAGATGTCACTAGCCCAGTTTCACAAAGGAAGAGTAAAGAAGTTAGTGCACAGAGAGGATTCGAAGTCAGGTCGATCTATCTCCAAAACCCAGTCCTTGACCACTACCCTCTGCAGCCTCCCTAATTCTTTGATCCTCTCGGGGCCTTATTTTTTCATCTGTAAAATGAGGAATGAGCCCTTGAGTTTGAAGGGAGGCAATGTACCCAGTGCCTCCTGCACCTAGGCCTTGTCAGTGAGATGTAAGCAGAAATTATTAGGAAGGACTTCCCTTGTGGTCCAGTGGTTAAGACTGTGAACTTCCATTGCAGGGGATGGGTTTCATTCCTGGTCAGGTGTGGATTCGATACCCAGTGGGGGGACTAAGATCCCCCATGCCTTATGGCTTGGCCAAAAAAATAATAATAAAAATTATTAGGAGAAAGTGGTTTAAAGGGACTGATGAGGCCCGCTCTTTTTGCCCTGCCTCATCCCTTTTCCCAGAGAAGGCAATGGCACCCCACTCCAGCGCTCTTGCCTGGAAAATCCCATGGAGGGAGGAGCCTGGTGGCTGTGGTCCATGGGGTTGCCAAGAGTCGGACGCGACTGAGCGACTTCACTCTCACTTTTCCCTTTCATCCACTGGAGAAGGAAATGGCAACCCACTCGTGTCCTTGCCTGGAGAATCCCAGGGATGGCGGGGCCTGCCGTCTGTGGGGTCGCACAAGGTCGGACACGACTGAAGCGACTTAGCAGCAGCAGCTTCCCTTTTCCTGGAATGTATGCGTGAAAGCTGGAGCTCCAGTTGCCACATTGGGTCAGGAGACAACAATGAAATTTTCTGAAAGTGTTAATTAAATAGGGTACTCAGGAGGGAGCTGAGATCCTGCTCTCAAGGAGCTGATCATTTAGGGAGAGGGGCGGGATTTGGATATAAAGAACCACAATAGGTAAAAAGAGATCAGTACCAGGAGAGAGGTGCAGAAACTCCACCTGGGGGAATCAGGGTGATGTCACAGAAGTTATTTCTAAATGATGGTGAGGATTTTACACAGTGCTGATAGAGGAGTAAGGGAGTGGGATCCAGTCTAAGTTAAAAGTTTGAACAAAGGTATGGAGATAGCATAGATGTGCCAGTGTGGTTGAAGAGGGGTTTGTGAAGGAGACACCAGGGCAGATGAGGTGTGTGGGGCTTAAATGCTAAGCTAAGGAGCTCGGTTTAAGCTGCAGCAGGAGGGAGAGTGCCCAGAGCAGCATTTTAAGATTATTCCAGCCACAGAGTGAAAGGCAAGAGACAGAAGAGGCAGGGAGATCTAAAAGAATCTACCCCAAGTGTCCAATCTGAACCATGCAAGGTTAGTAAGAAAGAAGAAGGGAAGAAACAGATGGAAGAGAGACTGAGAAGAACTGCAGAGACAGAGGGCACACATGCACCCGGGCTCACAATTTAATTAGCTTCTTGGTTTGCCGGTGGATTACAGGGGAATTAGCAGAGCTCAGAGTCGAGGGACCTTGCTGGGAGTTGAGGGGAAGCTAATGAGAAAGACAACAACAAGCCCCAGGGAGAAACGAAAGGGGAAGGATCATTAGCCAAGCAGAGAAGCTGGCAGGAGAAACAGATGTCAGGGCGCTGAGTCCCTGCCTCCCTGGGAGATTTCAGCCTTCCGGGGGAGCAAACATTCAGAGCTCCTGGGCGGGCGGGTTGCTAGCCCCACTGCCTCTGGCTCCAACCCCTCTGAGCACTTGGTAAACAGCCGGGCATGGGGGAGTTGGGAGTGGCTGTGAGGAGCAAGTTCTTAACTCTCTGTTGGCCCTTTTCCCAGAAGCAGATCCCTAGGTTCCTCCTGCAGATGGGGAGGTCGAGGCCTGCTCCTGACTAGATGTGGCAAATTCCATTTTCCAAAGATGCTGTGATGGCATCTCCCATCCCACCCTGTTCTTCTTACACTGGGACCACGCCACTACCCTCTAAGAGGAGGACTTGGGTTCACCCGTAAAATGTGATGCTGCTTCTGTCTGGTGCTCTCCCTCTTGAAATTCACGCTTGGAATCCAGCCGTCATGATGTGAGAAAGCCCAGGCCGCATGGAAAAGCTGTGCGTGGATGTTGTGGCCAACAACCCGAGGCAGGCCCAGTTACCTAATTTGCAGGGTCCAGCACAAAATGGAAAGACGGGCTTTTTGTTCAAAAATAAAGAATTTAGGTGGTGATAACAGCCTTACACCAAGCATAGAGGCTACGTGTGGGACTCTGTGTAGCTGTATAAAGCATCCCGTGAAGCCGGCCCTGACCCCAGCTGAGGTTCCAGCATCCACTCTTTGCAGTACGAGTGCGGAAGCCTTCAAGATGACTCGGGGCCCAGTCACTGTCTGATGGCAGCTGCGGAAGGACTCCAAGTGGGAGCCCCCTGGCTGACCCAGTGCGCTTCCAGACCCACTGGGGACAGAACTGGCCGTTCTAAACCGGGAACTCGGGAGTTACTGCACAGCCTCAGATAGCTGGAACGCTGGGGGAACTAGAACGTGTCACAGTCGGACTGAAGAGGCAGGACAGTGACTGCATTTCTCTGCGAACCCAGGCTCCTTATCTGAGCTGTTGCTTCCCGTCCTTCTTGCCCACGCTGGCAGAGGGGACGAGAGGCACAGGTGACCCACACCCCACCGAGGGCCCTCTCACCATGGAAGGTGGTGGAGCGTTCTGAGTTGAGTTCTCTGTTTCGTGAGGTTAAAACCACTCCAACTTTTACAAGTTACTTCCTCTCCCTGGGTCTTGGTTTCTGTGGAGGTACACTGAAATGATTCCCTAATTTAGGGCATGTGAGTCTCTGGAGGGAAAACACGGAGGACCTGGTGACTAGAAGGTGAGGGCAAGTAAAGAAACGGGAGGAGTGAAAAGCGTCAAAAGCGTTGACTCCACCGCTTTCGCTGGCATCTGGGAGGACAGGAAGGGAAGAGAGTTCAGCCTGCGTCAGACGATGACTGGTTCCACTTTGGGCACTTAGATCACACTACCTTTGGGGGCTGGAAAATTGGGGGAGTGGGGTAGGTACTTACATAGTTCATTAATTAGGTAGAGAATATAACTATGCAGGAATTGACTAGATGAACACCAAAATATTTAGTTATTTATGGTGGATTTAGGGATATTTTACTCTGTAAAATGTTTTCTATTTCCCAAATTTTCTACAATGAATATCTAGTCCTTTCACTTGAAAAGTAATTTAAAATATCAATAAAAATTTTAATTTCTTTCAAATGTATCCAAATACATATTGGAATTGGAATATTATAAAAGAGGGAGTTTAGAGAACACACATGATTTAATAAACTGTATGGCAATGACTAGGCAGCCATCTAGAAAGTTTTAAGTTGGATCCATACATCATATATGCATATATGTGAGCATGCTCAGTCATGTCCAACTCTTTTGAGACCCCACAGACTGTAGCCCACCAGGCTCCTCTGTCCATGGGATTTCCCAGGCAAGAATACTGGATTGCCATTTCCTTCTCCAGGAGATATTCCAATACATCATACCTGATACCAAAACAAATTCCAAATGAATCACATATTTAAATGTAAGAATGAAACAAAAAATGTACCAAAAAAAAATCAAGTCATATTAAAAAAATTTCAGAGTGAAGTCTGAAGTATGACAATAAAATCCAGAATTCATTAAAAAATATATATAAGCTTTTACTATAGCTTAAAAGGAAAACATATTAACACTGCAAACTGCCAGAAGCAAAGTCAAGACAAACTACAAACTGGAAAATATATTTGTAATTCATAGCACAGAGAGCAAATTTCTTTAATATATAAAAGCTCTAAGAAAAGACAACTCAGTAGGAAAGTGGGTAAAGGGTATAGCAGTTAAAAAAGAAAATACAAGTAACTCAGAATAAGATGCCATCCTTTTTTTACCTTTCAGGTTATCTAAGATCAATAGGTTTATAACATATTCTGTTGGTGAGGAGGTGAAGAAACATTCATACCCTTTTAGTGGGATGGTCAACCGGTACCACTGGATAACTGGACATTATCTAACAAATTTTAAAATATGCATGACCTTCAACTCTTTGATTCTATTTCCTGAAAAGCCGTTATTCTGATATATACCCACATCTGAAATGACATGTTATTCAGAGCAGCATTGTTTGCAATAACAATAGAGAACCCATCCAATAATTTCTGAGACATAGAATACTAATAACTGTTTATAGAGGAATGAGGAGTTATTTTGCATACTGATATGAAACAATCTCTAAGATTTACTATTAAGTGGAAAAAACAAGGTGTACATTTGTTTTGAGGCGATTGGTATGTAGCTGAAATAAAGTCCGGTCAAGCTGTGGTCATTTGAAGTCTTTCAAAGATGCTTTATGCAGCCCCTCCACAAATCATGGATTATAGCAGCTTCATTCTACATGTACCTTTTCTTTTCTCCCTCACATTCACTCCCCAGTCTAAAACATTATTATTCAACTCTTCGCTGTCTTTTTATTTTTGGCTTTCTACATGAGAGTCTTTCATCTCCTTTATGTCTTAGCTTGAGTATCACCAAATGAGATGATATTTCCTAACAACTTGTCTATAACCCAGTCCTAATCCCATCACCCCTAAAAAAACAAAACAGCAAACCACTTGTTATTTTCTGTTTATTCGTGGCATTTATCATTTCTAACGTATCTTTCATCTATACACTCTAAAATATGACTTCCACATTAAATATTTGTTGAATGAATGCTGGTTAAGTCTTTTACTCTAAAATCCTCATGTGTATTGTTTGAACATTTTATTTTGTTGCTGTCGTGTAAAATCTGAACTCCAGTACAGACCAGACTACTCATCAGGCTTTTTTTTCCATAAGTCTGCTCCAGCTGTACTTGGCCCTCAAAGTCATACCTTGTTGTAAATGGAGAGAAGACAGTTTCATGGAAGGAAATAATTTTACCTCTTTTGCTTTCCCAAAAGATGACCTCTTTTCTCCTCTGACTCAAATTTCCTAAAAATTTATTTTTTTTAATCCAGAATTCCATTTTTCCACTGACGCTTTCCTGAAAGAGTTCCCCTGAGTTTCCACTTAAACAAGAAGAGTTTAGGACCAATCCATTGCAATATATTGGAAAATGTTAAATGTTATGCATTTTGTATTCAAGACTTACTTGAGAATTGCTTTAAGTTCAGGTCACCATGCTGGAAGTGTTATAGCTATACTGTGAATTATTATAACTTTTTGTAGTTCTAATGTATAAAGTAATAGTTTATTTTTAAAAATTTTTTTATTTTTGAAATGTAAAGAAAAAATTTATTGAAGATCTGAAAAACAATTTCTAAAAGATTAACTTTTCCAGAAAACTGTAGCTACACAATGCATTGCGTCTATCATGTTAAAACGTGCATTAGACACAAATACAAAAACCATTAAACAAGCCACCGTTCTTCAACAATCTGAGCAAAGATAAAATGCCTAAGGAACAACATGGATGGATGACTCGCAAAGGATGGGCTCTTTACTTTAAGCACCATAAAAAAAAGGGGGGAGCACAAATGGATGAGTGTTCGTTATATACACTGAATTGAACCTTTGGCACCAGGAATCAGAGCATTCTGTCATATAACATTAACACATATTATAAAAGTGCGTAGTGTCAAAGGAATAGAAACCACCAGCGTTCAAATGCAGCTTTGTCAACGAAGCAATAAAACACTCTACAATATGTCTCTCTGTTGTCCATCACTGAATACACTAGTAGTAACTTTGAAATGAAAAAAAGGAAAGAAAAGGAGCTGTAACTCCTTTTCTCTGTTTAAAATCAAACAGAAAACAAACATCAATTTTATTATACATGAACATTTCCAAAGTACATTGTTTGTACAAGAGAAGGACTAAGAAGCAAAAAGGTGTTTACAGAGATCAAACGTGGGTGGGTGCACGCGCCTCACACGGCTTTCCGATGGTACTCAGGGGGAGCCACTTCATAATCACTGGCACTAAACAAAGTTGCAGAGTTCTCTGCCAGGTATTTTACGAAACCGTGAAGATAATTCAGTAATAAAGCAAGGCTCTCCTCATCCAGAGGTGAGGCCAACATGGCTCCAATTCATACGAAGTCTCAGGAGATGCGGTGCCCCGTACACCTGGGACATGGGTGTCTCAGGGTGGTCTGCAAGGATCTCAGCGTCCTGCGGCCTCTCACATTTGTAGAGCAGTTGAGTGCCCAACATCACATTGAAGTACTCCTTTATCCCAGCCACAACCTCATTGACTGCATACTCCTTATTATGTTTCCTCGTGATTTCTTGTAATGTGCATAATCCTCTAGGATGGAATCCACGTTCTTCTTGGCGGGAAGAGAGAAGAGCTGTTTTTGCCGGGTAATTAAGTCCCAGTCATCAACAAGCCATGGCTTCAGTTCTTCAGGAATCTTGACTTTAACGTCAACTCTGCTCATAAATGTTTCCTCATTTTCAACAGTAGGATCTACTTGAGCCCTCTTCTTTCGAGGAGGCTGAGGTGCTTCACTAGTGCCGCCACCATCTCCATTTCCAGGTGTCTTTTGCTTCTTCTTTTTTGTTTTCACTTCAGTATTGTTTTGCTGTAGCCCAGCAGTCTTCTTTCCAGGGGCAGCCCCTCGCATCTTCCCCTCTGCATACCGCTCCTGATTGCTTTTTGAAGTTCTCTCCGTTTTTGTAAATTGGTATCCACATACTTGAGTACTCTGCTTTCTGGAACCCATTCATCCCGATTTTTATTCCAACCACTGTAACGGATGAAGTATTTGACCTGCTTATCCTTTATGGCAAGGATACACACTTTGCTTCATTCGGAAGAGGCCCATGACAGCACAGCACTCTCTCACCCTCCTGGGATTTAGGCTTCGGGTCCTGTCGGCGCCATTTATAAAAGATTCACCGCCGCCGCCTCCTCCTTCTCCCGCCACCCCTGACTACCGGCCCCTACTCTCTACCCCACCCAGCTCCGCACCGCCAACTCTACATCCTGGGCCCGATTTAAAGTAATAATTTATTAGGCGAGAGAGATCCTTATGACCATTTCTGAGTATACATTGGGTCTATATCTTTGAGTAATGAATCGAGCAGGTTTATGAATTATGAAATAAATATTTTTTAAGGAAATAAACTGTACAGTATGCTACCATTTCTATTTTTTTTTAAGTATGCATTTGCTTTTTTTGTGCATAGAATACCTCTGAGAGAATCTTCTAGAAACCAATAGCAGTTGCCTCCAGGCAAGAGGAATGGTTATAGGAGAAAGACATATTTTTAACTGTTTCACCCTTTTGTACCTGAAATTTAAAAAGGCAGGGAGAACCACTATCTTTTTAAGCAGCTGCTGGGCTCCTGCTGGCTCCTATTCAACCTGAGGTCAGCTGAAAGGCCTCAGCCTTTTTCATATGCACCGTCAAGCCAAACTGCCTTCATCCTGTGCTAGCGCAGCTGATTTTTTAAAACTACATATAAACGCATGTCTTTCCACTTTTTTCAAATTCACCCTGTTAGTTTCAGCCCATTGTTTCAAGATATTTTAGGGTCTTGATTCTGACATCCAAATATTAGCTTTTCCTCCCAATAGTGGTGCCATCTGCATTTCCAGTGTGACAGACACAATTAACCACTGAGCTGACCAAATGCAGAATCTAGAAGCATGAAATTTAAGGCTTCTCGGATTTACATCAGTTGAATAACCAAGTTGAGGGGAGTGGCACACTGGTTAAATGGTCTAGAAGTCCACCAGACTGGGCAATCTAGGAGCTGTCAGTTTTCCTGGTTGTCTCCTCAACTGAAAGACATCTGATGTCCAAGGGAATGTTCCTAGCGGCTTTCCAAATGAATTACAACAAACTGGATTCCTGTTGGTATTACCTTGTTTTTAGTGACGGTACCAATTCTTTTCATTTCTTGTTGTTCAGTCACTAAGTTGTGTCCGACTCTTTGTCACCCCATGGACTAAAGCAAGTCAGGCTTCTTTGTCCTCTACTATCTCCCAGAGTTTGCTCAAATTCATGTCCATTGAGTCAGTGATGCTATCCAACCACCTCATCCTCTGCCACCCTCTTCTCCTTTTGCCTTCAGTCTTTCCCAGCATCAGGGTCTTTTCCAATGAGTCATCTCTTCACATCAGGAGGCCAAAGTATTGGAGCTTCAACTTCAGCATCAATCCTTCCAATGAATATTCAGGGTTGATTTCTTTTAGGATTGACTAGTTTAATCTTGCTGTCCAAGGGACTCTCGAGAGCCTTCTACAGAACCACAACCCACAATTCAATTCTCTGGTGCTCAGTTTTCTTTATGGTTCAACTCTCACATCTATACATGACTACTGGAAAAACCATACCTTTGATTATAACCACCTTTGTCAGCAAAGTGATGTCTCTGCTTTTTAATATATGTCTAGGTTTGTCATAGGTTTTCTTCCAAGGAGCATCTTTAAATTTCATGGCTGCAGTCACCGTCTGCAGTGATTTTGGAGCCCAAGGAAATAAAGTCGGTCACTGTTTCCATTTTTTCCCCATTTATTTGTCATAAGTGATGGGACTGGATGCCATGATCTCTTTTTTGAATGGTGAGTTTTCAGCCAGCTTTTTCACTCTCCTTTTTCATCTTCAACAAGAGGCTCTTTAGTTGCTCTTCACTTTCTTTTTCTAGGTGTTCTCAAACCCAGTTTAATTATGTAAGTCCAGTTCATTATACTCTAGAATAAGTTTAGGGATTCACCTGAAGTGTTTCACCTATAGTTTCCAGGATCTACCCTTTTCTCTTCTGTAACACCAGGACACTCACAGCCTTTGGGCACTGGGGGCCCTTTCCTTTCTGCACGGCTTTCTCACGTATGTTGGCAAGGGCTCCAGGATCTTCTCTGCAAAGGTGTAACACCTTGGAATTTGCAACTCATTTTCTTTTGGCTGCACCACACAGCATGTGGGATCTTAGTTCCATGAACAGGGAACTGAACCTGTGCCCCCTGTGTTGGGAGTGCCAAGTCCAAGCCACTGGACCACCAGGAAAGTCTTGCAACTTTATTTTAAATGGGTGCTTAGGTTTCAGTCAGTTCAGTTCAGTTGCTCAGTCGTGTCCGACTCTTTTCGACCCCATGAATCGCAGCACACCAGGCCTCCCTGTCCATCACAAACTCCCGGAGTTTACTCAAATCCATGCCCATCGAGTTGGTGATGCCATCCAGCTACCTCATCTTCTGTCGTTCCCTTCTCCTCCTGCCCCCAATCCCTCCCAGCATCAGGGTCTTTTCCAATGAGTCAACTCTTCGCATGAGGTGGCCAAAGTATTGGAGTTTCAGCTTCAGCATCAGTCCTTCCAATGAACACCCAGGACTGATCTTCTTTACGATGGAGTGGTTGGATCTCCTTGCAGTCCAAGGGATTCTCAAGTCTTCTCCAACACCACAGTTCAAAAGCATCAATTTTTCGGCACTCAGCTTTCTTCACAGTCCAACTCTCACATCCATACATGACCACTGGAAAAACCATAGCCTTGACCAGACGGACCTTTGCTGGCAAAGTAATGTCTCTGCTTTTTAATGTGCTATCTAGGTTGGTCATAACTTTCCTTCCAAGGAGTTAAGCGTCTTTTAATTTCATGGCTGCAGTCACCATCTGCAGTGATTTTGGAGCCCCCAAAAATAAAGTCTGACACTGTTTCCACTGTCTCCCCATCTATTTCCCATGAGGTGATGGGACCAGATACCATGATCTCAGTTTTTCTGAATGTTAAGCTTTAAGCCAACTTTTTCACTCTCCTCTTTCACTTTCATCAAGAGGGATTTTAGTTCCTCTTCACTTTCTGCCATAAGGGTGGTGTCATCTGCACATCTGAGGTTATTGCTATTTCTCCCGGCAATCTTGATTCCAGCCTGTGCTTCTTCCAGCCCAGCGTGTCTCATGATGTACTCTGCATATAAGTTAAATAAGCAGGGTGACAATATACAGCCTTGACGTACTTACTGTCTTTTCTCTGGAGTTTGTTTCCTCTATCCCACATTTTCTCGCCTCACTCCAGTTTAGAAATGCTTTTCTTCGATGAAGAGTGAAGAAAATCGGGGCTGAGTATTCTGCTTTCCTGCTAACCTGACATCTTCATCCCCATCCTCTCTTTATTCCTCTTTCTCTGAATGTAACCAAGAATGTCTTTTACTGTCTGCACTCTTTCAAGTCTCAGCTTGTCAAGGACTTCAACCTTCCTCCTCTTACACCTGCCTTTGGGTTTGTGAGCCTGTCAGGGAGCTCTCTGCACAGCTCTGCTGGTTTCTTTGGGTTTCCTCCTTTTCCTGTCCAAGGATTCTCTGCAGATCAAAGTGTTAGTCATTCAGTTGTGTCCAACTCTTTTCGATTCCATGGACTGCAGCCTGCCAGGCTCCTCTGTCCATGGGATTCTCCAGGCAAGAATACTGGAGTGGGTGGCCATGCCCTTCTCCAGGGGATCTTCCTCAACCCAGAGGATCTTCCCCACCGCAGGGACTGAACCTGGATCTCCTGCATTGCCAGCAGATTCTTTATCATCTGCACCATTAGGGAAGATGGGCTGTCCTCATTTTCTATTGCAGAGCCTCCTCTCTCTCTGGTGCCACATTCCATTTAAATCTCTGAACGTGAGATCCTAAGTTTTCTCTCCCTTTTTGGTATTATTTTTTATTTATTGTCTCACCCACTCATTCCACGGCTGACACGCCCCTCCTGCTTCCTTCACCTGTCCCGTGGATCCTGCGCCACTGGCAGCGCCCGGTGGTTCTCTCCCACGGTCAGAAAGGGCTGGTCCAGCCGCTCTGGTAGGAGCGCCCTCCCACTGGGAGAGGCACTGGTTGCTGACGCTCGGCAAGAGTGGCCGAGCAGGTAGCTGTGCAGGCCTGCGGCTGGGCGGGCGGAAGGGGGCTCCGGAGGGCTCGTGGCTTCCGAGTGCTCACCTGTCAGTCTCGCCTAGAGGCTCCTCCAGGCCGGCATTCTGCTGCGTGGAAAGCACACAGGATTCGGAGTCAAGCGTACCCAGATCTGAATTCTAGCTCTGTCCCTTCCTAGCAAATTCTGTGTATCTCTGCGTTTCCATTTTTCTCACTTGAATAACGGTGATATTATGGAGTTGATGGGTGACTGAGGTAACCACACACACACACACACACACACACACCCCACCCCCATCCCCAAGCTCCTGGTTTTCACAGCCCACGTCCCTGGCGGACTGTGCCGCTTCCTTTCCCTCTGTGGCCGAACACACACACACACACGCACACGCACACGCACACACACACAGGCTCCTGGTTTACACACACACACACACAGCCGCTTCCTTCCCCTCTCTGGCCGAACACCCCCCCCCACCCCCACCCCAGGCTCCTGGTTTGCAGTGTGTGTCTGTGCCTGGTGAGCCCTCCTGTGATGACGCACACCCCGTAACCCTTAGACCCTGGAGTCTGCAGATACGGAGGGCTGGCTGTTCATGGATTCAGTGAGGCTGACTCAGATGTGGCCATCCCCGAGATGGGATGTAGAGCACTCCATCCCTGACACATACCAAATGGAACGGTTTACAGATGGAACTTCCCTAAGAGATCTTTACTCTGATATTACAAGTTCTACGACCAAGTGAGTGAAGCTGCTATCTATCACCTCCTTGCCGAGTGGAATGAGCCTGTCTGAGGGAAACCAGGCAGAGGTGGGCCCCAGGGATACGGCCCGTGGGAGTCCTGAGGCCTTTGTTTGCCTCCAACAGATTAACCACGGGCCATTTTTGTTGTTTGAGCCAATAAATTTCTTTCCTTTTTTTTCTGGCTGCACTGGAGCTATGTGGGATCTTAGTTTCCTGACCAAAGACTGAAACTGAACTCCTTGCATTGGACTCGAGGCATCTTCACCACTGGACTGTTGGGGGAGTATCTAAATCCCATCTCTTCAATAAGCCAGTTTGTTGGGCTTGTGAGTATGCAACCATTATATACTATATATATATATATATATATATATATGGCTTCCCTCAGTGGGAAAGAACCTACCTGCCAATGCAGGAGACACAGGTGCAATCCCTGGGTCGGGAAGATCCCCTGGAGAAGAAAACGGCAACCCACTCTAGTATTCTTGCCTGGAGAATCCCATGGACAGAGGGGCCTGGTAGGTTACAGCCCACGGGTTCACAAAAGTCGAACCCAACTTAGCGACCAAACCACCACCACCTTACACTATCTCAACAGCTTTTACTCTGTACAGCTGTCTATAGGGGCACCTCTTTCCAGGCGACACTCTTAACCACCATGGTTTCCAAGTTGATCATGGCCTTGTCCAAGGAGAGTGCAGAAACTTTTGGGAAAAGATGAAAGATGAGGAGGTGGACAGGAATTTTAAAGCTCAAATGGTGGAGGAGAGATGAAATTAGCCTTTTTAAAAAACATTTGCAACTGCAGAACTCTACACCCACTTTCTATTTATAAATATCCTCATCTCCCGGCTTGGCTCCTCCTGCACAAGACTCCAGCGGAAGAGAGCAGACACGAAGAGCAGCTGCGAGCCAGGTACAAAGGCGCAGAGCAGAGGAGGCTGTAGGAGGAGAAGCGCCCGCCTGACGTGGGTCAGGTGCGGGAATTCAAGGATTCTGGGGCAGTACGTCTTAGGAAACTTACGTCAGAAAGTCTCTGGTCCCTTGCCGAAAGCCTGCACAGGCAGAGGCACCGTTTCCCCAGAACCGATCACGCCACGGAGCTCCAGCTTTCCTGCCTACCGTCCCGCGCTGGTGGCGGGAAGACACGCTAGAAGGCCGCCGCGGAGATGACGCAGCGGGGCAGTGGGGACAAGGGAGGGTGACAAACTCGAGGCACCTCTGAGAATCCAGCCCCGACTTCTGAGAAGAGGGAGGGCGGACAGGGCTCGGCGTCACCTCCGGGCTTTCAGCTTGGGAAACAGGGTGATCAGGAAGCGCGGGGTAAAGTCTGAGAACGCGAGCACCAGCGCGGGCTCGGTGAGATGGGCTGAACGGTCATTGAATCTGGATATCCTGAACAAACATTTACTGAGGACTGCGTGTGAGGGACTGTCCTGGGTACTTGCAATAGAGCAGAAAAACAGCACTGAAGAAATGTGAGGACTGGCAACGGAGATGCAGTTCCACTTTCCCTCAACTCCCGGCCTTCACTAGTTCTGTGGCTTTGCCCAAATCATCTGTACTTGTACAATATCACCTTACCTTCTAAATCTTAAATAACCACAACAGCTACCACATTCCAAGCAGTTAGTGTGACACTGGACTCAAATCTTTGCTCTAGTAAAAGGAGCATTACCCTACCCTCATTTTAGACATGAGGAGCTGGAAGCTTAATACATTCAAATAACTAGTCCCAGGTCACAGGGCTGCTAAGTGAAAGAGGTGGGAATTGCTCCCCTCTTGTCAACCTGCCCTCCAAGGACCAGCTCAAAGTCCACTCCTCCACGGAGCCTTCCCCGAGTTCCCCCCAATGGGATGTGAGCTTTTCCTCTTGTGGAACCCAGGGAGCTTGGTTTCAACTTCTAGCACATTCTGCCTGTCTGACAGGCATCACTACAAGTGTACCAGGGTTTGCTTTTTTTTCTTTGGCCTCAAAGAAAAAAAATGGGAGTGTGGGGCCTTAGTTCCCCAACCAGGGATCAAACCTGCGCCCCCTGCACTGGAAGCATGGAGTTTTAACCACTGGACTGGCAGGGAAATCCCAGGCCTTGGTTTTCTGCACATGGTTCTATTTAATCCTCCCAGCTTCCCTAGTCCTGAGGCTCTCGTCAGACTATGCCGTTTCCTCTGCACAGGAAGGCCAAGGGGGACACTGAGATTGACTGAACTCTCCACTGCCCCCAAGCAGGGCTTCGCACGGAGTGACTGAAGGCTGTATTTATGAACTCTCAGTGTGAGCCCCTCAGGGGAGTAAGGGTGAGATGCTGGATTCCAGGAGGCGGGGAGCTGTCTGAGGTGAGGGGCGGCTCTGTCGTTTCCGTCTTCACCCTCCTCTTTCCCTTCCAGCCAGAGGACACTCACCAGCCTCTGGGGTGCCAGCAGGGCAGGGCCGCAGGCAGGACGGAAAGTCGGTGGGCACACTTCTTCTTGTCCTTATCTCACCTCTGGCTCTTTGTACCACTCAGGCTGGAAATAAAAACTGCAAAGCCTAATAGATTTTTCCGCGGGAATGTGACGTTACCGGGAACAGTCAGTCCGTTCTTCTGGCTGCCAGAGGGAGGCAAAAACTAGGGCTAGAAAAGGCTCTTGTCCCAGGGGGCTTCTTGGATGTGGGAGGGAGGCGGTTTGCTTCACTACTTACTCCCCCTCTCCGGCAGTTGGCAAGTCTTCAAAAACTCCTCCCGGTCACATTTTTGTTTCTCCCCCCTTTCCAAAGCACTGTTCTTCAGCCCCTTTGGTGTGTGGTACTAATCTGAATCTATTTGGAAACATTCTTTTTTGGGGTGGTAGTAAGTTGGTTCCAGAACAACTGTGGTTTTTAAGACAAAATCTGGCTAATTGACCCCAGACAGGAGACTGCGGCCTCGACTGCAGAGGAATCCACTTACGCGAGCAAGGCAAATGGGCTTTTCAACATTTCCTCTCACGACAGTGCGTTTGGAAGACCTGCCTCCCCAAGACAGCTTGGGAAGGCACCAAAGAGGAGGAAGCTGACTCATATGGACAAAGTTGGTGGGAAGGGAAACAGTTGCTTTAGAAAATTAATTGCTGCTACTAGCCAAGATATTCTTCTGAAAAGATTTCTTTTTTTGGGGGGGGGGGGTTGGTGGCAAAAGGACCTTTCATTTGCAATTCTCTCTAGGACAAAAATCAGAGCTCAAGATTCTGATTCTCTCAAGTCTGATGAGACAATAAAATGAGGGATCAATAGAGGGACAAAAAATGAGATGTCATATGTGACATCCTTAACCCTAAAAATAAAAATCTCTTCAGAGGAGATAAGACACACATCTTTGTCTACATTCAAGAACAAACTCCTGAGGAATTCTCTGACACTCCAGTGATTAGAACTCTGTGCTTTCACTGACGAGGGTGCAGGTTTGATCCTTGGTTGGGGAACTAAGATGCCAGAGTTGCATGGCTCCACCAAAACAAAAAACAAAAGAAAGCAAAAAAAAAAAAAAAAGAAAAAAAAAACCCCACCACCCCAAAAGTCCAAAGATACAAATTATTATGGCACCTAGGGAGGCAGCATGAAAAAATCCATTCAATAGGCAAGTATGTTCCAGAAGAATCCAGAAGGAATTCCCTGGTGGTCTGGTTATGACTCCATGCTTTCACTGCTGAGGGTCCAGGTTTAATCTCTAGTTACAGAACTAACATCCCATGAGCCGAGGGGAAAAAAAAAAAGAATCCACTGAGGAGCTGACATGTAAATAAATCACTTTCAAAAACTGTTATCCTTCAAATGGAGTAGGAGTTCCCATACACTGAACTGATGTACTCATAGGAATAAATCCTTCCCATACAGTAAGTGTTCCATCTGTATAAATCCCAATAGCTTAGAAAAGTAACGGTCATCATTTCTATCTTCCGTTGCTTCACCTATTTATCATTCTGCAGAGGCAAAACACCAAGTCTCTTCTGACTGAAGACCATTTTACACTATTCTGCAGAAGGCTTTTTTCTTTGGTTCACTATTTGACTAAAAGTGAGGGCACTTTTCCTCAAACGGATGAATCCCTTACCAGGAGGTTCACTGGCTACTTTTTCTCAGCATTCATTGCTTCTATGAAGCAGCAAACACACCTTGCAATTTGACTCAGGTTTGAATTTGGCTCTGAAACATACTAGCTATATAATTCTGAATAGCTATTTGAGTCTCATTTTCTTTAATTCTAAAGTAGAGACACCTACTGTACCAAAGATTATGAGAAGTCACGCTTACATGACAGGTGCGACAGTCACTACCACTGTTCTCCTCGTTTCCCTTCTCTGCCACGCACGGCACCTTAAACTGACCAACTTCATGCACTCTCACTTCACCAGCTACACTTTTCCTATAAAGCCCATGGAGGCTGCTGTTTCAGTGGGCCTGTTTTAAAGGGATAAATATAATTTTTTCCCACAGATTTTCACATCAGAGAGAAGTGATGCCACTGCTGGGTAAGCCCTGAACTCTGTGGGGTGTGTTCTCTCTTCTGTCAGTTTAGTTGGCAGTATCATTACAAGCCTTGGGGGAGGAGAGTTTGAAGGCAAAGATCTTGTCCAGTTGGGAGGACTTAAGAGAGACTTCAGAAAGAGATGACCCTAGAACTGAATTTTACCATACAGGGAATACTTCAAGGGGGAGAGGGAAAGGACGACGTTTCCAGAGGAGGAAAACTACAGTATGTTCAGGTAACATAAGAAGCTGGGATACAGGACTAGGTTTAAAGTTTCTTTCATCCTAAAGTTGTCTGGATAGCCTGGTACTTTTAAAGCACCCAAAGTTCCAGGAAACCCCACATTCTCTCCTTCAGCCAAGCTTCAGTGACCAGCACACTCCCCAGAAGGAATATTTCCTGGCAACTTAGCTCAGCCCTGCCAAGACAAACCACCTGTACCAGTTTCACAAGCACAGCCTACAAGATAATCCTTATCTAGGTTTACATGGTTTACATATGAGTCAGTTCATTGTTTCTTTTGGGTGTATCTTAAGAGTACCTACCTACCTGTATTTACTAGCCCTGGAATAAACTTCTGAATATGTTAACGGCTTATAAAATTTTCACGGAGGACCACAGATGTAGTCCTCTTGCCTGAAAAATCCCATGGACAGAGAAGCCGAGCGGGCTACAGTCCATGGGGTCACAGGGAGTTGGACACGATTGAACAAAAAGCAGAGGTGTAGTACCCTTATCGGATTTATAGCTTGGATGCAGTGAGATGGATAAGCCAGTATGTTGATTAATCCCAGGCCTCAGTGAAATTTTTCCACAGCCCAACTTTCATAGGCAAAAACCGGAGCCTTGGCGCCCTCTGGAGGCAGACTGGTTCTCATAGTCAGACAAGCTTCCCAACTAGGCAGGCGTGTATGAGGACAGAAGCCACAGGGTCATAAACATGGCAGTTTCCTAGATCATCTTTACTCGAAGATTTTTTTTTTGGGAAAAAAAAGTAGATAATGCAAAACATTTTAATATTAAAACAAATGCAGATAATATTGAATAGAATATAAAATTTACATTACTTTTTGAAACAAAGAGACATCAAAGACATTTCAAGGTAAGCTACTCATGAGCTTCAGGCTATATTCTTAAACTCAGGGTGTGGGGGTGGGAAGAGGAGACCCTGCATGCTCAGTCTAACACTGTGGGTGCTGCTGCTTTGACGGGAAGTAGCGAGTTCTTCTGAGAAACAGCAAATGAAGTGTTTACTCATTTGGCAACAACCCAGTGGATTATTTAAACAAGTAAAACCAAATGCTTTCTCATTTTAAGAGCATTTTAACCTGCTTGGAAAAGGCCTGAGTAAAATAAAAGCTTTATGTTTGAGTGGAAATTTATTTCCTTCTAAAATGACTTCCCCCCTACTATGAATGTTAACATGCCTAACCGAGGGTATGACATGTGAGCTGGTCAACAGTCAGACATGAGGTTACAAGTACACCTTCCAAGGGTGTCATGAGGAATGAAAAACAAACTACTCACCTTCTGCAATGACAAAATGCAAACAAAATAAAAAACTGAACAAAAGATTATATACAATTAGAACTGTATAATGATGTAATTTAGGGACTGTCAAGGCTAATGCTACAGTATTTGCTTTTCATATTTCATATGACATTAAGAATTTCTTTGAGGGGCGAAAAAGGAGTCATTACACTTCCTTTCCAAATCCTGCTTATTCTCTGTAACTGTCCTTTTTTCCTGTTGGCAACACAATTTACTGCTCTGCAATAACAGCGTGCAGCTTTTCTAGGGTAGGTTAGCTGTGTACTGTCCTTTCTTTGAGGTATGAGAGACAGTGTTAATTAAATGTGCTAAGAAGAATATGCTGGGAGGCAGATTCCAGTGGATGCTGCTGAGTTTTAAGGTCTACCAAAGAAAAGGTAGTTTGTAACTTCCAGTATCATCTGCCTTATTCATTTTCTTAAGTTTTACAGAATTATTTCTCTTTGTTCATGGAACTGTACTCTCTTCATTTTACAAAGCCTTAAATTAAGACTTAAATTGCATGACAACTTGCCAGTACCTTTAGGTAAATGCAACTTCCTATTTTAAGTAAAATAACCTGGAGTAAAAATGTCCCATTTCAAGGGGAGTATCAGTAGTAAATCATGTGCTGGGAAAAAGAACAAAAAAGGCAGACACCAAACACCTCCATTTTCCCAAGATTAAATGATTATTAAAAAAGCGCGCCACACCGTATAGAAATCAACATTCTCTCCCATAATTCTGTGCGTCTGGGACTATAGAAATGCCACTGTCCCTGCCCCACATCTTCAAATTAACATTCTCAGGTCACAACAGTAAGTCTTCCCAAAAGGGACCTTCCGGAAAAACAAGCTATTTCCTCGGCTCATATTTCCCTGAAAGAAAAATAAAATAAATACAAATAAAATCTAGTGTGAAAATGAGGTCAGCTAGTCCAAAGCAGCAGACGTCCAACTGGACATATTTCTGAGAAACGAAATGACGAAAATGACCAGACTATCACTATGGGGCAGCAATGTGCCATCTCTGACACAAGCTGAGCCTCTGTGGAACTACCATTTTGACACGTGGATAAAGGCAAGTATTTCTTATCTATTTAGACAGATATCCCCAGTCCAGATTCTGCCTCTGCTATTTGCTAGTTAGCTGGGCTATCAAGTGCGTCAATTCATATCAAGTGTCATGAACAGTCCTAACATGTAGTAAGCGCCAGCTTGTATTTGTATTTTTTTTCCTTGGCTGCACGCATGTGGAATCTTAGTTTCCTGATCAGGCTTGGAACCCGTGCCCCTTGCATTGTAAGTGCGGAGTCAACCTCTGGACCACTGGGAAAGTCCCATGTCAGCTTTTATTTGTTTTGAATGGAACGGTCAGATCTCCAGGGAGTACTTATAAAATCCTATAATTCAAGTAGTGATGTCATGAGTTTAATTGCGCACACTCCAAGTTAGACAGCCTGCACATGGATCCTGCTCTCCCAAATACAGGCTGTGTGGTCGTGGGTTACACAACTGGCATTAGTTAACTGTTCAAAGTTCCGGTTTCTTCATATGTGAGGTGGAATGCTAAAGTACAGTCTCTCTCCTCACTAGGCTATTTTGAGGGTTGCATGAGCTGAAACCTGGAGAACTCTCAGCATGAGGCCTCGTATACACTGAATCATCAGTAAACATGTGCTGCTGTTTTAAGCACTTAAAGGATCAACTATAAAGTGTCTGATACCCTAATAATTTTCTATTTGGTTTCTTTCTATAGCAGAGGGTTGAATGTTCATGTTAGGTCTGTCTGGCAACCATCCAAGCGTCCTGGCCTGGGCTCACAGAGGGGCTTGCTGGGCCCACTGAGCAAAAGCCCCCCAACTTAGGCCTCTGCATTCAGAGTTCAGGCTGGGAAGCCTGAGCCCCGGGAACAAAGGCCTTTCTCATCGGTGTCACCAGTGCTATAAGAGCATGCAACAAAGAGCTTCCTCATACACTTCCCTCCAGTCCTTTACAAAGTGCTTCCCACTCAAAGAGAGCTTTCAACTGATGGCCACTTTAAGTGATTCCATGTTAAATTTAGCGCACAGCCACTCATTATTTTGGTTCCTATTAAAGCTCTGCCTAGACTGATCAAGAATTTTTGGTTAAAAAAAAAAATAAAAAAAGAATTTTTGGTTGGAGATGACCTATCCCATAGCAAAAAAAAACAATAAACTGGAATCTGGACACCGCATCCACTAATGTGACTACAGAAGTAAAAACAGCTCTGTTGACATCAGTGTGACAAATAATGTCGTAAACAAGCAACTATTTCTCAGCTTTTCTAAATATATTAGAAAGTATATTTCAGAATATATTCTGAAAAGTTACAAGAAGATGAGGTTGGAAAAAGTAATCTGAAATCAAGGGCATCATTTTAATAACCAGAATAACTGACTGCCCAGGCCTTATTTATAATTTGAATGTAACCACTCAAATGGGTTCCAGATCACATCCAGGAATTCTTCCTTCTTCATTACCTCTCCTGATGATTTCTAAGCAGCATATTTTACAACTATGCCAGAGTGACATATGGACCACTGAAAAGGATATATTAACTGGTAACTAAAGGATAACCTACAAGAATTAACCTGGGATCCCAGAGACTTCTAAGAAAACAAGCAAAAACAAAACAAAACATGAGGGGAGAAGGAGGGAGGGAGGGAGGGAGAGAAGTACCTCTTTCTGTAGCATGCACCAGCAATCTATCCAAGAAGAATATATTGGGGCATAGGGAGGGCATCCACCAGCAAGCCTGAAATAGAAACAGAGATTAGTTACCGAAGTCAATATTTATAAAACCTTCTCTCAAGAGCTCAAGAGATCTTGGTCAAAATATTCTGCCTGGAAGGTTCCTTGAGAAGTAATTTTAGCAGTTCTGTAGAAACAAATTCTATTGGCACAGGGGAACAACTGAGAATCCAAAACAGATCCCACTTTCTTACATTTAGGTTTTGAATCAACACATAAAGAGAAACTTTATGTATTTTCTAAAACATCTAGGTTTTAATTAGTGGACAAATGAAATTCTAGAACATAGTAATTATATTATTAAAGAGCAGTTAAAACTATGTGGTGTTCAAAAGACTCCGAACATGACAATGGATGGTGGTGTGAAACTGTGCTGACTCCCTGCTCTCACTCAGGTGGAACTCCTGCCCACGTCTTCTCTGAGAGTGAAAGTTACGCATTTAGTCGTGTCTGACTCTTTATGATCCCATGGACTATAGTCCACACCAGGCTCCTCTGTCCATGGGGTTCTCCAGGCAAGAATACTGGGTTCCATGGAACCCATGGAAAGGTTCCATTTCCTTCTCTAGGGGAACTTCTTGACCCCGGGATCAGACGCAGGGATCAGACCCAGGTCTCCCGCATTGCAGGTAGACTCTACTGACTGAGCCATCAGGGAAGCCACTTCTCTAAAAAACTGCAAATAACAACACCACACTTAACTCATCCTTCAAGCCTGCTCTGGGCTACAATGTGGCAGCCGATCCACAAATCACAAAACAAACAGAATGTGGTAACTGTGCTCAAAATGCTACACAGCTACCAACTGGATACCTTGTTTGAAAACAGTGACATGTCTAATGGCATACTGTGATGGGTACCCTAGTGGAACAGAATTAAATCAAGAGGTTAAAACTTCTGTCCAGCCTGGTAGTCACCTGGCACCTGGAAATCAGTGGTGTCCACCCCCATCCCCGCCCCTCCTTCCCATTCAATACATGAAAGGTCAAGAAACTTTCCATTTTCAACTAAATTTTCTACTTTTCTTACTTTAAAACACTTTTTCCATGAAGCCCTGATGAAAAACAGGTACAGGTTGTCATTCAATCCCTAACATACCTTTCATAACGTTCATAAGACAGGATAAGGATTTAGTATAAAGGAAAGATGTGAAAGTAATCTGATCATTATTCCACTATTTTCAGAAAAGAACCTAGACTACTGGGAAAGTACACACTATTTATACGTACTTGAGAAATATTATTTGTTCCCTTCTCTATTTCAAAACAGGATATGAAGAGACTGCTTATAATATAAATTGATGGCATTGCTGGTGTATGGGGCAGACAGAAAAAAATTAGGAAATCTATTCATAGCATCACCTGTACTGATCCTCACCAAATTTCTACCAGGACTGCTCTGCCTGTCAGGCATATAGGCAGCCAACTACTAGGATAAGAAACGCAAGGCACTTACCCACAGTTGTTGACAGCCATAAGATTAGAGACAAGCACAAAGGGATAGGTCAACATACTGGCAAAAAACTGTGAAAGGGGAGAAACAGCCAAGTCATTAAATCATTCCTAGTCTCTCCCATTTTCCTCCTTCCTCACACTCAGTCCTGGCGCAACCGTGCTCAAACATGCCAACACTGCTTTTGCTTTCTCTGTATCCCAGGTTAAGACTAAATTACACACTTTTGGGTCTGGAGATATTTTTCCCCTTACCATGCAACCTTTTAACCAACGGTCAGAAGACTCTTATTCTGTGACTGAGCCTCATTCAAATACAACTGAACTTCAACATTTAAAACTAAGTACAATAAGCATTTCAAAACATTCCTGAAGAAAACAAGAAAACATAAACATCTTTCCAAAGACAATGGAAGCTACTTCAAAAGTCAACCACTATAAGACTCCACATGATCGAAGAGACGGACGTTCTCAGCATCCGTTCAGCAGGGGCGGGTATGTGCTGAGAAACGCCCACCGACCCCCGCGAAGGCTGACCAGCACCAAGTTATGTGGGCTTGTTACTGCTGTGGCTGTGATGCAGGCACTCTGGGTTATTCATACCTCTGACCAAAAAACAGTAATGACACATTCCAAATTTCAAAGAAAACAAAACTACTACTAAAAGGTTAAAAGGATGTTTAAAAACTTACTCCTGTGACAGCTTGGGAATAACTCTTCATTTCATTCATGGTGGAAACCTGTAATAGGAAGAAAGCCTTTATTAGAACAAGTGAGAAAATTAAGCTGATATTAAGATCTAATTATCCCCCCAAAATCAAAACAGTCTATTTCTCAATTCAAGTTCTTTGACAACCTGAAAATTAATTTACAGGATGAAAACATAAAAGACTGGCTAGGAGCATAAAAAGGCAGTGGTCGAAATGATCACCCTGACTCAACATTAATAGGCAAGTTCATATAAGACTAGGATGGCTAAAAAAAAAAAAAAAAAAAAAGTCTAGGATGGCTTCTAGGAACTAGAAAAAAAAGCACCAGGAAGTGAGATTGGGAACCTTTTCCCATGTCCTAGAAATACAACCCCCGGAAACCACGTTGATGGTACTCTTAGGGCCAAATCACTCCTGTATACACCCAGATGCTGTGGGGAAGATCAGTCTCTATATTCAAGTAACCAAGCGCATGGATTTTTGGTCCTACCTCTGGCCTGGGTGTGTTCTCGTTTCCACCATGCTATGGAACTCTCTTGGGTTCAAAGAGGTCTACAGCTGCTGAGGCTGCAGAAACATGACTTTTAGGGAAAGCTTATTCTTACCCCACCCCGGCCCAGGCTGAAGTTTCCAGAAGTCCCAATATAAGAGTCACCTTAGCACTTCCAATTAGATGAAACACCTGAATCTACGTAGAACTATCCTGCTTCAGGGTGTCCTCTAACATAAGGCATCAACAAAGAAGCGATCTCCTTGTAGACTCTCACGCTCACCCTGCCATACCCTTTCCAGGTGCCTCTCTGTGGTAAACATCGTAGATCATTCCATTAGCCTTCAAAAATCGAACTGTTCATATTTAGCTGTATAATGGGGAGTCTCATTTAGCCAACTGCCACCTTACTGTAAGCTAACCTAGCTGCCAGGCGGGCACTGGGAAGTCAGCACCAGTGCATCTCACCAAGAGCCCAACCTACCCCACTATCCAGTGCATAGGTATTGACGAGGTAGGCCAGCGAGTTACAGAGCCACAAGGAGATGACGTCACCGAGGAGGCGAGGAATGAGACCCCTGCGTGAAGAAACAATAAAAAGAAGAACCAAGAGATGTGATCGGTTGAAAGATATTTCACTCATTTATATTTATTTATATAAATCATATAATTACTTATCCTTCAATTAAAAAATAAATAAATAAAAGATTTTAAAACATTCTAGAGAACTGAAAGGAACCGAATACCAGAACATAACCAGTTCATTCTAATTAATACAACTGTTCTTTACCAGCAGAGCCACCAGGGAAGCCCAGTCTAATAAATACAACTGTTCTTGAGGCTAATCTCTAATGACTTGTATTCTCATTTTTAAAATGAGAACTTTAAAGCCTACATACCTCTAAGCTGTGGCCAATGGCTCAACTTACTATTAATAACTATAATCAGGGAGGCAAATAATTTGCCTACTTCAGAGAAGAGACTTAAGTATGATTATTGCTAGACTACTTGATATCCAAATTTGGCCATGCAAAAGATGAGAAAAATGACAAAATGAAAATGGCCCAAACATGGACACAGGTGAGAGGCATCAGAAAACACACTTCCGGCCTAGGTAAGCTAGGCGAGGCGGTGTGGAACGATGGGACAAATGTTACCTCACAGACTGAAGACCAAGGATTAAATGCCACTTCTACCACTTATCAGCAAATGAACTTCCCAGAGCATCAGTTTTGTTTTTTTTTAATCTCTAAAATGAGAATAATAATAGCTATCTTGTCTATTTCCCAGGATATTTATCATACTCAAACAAAAATCAAAGATGTAGAAACACTGAAAATTAAAAAGGACCACTTAGTTAATAACGCAGTTTTTGTCATTAACAGAACTAAGGTAGTAGCCTAAGTTCTTCTAAAGTAAATTCAAGGGAAAGAACACAGTACACAAACATACTCTGAGGATAAGAAAGATACCTATTAGATAGCTTTCCACTTTTCCAAACTGAACTGTCCTCATTTCATCAACTATATAGCAACCGAAAACTTACCATGAGGGCAGAAACTTGGAATGAATTTATTTACTAAAAAACCTCTCCTTTCAACCATTTCAGATGTGCAGGGCAAAAGTTTGGGATCTCTTACAAGGCCATTTAAGTCAGAAGGGCCAAAACAGAGTTTAACATGCAATAAACCCAGAGAGTACATTTTCCCTGAGGCTGAAACAAGGAGTCATGTCCTCGTTCTCGTTAAAGCTTCCTACTCACACAAAAATCACACCCACAAATCAGTAATTTACTCACGCAAAAAATCCGAGGATGCCCTCTTCCCGATAGATGGTTGCTATGGAGTCGCAAAGCCCACTAGGTTTAGGAGGAGGAAAGGTGAAGTGCATTCAGGTTACAAGATTCAGTTACCACCCTGGACAAGGCGAAATTTATACCCCACCCCTCCCCTTTCTGCCTCCCTCATTCTGCAAAGACAGATGAACCCAGAAACACAAGGGGAGGTGGTGGAGGTGGAGGTGGAGGAGGTGGTGGTGGTGGAGGAGGTGGTGGTGGTGGTGGTGGTGGTGGTGGAGGAGGAGGTGGTGGTGGTGGTGGTGGTGTGTGTGTGTATGTGTGTGTGTGTGTAGGTCAAATGATATAAGATATATGAATCTGTTTTGCAACCTCTGAGGCATCACAGACATGTAAAATATTTGGCATCAACAGATCTCCTTGAAGACTTGAAAACAGAAATACTTACCAGCACTTGGATTCTCTGCCAATGAATTGTACCGTGTGTGTGTGTGTGTGTGTGTGTGTGTGTGTGTGTGTGTGTGTAGGTCAAATGATATAAGATATATGAATCTGCTTTGCAACCTCTAAGGCATCACAGACATGTAAAATATTTGGCATCAACAGATCTCCTTGAAGACTTGAAAACAGAAATACTTACCAGTACTTGGATTCTCTGCCAATGAATTGTACCATAGATCTCAGAGTGATCACTAAAGAATACAGAGGAAAGATTTTTAAGCTACATCCAGATAAATTTTAATAGCTCTGAAAAAAAAAAGTTTTGCCCATCTACAGACACTTTTGGTATCTGGATAAACTGGATAAAAACCAAAACAAGCAAACCAAAAACACACAGGCAAGGCACTTTAGTGAACTCTCATGTCAACCTATGGAAATAGACAGGAGAGATCATGATACAGAGAGAAAAAAAGTCGAATTTCAGTTGTCCACTGCAAACCTACCATGGAAGGGATGTGTGATGAGAGTCGCAGCAGAACGAGCCATCATCTCCCGAGTTGTCTAGAAACAATCAACACACACACTTGTGAAACCTGAATACGTGACACTTAGATTCCTGCGAGAAGTCACGCGGGCAGACACTGTAGAGCGACAGTGGGCGACACAGCGCTCCTGCCCTTCCCGGAGTCAGCATGAGTAGCCCGAAGAGGATGCAACACGACACAATATCATTCCAGCACAGCTTTCACTCAGGGATTTCAACGTTATGTCTCAAAATTTCTCGGTAAAGCAGATTTCTATCATCATCTCGAAGAACAAAAGCTAAGAAACCGGGAAAGGGACGTCCCTGGCAGTCTGGGCTTGAAACGCAGGAGGGGTGGTACCTAGCTGGGATGAACTGTGAGGACTGTATGCAGATCATTAAGTGGCCCTCTCACTGTGAGTGATCTCAGAGACTGATATCTACACTGGGCAAATGTCAGGCTCTATTTAATCTACACCGACATCTTGAGGACAGCAGAACAACTTTGGTTTGGTTTTTTGACCACAACCCTATAACTAACTGCGAGGTATCCTGCAGCTCCTATGTTTATCTCAATTTATCTTTCTTATCCAGGATTCTGTAAAGAGGTTAGTAAAAAAAATTCAATCACAATACATGGAGGTACGTTGTAAATATAGAAGGTCTGTCGTTCATTTTTGCACTTAGTTAAGAGATCCCTCACTTCTACTCTAATGGTAGTTCTAAGAGCCACAGGATGAACTAAATGCAGTTAAGAAAATATAAAACACATATTAATACATGTATCTCTGTGCTCCTTGCTCAGTCATGTCCGACTCTTTGTGACCCCAGGGGCTGTAGCCCAGCAGGCTCCTTTGTCCATGGTGTTTCCCAGGCAAGAATACTGGAGTGGGTTGCCATCTCCTTCTCCAGGGGATCTTCCCAACTCAGGGATTGAACTGGGTCTCTTGAAGCTCCTGTACCAGCAGGTGGGTTCTCTACCACTGTGCCATCCAGAAAGTCATGATACATGTTTCTGAAGGCAGCTTTTACTGAAAATCATGACCTTACTATATAGACAATTAGATAATGTCAAGACTAAGAAATAAAAAAGAGTATTATTAAGTTAGGCATGCAACCAACTCCAATGGCAGAAGACAGGGGTGGGAAATGAATGATAAGGGTATTTCAAAGTCAGAATAATGTTGTAAAAGCATTTCTAGATATACAATGTCCAACACACGCAGGGCCTCGGCTACTATATTACTATATGTTAACACTTTCAGGCCAGAGATTTTCAACTCTATTATGAGAAGTTTCAATAGAAACCTCTTCAATATTAAAGATGAAATGAGTGGGCAAAATATGTTTCCTTAAAATGCATCAACTCCAAACAGCAAGCAATGCTTTTTTCTCTGTTTCTATTCTGCATGCAGTAAAGCCCATATTAAATCGAAGGTTAATTTCCCTTAGAACACTGAACATACAGGCCTGATGATCCTGATTCCATAACTTCCACTCCGCTCTGATTTAGACAGATCATAATCATCTCACCTCCTTGATAACCCGGTCAAAGGAAGATGAAACTTCTTTCTGTACATTTCCAGATCCTGACTCCTAGAAATCAAAATGAAAGATCACTATCGTGATGGTTTTCAACAGAACTGGTCAAACCGGTGGCCACCCTGTATAAAAACAATCTCCACGATGAAAGCAAAGCTGACTGCTTGTCCCTGTTCCTAAAGAGGACAAAGAGCAGCAGAGGCTCGCAGGGAAAATGGGCTCAAGCATACACTGGCTTCAACATACCTCAGCCTTGTCACACTCCTGGTAATGCTACAAAGGAAGAGAAAAGAAAAGAATGATTAGGTCTATCACAGTGTCACTGAGACAGGACATAAAAAGAAAGCCCTATTGATTGGCAGAAATTAAAATGGTTGATTTTGGGGGGGGCGGGGGCTGGAAATTTCCCATTAACTTCTACTTCTAATTAACACTTGGAAATATTAACATTAACACAAGTGTCTTTAAGACGATCCTGTTAAAAAAAAAAAAAAAAGATCCTGTTGCTAAGTTTAACATACTGATTGGGCAACTCATAAAAAAACTCATATTTAAGAGAAGAAAAAGAAGGGACTTCCCAGGTGGTCCAGTGGTTAAGACTCCACGCTCCCAGTACAGGACCCGGGTCCTGATCAGGGAACTAGATCCTCCCGCTCCAACCAAGAGCTCACATGCTGCAAGTGAAAGATCCCACATGCCGCACCTAAAACTAGGTGCAGCCGAATAAATTAAATAAATATTTATTTATTTATATTTTTTATTTATTTATTTTTTAAATAAATATTTAAAAAGAAGAGAAAGGAAAACAAAACTCCAAGAACATTATTTACTGAACACACACTAACAAAATAAACTGGTAAAAACAGTGCTTCCCAGGCGGTGTTAGTAGTAAAGAACCTGCCTATCAATTCAGAAGCCCTAAGAGACACAGGTTTGATCCCTGAGTCAGGAAGATCCACTGGAGGAGGTCATGGCAACCCACTCCCAATAATCTTGCCTGGAGAATCCCATGGACAGAGGTGTCTGACAGGCTACAGTCCATGGGGTCGCAAAGAATCACACACAACTGAAACAAGTCAGCACACAGTCAGAGGACTAAGGCCATGGAAAACTCAGGTCCAAGACCGAATTAGGGCAAGATGCACTCCTTCCCCGAACAAAGAACAGGGAATGGGCACCAAGTCCCAGCAGCTAAACCCGCCTCACTCTCCCTTTTGAATTTGACTGTTCCTGAGCCAAACAAGAGAGAAGATGCTCTCTCAACTCTGGCAAAGACACATGAAACTGCCAGAGCTTATGCTGCGTTGGAAGAGGAAATATTATTTGTGGGAAACAGAAGATGGGCTAGGTGAAATATAAGAACCAGACAACTGACTTCCTAGACATAATGAGGCTTAAAAAATAGACACTCGTCTTTTGCAAAAAGAACTGCATTTCTTAAAAAGAAAATCAGAGGGAAGAGAACAAACATCACAAAGTGAAATGATGGTTTTTGGCCAAATTCCAGATCTTTGGCCAGAAATTAATTCTAACAGTTTCAGGCATCTTTAAAAATTCTCACTCATTTCTAGACTTTGGTTTTCACTGTTAATAAAATTTTCAACCATCTCTTCTACATTATCCTGAACAGATTTCAATTTAATTCTTGTTCAGATACACAGAACTCTTTCTAACAAAATCTGAAATAGTTTCGTCAATCCTAAACTGGTCTTTCTTCTTGACCGTGTAAACTGCTTTGGTTCTAAGTGTAGCACCAAGACCCTGTTCTGCTCACTTGGCTCTGTGTGAACACATACTCTGGATACCTGGCTACCTCATTGGTCTAACTTTTCCTTTACATAAAGGAACTTGAGTAGTTTAAGAGTAATTACAAGAATAATCCCACTCTTGCTCTAAGTCTACACATTAACCTCTTTGAACTAGATGACAACTGTTTTCCCACATGAAAACTTCCCTGGAGGTCCAGTGGTGAAGACTCTGAGCTTCCGCTCCAAGAGGCATGGGTTTTTCCTGGTTGGAGAACTAAGATTCCACATGGTGTCTGAAGCATAGATTTAAAAAAAAAATCTAAACTTCACTTAGGTAACAGCAACACTTTCACTGCGCCAGACAGTGGTGTGGCTGGAAAACAGAGGAGTAATCCACCAAAAATATCAGCCCATTAACACTCCATCACTCTGACCCACGTCAAAGTCACTCAGCTGTGTCCGATTCTTTGCGACCCCATGGATTATGCAGTGCATGGAATTCTCCAGGTCAGAATACTGGAATACCATTTTGGGTGACCCTGACCCATGGGCCACCCAAAATAGTGGCTCATCAGTCCACAGGCATGATCACAAGAGTAAGTATAATGAATAACAAAACCGGTTCCACAAGAGGAACTGACTGGAAAACCTCTCCAAATCAATTCAACAAAGTCTGAAGAGAATTTAAAACCCAAGCTAATCAGCATGAAACTGTTAAACAAAATCTTGATTTGCTCATCAAACGATAACACATTTTTATCCAGTAGAACTGGGGAACCGTTAAAGCTTACTTTAAAAAGTGCATGGAGGACTATACCGAGTACTGCTTGAAATAAACGGTTTGTAAATATTTAGAATTGAACACATCTGATATATAGGTTGAAAATACAACACAGATTTGGTTAGCAAATACTGCTATACTTTTAAGAACTAGAGCACAGAAGGTAATATATTTTTGGCGCCAGTGGGAGACAGAATAATGAACAAGAAAACCTATTAATTTTATATTCTCAACCCTACTCACACTGAACAACATTCCCACGAACTGTTCTAAATGGTACAGAATTTGTATGTACAACACCTCTACAAATATACCAAGAGGCAACTCTGCCGACCTACACTGTAACTGGTGCAAGTGAAACAAGTACAGTCAAAGGATTTAAAGCTAAAAGAAGCCAGTAAAACAAAAGGCTAACTATGAAAGAAATGTAATCGTGATGTTTTTAAAAACACTTTATGAAACAACTCAAACACACAGAATAATTAAGGAAACGATTCACTACCTCTGCAGCACCTTCTAAGCTTAAATAGATGTTAACATTTCGACCTTTCTGCTTAAAATTTCTTGCCTTTATAAAATAAACTGCCACAGATACAGCTAAAGTTCCATCTTTCACTTCCTTCCGTCTTCTCAAAAGTAACCATTACCCTTGTAGTCAATGCACACACTTGGGTGAGGTTTTCTTTAAAAACAAACATTCAAATTTACGCAGTATAACACAAAAAGAAAGAGTGCACAAAATACAAATACACAGTGGAATAAATAATTAAATGGCAAATATCCACATAGCCATGGTCCAGATCAGGGAAAATCATTTCCATTACCCTCGTATCCCACGCATGGTCTCCCTTCCTCTTCCCATAAATAAACACTATCCTGACTTTAACGTTTATCTTGTTAAGTTTAAAAAAAAGTTTGTCACAGAAAATATTTTACTAGGAGTAACACTAGGAATAAGAGGAAAATAAAATCAGAAATGTATGTTTTAACTAGTTTCCTTCGTCTTTTGAAGAAATAAGATGAGTTATGCATGAATGCTTAGTCTTTAAGTCAAGTTTGACTGCAACCCCATGGACTGTAGCCCACCAGGCTCCTCTGTCCATGGGATTTTCCAGGCAAGAATACTGGAGTGGGTTGGCATTTCCTTCTCCAGGGGATCTTCCCAACCCAGGGATTGACCTGAGGCTCCTGTCCCATCTCCCCCATTGCGCGAAGATTCTTTACTAATGAAGGAAGCCCCAAATAAGCTATTCAGGAGCTCAAATAAGTGCACTTAATTTCTACTCAGAACACCTGGTCCAGAGGAAGCTTGTGTAGATCAAAATCAATTACTTCATTTTAGTCAAATTCTCCTTGCTTCCCAGGAAAGAATTAAGAATGAGTATTTCAAGTACATGTTTTTCAAGAGGAAGAAAGGCCATGGATATAAATATATCTTTGCAACTGCTCTTAATCTGTAGGACAAACTGTAGTTAAAGGTAATCTAAATCTATGGGAAGATGGATTTTTTATTACCTGTAAAACTTTACCATGGACCACAGTTCCAAGGACGCCTGAACAGAGTCTTGGAGTTAAGCCTGTGAACAATCCACGCTTCCCATCAATGCTCGCAATGTGCTGAGCTAAGAACACAAATCAGAGATTTACATTCTAGCTGAAAGAAATGGTCACACAGAAATTTCAAGAAAACATGCTTTCTATACATTTTTTTCAGTGACTCCTGCCTATCACACTTGCCAATGTCATTCAATTCTAAACAAATCAAAAGACACTCACCATAACAGAAGAGACCAGGAAGTTGACAGACTTGCCGCCCAAAAATATTTCGTCCTACTGTTGGAGCAAGAGGCTCATATCCCACCTTTGAAAATAAGAGGATGTATCAATACTAGTCGACATTCCTAGGAATGCCTGGGTTGCAAGGTCTTGAATAAAGAACAAATTTAGAATCACAATTTTTAACACAAGTTAAAATGCAGTGTGTATGTTTTCTAAGACAGTAATGAAGTTATCACCCCTGTTCTTGTTTTTTGTCGTTTTAAATTTTGGCACTTGGTTAAGACTGGTTTCAATAAACTCCCAAGTTTTCTTTCGGTTCACATTCTACAAAAAAAAACCATGTAGCTGAGATAGACTAGTATTAAACTGAAAACAGAAGGAATTTTTGTGTTAAGAAAGCTACAGTTTACTGAGGATGCACGAAAGTATTTTCTAAAGAAAATCTAGCTTTTTTTTTTTTTTTTTTTTTAATATTTGGACAAAGTGAGATGACCAAGCCAGTGTCAACTTCATATTTGGCTAGCAAGACAAACCACTCAAACGCAGATACAGCTTGATAATTCATTTGGGAAACAATTATAAACTAAGTCTGTATTAAAGGAGCAGACAGTCATGAAAAATCTAATGAAGGCCGTTTTAGAGTTAATTTCTTCATGTTATCTCTACAATATGTTCAGAGTCTTTAGTGCCAAAGAGATTCTCAAGTGAATGAATGCTGTTGGACATGGTCTTGACTCTCTATTGCTGTAATTCTCAACCTGTTCAATTGAAGAACTCCAGAAAGGCTCACAGTGCAACTATTTTTAAAACTGAGTATTTGGGAATTTCACCAAAACCCCTGAGACGCCTGGCAACACAAGGATGTTGTGCAATCAGGATTAAGGAGTTTCTGAGGCAACAGTTCTGATTGTCACTAGAAAACCCTGCCTCCTGGATAATGACTGAGTAATGGGCTTATACCAGATTTATGGCAAAATGCTTTCATCTCAGATACTACCTAGCTAAAAATGTGCCAACTCTGTTTTAGATGTCAGAGTACATTTCAAAAATTTGTTCTTTTTGTATTTTTTGGCCACATTATGCAGCTTGTGGGGATCTTAGTTCCCTGATCAGGGACTGAACCTCGGCCCTTGGCAGTGAAAGCGTGGACCTCCAGAGAATTCCCTTTGTTCTTAATTAAAAAATATTTATTTACTTGGCTGTGCCAGGTCTCAGCAGTAGCACTTGGCAATCTTTGTTGTGGCATGCAGGATCTAGTTGCCTGATCAGTGAATCCCCAAGTGGGTGGGGTGGGGGTCTCCAAGACTTAGCCACTGGATCACCAGGGAAGTCCCACTGTTCTTAATTTAAATAACTCATTTTACAATAGTTTTTATTTATAGGTTCTGAATCCTCATGGGTCAACATGTTGTATGAATGAGTATCATAAACTGAAAAATAAGAAATGGGGACTTCCCTAGTGTCATGCCTATTTTTGACAGAACAGTGAGTGGTGGGGACAGGGCTTCTATCCTTGGTACCATGCATGATGTAATGACCTCAACACTCAACAAAGTTTCAAAAATTAAAGACCTGTCCAGGGAAATCTAGAAAGGCAATTGAAAACACTATCATCAGTTAAAACCTGGCATACCTGCCTGTGAATAAAAAATACCCCTTAAGAATTATTTCACAGAAGATTAGAAACTAATATATATACTTAAAACTCTCTAACAAAACTTTCGGCTGAACTGATGTCCAGCTCTGACAGATGCGATTTTCACTGTCATGAGCCACATGGGCTGCTGCTGGAGAGCGCTCAGTGCATCCTTCCGAAATTTGACTCAGCAACCACTTGATTATCACTTCTGAATGAGCTCCTTGTGTTTTCTCTGGGTATCTGGTGCTAAAATCTTGGAACAGAAAAGCAGCAATAATAGTAGCCAAAAAAAAAAAAAAAAAGAAGAAGAGGAAAAAGAAGAAGAAGTTAACAAAACGTGGGCTCCCCTTAAATCTCAAATTTGTCTTTAACAGATTTCACATCTTGCGTTTGGGGCGGGGGACAAGAGAAGAACGCTCATTTCAGAGGAGCGGAGAGGGGAAAGGTTGGGAAGACCTTGGCGGCGCCCGGCCAGGATCGACCTCGGGGAAGAGAAAACAAAGTTCACGGGAACCAGCGGGCAGGGCAAGGCAGGGCGGCAGTTGGGCTACCGGGAAAGGAGCGGGCCTCACGGCTCGGCTGGAAGGCGAGACTTCGCGAAGGCCCACGGGCAGCGGGAGCTCCGCGGACGACGGGAGTCGTCCCTGCGGGGAAGGAAAGGGCGAGCAGCAAAGAAGGAGCAGCAGCATCTCAGGAGACTGAAGGCCCGGAAGGCTGGAGCCGGTCCTCAGGCGCCCTGGGCAGCGGCCACCGAACAGGGCGCCGAACGGGGGAGGGAATGGCGACAACTCATACCTGGATGAGCACCTTCACGTACATGAGCGGCTGGGACAGGATGGTGAGACCGGAGCCCAGGAGCACCTGACTGGCCGCGTCCGCCATGATGGCACCCGCGGACGGACGGACAGACCGAGCCACCAAGCGACCGAGCCGGTCCCGGGTCACGTGCCAGGGCCGCCGGCTTCACTGGCCCGCCCGCGGCGCGCGCGCACGCACGCTCCGGCGCGCGCCTCCCCGCTCAGTCCCCGCCCACCGCCCCGCCCTCAGAAACGGCAGGCTCTCGCGAGCCGGCGCAGACGTCGGGGCGGGGCTTACGGCCCGGGCGCACGCGTCCTGTGCTGGGATTCCCCCGCCCTCCGCTAGGAACGGACCATTTCTCCTGCGCCTGCGCATGCAGAGAGCTTCCGGGTGGGGGAGAATGGGCGTGGCAATGGGGCCTGACCCTGTCGGCCCAAGGCAAGGTCAGGTGAATGAAAGGAATTGTAACAGGATTCTTCGATGCTCTTGCCTCTGCACTTGAGCTTTTGGGATCAGCAATGTAAGGTCCAAAGAATATTCAGCGTCAGAATCATAAATAATCTCACTTCAGTTCAGTCGCTCAGTCGTGTCCGACTCTGCAACCCCATGGACTGCAGCACGCCAGGCTTCCCTGTCCATCGCCAACTCCCAGAGTTTACTCAAACTCATGTCCATCGCGTCGGTGATGCCATCCAACCATCTCATCCTCTGTCGTCCCCTCCTCCTCCCACCTTCAATCTTTCCCAACATCAGGGTCTTTTCCAGTGAGTCAGTTCTTTGCATCAGGTGGCCAAAGTATTGGCGGTTCAGTTTCCGCATCAGTCCTTCCAGTGAATATTCAGGACTGCTTTCCTTTAGGATGGACTGGTTGGATCTCCTTGCTTGCAGCCCAAGGGACTCTCAAGAGTCTTCTCCAACACCACAGTTCAAAAACATCAATTCTTCAGGGCTTAGCTTTCTTTATAGTCCAACTATAAATAAACAATCTAATGACCAGCAAAACCTAGAGGAGTTTGAATAATGAACCCATCAGGGGGTTGCTATTCATGTACTCATTCATTCAATGTTAACTTCTTCGAAAGGCCTTCTCTGACCTCTATTTAAATTTAACCCCCCCCCCTTTATTCCTACCACAGCATGTTGTAATACTTATACTTATCTGGAATTTATCTTTTAATCTCCTCCACCAGAATATAGACCCCCAGTGAGTTCAGGAGCCAGGACAGTTTTTGATCCTTGTCTAGCATTTCACGTATGAAATGCTCAATAAATATTTATTGCATAAACGAACAATTACTTCAGTGACTACCAGGCCACAGGTTATTAGAGGAAAAAAGAAAAACAGCATTGCCCTCAACCTTTCAGTCCCAGCTCATACTTTCTAAATCAAACAACACTTAGAACCTGGCGCAGAGAAGGAAGAGGAGACTTGATTTTCAGTCGTGGTTCTCCTTTATATCAAAATGATTGGAAAGTCATTTTATCTTCTTCTATTTTCAATTTTTGTATCTAAATCTAAAACTACTACCTGCCTCTCAGGATTATTATGGAGACTTAAATGAAATTGTGCATAGGATAAGATTTTTAAAAACTGTATATTGAAATCCAAATGTTAGTTTTAATTAATATTGTTCTGTACTCAGCACGGTGCGAGGGAGGCAGTTTACAGAGTGGGAGGGAGAATGGACTTGGAAACCTATGGTCCAAATTTCACCTCCACCAATTATTAACTGTGTGACCTTAGGCTGATCACATGATGTCTTTGAACCTTAGAAAAATGAGTATAGTATTATCTACTTCATTCTGTTGTTGTGAGAACTGAATGAAATGACATGCCTACACAACTTGGCAGATGAAAATATAATATCAAATTGTGACTTTTTGAGTTATAACACACAAGTTGATTCTAATTAAATCCAGAAACTGTTTCAACATCAAAACGATTGGTGTCTTAACAACATTGTCTAACCAGAGGCTGTTTGATGTCTAACCATAGAGACCATTTAGCAAGAGGACTTTTTTTCTGATTTTCTTGAGGTGTAGTTGAAGTACAGTATTGTATGTTACTAGTGTAAAACATGGTGATTCACAACTTTTAAAGGTTTTACTTTCTGGTTTCCCTGGTAGCTCAGCTGGTAAAGAATCTACCTGCAATGTGGGAGACCTGGGTTCGATCCCTGGCTTGGGAAGATCCCCTGGAGAAGGGAATGGCAACCCACTCCAGTATTCTTGCCTGGAGAATTTCATGGACAGACAAGGCTGGCAGGCTACAGTCCATGGGGTCGCAAAGAGTCGGACACGACTGAGCAATTTTCACTTTTCACTTTCATACTTTATTTGTATGAATAGTTATTGGGCTGGGCAAGCTTTTTGGAGTATTCAGGTGGTGAGAGGAAAAAGTGAAAGGAGGCAGAGATAATTGGGAAAGGAACAGACCTAGAACAGAAAAGAGTCACTGAAGTCAAAGGTTTGGAAACAAAAGGAAGTGAGTCATGTCAAAAGCTGCTGAGAGATCTGTAATAATAATGAATGAAACCCAGAGAAAGATTTGGGAATTTGCCGGGTAAAAGACTCCTGGGGTGGAAGGCAGTTTGAGAGCGATCAGAGCTCGGTCCCTTTTTTTCCCATTTTCCACATCCGCTTTTTCCACTTTGCTAGTTGACAATCTTGGGCGAGTCATTTAAACACTTTGTGTAAGTCGGGGTGAATAAACCCTCCTGCGCTGGCTCACTGTGATAAATTTCAAAAGCTACCTGGCATTTCCCTATTCCCCCCTCTGCTTTATTTTTTTCTCTAGCCTTTATCACCTTCTAAAGAATTACATAATTAATTTTAAAACTTGTCCCTTCCCACCAGATACTAACACACGAGCTCTTCTAAGAAGGCAGGGATCTTGTCTTCTTTGTTCACTGTCCCACTCTCAGTGCCGGGCACACAGGTGTTCAGGAAGTGTTCGTCAGAATAATTATTCCAGTGGAAACCTCTGGAATTTACTGGACAGTGAGTGTGTCAGTTTCCTTCCCACTGGATCACCAGGGAATTCTCTCTGTTGGCTTTTCAATGGGGAACAGACAGTAAATGGGAAGCCCACTTGACTAGGAGTCAGAAACCCAGAACTGCTGACCTTATTAATAACATTTCTTTTATGACTTTGGGTGCATGCCCTTCACCAGGCTTGAGTTCCCCCATCTGACAAAATCAGGAGGCTGAGGAGCTCCAGTATTCCACGCAGGTGAAGATCTCTGAATCCGTAGGACTTTGGCAGAAGACGAGTCCTGGGCTTATGAGAGGGGTGAACGGGACAGCAGAGATGCCATCCTGCTTCTTTCCCAAGACTACCCTCACCTGCAGGATGGCTTTCCAGCCCTGCTCCTCCCCCTTCAAAGAGGAACCATCCTCTCCCCGAAGCTGATCTTGCTCTCTCTCCAGCACTAACACAGTCAGAGAAAGACAAGAGGGGGCTCTTTTTCTATGCCTCTCTTTTTGGAGAAAGAAAACTTTCCCCAGATTCCTCCCCTGGTAGACTGCTCATAAATCACTGGGCAGAAGTGGGTCACCTGCCACCTGCTGACCCAGTGGTTGGCCGGGACCAGTGATTCTCAACAAGGCGTGATTTGTCCCCTGGGGGATATTTGGCAATATCTGGACACAGCAGTAATGCAGCTGTTGAGAAATCCTGGTTTAGTCTAAGGTGTGTTATTCTTTTAAATTCTCTTAGATTCAATTTGATAATATTTTATTTGGGATTTTAGAATTTGATACAGTTGATACTCATAAGTGTGGTTCGTCTGTAATTTTCTTTGTGTGTGCTGGTATTGTCATTTGGCATCAATGTTATACAATCTAGTATTTTTTTTTTAAGGTGTTCTTTTTTTAGGGCTTCCCTTGTGGCTCAGTCAGTAAAGAATCTGCCTGCAGTTCGGGTAGACCTGGGTTCGATCCCTTGATTGGGATGATCCCCTGGAGGAGGGCACGGCAACTCACTCCAGTATTCTTGCCTGGAGAATCCCCACGGAGAGAAGAGCCTGGTGGGCTACAGTCCATGGGGTCGCAAAAGCGTTGGATACGACTGAATGACTAAGCACACACACAGCACACATTCTTCTTTAATCCTCTACGACATTTAAAATAACAATTCTTAAAGTTTTGGTAGAGTAACCCTATGAAACTCTCTGGACTTGGTGCTTTTTTTTGGGGGCTGGGGGAGTTGCTTTCCGACAACATTCCTCATTTCTTTTAAAGTACTTTGTTCTAATTTTCCATCTCTTTTGATAATTTGTATTGTCTAGAAAATTATTTCATACATGTTTTCAAATTCAATCACATGGAGCTAAGCAAAGTAGCCTCTTATGATCTTTTTTTTTTTCAGTTCCTACAACTTTTTTCCTTTTCATATTCTTTTCCATTATGGTTTATTATAGGATACTGAATATAATTCCCTGTGCTATACACAGGATCTTGTTGTTTATCCATCCTAAATGTAGTATTTTGCGTCTGTTGTTCCCTAACTCCCAACCCAACTTTTCCTTATTCCCCCTCTCCTGGCAACCATGGGTCTGTTCTCTAGGTCAGCGAGTCTGTTTCTATTTCACATAGAAGTCCATCTGTGTATGATTTCTTCTCAGTATACGCAGAATCTCTGGTTATTTCCCAATGGAACCATCGTTTCTTTGGTGCCTTTATATGCTCTTTTTTTTTTTTCCTGATTAGGTTTTCCAACATTTTAACTCTTTCATTGCTCTTTTTTTTTTCTCCCAAATGATCAGTATACTCTTGGAAAATCTCAGTGAGGGCAAATGAAAGCTCTTGAAACTGGCAGATAAATAAGAAAAACAAAAATTTTTTAAAAATATTTATTTGGCTGCACCAGATCTTAGTTATGGCCTGTAGGATCTAGTCCCCTGACTAGGGATTGAACCTGGGCCCCCTGCATCGGGAGTGTGAGTCTTACCACCAGATCACCAGGGAAGTCCAAAAACAAAAGTTTTAATACAGGAGACAGAAAAGCTAGAAAGAAGAGAGTGAAATCAACTTGCTAGAATCAGAGCCCCTACGCGAAGCTCAGAAAGACAGAAGACCATATAGCAGAGTGAGTGGCACTTAGAATTCTTCTCACGACAAAGAGAGAAAAAATGTTTCTGCAGCCTACCTACTAGTTGGGCTTGCTTTAGAGATGAAAAACATGGCTATTTTTAGAGCCAAGCTTGCCTGTTTATACAGGTTTTTCTTGTGTAAGAATATGCATTTTGTCCTCTACTGTTTTGTCTGTCCTTGGCCACTGGTGCAGTAAGGCTCATGAAATTACGGAAACACGCTGAACTCCCTGCCAGGTTATGAGGGTTCGTTACAGTTCAACCAGCTCTCAGACATATAGACTGCTTTCTGTTGGTCTCCCAGTTAATCATGTCTATTACTAACTGCAGTAATTCCTTCCATCTGCTTTCTTTTTTTTTTTTTTTCCATCTGCTTTCTTTGACTTCATTTAGTTGTTCTGATTCTTTCAGTTAGATGCTGTATTCATTGTCTATTGCTACCATAATGAATCGCCACAGATTTGGTGGCTTAAAATGATACAGTTTGTTATCTGACAGTTCTGCAGGTCAGAAGTCCAGTAGGAGTGGCAGATATCAGCTCTGGGTCCCACAAGGTTGAAATCAAGTCATTGACCCATGGGGTCCTTATCTAGAAGCTCTCAGGGAGAAGTTACTTCCAGGCTCATTCAGGTTGTTGGCAGAATTCAAATTCAGTTCCACATGGTCATAGGACTGAGGTTCACATTTCCTTGTTCACTGTTGGCCAAGGGTTTGTCTGAGCTTCTGGAGACTGCTAACATTCCCTGACTTCATCTTCATAAACTGGCAATGATGGATCCAATCTTTCTCATCCTTCAAAAATCTCTGGTCTCCTGTCTACTAGGGTTTCCCTGGTGGCTCAGATGGTAAAGAATTTGCCTGCAGTGCAGGAGACTTGGGTTCCATCCCTGAGTCTGGAAATTCCCTGGAGAAGGGAATGGCAACCCACTCCAGTATGCTTACCTGGAGAATTCCATGGACAGGGGAGCCTGTGGGGCTGCAGTTGATGGGGTCACAAAGAGCTGGACACCTGAGTAACCAACACTTCCACTTTCTGTCTACTGATCTCTTCTGCCTCTTATTCTACCCCATCTCTCTGATGAAGTCTTCTTTTTTCCTCTTCTAATTTAGGATTTCATGTGATTATACTTGACCCACCTGGATAATCCGGCATAACCTCCCTATTTTAATGTCAGCTGGTTAATAACCTTAATTCCATCTGCAAAACCCTTTTATAGCAGTGCCTAGATTAGTGTTTGATTAAATAAGCAGAAAATGGGGATCTTGGGGGAGACTTTTTCTTTGGGCCACATGGCATCTGGGATCTTGGTTCCTTCGACCAGGGATCAAACCTGTTCTGCCTGGAATGGAAGCGCAGAGTCTTAACGACTGAACTGCCAGGGAAGTACCACGGAGACCTTTAGAATTCTGCCTACTATTCATTGTTACCCTTGCTTCACTCATTGCTACCTTTTGTGTCCGTTACCGTAAGAATTTAAGTGTGAATTTCCTTTCGATTTATATGCATTAGCTCACATATTCTAATACGTCCTTCGGTAGTTAGGAATTTTGGTTTTGATGATTTTTTGACAAAAGATTTGCTTGAGAGGAATGTTTGATATCTGAATGGCCGATCTAATTCATGGATTGAAATTTTCTTTTAATAGACAAATTAGCCAATTTACGTTTCTTGATACAACAAATACTTTTGGTCATAGTTATATTATTATGTTTTATAATTTTTTTCAATATTAAAAAAGTGTTTACAACTTTAAAAATAGGTTTTTGTGGATAGCTTCAAAATAAACTTTTACTATATGAACTATTTCTTTTTGAGTGTGCATAGGTATATTTGAAAGGTTCTGTTGTATGCATATGAAATAAATTAATATTCATTGTTTTCCCTTCTCCATCTCCATTATCTTTCTTACTTCCAGGTCCCATATAATTGTATTCTTGTATTTCACAATATACAATATATATACAATATAACACAATTGTATTATTGTGTTCACACATAGCACCCATAGTGTTCATATTTATATCTTTAAATATACTTACCACTTGATTTACCAACTTTACATTTCTTTTTATGAAATCAGCATCATCACAGTACTTTTCACATGTACTCCTTCTCTCTCAACTATTATTATAAATATAATTAACATATTGCTAGGTTTGGGAATTCCCTGGCAGTCCAGTAGTTAGGACTCTGGGCTTTCACTCCCGGGGGCACAGGTTCAGTGCCTGGTCGGGGGACTAAGATTCCACCAGCTGTTTGGCCAAAAACATAATTCTAGGTTTATAATATTTTCATTCCATTTTATAATAAAAGGCATTCACATTTTTTAAAGTCGCAAGACTAGAATAAAATAAAGTGGCTTTTATATTCTCTATGAGTTCTTTTGGTGATGTTGTCTCTATTCATCTCTTGGTTGACTCAAGTTCATTTTCTAGTAGATTTTTCAAAAAAGGAGTATGGAAAATATATTATATATATTTACTATATATGCATATTAAGTAATACATATTAAAATTTTAATCTTTCTGCCTGGATGCCTTACTTTCACCTTGAATTTCAATAACTTCACTAAGGCATGCCTTATTTTTGTTGTTGTCATTAATTTTTCTGAGAGAAGGTATGATCTTTCACTATGCAGATTTTTTAATACTGGTAGATCGATTCAATTATGTCTTTTTAAAAATAATTTAAAACTATGTTTTGAAAGTAGGTTATAAAGCAGTGTGTAGAATATGATCTTATTTAACAACAAACCATTTTTACAAAAGATTTGAAAAGATTAAAAATAATTTGTATTCCCACCAACAGTGTAAGAGGGTTCCCTTTTCTCCACACCCTCTCCAGCATTTATTGTTTGTAGACTTTTGGATAGCATCCATCCTGACTGGCGTGTAATGGTACCTCATTGTGGTTTTGATTTGCATTTCTCTGATAATGAGTGATGTTGAGCATCTTTTCATGTGTTTGTTAGCCATCTGTATGTCTTCTTTGGAGAAATGTCTGTTTAGTTCTTTGGCCCATTTTTTGATTGGGTCATTTATTTTTCTGGAATTGAGCTTCAGGAGTTGCTTGTATATTTTTGAGATTAATCCTTTATCTGTTTCTTCATTTGCTATTATTTTCTCCCAACCTGAGGGCTGTCTTTTCACCTTACTTATAGTTTCCTTTGTAGTGCAGAAGCTTTTAAGTTTCATTAGGTCCCATTTGTTTAGTTTTCCTTTTATTTCCAATATTCTGGGAGGTGGGAATGCAAACTAGTCCAGCCGCTATGGAGAACAGTGTGGAGATTTCTTAAAAAACTGGAAATAGAACTGCCATATGACCCAGCAATCCCACTCCTGGGCATACACACCGAGGAAACCAGATCTGAAAGAGACACGTGCACCCCAATGTTCATCGCAGCACTGTTTATAATAGCCAGGACATGGAAGCAACCTAGATGCCCATCAGCAGATGAATGGATAAGGAAGCTGTGGTACATATACACCATGGAATATTACTCGGCCATTAAAAAGAATTCATTTGAATCAGTTCTAATGAGATGGATGAAACTGGAGCCCATTATACAGAGTGAAGTAAGCCAGAAAGATAAAGAACATTACAGCATACTAACACATATATATGGAATTTAGAAAGATGGTAACGATGGCCCTATATGCAAAAAAGAAAAAGAGACACAGAAGTACAGAACAGACTTTTGAACTCTGTGGGAGAAGGTGAGGGTGGGATGTTTCAAGAGAACAGCATGTATATTATCTATGGTGAAACAGATCACCAGCCCAGGCTGGATGCATGAGACAAGTGCTAGGGGCTGGTGCACTGGGAAGACCCAGAGGAGTCGGGTGGAGAGGGAGGTGGGAGGGGGATCGGGATGGGGAAAACGTGCAACTCTATGGCTGATTCATGTCAAGGTATGACAAAACACACTGAAATGTTGTGAAGTAATTAGCCTGCAACTAATAAAAAAAAAAAATCAAAACCTTAAAAAAAAAAAATTGTTAACTATGATCATCTCTGGGTGACAGCGATATTGTGTTTTTATTTCCTTATTATTGCTTAACTGATTCCTTAATTATCTGTAATAAACCTATATTTTTTTACAGTAATAAAAGGCACGAAGGGGACTACCCAAGTGATGCAGTGGCTGAGACTCTGCGCTCCCAATGCAGGAGGCCAGGGTTTGATCCCTGGTCAGGGAACTAGATCCCACAGGCCACAGTGAAGATCCCATATGCTGCAACTAAGACCTGAGGCAGCCCAGTAAATAAACATTTTTCTTAAAGAAAGGCATGAAGGGAAATCCTACCAGGGCTTTTGGGAAGGCTTTCCTAGCCGTCACCAGTGATGCCAAGTGGGCAGCAAGTGCTCCTGACATAACAGGATGAGAAGGGCACTTGGCCTCTATGGCATTCTTTCTAAAAACCCATGAAAGTGAGAGTGAAAGTCATTCAGTCCTGTCCGACTCTGTGCCACCCCGTGGACTGTACAGTCCACAGAATTCTCCAGACCAGAACTGGAGTGGGTAGCCTTTCCCTTCTCCAGGGGATCTTCCCACCCCGGGGATAGAACCCAGGTCTCCTGGACTGCATGTGGATTCCTTACCCGCTGAGCCACTGGGGAAGCCCAAGAATACTGGAGCGGGTAGCCTATCCCTTCTCCAGGGCATCTTCCAGACCCAGAAATCGAACCAGGATCTCCTGCATTGCAGGCGGATTCTTTATCATGTAAGCTACCAGGGAACCCAAAAACCGATAACCCCAATCAAATTATAAGAAAAACTTTAGACCAGCCCAACTGGAGGAACCATTCTACAAAACACCTAACTGGTATTCTTCAAAACTGTCAAAATCATGAAAAATAAGGAAAGACTGGAAAAGGGTCACAGACCAGAGGAGACTCTGGAGAGAGGGCAGAGAAAAGCAACGCAATGTCTGGATTGTATTCTGGAATAGGAAAAAGACATTGAAGCAAAAACTGGTGAAATTCCAGTGAAGTCTGGAGTTCAGGTCATAGCAACGTACCAGTATTTTGTTGGTTGTGATGTACGGTAGCATTAGGGGGAACTGGAACCGAGTGAGGGGTTGTAAGGGAACTCTACCGTTGTGACTTTTCTGTAATTAAAAATTAGTCCAAAATACAATGGTTATTTTAGGACTTTCCTGGTGGTCCAGTGGTTAAGAATCTTCCTGCCAATGCAGGGGACCCAGTTTCAATCCCTGGGCTTGGAAGATTCCACGTGCTATGAGGCAAATAAGCCCTGCCCACCACGACTACCGAGGTCACGCTCTAGAGCCCTCAAGCCACAACTAGAGCGCAGCCCCCGCTCGCTGCAGCTAGAGAAAGCCCGCATGCAGCAATAAAGAGCTCAGGTCAGCTCAGTTCAGTCGCCCAGTCGTGTCTGACTCTGCGACCCCATGGACTGCAGCACGCCAGGCTTCCCCGTCCATCACCAGCTCCCCGGAGCTCACTCAAAGTCGTCTCCATTGAGTTGGTGGTGCCATCCAACCATCTCATCCTCTGTCATCCCCTTCTCCTACCCTCAATCTTTCCCAGCATCAGGGGCTTTTCCAATGAGTCAGCTCTTCGCATCAGGTAGCCAAAGAATTGGAGTTTCAGCTTCAGCATCAGCCCTTCCAATGAATATTCGGGACTGAGCTCCTTTAGGATGGACTGGTTGGATCTCCTTGCAGTTCAAGGGACTCTCAAGAGTCTTCTCCAGCACCACAGTTCAAAAGTATCAATTATTTGTTGCTCAGCTAATGCAGCTGAAAATAAATAGGCAAATAAAAAATTTTTTTTTAAAGAAAAAGAAAGACATCCAGGGACAGAGTTTCTTTCACTGGGTGTTTTTGGAACTGGGGGTTTGCCTGGATTTGCTATAGCCACACAACTATAGGGCAGAGTTAACTTGAGAACAAAGTTGGCACCAAAGGTGACAGATGGAAGATGCTAAGGCCTGGATCTTTGATGGTGACAGTGAGCTGCTGAATAAATCAAGCACTCCTGGAGCTGCCTGACATCTAGACTGACTGTATGAAGTAATACTGTTTTGTTTGAAATTTGTTTTTCCTCCTGTGGGCTGTGGTTGAAATCATTGTAGTTGGGAAAGGCAGCTGAGTAAGCAGATTGGTACAGTGAGGTGTTTCAGGTGCAGAGGTCAGAGTCTCCAGGAGGTGAAGGAAGGACTGGCAAGTTCTGCCTGCGAAACAGCATCAAAACAGTTTCGCAGGGTAAGTTACTATTTGACTTGGTCTTGAAAGGTGACAGGTGTTTGCTAAGTAATGAGGTGAGGGCATGGTATGCAGGGATCTGGGAGGGGCAGTTAATGTTCCTAGAGAATCACAGGGAGGCTGATGGGGCAGAAGGGCCATGTCAGAGATGGGCCCCTGCAAGGAGGACCACCATGATCAGACAGCCTTGTAATGAGCTTATCTTAGCCCCTCTGCCAAAGTTTGGATGGGAGACCAGGTTTAACAGTGGAGACACTTTGAACCCATGCATACATCCTGCTCCTCATATTTCCTTCTAAATTTAGCCTCCATGGATGATTCTTGCCTGATCCATTTTCCTACGGTGGTTGTGAAACGTTGGTCCCATTTCCAGCACTCCATCTGCACTCACTGGTTGACTCTCAGCATTCATTCTGTTGGGTTGGTCAAAAAGGTCATTCAGGTTTTTCCGTAAGATATGGAAAAACTTGAACAAACTTTTAGACAACCCAATACTTTCTTTTTTCTCTTCTCTCTCTCTCCCTTTCTCATTAACATGAAATCATTGATTCCTGATTCTTCTAATGGGTTATTATTTATAAATGTCCTTAATCATTTTGGTAACCTAATATCCCACACAACAAACTGTGGAAAATTCTTAGAGAGATGGGAGTATATACCAGACCACCCTACCTGCCTCCTGAGAAACCTGTATGCAGGTCAAGAAGCAACAGTTAGAACCTTTGGACTGGTTCAAAATTGCAAAAGGAGTATGCTAAGGTAGTATATTGTCACCCTATTTATTTAACTTATATGCAGAGCACATCAAGTGAAATGCCAGGCTGGGTGAATCTTGAGCTGGAATCAAGACTGCTGGGAGAAATATTAACAACCTCAGATATGCAGATGACACCACTCTAATGGTAAAGAGTGAAGAGGAACTAAAGAGCCTTTTGATGAGGGTGAAAGAGGAGAGTGAAAAAGCTGGCTTAAAACTCAACATTCAAAAAACCTAAGATCATGGCATCTGGTCCCATCACTTCACGGCAAATAGATGGGGAAAAAAGTGGAAACAGTGACAGACTTTCTTTTCTTGGGCTCCAAAATCACTGCAGACAGTGAATGCAGCCATTAAATTAAGACTTTTGTTCCTCAGAAGAAAAGCTATGACAAACCAAGACAGCATATTAAAAAACAAAGATATCATTTTGCCAACAAAGGTCCTTATAGTCAAAGCTGTGTATGGAGAGTTGGACCATAAAGAAGTCTGAGTGCCAAAGAATTGATGTTTTCAAATTGTGGGGCTGGAGAAGACTCTTGAGAGTCCCTTGGACTGCAAGAAGATCCAGCTAGTCAATCCTAAAGGAAATCAGTCCTGAATATTTATTGGAAGGGCTGATACTGAAGTTGAAGCTCCAATAATTTAGCCACCTGATGTGAAGAGCTGACTCATTGGAAAAAACCGTGATGCTGGGAAAAATTGGGGGCGAAAGGAGAATAGGGCAGTAGAAGATGAGGTGGTTAGATAACATCACTGACTCAATGGCCATGAATTTGAGCAAACTCTGGGAGATAGTGAAGGACAGGGAAGCCTGGCATGCTGCAGTCCATGGGATTGCAGAGTTGGACACAACTTACTGACTGGTCACTACTACCACCACCTAATAACCCAGATTTGGCTGGTGGCAGCCTCTTCAAGGTGGCACCTTTCTCTTGTGAAATGCTTCCTAATATTACTAATTTTTTAAGTGCTGTCTTACGTTTTGGCATAACAAAATGTTCCAGGCTGCTCATCTCGTATTTGTGATGTACTAGCCCCTGGAATCAGCCATTTCTCTAATGAACCCTGATTCCTTTAAGTGCAAAATGTTATGGAAGAACAAATCTCAGTGCAAAATACGCTTATTGCTAACGAGGTGTGTTTGGTCTTGGACCCTCCTAGCAGACACAGCTGAATATACATACATGTGAATATACATACCCATACGTATTTTAGAAATCATGAATGCACACTGATATCTCCAATTCCAATCCATTTCCACAAGGTTTTTTTTTATCTGTTTCCTTCCATTAAATATTTGTATGTTTCTTCTTCCAGAGTAAAAACTCTGACTCTTAAAGTATCAACACATTTATTGATTGGTCCAATCACATAATATATCAAAAACAGTTTCAGAACCATTTTGCCAATACGAGTACATAGACAAACCTACAAAAAGGGTTCACAATTCCTTTGCCGTTTTCTCCCTACCCCCCGCCCACCAGCACTTAGCTTCTTAACCACTTCTTTCTAACAGGATTGTTTGCTGCAGAGCTTCCCTGGTGACTAAGGTCGTAAGGAACCTGCCTGCCAATGCAGGAGAAGCGAGTTGGATCCCTGATCTGGGAAGATCCCACAGGCTGCAGAGCAACTAAGCCCGGGAGCCAGAGCTACTGAGCCCGTGCTCTAGAGCCCGAGAGCCTGTGCTCCACAAGAGAAGCCACCACCGTGAGAAGACCACGCGCTGCAGCTCGAGAGGGGCCCCCACTCTCTGCAGCTGGGGAAAAGCCTGCAGAGCAGTGAAGACCCAGCACGGTCAAATGATAGCATTTTTTAAAAATTCCTTTAGAAAAAAGATTGTTTGCTGGAAGGGGGCAGGGCATTTGAGGAAAGAGGGGAGGTGTGAAATAGCCACGGAGGAGGAAGGGAAAGAGCTCTTCAGTCTCAGAAGCAGAGGATACATTTCCGAGGCTGGAGGAGACCCACGAGCAGGGGCCCCGATGCACTCGATGCCATTCTTCCTGCACCATTTTGGCAGCCCGGGTGTAGGAGCAGAGAAGACAGATGGCCGGTGGGGGCAGGGGGGCGGCGCTGGAAGGAGCCAAAGCTGGGGACCTCCCAGCTGGATGTGCAGAAGGATGGAGGGTGAGGAGTCCGGTGCGCTGGCAAGAGAGTGGTTGACGTAATGCACCCTGGGCTCTGGGCTGCATGGGGAAGGAAGAGAAGCAGAGAGAGAGAGAGAGAGAGAGAGGAAGGGGAGTGGCTGAGAAAGTGTTTACTGACTTCTGATCACTGAATCCAATGGTTCAGGGGACCTGTGGGAAAGCCAGCTTGTGCCAGACTTGATGGGGACAGGATGGGAGGGGATCTACTTAGAGCAACCAAGTGCCTTTGTTTCCCCAAGGACCAGAGGCCGTGAGAGAGGGTCTAGCTGGCCCAGGCCAAAGAGGGATGTTGTTTCAGGCACCTTATTGCAACCCCTGATCAACAGCTGGGCAAAGTATTCAAACCATCGTGATTTTGTGAAAAATGAAGTTACCTTAGGGATCATTTCACTTGGACCATCACTTCACTTTTCAGGTCAGAGAACGAAGGTCCAGAGATGTTAAGCAACGGTACGCCCTCAGCCCCGAGCCTGGGTGGGACTCAAACCCAGGTATCTGACATTTCAGCTAGCAGCTCTCTCTGACCCATGACAACGCTCTAGAGCTACAGCGGAACATCTTACTGGCGGTCTGTTCCCACCTGGGCTTGGAGCACAGGAATGGAGTCTGACACATCACTGTCCTCTCTGGGCTTCCTGTCACTGCTCACTGCATTCTTTCTGATCAAAGAGTCTGGGGGAAGACACTGTGTCTTAGGGGAGGACCGCCAACAGGAAGCTGGGATTTTCATGGAGCATTATTTCTTTCTATATTCTGAAGGGTCTTCCTTTCTTTTGACCCTTCCAAAGCAAGAATTACTCTGGACAAGTGGTGCACACTTTGTCAGTAGGGCTTTGTCTACAAACATACTAATTGAATAATGCCTTTCTGAATCTAATTTCCCAAGAAAGCTTGTTTCTCAGAGACCGCATGACTCAGCTGCACCGAGTCAAGGTGAAACACACTTAAAGGGGAAAATAAATTCCCAGCTTCTTTTTAGCTGATCAGGTGGCATCAAGGTGAAGAAAAGGGGTAAAGTTGCCAGACCTCGGGAGGCATTCAGAGATGAGCTCATCTTCCCCAGGAAGATTCCACTAGGAATGGATAGAGATATCACTGGTGGGATGTAGTTCAGTTAAGCCAAGCCAGGCCATACAGGTTTATCTTCATTATTTACAAAGGCCAGAGGAGGCTTTGCAGCTTCAAAGGCATCCTGTGCAGAAGGTGCAAGTCTCTGCACTCTGGGAACGTTGCTGCTCTTCTAGATAATTAAGACAGAGCTAGTCTGAGAGAGCAGCCTGGAAAACCAGAAGTTAGCAGTTCTATTTCCACAAAGCAGAGCCTTTTGTGTGACATTTTTGCCAATAGCTGGGGTCCAACCTGCTGACAGTAGGGACTTCCCTGCTGCTCCAGGGGTTAAGACTCTGTGCTTCCACTGCAGGGGGCGCGGGCTCAATCCCTGGTTGGGGAACTAAGATTCCACATGCTGCACAGCCAGAAAAAAAAAAAAAATTGGTGACAACATCGTTAAACCAGCGATCAAGGGTGGTTTCAGAGTGACTGGGTGCCAGATTTCTCAAATTCTTGCACTTTATTTGGGCCGCACCACACGGCTTACAGGATCATAGTTCCCCCATGAGGAATCGCACTCGGACCCTAGCAGTGAGAACTCCGAGTCCTAACCACTGAGCCACCAGGGAACTCCCAAGTCCTTGTGCTTTAAAAATGACAAATGGAAAAAACACCTAGAATTCTTGCTTTCAAGGAAACTCTTAAGTCTATACAGAGTTGCAGTGTTTAGTGGTCCATCAAGAACCTTCTAAAGAGTAGAGTAATGGTTACTGGGATCACCTCACTTCATGAGACTTCTCCCAATGTTGTCACATCTCAAAAACAGAAAAGGGGTACGCTGCCATCAGATGGTAACAGGAGCTCAGTTGTGACCACATGGTCCAAAAAGTGAGGCTTCTAAAGAAAACCTGTTCACCCGAAATCCATTTTAAATCTTAAAAAGACTGCCAGTTACCGACTATGCATTCAGTTTATAAAGAAAAAGTATACTCAAAAAGCATGAAAGAACGAAATAGAAAACCAAATATAAAGTATATTATTATTTTTCCCCATATCCTTCACCTTTGTTTACAACTGTCCAGTGCAGGCTTTTTTTCCCTCCTTTTTTTAAATTGGAGGATCACTCCTTTATGTTCAGTAAAGTCGATCTTGTTCTCTGATCCAACTAAAACGCTATTTTTCAACTTTTCTCTCATTTCATTCTCAAGGTGCACTCTTACGAGGTCAAGATGCTTTGAGTTGCTTCTCCTGCACCCTGAGACTTACCATGTTCACCCAGAATTAATCACCGGCTTGTCATTTCACACTTTCTCCCCAGGGTCACCTCTCCCAGCTTCCTATCAAAAGCAGAAGGAGAAACGACAGGCACGGTGGCTGAGTTGCTGCAGCACGTACATTCCCTGTGGGGCGCTTTTTCTTAATCTAAGCAGGAAGATTTGCCCCTTTTCTAAAGAAAACAAGTAGCTACTCCTTTCCGGAGCTGACTGTGGGCTGGGCAGGGCCCAGCACTGAATTGCCACGATCTTTGGACAATTATTGGACGTGGAAGCTGTGCCTGGATGACATCGGGATTCCCTCCTTTTTGCTGGTTTGGTATCTTAGCAGCCAAACCACAGCTCTCAGGAAGCTTTTCACTCTCAAAAAGCACTTCTAAAAATCTGATCATGTATTCTGACTTTTTATTCCAAAAATATCATATGGGGGTGTTTTTCTAAAATTCAGTCAGTTCAATTCAGTCGCTCAGTTGTGTTCGACTCTTTGCGACTCTGTGGGCACGCCAGCATGCCCCACAGGGAATGTATATGCTGCAGATAGACAGGCTCCCTATCCATCACCAACTCCCAGAGCTTGCCCAAACACATGTCCATCAAGTCGGTGATGCCATCCAACCATCTCATCCTCTGTCGTCCCCTTCTCCTCCTCCTGCCTCAATCTTTCCCAGCATTAGGGTCTTTTCTTTTTTTTTTGGGGGGGGGGGGTCTTTTCTTATGAGTCAGTTCTGCACATCAGGTGGCCAAAGTATTGGAGCTTCAGCATCAGTCCTTCCAATGAATATTCAGGACTGATTGCCTTTAGGATGGACTGGTTTGATCTCCTTGTTGTCCAAGGGACTCTCAAGAGTCTACTCCAATGCTACAATTCAAAAGCATCAATTCTTCAGGGCTCAGCTTTCTTTATAGTCCAACTCTCACATCCATACATGACTAATGGAAAAACCATATCCTTGACTAGACAGACATCTGTTGGCAAAGTAATGTCTCTGTTTTTTAATATGCTGTCTAGGTTGGGTCATAGCTTTTCCTCCAAGGAGCAAGCGTCTTTTAATTTCATGGCTGCAGTCACCATCTGCAGTGGTTTGGGAGCTCCCAAAATAAAGTCTCTCACTGTTTCCATTGTTTCCCCATCTATTTGCCATGAAGTGATAGGACCGGATGCCATGATCTTAGTTTTCTGAATGTTGAGTTTTAAGCCAACTTTTTCACTCTTCTCTTTCATCAAGAGGCTCTTTTAGTTCTTCGCTTTCTGCCATAAGGGTGGTGTCATCTGCATATCTGAGGTTATTGATATTTCTCCCAGCAATCGTGATTCCAGCTTGTGCTATATCCAGCCTGGCATTTCTCATGACATACTCTGCATATAAGTTAAATAAGCAGGGTGACAATATACAGCCTTGATGTATTCCTTTCCCAATTTGGAACCAGTCTGTCATTTCACGTATGGTTCTAACTGTTGCTTCTTGACCTGCATACAGATTTCTTAGGAGGCAGGTCAGGTGGTCTGGTATTCCCATCTCTTTCAGAATTTTCCACAATTTGTTGTGATCCACACAGTCAAAGGCTTTGGTGTAGTCAATAAAGCAGAAGTAGATGCTTTTCTGGAGCTCTTTTTTTTTGATGATCCAATGGATGTTGGCAAATTTGATCTCAGGTTCTTCTGCCTTTTCTAAATCCAGCTTGAACATCTGGAAGTTCATGGTTCATGTACTGTTGAAGCCCGGCTTGGATAATTTTGAGCATTACTTTGCTAGCACATGAGATGAGTGCAATTGTGCAGTAGCTTGAGCATTCTTTGGCATTGCCTTTCTTTGGGATTGGAATGAAAACTGACCTTTTCCAGTCCTGTGGCCACTGCTGAGTTTTCCAAATTTGCTGTCATATTGCTGGGAGAAATATCAATAAACTCAGATACTCAGATGATACCACCCTTATGGCAGAAAGCGAAGAACTAAAAGAGCCTCTTGATGAAAGTGAAAGAGAAGAGTGAAAAAGTTGGCTTAAAACTCAACATTCAGAAAACTAAGATCATGGCATCCGGTCCTATCACTTCATGGCAAATAGATGGGGAAACAATGGAAACAGTGAGAGACTTTATTTTGGGGGCTCCCAAACCACTGCAGATGGTGACTGCAGCACTTTCACAGCATCATCTTTTAGGATTTGAAATAGCTCAACTGGATTTCCATCACCTCCACTAACTTTGTTCATAGTGATGCTTCCTAAGACCCACTTGACTTTGCATTCCAGGATGTCTGACTCTAGGTGAGTGATCACACCATCGTGGTTATCTGGGTCGTGAAGATCTTTTTTGTACAGTTCTTCTGTGTATTCTTGCCGCCTCTTCTCAATATCTTCTGCTTCTGTTAGGTCCATACCATTTCGTCCTTTATTGTGCCCATCTTTGCATGAAATGTTCCCTTGGTATCTCTAATTTTCTTGAAGAGATCTCTAGTGTTTCACATTCTTTTGTTTTCCTCTGTTTCTTTGCACTGATCACTGAGGAAGGCTTTCTTATCTTTCCTTGCTGTTCTTTGGAACTCTGTATTCAGATCAGTATATCTTTCCTTTTCTCCTTTGCCTTTAGCTTCTCTTCTTTCCTCAGCTATTTGTAAGGCCTCCTCAGACAACCATTTTGTCTTTTTGCATTTCTTTTTCTTGGGAATGGTCTTGATTACAGCCTCTTGTACAATGTCACGAACCTCTGTCCATAGTTCTTCAGGCACTCTATTAGAGCTAATCCCTAGAATCTCTTTGTCACTTCCACAGTACAATTGTAAGAGATTTGATTTAGGTCATACTTGGAATGGTCTAGTGACTTTCCCTATTTTCTTCAATTTAAGTCTGAATTTGGCAACAAGGAGTTCATGATCTGAGCCACAGTCAGCTCCTGGTCTTGTTTTTGCTGACTGTACAGAGATTCCCCATCTTTGGCTGTAAAGAATATAATCAATCTGATTTTGGTATTGACCATCTGGTGATGTCCATGTGTAGAGTCATCTAGAAATTAACTTTTAAATTAATTTCCTCCAATTTTTAGAGTTTTTTAAAAGTAATTTTTAAAGTTAATTTTATTTGTTCCAAATTTATCTGGAACAAAAACAAGTATTTCTGAACAACTTTCAAACAAGGTTTGCCCTGAACAGTTTGTTTGGGGACTTGTCCTTTAATGATATCCTTTTAGGAACAAAAAGTGGGGTTTGTGGTGGGATGATTTCTAGATAGAATGCTGACTAGTTGACTAATAGTTTCATGGGGCAAGGTGTGGACTAGAAGAAGGCCATTTGCAAACTCCTATGTAAAAAGCAAGGGCAGATAGTCTGCCTAAAAACACATACACGGTATGTGTGAGGGGTTTTGGGGAGGTGGGCAGTATATGGGAACTCTCGGTAGTAAAAGCTTCAGCTTCTCTGTAAACCTAGAACTGTTCTCAAAATAAAGTCGCCTGGTGGTCCAGTGGTTAAGAGTCCACCTGGCACTGCAGGGGGCGTGGGTTCGGTCCCTGGTCTGGGAAGCTTCCATGTGCCTCGGGACAACTACGCCCAGGTGCCACGACTACTGATCCCGCGCACCCCAGAGCCCATGCTCCGCAGCAAGAGGAGCCCCCGTGATGAGAAGCCCGTTGCCCCCGCCAGAGAGCAGCCCTGGCTCTCTGCAGCCAGGGACAGCCCACGCGCAGCAACGGAGACCCAGTGCCGCCAGCAACACACATGCAAAGAAGTAACGTAAGAGGCTGATTAAAACAGAAAGACACTGCCTCCGGGATTCTAACAAAATATGTTGCCACGTGGTTCTAATCTCCAGTCATCCAGGTAGTGGTGGTGGCTGCAAGGATTTAAAAGTGATAACACGAAACATACTAGGAAACTTTCAAAAAAGGGAACAGGTAAACTCAAAACAGGAAGCCTGGCATGAACTGGAGCGACCCTGCTTAACACGACTCCAGCACGCTGACATGACAGGCCGTAGTCGGCAGATGGGGCCTGGTGCCCGCCAAGGAAGGAAAATCTGAAGTATCTATTCACAGGAGATTATGCAGTTAACCACCAATCAAAGGGGATAACTTGTGGGACAGAAAGAATTTTAATCAGTGGGTTAAAAAACTTACATAACCACGCTGAGCATAATACACGCAACACTGACTTCCAGGTAATAACATGAGTTTTTTCCTCTGTGTGGGAACACCTCACCCTGAACAAACCTGATATACCACAGCCTGACTGATCATTCGTCACTAGGAAGCTCTGACGCAAGACTTTTTTATTTAATATAGCAAACTCCCAGAGTACGTTTAAAACAGTCTCTCTCTTTTAAAGCTTCTTTGCACATAATTTTAAAGAGAATATATAAACTGAGGTATATCTGTGTTGTCGTTTCACGAGCACACACTTCAATTTCTTATAAGGGAAGCTTCTGGATACATCACAATAAAATTTCATTTCATGAAAAAATAATTTAAGTCGTGAGGTATGCATCCTGAGATCTTGCGCACAGTGTAAGCTCCTGGGGTGAGGGTGGTGCATGATGGACACACAACACAGAATACAACCAGTGAATGAAGTTCCCGAGCACACAAATCCCTTCGTTACAAAGTGCGCCTAGCCCAAAGCACGGCAAGGCAGAGCCTGTGTGGCCTGGCCCGGGCGCTCTACGGGTAGGTGTAGATGTGCAAGGATGGGTAAGCCACGGCGGTCCTGTGGCTTCCCTGTGTGCCAGGACATCTGCTCCTGGACCAGCTCGGCTTCGCGGGTGGAGCTGGCTCTTGGCTGGGGTTGGTGCTTCTCTTTGGATCGCAAGATACTGTAAATCCTGGCTTCTCTTTCTGTGCAAACAAGACAGAAGAGTTGAATCACTTTGTGCTGCAATTCCTAAAGTTATAGTTAGGATTGGGGCTGCTGTTACAAGGAGTTAGTGAGAGGTAGCTGCGTTTCTCCTCAAATACCAAAGTAGCCGACATTGTTACAGGGCAGAGGTGAATCAAGCATTCACCCTCGTCCCTGAGATGGCCAAAGAAAAGCCCACAGGTGATATCTTAATTGCTCCGAGAAGCTCAGGGATTGCATTTTATAAGCTGTTTAGAAACATGACATGAAGAGAACCTGATAAGAAAGAGAACCTGATTTACAAGGTTGGAGACTGCCCAGAGTTTTTAAACTCTTATCTGACATACCATGGAGGTTAAATGCCTACCTCTCTGTTACAGAAACATTAAACTAGAAATTTAAAGGACAATGAAGTAGAAGTCAAGGCTTGGGTGGCATTCAGCTACCCTACTGGGTTTAAATGACATGTAAATCCCAATTTACATGTTACAGCCTAACCAGCCTGTTTCAGTGGTGGGGTACAGCTTCAGCCACCGATAGGCATCTTGCAGTGGATGCTGTGTGAGGAAAGGGGACAGTCATCACTTACCAGTGTGGCAGGACAGAATCCTCTGTGACTGGGCTTTATCTCCACCTCTTTTCCCACTGCTATGTTTCTGTGATATCACAGTGGCTGGACTGTCTGCTTTGTTACCCCTCCTAGAGGATCATGGCCTTAAGGAGGGCTCATGTTATACAGTCCTCAGAGGGCCCCGCATGGTTGGATCTTCATACGATACTGATGGGTAAATGCGAGCATCATTCTCAGAACCCCCAGGCAGCAGGCTTGAGAAGATGGCAGTGATCTGACCTTGAGAAGCCATCCATTCTGTACCTATGTGTGCATGCATACTAAGTCCCTTCAGTCGTGTCCGACTCTGCAACCCTATGGACTGTAGCCCGTCAGGCTCCTCTGTCCATGGGATTCTCTAGGCAAGAATACTGGAGTGGGTTGCCATGGCCTCCTCCAGGGAACCTTCCTGACCCAGGGATCGAACCCGCATCTCTCATGTCTCTTGTGTTGGCAGGCGGATTCTTTACCACTAGCGCCATCTAACTACAGTAATCCAGAGGTCCCCAGTTTTTGCTCCACCGGGACACATGTGAGCAGCGACACATGTGTCCCAGAGACACAGCCAGGGTTATTTGAAACCACTGTTCAGCAGCTGTTTCTCCGTTTTTTTCTCCTCCCTCTAAGGAAGAATGGGGCTTCCCTGGCGGCTCAGTGGTAAAGAACCCACCTGCCTACACAGGAGACATAGGTTCGATCCCTGGGTCTGGAAGATCCCCCGGGGTAGGAAATGCAACCCACTCCAGTGTTCTTGCCTGGGAAATCCCATGGACAGAGGAGCCTCGAGGGCTACAGTCCATGGGGTCTCAAACAGTTGGGTACAACTTAGCGACTAAACAACGAGGAAAGAATACGCAGGTACAAATGAGCAAGAAAGATGTTGTGACAGGGATAAATACGAATTCATTCAAACTTATTCTTTTAAAAAAGCGAATCATTCACAAACGTCTGTACCGAACGGTCACTGTAAGTGGATGTGAGATGCCCCTCACAACTGATGGTGGCGTCCCGATTTATTAACATCTCCTGGGTTGAGACCCGCTGCATTCACTACCACTTTTTACCTGAAGGGTTGCCGTGGAGTTAAAAGATAATAGCTGCCTAACAAATGCTCACTGAAACAAGATGAAATTCGTCGTGGCAAGTGTTCAGCCCTGGGTGAGCTTCCTCAGTGCTTGTGGCCTTGTGGGCTGTGCCCCGGGCTGCTCTGGAGTTTGTAGCCTGAGAAGGCAAACCACCTGAGATGCTCGCCTTAACGGAACAAATCCACAGAGACGACGCTGAGTGAACTGTGGATCACCAGCCCTCCGAGTCATATAATACACTTGAAAAACAAATAAAATTAACTGTGGGCATACACACACACACACACACACACACACACACACACACATATTAGGTGAAATACCTGTGTTCTGTCTTTATTCTTCGTCAAAATCAAGGTGGTCATGTGTGTTGGGTCCAGGGAGGTGCTCTTGCCTCTTCTGTTGAACTGGGACTAAAATAAAGGAACATGTTCTAAGTTTTCCACTTGGACAAGTGTGCGGCTGCGTGAGACACACAGAGGACTTTTTAGTCACGCGTGTTGGTTCGCTACGGTACTCTCACTTTGAAAGAGCGGCAGAATGCAAACACAGTAACTCACAGAAGGAAACTGATACTCCGCATGCCCACTACGTGCCGGGGCGCGTCACGCACGGCTGCACGTAGGGCGTTCCCGACCCCCTCACGGCGTGGATGCCACGCCCCCGACGTGGTAGACGCGGGAGCGCGGCCCCGGGGTTAGGTCACCACAGCGGGCGGCGCCGGGGGGCTGGGGCGTGACGGAAGGCAGCCGCACCGCGTCCGCTCCCGCCGCTGCCACGCCGGCCGCTGAGGGCCCTCGGTGCTGGACGCAGGGGCCTGCTCCGCCCGGGCTCCGCGCCGGCACGCTGCGGGACCTGCTCTCTCAGCCTCACCCGCGGGGCAGCGCGCCGCACAAGGACGCTCTTTGGCCACTACTGCACCCAAACCTGACCTATACACAGAAGAACCGAGGATTGCGTAGCCACGCTCCCAAGCACTAAAGAGGTGGTCGGGTCTGTCCCTTCTGTTTCCTACCGCATCCTACCCTGGACGTTAGCTTCCTGCTCGCTTGTTAAAACCCCCAGCAGACTCCAGGGTCCCTGAGGCGGGGAGCGTGTCTCGTTCAGTGCTGCCCTCCCGGGGTTCAGTAGGTGGCCGGCAGGCGGCGGCTGCACAGTACAGCTTGCTGAATGGATGGATGGAGCGGCCCGCAGCCTGCTCTTATGATTTGGGTATAAAAGCCACAGTTCACCAATGCGTGATATCAGACCTCAGTGGTGTCCAATCCAAGGCAGTGTCAGTGTCCCCACCAAGGCTAACGTCCCCCTGCTCCCAGCTGCACTGTCAGGGTGACCGGGGCGATGCCATTCTTCACCCTGTGGGGCAGATGCACTAATTGGAAAAATCAGAGCAACTGCGTGACACAGACTAAGAACAGAACAGAGAGCCCAGGACGGAAGAGTTTTCAGGAAAAAAAGTAAATATTTGAGCTGATGGGTGTGTTGCTGAACTAAATGGTGACGATCCTTTCTCAATGTATATATGTATGTTGTGTGCGTGCATGTGTGTGTATAAAATCACATTGTACACTTTATATTACCAAAAAAAGTTTTAATAACTTTTCTATGAGTGAGTTAAAAAAAAAGTCAGGCAAAAATAATACCTTATTCAATCTTGGTTTTTCATTTTTTATCACTGAAGAACTGGCATTCTCTGAAGTTCTGAAAAAAGCAGGATGCTTTTGCAGAGAAGGAAATCCTGCCCTTTCCTAGAAGGATTGGAAAAAGAACACTTTTCAGTTGCTCTGTTACAATTAATCTACTCACAACAGACCCAATTCACCCAAGGGCAAATCTCCCGCCTCTGAAGGCATTTTCATCTACAGAGGGCAGGGGGTGCGGTGTGGGTGTGGCTCTGAGGAAGGAGGTACCCAAGTGACTCTGGCCTGCACCAGGCCTGATCTCTCACTACCCAGCCACTCTGGACTGGCTCTTGCCACCACTTTTCTGGCACTGCCTTCTTCCTCTGCAAATCCAGACTTGGTGGGCTCCTGCACTTGCTGTGCTAGAGGCCAGTGGAAGGGCCAAGCTGAAATATGCTCAGGGATGTCAGAGGACCCAGATCAGTCGTGTCCGACTCTTTGCGACCCCATGGACTGCAGCACGCCAGGCCTCCCTGTCCATCACCAACTCCTGGAGTTTACTCAAACTCATGTCCATTGAGTCGGTGATGCCATCCAGCCATCTCATTCTCTGTCGTCCCCTTCTCCTCCTGCCCTCAATCTTTCCCAGCATCAGGGTCTTTTCAAATGAATCAGCTCTTCACATCAGGTGGTCAAAATATTGGAGTTTCAGCTTCAGCATCAGTCCTTCCAATGAACACTCAGGACTGATCTCCTTTAGGATGGACTGGTTGGAACTCCTTGCAGTCCAAGGGAGTCTCAAGAGTCTTCTCCAACACTACAGTGCAAAAGCTTTTCCTTTTGAGGACTCAGATAAGAGCTCTGAAACCCACATAGAAAACGCCCCTCTGTCCCATTTCCCATTCCCTTTCTGGTTTAGAGGAAACCTCAACTCTGTCCTGCACCCACTGCGGAATGCTCTAACCAGACAGCAGACACAGGCAGCAGGGTGTTCTTACTGGGGTGTCTTCAGTTATCTCTGAGTCCGGCATCAAAGTATTTTTCTGATACTGTTTGTTTCGCTGTTTTCTCGACTTAAGTGGCTTTTTTTTCTTCTTATACATTATCTTCTTCTGATTCAACTATTTCAGAAAGTACAGAGAAATTAGCCATTGAGGGTTGCAGAGAGACATCCACCCATAGGGAATACTCTTCACACAATGCTCAAGACACCATTGCTAACTCGGTATGCGGGCCCTCACAGTGTGTTGAACTGTTGTTGGTTTGGAGAACCAAAAACCAGTTCAGTTATCTCATTACTAGAGATCCCTCCCCACTTAACATACCTAAACCTCCCTATTATAGATATACTGCTGAAGGGGCACCTATACCAATAACCAAGTATCTGTGATATAAATGTGACAGCACTTAAGGTAATATATTACTTTAAAATTACTTTTTATTTTAAAGTATTTTAAAATAAAATAAGTATTTATTACTTATTAATATTACTTTAAAATTACTTTTTATTTTAAAGTATTTTAAAATAAAATAAGTACTTTAAAATAAAATATTTTAAAATTACTTTAAAATATTACTTAAGGTTATATACATCACTTAAGGCAATACTGGCGAGTACAGACGATACTGGTTGATGGCTGTGGGATCAGATGATACAGTTTGTCTGTCACCACAAGGCAGCTTTAATAATTAAGCAAATGAAGCTTGGGACTAATTTTCCAGGTACCCATGGTGTGGTGAAGCTTATTCTGATGCAGCTGTAAACCTAGCTGAAGAAATTATAGGGTCTAGTCTGATATGGCTGGCTCATCTGACATAGCCTTAAATTCATCCTAGGAGGAAGATCTTTCTTAATGCAACTAGGAAATCAAGTGCATAGTGAACCACAACAAATATTTTGCTGTCTCTAAAGCTCTTATAATATCTATGTAAAAAACAAAGTCTGTGAATAGACAGGGCAAAAATATCACTTACTATATAGAAATATAGAAAACTACTTAAGATCATGTAAACAAAAACACTTTTCAATACTTTTTAAAATGTGTGGGTCATTTTTAACAACTTCTATCTCTTAACGTGGTTTTCACTTTAAGTTAAACATTTCCCCCTCACTTTTTGTTAATTTTGCAATATATGTGGAGCCCTCACATTTTTCCTCTCTGGGTTTTAAAGAAGAAAGTTACAAAGGACAGAAAGAAGGCCTCCAGGGCAGGGTAACCAGTTAGGATGCTACTGCTGTATTTTCTGCAGATCTTGGGACGGTTGAAAACTCCTCCCAACTGCTCAGGGGTGTCAGGCCTTTTTTTAGGCTGCTACTTCCTGGGTGTCAGAGTCTCTAAAATCTCACCTCATTTGCTATGTTCAGTAGGTGAGCAGGGAGGCCATCCGAGAGGGAGCTGTCAGAACCGCTGGTGCTGTTTCCAGAAGGAAAGGAAAAGGGAAAGATTGGTCAATAATGTCTAGGATGTGTAACACTGACCAGAACAGGGGCACGGGGTGAGGACACCTCCTCTGCTATTTGCCCACAATGTGTATTTCAATTACTAAGAAATCAAGACAAGCCCATCCATTCATTCATTGCAAACACCTCCAGCATGCCAGGCAGTGCATCAGGCACAGGAAACAGAGATGACCCTTGTGGCAAAATAAATACTGGCCAGATGGACAAAGCTGCCCTTGGCAGTGACTGAGAGGCTGTGGGATTCTCTGGGAGCAGCCCGAGAGAACAGCAGGGGGCTGTGGTTTGTCTGAAAGCAGCGGCTTTTACCAGCGAGCACTCCCGGTCTAGTCAGTACCAGCTCAGAGAGCAGGGATGTGACTAGTTACTCTTTAAGAATGTGTTGAAAATACAAATAGATACATTTAATAACAAAAGATCTGTAGGTCTCAGATTAGTAGCATTACTTTTAACGGCCCCAAATCCCCCTTTGAAAGTTTCAGAGGAACTTTCTAGACTGATCTTAAGTGTCCCCCCCCCCCCCCCCCCCCCCGCAAACCGTCCTCCCCCCATTTCTTCACAGGCTAGGATGGATGAGGACTCAGACACTCCATCCCTTCTCCCTTCATCCTGTCCTTGGTTGCTGTGCCGCGCTGTTTTCCCCTTTCCTGGGTTGTGGCTGACGAGAACTGCAAGCTGTGCTCTGTGACACGTCCTCCGTCTATGGAAAACGTCTCAGGCACAAAACTCAGACCTCCTGGGAAAAGGCCAGCATTCCCAGCCCGTTCGTGTTCCTCTCCCTCCCACCAGAGCACAACGAGGAGCCCTGCAGCAAATCAGCGGAAGAAAGCCCTCGCTCCTCTCCTAACTCCCAGCTCCCTGTTCTCACAGGCTTTTCCAATCTGAGCAGCAGCCTTTCAGGCCGCTAGAGAATAGCCTCTGAAGTCCCTTTTGGAGATAACACAAAACATGAACAAAGGGGATAGAGGCGTTAGATGCAGTCACCCCAGAAGATGTCTAAAACCAGGTGTGTGCACACAGACACAGCTCACACGGGGCTTGCACACGCAGCCCACTGTTCTGTGTGACGCCGTGAATGGAGAGAGCCCCGTGGAGACTGGTGCTGAGGCTGACAGATTGGATTCAATAATTCTTCACTAAATCCATCAGGGTATCCCTGCTGAGCCTGTCGGGATGCAGTCAGGATGCTTTTGAGTCAGTCCCCACTGGGCCCGACGTGTAGCAGTTGATATGCAGGAGGCGTTTTGTTTTTGAGGCTGAAAGTGAAGAGGCCTTGGTGCAGTGGAACTTGTGAGTCAGGCAGAGGCTCCCGGGAGAGTGGGAGAGGTGACACGGTGAATGGGACGCCCTCCCTGGCCTGATGATCTGGTTTTTAAGGTTCCCAAAGAGACTTCTGGGAGACTGAGTTGACAGAACTACTTTGGGGTCACAAATCAGGGGTCTCTAACCCTTTCCAGAGCCGAGAAGGGAGGCTAACAAAGATCAGGCACTTAATACCTAGTTGTTGAAAGAACAAAGTGTATCTTAAGTGTGCCATGATTTTATTCAATACTTTGCCTCTGAGGTTCAAAACCAACACAACAGAGCAAGCAAGACAATAATTTAAAAAAACAGAACCTCTCTGGTTTTTCTTTGAAATGAAGTTTGTTACCTGGATTCAACATCAGACAAAGAGATATCACTCCAGCTTCTTTCTAAATCCATATCTTGTCCAAGTTCCTTGAACTTCTTATGGATTTCCTGTTGTAAGAGCTCTTTAAGCTCTGCCAGACACTGCATGAACTATGGAATTGAAAAAAAATGCTACTCTTGATTATTCATTTATTTATTCATAAACTAAATCTGCTGAAAGGCACTTTGTTTATTTCTGGGGACATAAGGATGAGTAAACTGTAACCTCTGCTACTAAAGGCATGTTAACAATAAATTACATGAGCAGTGGGAACAGGCAGAAGCATTTTTAGGGAAGAATGTCAATGAACACTGCTTTAGTCATTCCCTTGGTTATAGCTAATAATAAACTTCTTGAACAATGCAAAGGTCGGATTTGCTTCATTTTTTTGAGTAGCAAAGAAGGAAAAGTTAGAATGGGGTTGTTCAGATTTTGGCCTCTGGCAAATCTGATTTAAGAGGCCCTATGCTGAAGCCAAATTCTCCTTAAAGTGTTTTTTTTTTATTGAACAGCAGCATCCTGAGTGGTGCATGTCACGTGTTCCCAGGGTGGACATTTCAGAGGGGGCATGAGAGATGAGTTAGGGACCATGAGTCCAGGCTCCCTTTTAAGAAGGTGAACAATAAAGGGAAATAGAAATAAGCTCCCGGAAAAGCAAGGCCAAAGGAAGCCTCTGCTTGTGATTTAGGATGGGGGCAGCTTGAGAACATCTGCAGTTGGGAGGAAGAAGAAAAGGGAAAAAGAAAAAAAAACAAAAACAAAAACAGGCCCAGAAAAGAGAAGAGGTAATTAACAAGGCAAGACCTCAGGGAGACCATAGGGGAGGGTGGCCAGTGCAGCAAGGGCAGGAACAGTTCTGGAGAGGAGAAAGGACACCTGCTCTTCTGAAACAGGAGGGAGGGAAGCTGGCACTGGCGCCGCCACAGGGAAACCCAGAGTGAGGGGGAGGTGGCTGCCCGGAAGCGGCGCGTGGCCCCAGCTCCCGAGGAGGCACAGGGTCATACCGTCGGCTGGCAGTGTGCAGACTTTTCTTACTTTCTTTGAGTATAAAACTTCAGAAAAATACGAGGAGGAAAATAAAGATCACCTATAACCCCACTGGGCTGACTTTGGACCCGTGTGACAATGATCACAGTGACATCACCACATGTCTTGAAAGCCCATTTTTACCTTGGTTCGGTCAGGATCACAGAAATCGAGAAGGGTGTCACAGACATGATAACCCAGGGATTTCAGATCCTCAGTGGTAAAGTGAGTGTCTCTTTTATTGCCTGGGGACAAAAAAAATCCATAGGACTTCTTATTAAGTCTTCATGAGCAAATGCAAATCTAATTTATGAATATCTCATTAAAAACACCACCTCTGATTCTAGAATATTATGCTTCTGGTCAGGGTCTCTCTCATAGTCTATTTCAGGAGAGTCTTTGACAATGATCAAGTTCACAATCATGATGCCTAAATTACTGAGACTTTACTTTGTGATAAGCACTAGGCCAAATGCTCTATGTACATGATCTCATTAGGTAGTAGCTGTAATACAAGTACTAACATTATTGCCAGTTAAAGGAAATTCAAAGGGCTTCCCAGGTGGCTCAGTGGTAAAGAACCTGCACGCCAAAGCAGGAGCCGCGGGATTCGTGGGCTTGATCCCTGCGTAGGGGAGATCCCCTGGAGGAGGAGATGGCAACCCACTCCAGTATTCTTGTCTGGAGAATCCCATGGACAGAGGAGCCTGGCGGGCTACAGACCACGCAGTCGCAGAGGCAGGCACGACTTGAGTGACTGAGCACGCACGCGACGGAAATCCAGACTCGGACCTGCCGCATCTCCAGGCCCTGAGCAACCACTGTGCTATCCCGCCCCGTCAGTGTGACACTCCACACTCGTATTTTGAGTTCTCAAATTTAGCATTAAAGTGCAGACAAGAAAATCTTCTAGCTCAATTATCTCCCCAACATTCAACGGAATTTCACCTCGCCAGCGCTTGGCTTGGCTTCCTCTTATCATAATGGCCCGTGATCTACCAAAGACAGCTTACCCAGGGTGGACCCGCCAAAAGTAGACTCCATGGTGTAGCTGTTTAGGATTCCCATCCGCCACATCACAACTCGTCCTGTTCCTTCTTTGCACTTTTGGACTTTAAAGTTACAACTGTGAAAAGAGAACTAAAGAGAAATCCAACCCTCTGTTCATCATAAACTGGCAAATGTAAGATGTCTAAAATTTAAAAATAAATAAATAAATAAATAAAATTCACTAATATGGTTTAAAAAAAAAGGAAGTATCTATTAATTTCTAACATATGCTCCATAAAATACCAAGGGGTGTCATAGATATTACAGAGGAAAAAATGAGTTCTGCAGTCATGTTGGTCGGGGAGATGCAGGTTTAACCCAATTAAACAGGCCTTCTCTGCAGGACCTCTCATTTAACGTGTCATTGTGGACTGTGCCTCTCACTAGGGGAGAGAGTAGATTCTGATTTTCATGGCCTGTGAACTCTTCCTTTCCTTTCCCACCTTCCCCAGGGACATTCTGTAAGACCAGGGTTCTTTGAACAACCTGTTTGGGAATGCTGGCTTACTTTAGTATTCAAGGTACCATCCAGCATGAGATTTATTTTCTACCCTCCCCACCCTGAACCCTTGGATCTAGAACCCTTATCCTCTACCTGTGATTTGTGTATGCCTCACCCTATAACCTCTGCCCGGACTCTCCCCACCTCCTAACACTAATGTGGTCCTATCGTGGAGTTCAATAGCCTCCATTGTTGATCACCCCCAACTCTTTCCTCATTTGGAATCTGTAAACATATATTGGGTTGGCCAAAGAGTTTGTTCAAGTTTTAGATACTGGGTTCTGGATGCAATTTCATATGAAGAAAGAAAGAGATTACTGGAAAAAATAGGAAGATTAAAAAAAGGAAAGAAAGAACGGAGGCAGGGAGGGAAACAGGGCAGAAGGAAGAAAAGTTTCCTTTTTCTTTTTTAACAAATAAGTCACAGATATAAAATATCTGTCCTATTTATACTTTTTCCAGTCTCACTGCACAGCTTGTGGGATCTTAGCTCCCTGATCAGGGATTGAACTCAGGCTACAGCCGTGAAACAGCCAAGTCCTAACCACTGGGCCCCCAGGGGATTCCTTTGTCCTATATCTTTTTTGTTTGATTTTTTCAGGACTAATTATTTTTAAAGGGACGTTTTCATTCCTATTTGATTTATTTTGGCTGCACCAGGAAGCATGCAGGATCCTAGATCCTTGATCAGGGATCAAACCCTTGCCCCCTGCAGTGGAAGTGTGGACTTTCAACCACAGGTCCACCAGGGAAGTCCCTGTCTCCTATCTTTATGTGAGAAAAATCTGCACTGTCATATAAATACTTTTCTAAACCCAATTTAGCTTCTTCTTTCCAATGTCAGTTACACTTTGTGACTCTATTTACGATGTTGAAAACCAACTTCTAAATCAGTGCAGATACAACTGTCACAGAGCTGTTACTCAACCAACTACTAAAGACTTTTAAGTTGTTTTTATTAGTCCTCTACTGTCTTAGTTATTTGTGATCTTGTATTACATAAATGTTTCTGTAGAGGCTCATATAACATGAATGTTTTGTTTGTCTTTTAATCCCTTCATCCACTGCCAGTCACAGGATGAAAGATGGCAGAGAATTCTACCTGTTAAGAGTTTGAACTTACACCCAGGGCAAAGCAGCCAATAGCAATTAAAAAAAAATCATCTTTATGGAGACATTATTCACATGCCATACAATTCACACATTTAAAGTACACAATTCAGTGGCTTAAATATATTCACAGAGTTGTGCAACCATTACCACAACCTAAGTTTAGAATATTTTCATTTCCCCAAAAAGAAACCCAGGACCCATCATTAGCTGTCACTCCCCACGCGACCCTCTCTGTATCAGCCCTAGGCAATCAGTAACCCACCTTCTGTCTCTATGGATTTGCCTTTTCTGAATATTTCCTAGGACAGAATCAGATAACATGCGGGCTTTTGTGTCTGGCTTCTTTCACTCAGCATAATGTGTTCAAGGTTCATCTGAGTCCTGGTGTTATCACTGCTCAGTTCTTTTTACTGACAAATGACATTCCATTGTGTGGATATACTACATTTTATTTATCTTTTCATTGGACAATGAATAATACAGTCTCATTCTTAAAGCCACAATTTTCTAAAGTCTTGAAGTCCAGCTTTCTGGGATTTACCCAAGATAATGAAGAGCAACAAAGTGGCAAGTCAGACATTGCATACAGGAACGGATGAGTTATCCTTCTCCCTTAGTCAGTGGGCAGGAAATTACCTTTCATGCTTACCTTATCTGGTGCATTTTTGCTTAACATTAAAGGAAAGACTCGCTCATGAAGCCAGAACTGGCGATTGGTGTTATTGCAACCATACAGGAAGATGTTATTCTTCCGGCTGTGGCCATGGAAATCACAATACAAGAGAACCTCCCTTTCTTCAAGAAGCCTATGGGGGGTGCAAACAAAGGACCCAGAGGGTACACAAAGGCATGAGAATAGTCAAGGACCCCTTGGAGTCTCTTCCTTAAGCATGTCTGTTGATACTTTCCCTCCTAAGAAAATTTCAGCCCCTGATGACCTTCAAAGGACCCCCAGGCCCATCCCTGATGGAAACATGCCTCCAGCACTCTTTGCCTTGCTAGCCATGGAAAGCAGAGATGGGTAGGCCTTGTGAAGGAGAGGAGAAAATCCACTGAAAGAAAGCCCCCCCGGTGAAGACCAGTGGAAAGAGGGAGACCGGCAGAGAGGGGAGAGAACCAGACAGCCGTGGTTTCTGACTTTCCAGGGTTAGTTCCTCTAAGACTCAGCTCCTGTCTCTGGATGACCTGGACACCTACTCAATCTTCCAAACACAGTCACCTTCTCGGTGATGATGGTAACAATGCCACATCTTTAACATGCAGGGGACTGTGCTAAGTAGATAACATGCATTATCTCATTTAAGCCTCACAGTAACCACCCAAAGTGAAGTGAAGTTGCTCAGTCGTGTCTTTGCGACCTACCAGGCTCCTCCGTCCACAGGATTCTCCAGGCAAGAATACTGGAGTGGGTTACCATTTGCAGGTATCATTATCCCCACTCTACAGACAAGAAAGCTGAGGCTTCCCTGGTCACAGAAGTAAAACCAGGTCTCAGAGCCAGGCCTGCCCAACTCCAATACACACTCTGAGCCATTCTGCCTATCAACCCAAAGCTCTTCTCAGCCATTCATACAGATACGGTGAGAAGGTGCGTGAGTCCACATATTCTCATGTGCTTCAATTTCAGGTCCAGTGAAACAGAAGCTCCTTTAAGGTGGGCGCTATTGTACCATTAGTCTTCAACTACTTTTACATTGGCTTAGAAAATGCAAATTGATTTATTATTCTTTCTTTATAAGAGGATAACAAGGAATTCAGACTCTGCAACCAGAGAACTAGCTGTATGACCTTGGGCAAGTTTCTCAGCTTTTCTGGGCCTTAATTTCCTCATCATATATAAAATGGTGACATGGACTGTGCCCACCTCACAGGGCGAACGTGAGATTAAACGGGTCAGGTGGGAAGCTCTGAGAATACTGCCTGTTGTACACAAGAACTGACGAATGGTTAGGTACGATTATTATTACACAAGTCTCATCACGAAGACTTACGAACTCCCTGACTTTTGACCTTTTACATTGAATCATTTCACTTATAAGTGAAACACCTCTAGTGAAATACTGCATGTTTAGTTTCAATCCAAAGATAAGACATGATTTAAAAATGTGAAAACTACCAAACCCACATGGCTGCAAAGAGAACATTAAAGACTGTCCCCCGAACCATTCCTGCCTCCTATGCCACTGGAAAAGATCGCACACATCAGATAGTGCTGACAGTGTAAGACCAACGGAGAGAAGCCTCACCTCTTGATCATATTCCTGGTGTGCCAGATGCAGGGGAAAGACTCCTTCAGAATGGTTTTATAATGCCGGTTCAAGTCCCTTCCAGCCAGCGAACACCGATAATTCCCCACGATCACTCCGTCTGGATTTAACATGGGGACCACTTTGAAGATAAAGATATCTCTGAGGAGCTGAGCATCTGGGGAGTTGCTCAGGATGAAGTCCAAAAAGCCTTTCATAATCCAGGAGCCGTTACTTTCCCCAGGGTGCACGCGGGCAGTCAAGACCACAGCTTTCTTCGCAGCTGCCTCTTGAGGGGTCCGGGCTGGGTTGGTGATGGTGAGCAGGTAGACGGTGTTTCCTGCGAGGCTCCTACATAAGGTCCGGACTTTGCAGAACTGAGATTTGATGGGGCTGTTTGCCACCGACAGGAGGAAGCACTGCAAGTCAGTGTACGTGTACGGGTAGAAGTGTGCAAAGAAGCAAGTGTCCTGGTCATGCGGAAACCGAATAGTCCACGTGAGACAGTAAGACGGCTGCTGGCCGTCCCCCGGGCTGCTCCGGTAGTACTTGATCTCATTCCCTTCTCTCCTCCAGCCGATGCTGCGGGTGCTGGCATCCAACTGGGAGTACATGAGCGGCTTCATCCCTACAGCGTAGAGGCTCTTGGGTTTCAGCAAGTTGACGATAGTGAAGCGATAGGTGACGTCTTTCCTGGTGTTCTGAACTCGAAAATAAAACCACTGAGTGTGCTTGTTTGTGTAGAGGTCAGTTCGCAGGGTGAGTTCATACTCATAGGTGTTTCTGTAACAGAGAACACAGAAGCATCTCTCTATAGCTCCACCCGCCCCTCAAGAAACAAAACTGCTTTCTCCTGATAAAAACAGATCTTGCTACAACAGAAAACCCTGCTGTAGCAAACATTTGTTTCCTATTCTCCCTCGTTTTCCAATTCCTGTATCAGGCGAGCAGGAACTTGGGGAAAGAAAACTCATTCGGAGCGGGATGGGAAGAGCCTCAAAGCTGACACTGCCGCATGGCATGCTGGGGAGCTCCGTGAGCTCCCTGGTATCTTTCAAGAGCATCCAACAGCAGTTTCTAAGCACGTCAGCACCTCTCTCTGAAGTGCAGTGACCAGCAGTGAAGCCAGAGCCAGTGCTGGATGTTAGCTGCTTTCTGGATATCATCTCTGTGGAAGAGACCTGCAAGTCCTCTGTGCTGTCTTTATATATCTGATCCTCACTTAGTTAAAGATGAGGGGACATTTCTGGAAAGCTTTCACCTTGGTGAACTTGCAGAAGACAACATACAAATGCCAGAGATCATGGAAAGATACTCATCCACAAGCAAAACTCATGAAGTACGAACTAAAATAGGCTGTCCCTTCCGCCTCCCTCTCATTGGCATTCCAGAGCTGGGAAACAGGCACTCTCACATGCTGCTGATGGGGACTGAAATCATGCTAGGAGAACAACTGGACAAAAACTAGCATTACTGAAGTGATCAAACCCTGATCCAACCATTTTATGTCTAGGATTTGTCTCATACCACCACCAATATTTAAAAATGTGAATGCATAAGGGTATTCATTCATTAAGCCAAAAATTGTAAACATCTTCATTTCCCATCAGTTGGAGAAAAGCTGAATAAGGTATAGAGGATCCATACGATAGGACAATATGAGCTATTAAAAATAAGGAGATGCATCTGTGGTACGGCCATAAGAAAACATTTAAAATTTATTAAGTGGAAAAAGCCAACATGCAAAACAGTATGTATTAAAAAAACCAAACAGTATGCATACTGTTTTTTAAAACATGTAATCTGTATATATTACATCTATCCAGAGAGAAAAAAGTGAATGTATATACACAAAAATTAATACATATAAACAGTTGCTGCAACTGGGAGGTATGATTATAGGACTTCAACTTTTTATGTTAGGTATTTATTAAGGAGCTTCCTTGGTGGTTCAGCGGTAAAGAATCCACCTGCTAACATGAGAGATGTGGGTTTGATCCCTGGGTTGGGAAGATCCCTGAAGAAGGAAATGGCAACCCACTTCAGTCTTCTTGCCTGGAGAACCCCATAGACAGAGGAGCCTGGTGGGCTAGCAACTAAACAACATTTTTATTAAGACTGTAAAAAGTTAATGAACAGAAACCCTAATTAAATAGAATTGGGAGACCAGAGGGGGAGTTCTCAAGCCCTGCAATGACAGTGGAGCCCAACAGGAAGAACTCTTCTCCCTGGTAAAGATGCAGCCAATGACAAGCTACGAACCTTTTGTTGACTAAAGCCTCACAACTTCCTTCTCCTCTCAGTTAAAGTGTTCTCCCTCCCTGCATTACAGGGCTTTCGTGGCTCCCTGTGGCTGCAGACCCCGAACTGCAATTCTCTGTCGCTCTTGAATAAGGGCATGTTTGCTGGAGAAATATCTAACAGTCTATTTCAGGTCCATAAAGCAAATTTCAAATGTGCACTAATTTATTTTAGAAGTAGAAAAAAGTTTGCATAATTTTTTTTCTCCTGGAGGAAAATATGAGTCACAATTATTTCATTCTTCTTCATTGTCCTCACCATCATCTCTCATCACCTTTCTCTTTTACAAAAACACTCCTGACTCCTTAACATGATTCCTAAAGACACGTCTCAGTCACTTCAGTCCTCATCCCTTTGGGAAATTCCTCTCTGTTACTCACACTCTGACAGCCTTCTGCAGGTTCCCACTCTCAAACCTTGATTCAAACAGCAGAGTATTATCTTCCGGTCCTTGTAAGGAGACAGAGAGTTCCTTGATAATTCCCCGTTTGCCTCCCACTCTGGAACTGGTAAAATAGGAATCTTCGGTGGGCACTGTGGATGAGATAGATATATTTAGTCCAAGTTCCACTCAGAATCCATTTATCCAGTATATGTTTATTAAGCCCCTCTGTGTTCAGCACTATTCTAGTTTAACAACAGGGGTATTTAAATAAGAAATTTCTATATTCTCAGTAGTCAATGGCTTTGCAAGTGAAGCAAGTAATTATTTAACATTCACAGACTTCATACAATCTTGCATCACTTATATGGGTAATTTCACTTTGCAATTATTTTTTACTATACTTGCATTATGTGTCAGATGTTAGCAATATCTACCAATCAACAAATGATTGCCATCAACAAAGATCCTGACCATGGGGCAGGATAGATACATGCATTAAACAAATAGAAATATGTACAGGGCCTGCTTCTGCTTCATTAGTAGATATATTCACATTATGACTTTTGCTTCTATATGCAACCTTGTCACTGTGGAGACTTAGAGAGTATGTAGTTTGGATAATAAATGAAAGCAAAGGAGAAAGTGAGTATAAAATGGGAGTAAAAGCACGAAGGAAGTAAAAGCAGAGAAAGCAGCAAGAGTACGTATAATCCATTTAAAGAGCTGGAGTCCCATGTTGTTCAATCTTTTCAAGGAACCATAATCAATGTACAGACCAGCAACCAGATGTCATTAATATAGGGATTTCAATATCTTCTTGAGTCTCTTAGGTAACATTAAAAATGATCCAATTCATAGCCCACAGTAACATGTCTCAAAAACAAAACCTCTTTCTTATTTAACGCACAATATTCTCATAGCATGTGGTTGCTCTAGGACTCCTAACAACCCCCAGATTCTCCCCGGAGCCCCATCTTCCCAGCTTTCAGTTTCCCCATTCCTCCAGTAGGGTGGGCTTAACTCCGCTTGATGGGTCCAAAGGCGAGATCAAGACAGCTGCCACAAATGCATTTAACAGGACAATCCACAAAAGCTGTCATATCAGAAGGAGCTCTCAGCGCCAGGGTTTCTCCCTCTGTGGAAATACGTCTGGATAGAACCCGTGAGGCAGTGGGGATGCACGGTCGACTGGATTACTGAAAATGACTACAAGGTCACCCACAGGTAAAACAGGCTTCACGGTAACAGGCTTATGATACCAAGAATTTCTTGAGGTCCTAGGAGCGACACATCCCCTATTATTTATAACTCAAGTCATCTGACTTACAATCTCAGATTTTATTAAAAAACATTTTTTTATGTGGACCATTTTTAAAGTCCTTATTGAATTTGTTACAATATTTTTTTCTGTTTTCTGTTTTGGCTGTGAAGCACGTGAGAGCTTAGCTTCCCAACCACAGATGGAACCTGCACGCCCTACGTTGGAAGGAAAGTCTCAACCCTGGACTGCCTCGGAAGTCCCCTGATCTCAGATTTTAGTCTCCCAAACTCCTCCTCAGACGTTCCATAAGGTGGAGCTAGGTAGTTGCTTTATCTTTTCTACCTCACTGAATATAGTAAGTTTTGCCAAAACAGTGAGATGAGAGTCCAAAATCAAGGCAACTGGGAGTAGAGGGTGTTTAACCACATCTCAGATGGACCCTTTCTGCTAAAAGCCGCTCACTTAATTTTTCTCATGGTAGGAATGTAAACCCATTGCAGCTTTCTTTTTCTTATCTCTTGCTGTTTCTTAACCCCCTCTCCGTGATTTTATTAACTTACATTCCATTTCTACTAATTACACTTGGTACATATTCCTCCTTTAATAAAATTGACTTCTCTTCTGACCATTTCTATCTATTGATTCATAGTTCTTTAACATGACACCTCCTTTCTGCCTTCAAGGTTACTATTAGCATCTGCTTCACATCCTCCCCAGCACTTGTTACTGTCTCTACTGTTGTTAAGGCTGTGTTAGTGAGTTTGAAGTTGATTCATCCTTTCCATAAATATCTTATCATTCAATATCCAATATCAGTAAAGAATATTGACCAGGGGAAATTCTCGATTTCCAGTTTTCAGAACGCTATCATGAAAGGTTTGATTTTGCCCGATGCTTTTTGTTCTGCTGACTGAGACGACTGTGTAGCTCTTTTCCTCTTTGTTCTATTAATGTGGTTTGTCACATCGGTTTTCTTATGTTGAGCCACCCTCGGCTTCCTACAACAAGTCTCTCCTGGTCACGGGGTACAGTCCTTTCAATATGCTGCTGAATTTGGTTTGCTGGTATTTGGTTGAGGATTTTTGCGTTTACATTCATGAGGAATACTGACCTATAGTTTTCTTGTCATGCCTTTGTCTGGCTTTGAATACTGGCCTCACAAGAAGAGGTAGGAAATATTTCCTCTTCTTCTGTTTCCAAAGTTTTTGAAGAACTAGGGCTATTCCATCTTTAGATGTTCGGTACAATTCAAATAAATCCTGTTAAGCCATCTGGGCCGGGGATTTCTTCCCAGGAAGATTCTGAATTACTAATTCAGTTTCTTTGTTGTAATCTGTTTAGACTTTTTATTTCTTCCTGAGTCGGTTTTGATAATACATGGTTTTTCCCAGCAACTTTTCCTCTTCGTCTGTGTTAATTTGCTAGCTTAGCATTACCTTGTAACTGTTTTGATCTATGTAGAGTTGGTAGCTGTGTCCCCTTTCACTCCTAATTTTGATCATTTGTGTCTCCTCTCCTTTTTCCTTGGTTGGTCTGGCTAAAGTTTTGTCAATTTTGTTGATGTTTCCAAAGAACCAACCCTTGGTTTGATTTCCTACATTACTTTTCTATTTCACTGACTTCCATTTTCCTCTTTATTATTTCCTTCCTTTTGCCCGCTTTAAAAAAATTCTTTATTGACTTATGGCTGTGCTGGACCTTTGTTGCCACACACAGGCTTTCTCCAGTGGCGGTCATCAGGGGCTGCTCTTCACTGCGGCGCGGGCTTCTCACTGCACTGGCTGCTCTCGTTGCAGGGCCTGGGCTCTAGACCACAGGCTCGGCGGTCGCGGCTCACAGGCAGTTATTCGGTGGCATGTGGGATCTTCCTGGACCGTCAAACCCAGGTCCCCTGCATTGGGAGGCAGACTCTTAACCACTGGATCACCAGGGAAATCCCTTTCGGCTCACTTTGGACGTAGTTTGCTCTTATTTTTCTAACTTATTATGGTGGAGGCTTAGGTAATTGATTTGAAATCTTCCTTCCTTTTAAATACAGGCATTTAAAGTCGTAAACTGACCACGCAGTGCTTTAGCTACATCTCATAAATTCTGATGTGTGGTTTTATTTTCAATCAGTTCAAAATATTTTTCAACGCTTATGTTTTCTTTAACCTGTGGGTTACTTAGGAGAAATGTGTTATTCAATTTGCAAATATTTTGTAGATTTCCCAGATTTCATTTTGCTGTTGATTTCTAATTTAATTTTGCTGTGGTCAGAGAAGATATTTTGTATGACTTCAGTCCTTTTCAACACATTAAGACTTGCTTTATAACCTTATGTATGGTATATCCTGGGGAATTTACCAGGTACCCTTGAAAAGAATATGTATTTTGTTCTTGGGTACAGTGTCCAGCACATTTTTATAAAAGACATGAATTCTGCCAATTAATGCAGGAAACTACAGCATAAATGACAGTCATATACACATACTACAAAGTACTCACTACAGTACAGGAGGTGGAGAAAAGATGAGCAATTCCCCAAAGATTCAACATCTGATTCTCAGGAAGAAGAACAACAGAGAAGAAGATATGAAATGAACTCAGAACTATTAAGAAAAGGTACTATCATTTTAAAAAAGTGACTAAATATTTAAAACTGATCAGTTATGAATTTCAGGGCTATCACTCAGTTTACCACTAAACTACGGATTTTTAAAAATCATTTTTATTATAGAAAATATGTTTATTGTAATTTGGTCATGATTAATTACTCACTGTTTGGTGTGATAACAATACCTGAATCTAACTGATAGACAATTGTGCCTTTTTCTTCTCCTACAATTTCTGGTATCTTTTCATTTCCTGTAGGTTGATAGAAATATTCTGGTTGAGGTGGAACCCATTCTGAAAGAAGGCATTGAAAAAGTATAAAATAAGAAATAATATAAAAGGTACTTTATTAGAACTGATATAATAATAGTGATTATTCAAATGGCTAGTCTGGTTGAATCAAATCAAATTCCAATCCTAAGTTTCCAGTGTGTTTGTAAATTAATCTTGCTTCTTTCTATAAAGACATAAAAACTATGGAGAAATTTTTAACAAAAAGCATATACAACAGAAGTATAAGACTTAAAAATAAGCCAGAAAGTTGGTGCAACAACTCTACAAAATGTGTCCCTGAACTTCCAAGTCAGGACAAAACGATCAGCTACATTTTTCTTATTACGATAAAGGAACAAGTATACCAATTTCTTCAGAGGAAACAAGGTTTTTTCATTAACACTCAGTTCTGAAAGATTTCTCATATGGGACTTGGGCAACTTCCTACCATTTTAAGTACAGGAAGCCTCTGATGAAAGCCAAGGGCATATAAAGACACAACTTAAATTCAACAATACATAAAAGAAGCATACACCATGATCAGGTGGGATTTATTCCAGGGTTGCAAGGATGATTCAACATTCACAAATCAGTCAATGTGATATATCACAGTAACAAAATAAAGGATAAAAATCACATGATTATTTCAACATGTGAAGAAAATGCATCTGAAGAAAATTCAACATCCTTTATGACAAAAATTCTCAGCAAAGGGGGTATAGACAGATCACTTCAAAATAATAAAAGCCATGAATGTCAAGCCCACAGCTAACATCATACTCAACAGTGAAAAGCTGAAAGCTTTTCCTTTAAGATCAGGAGTACAACAAGCAAGCCTGCTCTGACCACTTTATTCAACACAGTACTGGAAATCCTAGCCAGAGCAATCAGGCAAGAAAAAGAAATAAAAGTTCTTTAAATTGCAAAGGTAAGAAGTAAAACTACCACTGACATATATTATATATAGAAAGCCCTAAAGACTCTATCAGAAAACTGTTAGAACTAATAACAAATTCAGAAAACTTGCTAGAACTATTAACAAACTTTGTATTTTGCAAAATACAAAATCAATACACAAAATTCCATTGCATCTCTATACACGAATAATGAAAGAAAAATTACGACAACATTCTCATTTACAACTGCATCAAAAAGAGTAAAATACCTATGAATAAACTTAAACATTAGTGTAACTTTTGACTTTAGGAAGTGTGGATCAGTTTCTCAGAGCTTAAACATTTCAGAGTGAGCTAACAGATAGTGAATCTGTCCTGCCTTGTACTTTAGTATGCATAGGACTTAAAACTATAATACAGACTATCAGAACAGCAAGGCCATGACACTTAAGTCACATTACCAATATGATGAATGCTCTCCTTGATGACCTCACATTCTACTGGCCACCTTGGAGCCTGTAGCAGTGTGTTTCCAGAGAAAAAAGCAAAGAGATCTTGGGGTTCTCTGAGACGCGGGTTTACTTCGCCAGTGTCATCATAAAGAAGCTGTCTGCTCTTCACAAACGGTGAACTCAGCATAAGAGAATCTGTCAAAGGGAAAGGTAAAGAGTGAACAGTTTCCTTTTCCTTTTGAGGAACTTTCACTGCTCAGCTGTAACAATTAAGGAATTTTAAGCATTGTATTAAAATATCATTACAGATATGCAATCCTATGACATCTTTCTCCTTCAAAGCGATTTAGTTTAGGCTGACAACATCAAAATTATAAAATGTTGAGCTAAAATTCCCTTGTAGCTCTCAGTAAAGAATCTGCCTGCAGTGCAGGAGACCCGGGTTTGATCCCTGGGTTGGGAAGATCCCCTGGAGAAGGGAATGGCAGCCCACTCCAGTGTCCTTGCCTGGAGAATCTCATGGACAGAAGAGCCTGGTGGGCTGCAGTCCATGGGGTCGCAAGACTTGGAAAAACATTTACCTGTTTTACACTCGCCCTGCCAAGGCTGTAAGTAAACAACTGCCCTCAGAGCTTGAGGACAAGGCAAATCTGGTGGAGTCTTTCTGGACAAGGAGTCAGGCACGACAGAGCGACTAACACTAACACTTAAGCTAAAATTCTGCTCTAGTCTATTAAGTACATACATGTAAAGCTTTATAGTAAGTCAGAAGAAACTGGGTTTTTTTTGTTTGTTTGTTTTGTTTTGCTTTTTAAATCAAAGTTAATGGGTTGAAGACATTTCAACAGTGGGTTACAAATAAAAGTTACTTAATGTATGTTATTCTTGTCTAGAGAGAAGCAAAAAAAAAAAAAAAACAAAACCCAACTTTCAATTCGACCACCAGCATTTTAGGAAAAGAGGACATAAAACTTTAACAACTACAGTGTAACAATCTACAAATTAAATTTCAAGTTCTTGCCATAACCATTCAAAGGACAGAGAGAGACTTAGGAAACAGAGAGGATGGAAAGAGGAGTAAGAAGGGGCAGAAGAGGGAGGAGAGCTCTTAGGAAATAAAGAAGAGGGAAAAAAGGGAGGAGAGAACGGTTTCAAGGAGAAAGGGCAGGGGGAGGAAGTGGGGGAAAGGATGCAGAGGAAGGGCAGGGGGAAGGAAAGGCTCCAGGGGTGGTAGCTCCCAGCTCTGGTGGGGAGAGCAAGGAGGAGAGTTTCCGTTTTCTGGTGTGGAAGCGCGTGCGATACCTCTGCTCATGGCTCCCATCTGTCTGTGCACAGTTGAAGGTAGACAGGTAGGCCCTAGAAAGAGGAAGCAAGAGGCCTGGTTTGTCCTACAGATCTTTCTTTCCTCTGTCCTTTTCCCCCTATCCGTTTCCATCCCCCCCACCTTTGGGTCCCTGCATTTCTATGTCTAAACATTTCCCCCACCGTGTAATGGTGACAGTGCGGGGAGGCAACAAACATTTGAAAAGATGGCAAAGCTACTCAATCTCACTCAAAGAAATGTAAATCAAAATGACACGAAGATATCAGTTTTTTAGCTAATAGAGAGGAAAAACATTTACCTGTTTTACACTCGCCCTGCCAAGGGTGTAAGTAAACAACTGCCCTCAGAGCTTGAGGACAAGGCAAATCTGGTGGAGTCTTTCTGGACAGCAAATTTGGCAGTGTCCAGTAAGACTTCAAACACACTGACCCTTGATTCCGCAATCCCACTGCTAGGAATCACCTTACAGATTTTCTTACAAAAGCTCATCAGAATACATATGTAGAGATACTCCCTGCAGTAATGCTCAAATAGTAAAAATGTGCAAACAACCAAAGCATCCATCAAAAGGGAAGTTAAAATAACTATGACATATTAATGAGACGGAAAATTCATTAATAGGTATTAATTAATAGGTAGGTGCTCTCAAAAAGAATGAGGTATTTTTTGTGCTCCTAGGAAAAGCGTCTATTATTAAACAAAAAAAGCCAAAGTAAAGATAGTATAGAGGATCCTCTATGAGCAATCAGAAAGAAAAAAAATATATAGATACTTGAGGGTATAATTTTTTTCCTGAAAAATATAGCCAGTAGTGGCTATATTAAGCGTGGGGCTGGGAAAGCTCTTCATTTCCTTTTGGATTTTTTCTACCGTTTGAATTTTCTAACCTTTATGTATATTTTCTTTCTCTCTCTCTCTCTCTCCTTTCTTCCCTTCTTTTTTCCTTTTTGAAACAAGTATATTGTAACTCATTTATTTTTTACTTCCTTTGTACTTTTCTGGCTTAAAAAACAACACAACAAAAGAAGAAAAAAAAGAAGGAAAAAAAAAAAAACCCCAAAACAATAAATGCTCTGCTACAAAGACAAAGAAAAATATCTTCCTCACTCCAATGACCAAAACGGGGCTGGGGGTGGCAAGGTATCAGGTTACCAGTTCTACTCTAACTAAAATTCATTGGAGTTGTTGTGTTACTTCTGTAGCTGGCTTTGCATTTTATGTTTTATGTTTTTTTTTTTTTACTGTATGAAGACAGGCAAACTGTTTCTTATCAATGCTATTTCAAGCATCAGTAAATGGGACAGGAGGAAACTGAAGGTGGGTGGCTGGCTGGCTCCTGAGCCATCCCACCGTGAGTCTTCTTTGCTCAACCTTTGCCTTTCTACTCCCTGCCAGGAGCTCTGGGACACAGAATGGAAGAGCCTTCCGAGCAGAAGGAAGAACAAAGATGTAAGATACATATTTGAACATGAAAATGGAACTGCTGCATCAGAGGTTAAGTACCGCCGCATCTCCCTCCTATGGCCAAACTACCATCCTGAAATAGTCCATCTGGGGCCTTCCTGGTGGCCGGGGTAAAGGATCCGCCTGGCAGTGCAGGAGACACAGCTTCCGTCCCCGCTCTGGGGAGACCCCACACGCTGCAGAACAAGCAAGCCTGTGGACCACAGCTGTTGAGCCAGGGCTCCCGGGCCTGCCAGCCACAGGGACGTAAGCCCTCCCGCCCTGGAGCCCACGCTCCGAAACAAGAGAAACCCCCAGGGAGAGGCCCACGCACCGCAACTAGAGAGTAGCCCCCGCTTGCCGCAACTAGACAAAAGCCCGTGCGGCAATGAAGATCCAGCACAGTCAAAAGATAAATAATAATAAATAAAAATTTTAAAGCCTATCTATTCACATTCCTAACAGCAATGTGGGAGGGTGTTCTACCATCTCCTGACCTCTACTAGGTATAAATCATAAAAATACTTTTGCCCAAGTCTCATAATTTACACAATGATACTTTGACATGCTGATTTGTATCTTTGATTAGGGGTGAAATTGAGCATCTTTTCACAAAGCTTCCTGACTGTGTTTGCTTCTCTATGAGCTCCTTGCTCATGTCCTTTGTCCATCTTTTCTATTTGGTCATCTTTTATATATTGATTTGTAAGAGTTATTTTGTTAAGGGAATTAATCCTTGGACATGCCTGTGCGCTCAGTCGTGTCCAACTCTGCAACCCTAGGACTGTAGCCCACCAGACTCCTGTGTCCATCGGACTTCCCAGGCAAGAACAGCGCAGTGGGTTGCCATTTCCTCCTCTAGGGGATCTGATCCAGGGATCGAACCGGCATCTCCTGCGTCTCCTGCACTGCAGGCGGATTCTTGACCACTAGCCACCAGGGGAGCCCACGTTGCATGTTGCATCGACTGTTTGCTTTTCTACGAACTCCTTGCTCGTGTTCTTTGTCCGTTTTTCTATTTAGCCATTTTTTGCTTATTGACTTGTAAGTTATTTTGTTAAGGAAACTAATCCTTTGACATATTTCTCACAAAAATTTTTTTCAGTTATTTTCCTTTACTAATGGAACTTTTTTCTAAACATAAGGTTTTGCTGTAAAAATTATTAGTGTTCTATTTTATGGCTTTTGGGTCTTGTATCATTCAAAGATTTTTAACTAGAAAAGGGATACAATCAGATTTGCACATAAACAGGAAAAAAAAAACAAACAAACCACCACTGTGTGGCAAGTGGATTGGAAGATAGCATCATGGAACCAGAGACCAATGATGAGGCTGTTTCAATAGTGAGATGATGGTGGCTGGGGTGCAGAAAGGGGCATGGGAGGAAGGACGTGTAGTAAAGGGAAGTGAATTGATGTTTGGCTGGATATGTATTGAGGGAGAAATTCAACTGCGTTCCTACCCTTGGATTCTAGAAAAAACTCATGGAATCCCTGGAAAAAATTGTTTTTGCTTAAGTTAGCTTGGATTGGTTTCCACCACTCCTATGCAAAGAGCCTTAACAAATATATCCATCAAAACTGCATGAAAAAAATCAACGTGTTACTCTTGATCAAAGAGTTTTAACAAATTTTCCAACAATTTGGAGGAAGACCATGCAGAATGCACAGTAGTTTAAATCTACAATCCTAAGCACATCTACAGAATATTTTTTTTGTTTTGCTATTTTTCTTTTCATTTAAACATTTTCTTTTTTTTAAGATAGAACATTTCTGAGAGATGTCAGAAACAGTGTCCAAGGATGCTCCCCTGGCTTCTCCCATGCTCGGCCACGTTCTCCTCCACCCGGGAGCAGCTGCTCAAGGCACCAAGGGCTCTAGGGCCATATGACACTGAGTAGTACTCACATAGACGCTTCTCCTTTTGCAAGCGGTCCGGTGTCAAATCCTCTCTTTTTCCAAAAGAGCCACTCAACAGGTATCGAGGATTATTCTTCCAAACATGCTGGTGCATAGCAGAGTTTGGTAAACTGCCTCTCTGAGCTAAGAACAGGCAGTTTAGTGAAAGATGTTGAAGGCTAGTTCGTCACATCCAACATTGAGGTCAACAACCAAACAATTACTACTAGGAAACTTTCTTCTAGTCACCACCTGCCACACCACAGGCCTTTATAACCAATAAAACCCATTTTCCAAAGAGCTTTCAGGTTCCAACTTATGCGAGTTAAACGTATAATTTTCTCCATTTCACGTTGAGGAGAAGACTGGAGAGGCATATGGTAAAGCAGAAAGGAAGGGCCGGGGGAGGCAGAAAGAAATCAGCACTTCTTCGGCCGAGTCAGGGCAAGTCCTCGGAGTGGGAGTGGACTCAGAGCGAGGTGCTTCGTCCTGAGGGCTCTGCTGAATCTGGCAACCCGGAAATTCAGTTTTCAACAAGTCAGTGATCATTAACCAAATGAAACAGGTAATAAGAGAGTTTAACAAGACAGAAATAAAATCAGTACAAAAACCTAAATTTTATTTCTAAATACCAAGAACAAAGTTAGAACATCAAAATTGTAAGATACCACTTATAAAAGCATACACATAAGCAGTTCCATGAAAACAATTTATAAATTTTATTGGAAGACATTAAGAAGAACCTAAGCGAATTAAGAGAATTAGAAAATACTATTAATAGATCGGAGAATGTGCTATTGGAAAATTCTCATTTCTTGTCAAGTTTGATCTATAGATTAAATGCAATCCCATTTATTTAAAAGCATCACATGCCAATTCTAAAATTATATAAAAAGGTAAGGTTAGCCAAGACACTTCTGAAAACAACAATATGGGAGGACATTTCTTTCCAGATATCAAGACTATTTCAATGCCATGTCATGTCATTAAGAAAGGGTGGTACTGGTTCAAGGACAGACAGACAGACCTCTGTATAAACGGACACTCAACAGAAGTGACAGAGCATGTCAGTGGAGAAAGGAAGTACTTTTCATTAACGCTGCTCAAAGAATTGGACATTAGTTTATCCAAGCACAACTCTAAGTTGATCGAACAATTTACTTCAATGACCCAGGAAAGGTGATGCTGGATCAGAACAAGGTATTACCTTTATAGTAGCCATAGTACTGGAGGTGATAGCGCATGAAGTCTTCATAGGGATCAGGAAGAGTCTGTGAAAGGACAGACCACCTCAATCAGGAAAATGTTTTCATAATAATCATTATTATAACAGCCTGTTATAAGAGTATACTGATTCTTAACAAAGGTACACAAGCATGGTCTCAGAGGACGCCACACCTGAGAACTTCTAAAAACAAACCATGTGAAAGACATTTGTGCAAATTATTCTACCTTTGGGATCAAGATTTCTAGCCAGAAAAAGGTGCCACCAGAATATGCCTTCTGAGCTAGCACTGGGTTTCTGGAGAGGGGTGGCTACCGACCTCCTGCTTTAGCTCTGCTTCCAATGCTGGGAACATGTTACTTCTGCATGGTATACTGAAGACCAGTCATCCAGCAACAGCCCCTGCCCAATTCCCAAAAGGGCAGTTGATTACATAGGAGGAGCTAAAACAAACCAGATCAGGACAACTGGAGTCACCTATCGACAGTCGCTCCCGTCCCCTCCCTCCGCTCCGCAGCTCCCCCGCGGCACCGCTCCCTCTTCCCTGCCAACCCAACCTCTCATCAGGTAAACCAGGGCCCGCCCTGAGGCCCGGCTGGGCACCTGAGGAATCTGGGGGGGCGGCCAGTCTTCCGACCTCCTCCTCCCGAGGCGCCAGGACCCCGGCCGGCTCCATGCTTCTTCTCCGGGTTGAGGGGGATGCCCACCACCAGGACGCCGCTGGACAGTGAAAGAAAAGGGGAGGGGAGTCCGGCGGAGTCGTCTCGGGGCGGGTGGGAAAAGAAAGGTCAGGGGCTCCGAAAACGGAATTCAGGGTTTCGGGGTTTCCGAGTCACGGAGAAGGTGGTGGAGGACAGGTTCCCGGAGAGTCGAGGGATGGGGCGTAGAGATTTCCTGGGAGGCCAGAGGGAAGGGTGCCACCGCCTCGGCGCCCCGGACTGTCCGGGGCAGCAGGAGTTGGGCGCGGGGCCGGCCGCGGCAGAGGAGCCTGAGTGAGGCGGGGGAGTCACCACCCGCAGGCAGAGGCCCCGCCGCGCACCCGGCCGAGGACGCGCTCGCGGAGCTCTCGCCAAGCCACAGCTTTCGGCTGTGGCGCCGGTAGCCTAGCAACCGCGAGCCGGAAGCGGGGAGGCGGGGCGACTTGGCGCTTCCGGGAGCGAGGCCCCGCCTCCGAGGAAGGGCGTGGGGAACCAGGGGAAAGTGGAAGACTGCAGTACCAAAGCTTTGTTGTTACACTTTTCATTACAGTATTGCAGCCCGGATTCTGGGGATTAGAAATTGCATTGATGGGGACTTCCTTGGCGATCCTGGAAGGAAATGGCAACCCTCTCCAGCATTCTTGCCTATAGAATTCCATGGAGAGGAGCCTGGCATGCTGCAGTCCATGGGGGCTCAAGAGTCAGACACGACTGAGCGGCTAGTACTTCCACTGTTCCTTTCCTTGGCGGTCCAGTGATTTATTTAATAAGAGACCGCGCTTACATTGCAGCGCACAGGTGGGATCCCTGGTCGGTAGCTAAGGCATGCTCCATGGGGCAGCCAAAAAGAAAAAAAAAAAAAACTTTCTCAGCTCTAACAAAACTGTTGGGTATTGCTTAAAGGGAGCTGCTTCTCCTCTTTCACCTTGTATTTCCTCCATCCCATAGCTAGAATTGAAAAATTACCTTCTGCGTTGAAAAATACAAGAAAACAAAGTAAAACCCACACTTTGACTATCAAACTGTCAGACTCAAAAAAATGCTTCTGGTCTGGCAGGATAGGGACAAAGGCACAATTCCTAGAAATCTGGGTAACTGTTAGGCAGTTAAAAGCAAAAGCTTTAATGACTAGTCAATAGCCCCTTTTTTCCAGAAATGTGCTCTATGCAAATGACAAGAAAAACAAATTTATATACAAAATGGTCACCCCGATTTTTGTATAAATAAAAACCAACACACAAGTATACATGACACTGATTAGGCAGTTAGCTGCATATAAATATACTGGAATAAAATTTTTACTACTGTTGTCTTTGGTTAACTTTACAGGACTATGAGTATACAGGACTATATGTAACTCTTGTAGCTAGTGAGAGTATAAAGCACCTTTGTTTTTTTCCAGAATATTAACCACATTTTGTCATCTGCAGGATTTAAGTAGGCTAAATACTAGCTAATATCATAGACCACAAGCTCCAAAACTTAAGTCACACCGTATTTTCTGGTACTAGAGTCCTGTTTTTCTAACTCCATCCTCCCACACTGCAATGGGCTCAAGATCCTGACACTCTTCTGAGAGCTTGTTCAATGTTTGCCTTACACCGTACTTGATTAGAAAAAATGACTGATTTAAAGTCTTGGTGACATCTTCATGGAGTAACAGGCAAAACAGGAGCAAAAGGATAACCAATCAGAAGTATAAAAAAGGCTTTATTAGTGCATATATACAAATTTACAAGGTCAGAAACTGGAGAAATACAAACAGCTTTAAAACACAATTTGCTTTTTCTTCAGTTTAAAGTGACTTTTACCTGATTGTGATACAATAGAAAGTACAGAACAGTAAACTGCTTTTTTAAATACTGGAATTTTATGGAGAATACATTCACATATAAATGGGAGGTGAACTTTGGACCAAGGTACGGTAATGGAGACACAGCAATACATACAGTGGCTCGTTACATTTACTTCCATGTGTGAGGGGGAAGTCTCAAAGACAGGAACGCTTGCTGCTGCGGCCATATACTGTAATTTATATATGTCACCTAGTATGTGCAATGACTGAGCTATCTTTATCAGTTCTAGAATTTGTGAGAAATACTCTATAAATTTGTGGCTGTCTGTTAGCACGACATGAACGAGTCTGTATACCTCAGCACTTCGGGGGTGGCAGACTAAGAGGCAGAGGTCAGAAGGAAGTCCCTAAAATCCCAGTTAAGCAAGGTCGATAGAGCTGCCTTCGTAATTGCACTTGTTCTGAAGAAGGTAATGAGAGAGCGCCACACTAGGAACTATAGGAGCCTCTATCAGGCAGGAAGAGCCTTCCCTTTGCATCAGTGAGTCCTCTACACAAGAGTCACGGAGCCACACATCCAGACTGATGAGGGTAATGTACCTAACATGCTGAGTTTGCCAGTGTGAGAATATAGGCAGCCAGGTCAAATGGTTCAACCACCTTACCTTTTGGCAAAACAGAAAAACTACACTTCACAAATGTGGGAATTTTGTATGCTCTTGCCCAGGAAATTCATATGCTCTCCCTCGTAACATTTATAGTTTATTGACAACAGTAAAACTGGTTAAGACTCTGAACTGAACATTAAAAAAAAAAAACCAGTACACAGTAACAAAAAAGTAAAAAACTATGTGTTTGGAGCCATTTTTCGTCTCTTCAGTCTTGCTCGCCAATCTTCAGGAAGAGCTTCAAAATTAGCATTTCTCTCTGCCATGCCACTGTGAAAACAACATACAGATTACATCACTGAATAAAAAAAGGATGGGACTGTTCATTTCCTAGCAAATAAAAACTAACTAAACCTGAAAATTGGATCTATCATATCTATCTTCATGAAAAAGTTTCAAATTTCTCAGCTGAGTACCAGAATAGTTTTCATCAAATTTCTTAATTGATAGGTCAACCAAACACATACAAAATACTCTGCTCTACAGTTCTATTTATATATTCACCTGGCGGGCTACAGTCTATGGGGTAGTAAAAGAGTTGGAAACGACTTAGGGATTAAACAACAACAATATGCTATCAGTTCATAGGTAAACCACATAGTACGCTATGATTTAAACAAAAAAACCAAACTCAAGATTCTTGGGAATTCCCTGGCTGTACAGTAGTCAGGACTCTCTGCGCTTTCCTGTGGAGGGCCCAGTCAGGACACCAAGAGTCCGCCAGCTGTGCGGAACAGCAAAAACAAAACAAAACTCAGATTCTGAGACCCTTTTATAAATCTAAAATAAGATAAATTATAAGATCTTTGTGACTTCCCATCATTTGAAATAGTTTGCTATTTCATCACTGTAGGAATTAATCATTAATCAATTCCCAGCAATACTAAAAAGGACTAAAACAGTAAGAAAACTCAAGAATAATGGAGTCATCTACACAGATGATACAAAAGTAAAACTAAATTATCATTAATACCATCCTGCAGTTTTCTTCCTGTGTTGCCCCAAATCATGTGCATCACCTTTTAAGGAAGTAAAGTCTGGAGACAACATCTTCATAGTCTCCTCCTGGACAGCCCCCAATATTATATAATTCAGATGAATATAAAGAGCAGCACTGTACATTCAAATTGTGATAATAAAACTGACTGGATAAAAAAAAAAAAAACAACTGACTGGATAAGTAAAATCTCAGGCTACGAGTGTTAAGGAGACCATAATCTAGATGAATTATCTTAAATTCAAGATTAATGAGTGAACAATATATAGGTCAAAAAGGAAACACAGTATTTGCGTAAGCTTTCACGTTTTATGCTGATGTATGCTAAAACCACTTGAGCTATTTCAAATCCTGGAAGATGATGCTGTGAAAGTGCTGCACTCAATATGCCAGCAAATTTGGAAAACTCAGCAGTAGCCACAGGACTGGAAAAGGTCAGTTTTCATTCCAATCCCTAAGAAAGGCAATCCCAAAGAATGCTCAAACTACCACACAATTGCACTCATCTCACACGCTAGTAAAGTAATGCTCAAAATTCTCCAAGCCAGGTTTCAGCAATACGTGAACCGTGAACTTCCAGATAGGCAAGTTGGTTTTAGAAAAGGCAGAGGAACCAGAGATCAAATTGCCAACATCCGCTCGATCATCGAAAAAGCAAGAGAGTTCCAGAAAAACATCTATGTCTGCTTTACTGACTACGCCAAAACCTTTGACTGTGTGGATCACAATAAACTGTGGAAAATTCTGAAAGAGATGGGCATACCAGACCACCTGACCTGCCTCTTGAGAAACCTGTATGCAGGTCAGGAAGCAACAGAACTGGACATGGAGCAACAGACTGGTTCCAAATAGGAAAGGAGTACGTCAAGGCTATATATTGTCACCTTGCTTGTTTAACTTATATGCAGAGTACATCATGAGAAATGCTGGGCGGGAGGAAGCACAAGCTGGAATCAAGATTGCCCGGAGAAACATCAATAACCTCAGATATGCAGATGACATCACCCTTATGGCAGAAAGTGAAGAGGAACTAAAGAGCCTCTTGATGAAAGTGAAAGAGGAGAGTGAAAAAGTTGGCTTAAAGCTCAACATTCAGAAAACTAAGATCATGGCATCTGGTCCCATCACTTCATGGGAAATAGATGGGGAAACAGTGTCAGACTTTATTTTTTTGGGCTCCAAAATCACTGCAGATGGTGACTGCAGCCATGAAATTAAAAGATGCTTACTCCTTGGAAGGAAAGTTATTACCAACCTAGGTAGCATATTAAAAAGGAGAGACATTACTTTGCCAACAACAAAGGTCCGTGTAGTCAAGGCTATGGTTTTTCCAGTGGTCATGTATGGATGTGAGAGTTGGACTATAAAGAAAGCTGAGCATGGAAGAATTGATGCTTTTGAACTGTGGTGTTGGAGAAGACTCTTCAGAGTCCCTTGGACTGCAAGGAGATCCAACCAGTCCATCCTAAAGGAGATCAGTCCTGGGTGTTCTTTGGAAGGACTGATGCTGAAGCTGAAACTCCGGTACTTTGGCCACCTCATGGGAAGAGTTGAGTCACTGGAAAAGACCCTGATGCTGGGAGGGATTGGAGGCAGGAGGAGAAGGGGACGACAGAGGATGAGATGGCTGGATAGCATCACTGACTCGATGGACATGAGTTTGAGTAAGTTCCAGGAGTTGGTGTTGGACAGGGAGGCCTGGTGTGCTGCGATTCATGGGGTCGCAAAGAGTCAGACACGACTAAGCGACTGAACTGAACTGATGCTAAATATTTGATCAAGTTCATAAGTGGGACAAATGCTAAAAACAGGTGTGCAGTGGCTAGAAACATATTTTAGGAACAAAAATTTCACTGGAAGACTATTCCAATTGGTGTTTATGGATCTAAAAATGAAAATGTTTTGAATTATGAAGCAAAGATGGCTATCGTCTCTCAATTTTTCTTTTTTTGCCACACCATGCGAGATCGTTCCATGACCAGGGACTGAACTTGGGCCCTCAGCAGTGAAAGTGCAAAATCCTGACCACTGGACTGCCAGGGAATTCCCTCAAACATTTCTATAAGTACTGCATTTATGGATGTTGCAAGTGCAAGCAGCAGAAGTAATGATACGCTGGAACCTGTTAGAGATGAACCTGAAATCTGGCGTCACTATCAGTATGCTCCAGGTAATGCACCTCAACGGAGCAACTGGTCACACTAAAAAGAATGTTGCTCATTTCAGTGTGTGCACCTTCAGAACTCATGAAAACAAAGAATAAAAATTTAGGTCAGCTATATTTAAATTCTTATTAAATTAAAAATTGGTCTCTTGGAGTGACATGGTAAATGGGGATGACTATTTTCCCCTGTGTGCTCAGGGTTAAGACAGTTCTTTGCCTAAGATGAACAGTTAGTGCCAAGTATTACAACTCTAATATCTTTGAAAAAAGCTAGACTATAATTTTTATAGGAAAAAAAACATTTCTATGAATTAAAAACTGCTTGCGTAGGTCTATAAAGAAATCAGGGTTATGACTTTAAGAACATGGGGGCTTCTGTGGTTGCTCAGTGATAAAGAATCTGCCTGCCGAAGATACGAGTTCAAATCCCTGATCTGGGAAGATCCCACATGCTGCAGAGCAACTAGGCCTGGGCACCGCAACTACTGAGCTGTGCTCTAGAACCCGGGGGCTGCAGCTCCTGAGACCTATGTGCCCTGGAGCCCGTGCTCGGCAACAAGAGAACCCACCGCGAGGAGAAGCCCATAGACGACAACCAGAGAACAGCCCCCGCTCTCCGCAACTAGAGAAAAGCTCCTACAACAGGGAGACCCAGCACACCGGGAAGAAATAAAATGGAAACAACACTTGGAGAACACAGTGGTTGTGAAATCACAGCTACAAGCACCACCACCTGCCCCATCTGAGGCCTCGTTCCCTTTACCTGACCAGCTGCTGCTGTTTCCACTCTTCAATGCGCTTCTGTGCAGTGGATTCTCGGTCCTCTTCGCTGGAACTAGAGTTTTCCTCCTCATCTAACTCACGCTGGATACTCTGCCACTTCTTTACCAGAGATGGCATTTTGGTTTTACTTTTCTTTGCCTGTAACAAAGGTTAAAGGTCAGAAGGAATATAATACATAAAACAAGACAACAAGTCCCTCACATGATATCAAGATCTCTTCCTTAGTTCTAAGGAGTATGTGAACTTCAAAATTAACCAAACACAAGTACCATTCTAAATTTTTGCCAAAAATAACTGTAAATGGGATATTTTTTTCCTTAAGAAAACAAAGACAAACTATTTTAGTCAGAGGATAATTACAACATTGTGATGGTTTTTGCCATACGTCAACATGAACTGGCCATAGGTATACACGTGTCCCCTCCTTCTGTAAATGGGGTACTTTATGAAATCAGGTCAGAAAAATCTTCTTTAGCCTTATTCTATGGAATTCAAAACTTTTGCTTTTATCTGCTCAGAATTACAATGTACCCTTTTATGAGTTTAAATGGATGTAGTGTTCTCATCAAGTGAAACAAAGTGCTCAGAAACAAATAATCAACTTTTCTGGAAAGAGCAACAGAGTCAAACGTGACTACTAAATATGAAAAAAAGCAAAGAGGAGTATTAAAACATTAATTATCAGATCAGTTCTAAGAGAAGATACTACACACAGTTCAGTTTTGTCCTATTAGCTTACCTTCAGTTTCTAAATTGCCTATAATAAACACAGAATCTCACAGTTAAGAAAAAAGCCTTGTGATATTTGATATATATACAATATGGCTTGCTCTATCACTACCTTCAGAGTTCTGATCAATGGCACTCTAGCAAAGATGCCTTCTCTGACCACACTATATGAAACACTACCGCCTCCCAAAGCCCACTCACTTTCAGTCCTCTGACACTTTTTTCTTCATTACATTTTTAAACGTTGAACATATATTTGCTTATCTGTTTCTACAACCCAGTTGCCCCCTACCCTCTCCAAGCCCACCAGAAAAGCTCCACAAAAGCAGAGATTTTGTTAGTTACTGAATATGAAGCTCTTGAGAGAGTGCTTAACAGATAGTATGTATTCAAAAATAAACCTAATATTTGTGATTAGTTCTTTGAATTTAGAGAAACATTACATTAGACACTGATAAGAACTAACTCTCATCCCTGTGTTTCTGAAGACTTGGCCGAGCCACACTCTAAGTGTGACAAGCAGGCCCTCGAGAGGCCGGTATGAGGCAGTGCTGTGCTCTTAGAGGTCCACAGACAGTGGCCCAAGCTGTTTTCCCAGCCTGCAGTTAGAACAAACACACTCCGTGATTAACCACCCCAAAGAGTTAGGAAAACAAGCTTAATCTTCTCAGTCTTTTAAAATTACTTGGCTCCCTGGATCAATACCCTATTCTGACTGTCAATAACAGGTTTTTAACCTTCTGGGGAAATGCCCATGTAAAATGCTTAAGCCTTCTGCTCCACACACTTTCCCACATTCCATTCTGTTATTTCACCTGTGGTTCAATCTGACCCACTGCATACACACCCTTCCAGTAAGCTCCAAACACAACCTATTCTGGGTTAGAGTGCAACCAACTGAGTAAAAAGTAGTAAGAATAACGGTCACTATGCATAGAGCGCTCACTGCAGTACAACCTCTCACCATATTTCTGCAAATATGATTAGAAATAACACAGATCTGGGTAGAGTCATTGTGGTTTCATTTTGACTTCCACACAATTTTGGAAATTCGAAGTGTATTTGATTCGTATCTGTCATGAGAAAATAAGTTATGTTTTAGAAGTCAAGCATTCATTGTTTGTCATGTTCAAAACCACGGATCCAGAGCTGCACTGGCTGTTTGAACACATTTTTAATAGGGGAACCTTGTAGTCAGAGGAAAAGATTAAATGGCTAGAAGTTCTTTTTTTCTAGTAAACTGTAGAGCAAAAAGATTGAAAAAATATATAGGTCTCAGATATTCTTGAAATCAGGTATTTCAAGTAAGTACATATCTTGCATTTTAAAAAATGGCCTGTAACACCAAAGAGATAAAGCCCTGCTTTCAAATAAGTTCATAAAAATGACATGTTAACACAGATACCAGATTTTCGAAACTATTATTTAGGGACTTCCCTGATGGTCCGGTGGTTGGGAATCTGCTGAGGAATGCAGGGGACACAGGTTTGATCCCACATGCTGTGGGCAACTGGGCCCGCGTGCTGCAACTACTGATCTCACACGCCACAGTGGAGACCGCATGTGCCGCAACTGAGACCAAAGCGGCCAAATAAAAAGTAAACGTATTTTTTAAAAGCTATTATTTATATGACCATAAGAGCGTGACTGTCTAAAAAATTACTTGAGTGAATAGAGGTGGAGATGATTATCTCTCTTGGAAGACGGAAGGATGAGCGGTAAGGAAGGCTTCACAAGAGAAATGATTCCTGAGCACTGAACATTCTAACCTTGATTATGTAAAGAATGAACAGTAGTGGGACTGGTAAACAAAGACGAGACTTGTAGGTGGTCAACAGTATGCTGGCTTGGGAGGACTGCATGTGGTACAGTTAGTTGGACAACAATCTATTCAAGACATTACCCTGTCACTGTTGATTTTTTATAACACTTCATTTTCAGATAATTTCTGGAACCATGGTACCAGCTTGGAAAAGTGGGTCAATCCAGAAATACTCTATTTTTGTGTAAGTCAAACTTCTTCAAGAAGGTCCCTTGAACCATGTAAAGCAAAGAATTTGCCCCACTGACGCCTGGAGAAAAGACGACAGCTGAGACAGTGGAGCAGCAGCACTGGGAAGGAAAAAGCTGATGAGAAAGTTTCTTTAGATGATTTAGGGAATTCAGAGGGTCCGTGAGGGTGGTGTCAGAAAGCTGGCAGACTATGAAGCGCCAAGCTCTTGCTTATCCCATGGAAACATTATATAAACAAATAAGAAGCGGACTAAAATGGTTTTGTGGGAAATCTAGCAACCAGTCAAAGATCTGCAGCAACTAAGAGAACAGCCAGTCGAGAAAACCTGCAGTAAGAACAGCAGGAAGCTTTGTGGCATATTTGCTTGCCCTTGTTCCAGCATGCTCTCCCCAGTGTGGATGGAGCAAAATGGTCCAATTCTCAGTTCCCTCCTTCCAGATGGAAGGAAGTAAGTGGGACGTCTGAAATGTTCTAGACTGTGGTTGCCTTAGGGACTGGTTTCAGTGTTGTCCGACTTCAAGGTCAGCCAGGACTGGTGGTATATTTTGGATCGCGGGTTAGAACCCATGGGAGGCAGTAGCAGGAGGCGCGGCCTGTGAAAACCACATGGGACAAGTCATCTGGACAGTTAGGGGCAAAAGCCTCTGTGCAGAGGATACAACAGAACATAAAAAGCTCATAGAAGTGTGAAATCCTTAGGGAAATTAAAAGTAAACATGCAAGAGGAATGGAGGGAAAAAAAAAAAAACAACCACATACAAGTCCATATCCAGGGAACATATATGCCTAGAAAAGGCCTGAAAAGATTTTTGTACCTTCATGCTGAGTGCATTGATGAAGGATGCAAATGCAAGATGCTGAACATACTCACTAGAGAAACAGAAATCAAAACCACAATGAGATCCCGCTTCATACCTGCCAGGACTGCTATGGTAACTTTCAGAAAATGGCAAGTAACTAGTGTTGGTGAGCCGCTGGAGACATTAGTGCCCCTCAACACTGCTGGTGGTAATGTAAAATGGCTCAGTCACTGCAGGAGAATGGTTCCTCCAAGAGTTACCAACAGAATTACCACGTGCTCCAGCAATTTCACTTCTACTAAATACACACACACACACCCCGCCCCCACCCAAAAGAAATGGAACAAGCACTCAAAGTGCATGTACTAAGACACATATTTACACAACAAAGAGGTATAAATCAACCCAAAGGTCCATCAAAGGATGGATGGATAAGCAAACTGTGGTACTCACACACAGCAGAACATTATTCAGCCATAAAAAGAACAAAGTACTGATAAAAGCTACAACTGGATGAACCCGGAAAACACTGTGCCAAGTGAAGGAAGCCAGACGCTGAAGCTCACGCACGCACCACTGCAGAGTGGGTAACCTGCTGGAGACGGAAAGCTGACCGGCAGGCCCCCTGAGGCCAGGGGAAGGGGTACTGAGGCGTGGCTGCCTGGTGGGTACAGGCGCTCTCTTCTGGAGTGATGAAAATGTTACGTAACTAGCGAGGGCGGTGGTTGCACCACAACGTGAACATACTAAATGCTACTGGATTTAAACTTTAAACATCACCTCAACAGAACAAAATCTTTAAATAAAAACTTAAAGAGCTATGTACTCTACCTTATCTTTCTTTCCTTTCTTGGTCTTCTCCGATGGTGGCATTTTGGGAGCTGGTGGAGGTGGAGGAGGAGGAGGGGGAGGAGGCAGAGGGGGAGGTGGCTCGATAATGGCAGTGGTGGGCACAGCAGCTCGGGCCTGGACCGGCTGCAGCGTGGGAGTGGTCACTGCCAGCGGCACAGAACACTCAGCATAGCCCATCAGCGCAGAAGCCGACGCCAGGCCCAGGTAATTTGGCTGCAGGCTCACTCCTCTGGCCTGATGGCCCATCCCTGTTGCTGGATGGCTAGCTGCTATTGCTTGGTGTCCAACCCCTGCCGCCTGCTGACCTAACACAGGAAAAATAAAATGAAACTATAAAAAGGATATTGTGACAAAGTCAAAAACAAGCAAAGAAGGAAAAGGAAAGGGGGAGTTAGATTATCTACAAAATGATTCCAATGTACCTTCCCCCTTCAGAAAAACCAAAACAAAAACTAGTCACATTTTCTGGTGGCAAAACATGAATTTCTGAATGTTTTAGCATTAAGGTACTTAACATCAAAATCACTGTTATGTAAATGCACAGAAAATAATCTGGAAGGATGGATGTCAAACTGTTAACAGTGGTTTTCAGTAACTGAAAGAAATGGCATATAAACAGTCTTTGCAACGTGAAGTCTTTAATTTATGACATCTAGTTCTGGAAACAAAATACACCGATGAAAACACAGTTTAACCACAGTGCTGACCTGTAGCTACAGGTGACTGGCTGTAGAGGACCGGAGAACTACCAATGGTGGCTGACCGCTGAACTACTACGGTACTCATCTCTGTAGCTTTCCTCTTTATTGCTTTAGTGGAAGGAGAACTAGAGATGGTAGAATCGGCTGAACTCTGAAACGAAGAGATTCTAGTCAGTGGCTAAAGGCCCTGGTTAAGTAACTTCTTCTGAAAGAAAACGTATCAATCACGCCCCAGTGCCCCAAACTTTTCCGAATGCCAAGCGGCGGTCCTCACCTGGCTGGTGATGACTGTGGCCTGTGCCGCGGGTTTCAGTGGAGTGTCCTCCTCCGTGCCTGGAGCAGGCGGCTCCTCACTCCCCTCGTCTTCCATCTCCACCTCCTGGATCTCACCATCTTCCACGGGCGGAGGAGGGGGAGGAGGGGGGGGAGGAGGGGACTCGGGGGGCGGCGGCGGAGGGGGCGGCATCTCCAGAGGTAACGGAGGCTGCAGCACAGGCACATTTGACTGAAGGACAGTCCAGAATGGAGTGAGTGGCATGAGTGATGAAGAAGATACTTGGCCGGAAAAGGACTCTTTACAAAGAGAACCTATGAAAACAAACAGGAATCAGGGAAACAGCAAGACTAAATCTCCCATGAACTGACGCTGACACATGTCCCCCAGACATCTGTTCTATGCTGATGTCACTGAAATATTAAACTCACTTCAAAAATGACTTCCAAGGAAAGATAAATTCATAGACTCTACAGTTAGCTCTTGCCCAAGCTGTGTTACACTAGTCTTGTTTTCTGGGTCCAGATTTATGGCTGAGTAAATGAGGCACATCACATTAACTCAAGGAGAAAATCAAATCATCTGAACCGGAAGTTCTTTATTTCAAAGATACACAACTAGAGAAGGGAGTATTCTGGGTCTTCTTTATCTCAAAAGTGAAAAAGTGAGTGAATGATGTGCATTTGCAATATTAATTCCACATATTTTATTTTTAGTGAGCTAGGTAAGTGATTAAGGATTACCTAGAGAAGCACCCATTCAAAACACTCACACAAATTCTACCCATTTCAATTAATCTGGGTTTATACTAAGCTTAAAAAAATCCATCTGCAAGGTGATATTGTCAACCCTATCATTCCTTCACATCTTTGTGTGAACTACTCATTTGCTAAATCACAGCAACAAATCCGGGAGGGTAATTTTTTATTTCAGTGATGATAAAGGGGAAATTAGAGAGAATGAATTTTCAAGGTAAATGATGATTAATAATAAATATAACCCAGAAAAGAGTTGTCTGAAGATGTGGAGAATTTGAAATTGCTGCTGAATAAATGAGAGCTAAGGAGCTGCAAGGTTTGCTTTCCTCAAAAACTGCAAAAGTCATAGCTAATTACTGTCCCTTCTCTGCCGGGAAAGCTTTAAAGATTAGAGAAAATAGGAAGATATACTTACTTGTAGCCTTCCCCATCCCTCTTTATCGTCAATAGGGAAGTTTCACATTATTTGGGACTATTAGATATATATCCCAGGAATGCTGAAGGGGATTTTCTCCCTAAAAATCATAGAATTTAGGAGTAGAAGAGACATGAGAAATCATCTAGTTTAACCCTCTCTCTTTAAAGGTAATGAAACCCAGGAGGGAAATGACTTGCCCAAGAACACACCGCTCTGTGGCCAGGTCTGCCCCCTAATCTAGTGTTACTTTTTCTGCTAACGCTGTATGGCTTACGTGCGGGATCTCAGTTTCTCCACCAGGAACTGAACCCAGGCCGCAGCCGTTAAAGAGCCCAGTACCCTGAACACTGGGCCACCAGGGAACTCCCTACTGCTCTCGTGGAGCAGAGGCCCAGAGGCCGTCACCTGTCAAATGTCACGGTCAAAGCAGCAGATTAAATAAGGACTCTATCGTAAAAGGCTCCAGAATAAAGATAAGGCCTTTTACCTTACTCTGCACAAAATACACCACACTGGCACTCAACAACGTAAAACTAAACCCACTGTGAACCACCAGGCTTTTAGACCAGCTTCAGTTTTTATGGAACAGATACATTATGTAAAAGACTTCAAGAACATGATTCACATGAATTCACATAATCATTAAGAAATTGCTTACTACCAAGGAAAAGGGAACTGAAAAAATTCACCAGAAAACAAGACTGCAGTTTTCTAGCTACAAGACTTCAAAGGTCTCGTTAACCTTTACATTGTGCTGTATCTAACACAAATGTTTACACTAACTTTTAGACAGTCTCAGTATGGGCAAGCAGTCTACTACATTAGAGTACATCAAGATTACATAAGAACTAAGGTAATAAACACGGAATTATAGCTTATTAAACTTCCTTTTACTAAACCAACCACAAGATGTGGTAGGTAAATAAATGTGTCAGATTTACATATGAGTAGGTTTCTCATCTAGAAGCATAATGCAGCACTGATACTTCTATGATGGTGAAAGTGCTATGTAGAGGAAATCAAGGAAACACAGCACGTTTAAGATGAACAACGTGGCTTACAACCTTCAGCAAAGTTTTAATCAGCAATAACTGAACTCTGCGTAAATATGAGACACACTAGACTGGATAAATTTAGATCACACAAGGAGCACTTTTACAGTTAATGCTTGAATCCTAAACTAAGTTTACTCAAAACATAAAAACTGTGTTTTAACATTGATAATTATCTTCTTTAGCTTAAATATAAAAACTTCCAAGAAATGCTAGTTTGAATATCCATGAATGTCATATTACATAATGCCTCTCTTCATTTTTAAATTTAACCCAGTAGGCGTACTTGCCATTTACGAGAACATTAAGTCTGAAGTCCAAGGAGACATTAACATGGTATATACGTAGCTTTCAGGCTTCCCTGATGGCTCAGAATTCGCCTACAATGCAGGAGACCCAGGTTCGATCCCTGGGTCAGGAAGCACCCTGGAGAAGGGAATGGCAACCCACTCCAGTATTCTTGCCTGGAGAATCCCATGGACAGAGGAGCCTGGCGGGACACAATCCATGGGGTCCCAAAGAGTCGGACAAGACTGAGCAACTAATACTTCACTTCATTAAACTTTTAAAGTATTAAGCTAAAAGACAGAATCCTGTGGGGATACAAATTTTTAAATCCCCAAGAACATATGTTTTTCTATGCATCTTCATTTCTATATAAACAGAAGCAATCTTGCTTTCTTACAAAGGCAGGCTTCCTTTATTGTTTTCCTATATTTCCCTGAAAAGTATTACTGCTTAGTATTTTGAGGCAAGAGGGCAGTTTATCAGTTTAAATCAAGAAGCTATTATACAAATAATAGGTCCATGGAGACTTTTTGGTTAAGCAGCAGCAACCTGCTTTAACCTGACAAAAGCCCAACACTCAAATATGTTGGATACCCTGAAATTGGCTTATCTTGGATATATAATGTCAAGTTCAAACATGGAACAATGAAGGATTAAAAATGAGCAGAACTGTGAATCTTCCTTACTCCTCAGTGGAGTTTTTCTACATTAAAAGATGATTTTAAGCACTGTTGGGCTGACAGAAAGCGTACATTATCAACTTTGTTAACAGGCTTAAAATAATGATTGGCACTGCTCTCCAATTCCAAAGACCTCAGTACAAGACTTGGATTTTATTTAGATCACGTTTTTCATATGGTTTTAGTAGTTCCTAATCAAGAGACTGAGAATATATTCAACAGAATAATATAAGCTGTTTAACCAGTGGCATTTTCCTTGACCAGATAGTAGCCAACTGTGTGTGTCATCAACAAAGGGAGAAAAAAGTATTTAACTCTAATGTGTTCACACAACACTTAGCACTGGCAATTCTAGAATATTCAGCTTTGGAATACATACAAAAGGACATTAAACAGTGGTCAAGAAAAGAATCACCAAACCAGAAACACCATCAAATCTCTTCAGTTCACTAACTACTAAAAAGTAAAAAAAGAAAACCAAGTTACTAGACATATCTATCATTGCTACCCAAAGAATGAAGAAGTAATCTAAAGAAAATCTCGTCATGAAAAGGTACACCTTGTAACAAGACATTTTTTCCCCCTGAAATATGAAGTAGAATACCACTTTTTTTCCAATGTTCTAAAATTATCACTGCTGTCATTCATGTCTTTTTACCTTGAGTGACTTGACAGGGATTCTCAGGATTCTTAGCTTACTTAAGTTAAGAAAACCACTGGTACATGCCCAGTTTCATCTGGCATACAATCAGAACTCTTCTACTGGGACTGGGGAGCCAGCAGACTATAAAAACATCATTTTTGATAGGCAGAGGACATGAGAATACAGCTTTTTACTCCCCATCTTACAAAAAATTTTTATCCTCAAAAGTTTAAGACTTAATCAGTTATATACATATTTTTCATATTCTTTTCCATCATAGGTTATTACAAAATAGCAAATACAGTTCCCCAAAGTTTATGACTTTAGAAACCATTCCATACACTCTTACCTTAATATGATAGCATTTAAACAAATATCTAAGTTTTTCAGATCAAAAGGTTGTTTGTTCACCACAGTCTTGACTATACTTCATTTACTACTTAATTTTTGTCATTCCAAGAAAGATGGACTTACAGGGAAAAAAAAGTGTCTTTTCCCATAATGTGTAAATCAAGTGATGGCTCCTCAGATTCTCAGAGTAACCGAGAAACTATTAGTCTTTCTTTTTAAAATTTGTATAACCAAACTGACGTTCCTTAAGAGTACTTTAACTGGACTGAGCCACCTTGATTATTTTATCCTAGAATAGATGACTTGCAACGATCAATTATTTTGCTTCTCTGAAACAAGCATGGTCCTAGTTTCACAGTGTTTATTCACATCACTTTGGTTTGTAACAAACATACTTCCTAGGAGACTAGTGGAGTAGAAATATGAGGTTGCAAAACCAACAGACTAAATATTTTATAAAAAGGCAGAACATATCTCTTATTACTCCACATAAACACTGACAATTTAAATATCCAATTCCTTACCACTAATTAGAATTCCTGTTATTGGAAATCCACAGCTGTCTGTGGCATGACAGAATAGTTATAGAATTTTAAAGTCACAATACACTGGCTCATAATTTTATTTTTTAGCAGAGTATGGTATCAATAATATGCTTATTTCCGACTAACACTACCTTTAGTATCTCAGTATAAACCCTGTGCTAATTTAGTTAGAAATTCACGACTATATTTTCTTCTTTTATATGTTAAGTCTTTCTTTTCCCCTCTACAATCATCTCTCTCCAGTTAATACCAGGTACATTGTCCCACCTGTGGAATTCTCAGAAGATTCTGCAGAATTTGAATCAGTGCCAGTTTTGTCTTTCAAGCTCTGCTTAGGAAGAGTCTCGTCTCTACTTTCTTGGGCGTGGCTTTCTTCCTCTTCCTCCTCACCATCTGGGAACTCCCACTGAGACTCGCCCGACTGTTCGTTTACATAGAAATATCGTCTATGATCCCTAAATTACAAGAAAGAAAACACATGTTTTAAGACCCGTTTTCCTACAAAGACACTTCCATTTGGTCCTGTCCCAGGACAGCAGTCTGCTCTCACAGGGACGAACCGCTTCTTAATGGACTGCTATTCACAAAGGCAACAAAGAGCTTTGACAACTGAGGATGGAGAACCAGGGATAACTCAAAGCTATTTGCACTGCCAGCAGCTCTGTGAATACAGCCCTGAACCCTCTTACTCCAACAGATGACTGAGAAAAACACCTCTCACATGTTGGGTTTTTTTTTGTTTTTGTTTTGTTTTTTTGCCAATGCTTAACAGGATTTTCAAGTTTCATTAGTGAAGGGACTCAATCTCCTAGAACACTAAGTTCCCTTCCAAAGAAGAGAACAACGAAGTTTGCGAAAGGTGACTCTTCCCCTCTTGAACCGTGGAATTCACATTTCATACTCTTGATATCAAACACAGTGAAAGCTAAAGAGAGGGAGAGGATCTGGGAGCTGAAAAATAAAAGAGCAAAGATTTCAAATAACGAAAAAAAAAAAATCAAGAAAAGCCAAATATAAAAAGAAATGTTTTCATCTGACCTGCTGGCAGAAGATAGTAATCTTGTTCTTCATTCACATCTTCAGCCACGAAGCTTTCCTTAACTTCACCGAGGTTAATCAGGAGTAGTTGCTTCCAGAGGTCCTGTAAAGCGCACAGAGCTCTCGCATGCGCTTAACCCCCAAGCCCGCCCTACTCCGTGCAACAACGCTCTGGAGTAAAAACCAGCGTGGTCCATCTTGGGAAAAAATCCGTTACACGGCACACTGTGCACACTGCGTTTGTCTCTCCGCCGTGTGGCTGGCCCACGCTCTGGGCGTGCTCGCGGGGCTCTGCCTGCCCAGCACCGCTAAGGCCGCTGCTCGCAAGTCTCCAGACAGGCTGTCAGGTCGTCAGGTGGTGGTGATCACAAATCAAGTCTGAGATGTCAAAGGTGAAAGGTGAAAAGGGGAGAAGAGTGCGTACCTGTCCCAGTGGCAGGACCAGCCTTTAGGAGTGGCGTTTATTTCATATTGTTTTAGCTGTTCTGCGGCATCCTGAAGTTTTCGTTTAAGGTAGTTTCCATTAAGAGCCCCTTCCCGCCAGTCCGCAATCCGAGTCTAAAATCAAAGAGCAGGTAGGTTAGAGACATTCTTATGTCAAAAGGAAGAGGAAAGGAACTTAAGTCTTCTGGTTCATGACTATATACTCTGGCAGGAGAACAGAACAAAGAGGAGGAGAAATCCCATCCTAATTTCATAAAAAGTCTTGTTTGCTCTGTAGAGTTCTGAAAAATGAGACTGGAACCCAATACAGCCAAAGCTCCAACATCTGTGAAAATGAGTAGCAGTAGTTTTGTTTTTCCCTGTGAACTATATTAAAATAGTTCCCCAGTAACTTTATGTTTTGGGTAGATACTTTATTCAATTAAGTAATGTAATAAATAAATAAATTGGGCTTCCCAGGTGGTGTTGGTGGTTAAAAGAAAAAAAAAGTTCTGCAGGGGAACGCAGGAGATTTAAAAAACGTGGGTTTGATCCCTGGGTCGGGAAGCTCCCCTGGAGAGGGAAATGGCAACCCACTGCAGTCTTCTTGTCCGGAAAAATCCATGGACAAAGGAGACTGGTGGCGGGCTACAGTCCATGGGGCCACAGAGAGTCAGACACAACCGAGCACGCACGTTATGATTAATCAGAATTAAAGGTTTAGTTTTTAGGGAAATCAGCCAACTTCCTATAGGAATTCCTTACCTAATCCTAACCTGCCACTTACTGTAAAGTACAGAGGTTACACACAGGGTTCGGAACTTCTGTTTAGGTAAGTCTACGGGAACTCCCTGGCAATTCAGCAGTTATGACTCCTCTTCTTCACTGCCGAGGGCCTGGGTTTGACCCCTGGACGGGGAACTAAGATCCCACAGGCCTCAGGGAGAGGCCAAATAAAAAAAAAAGTCTATAATGCTTTAATACTTAAAAAGTACACTCAATATTATGGGGGTCTCATCATTATGAATAGAATTTTAGTTTCTTACAAAAAAAAATTAGAATACACGCCTATTGAAGGGAGTTAAGTATCATCCTTACACACAAACTCTCAGTTATTTATTTCCATGATTATGTTTTGCTTTGGCTAAGACAGTTTTTGGCTATTCAAATATTTATCAAGATTAATAACTTAAATTTAGGCTTGAAACATAAATAAGACAGATTCCTCACACAAAAAGCATTTCATCCAAACACTGACTGTTTATATTAAGAATGGCTCAGTTACCTCAGTTTGTAAAAGCAGCACGTGAAAGTTGGAGATGGACTGCCTATTAATGCCTAAAAACTCAAATTTACTTGTCAGGGTGTTGGCCAGTTCTCCAATCTGAAACTGTAATGCAGGAAAGAAAGTAAAAATTAAGCGTCAGAATATTTTAAGTAAAGTCTTTCATTGTTCATTACATATACTACAAAAATGGATCTGCCTATTACGCCTTTCTCACATACTACAACCAGTTACGTAGAAGATAAAATCCTAACTTATAGTAAAATAATTCACATAAAATTTATGTGAAGAGAGAAAGAATAAATAATAATGCAAGGTCTAGAGAAGCTGGATGCACTATCTACTTTGAAACAATACGGAATTTGAAGAGATCCTAAATGACATGACTCCTCCATATTGTCCAAACCATCACTCATCCATTACTGCTTATACTAGCCATACACTGAACAAAACGAATTCTCCCAATTCTACCTGCACAGTTGTACACTAGCTGGTGACTAGATAAACTTTTTAAAGTTAAAACAATAGGCAAAGTGGTTTTTCCAAAAGACCACACTTAAAGAGCCACATACTAACTTGGTCCAATTCTTCTCATCACATTAGGAACAGAAAAGAAAATGGAACCAAACACGCCTTTCGTGTAAGGGCAAGTATTGGGTTGGTCACAAAGTTCGTTCTGGTTTTTCCGTAAGCTATTATAGAAAAATCTGAATGAACTTTTTGGCCAACCCAATAGTTCACGCAGGTTAAATTTTTATTTAAATTCGTGCCTTTAGTTTCTTTTAATGCTTCCAAACTATACAGGCCTATATTTGATAAGCTACTGCTTTCCAATGGAGACTTACTTATAAAGTAGTTAAGCATTTAGAATTTATTTTTAGATTTCCCTACATCAAGTCAGTCTCCTTATTTCAGCCTTAAATATAACCTTTTCACTCAACCAAATACATGATTTCTATTTAAAGACAGCAAAGATTACTTTTTTACTACTTCCCAGAAGAAAAGTTTACTACTTTCTAGAAAAAAAAGTAGTCAGCCTATGTAAAACGGTCGGCCAATTAAAAATATTATTTGTCACGTTGCATTAAGTAATGCACCTACTTTCAAGTCCTGTTCCTCTTCTACTTTAGGCACTGTCTGTACTTTTAACTTTTCTGGAGATTCTTCTGCTTCCATCTCTTTGTCTGAGTTTTCATCTGTTTTTTCTGAATTTTCAGCACCAACTGCTACAAGAGAAAATATGTGAAATTAAATCAAAATGACGGGGAGGGGGGGATCGGGATGGGGAACACATGTAAATCCATGGCTGACTCATGTCAACGTATGACAAAAACCACTACAATAAAGTAATTAGCCTCCAACTAATAAAAATAAATGGGAAAAAAAAATAAAAAAATAAATCAAAAGGACCATAAACCAAAAGGTCTTACTCTACAGTGCAGGGGATTATATTCCATATCCTGTGATAAACCATAATGGAAAATATTAAGGGAAAAAAAAATAATGTCTACATATATATAACTGAGTCACTTTCCTGAATAGGAGAGGCTGACACAAAACTGTACATCAACTATGTTTCAAAAAAATGTAGAAAAAAAAAAAAAACTCCACCAGACCAGTACTAAGAGTCCCAAATATACTTTGTTACCCCTAAAGCAGAGATATCTGAAGGTTATTAGTGATCTCCTTTGCCTATGTTTTCCTCACATGTTAAGGAAGCCCTAATGACTTACCAACCTACTGTCTTTATAAAGCCAAAAAAAAAAATTATTCCTTTATAGCAGGGGTCCCCTATCTTGAGGGTCTAATGCCTGATGATCTGAGGTGGAGCTGATGCTAATAGTAATAAAGTACACAATAAATATAACTTGCTTGAATCATCCCGAAACCATTCCTCGCCCTCCCCGCCCCCAACTGGGTACAAGAAAAAATTGTCTTCCACAAAACAGTCCCTGGTGCCAAAAAAGTTGGGGACCACTGCTTTATAATCACATTTCTTAAAATATATCTACATATAGGATTTATGTGTTTTATCACATTACCCAGAAGTTTATTAATCTTTTCTGAACTTTTTATTTTTCGGTCACACCGAGTGGCTTGCGGGATGTTAACTTCCTGACCAAGGATCAAAGCTGTGGTCTCCTGCAGCGCAAGTGCAGAGTCCTAACCACTGCACCACCAGGGAAACTCCTAATCTTCAAAACCTCATGGCTTCAATTACTTATGAAAGCTAGATATCAAACCTGGAATATGTGAGGATTCTTTATCAAGGGGGTTTTGATAAATAGGCTTTCAAAATCAGAGCAGCATATTAAGCTACCAAATAACTCCCTTCTTGGTTAACACCTGTAGGCAACCTTTATTGGACCTACTTATTCCTTTGGTTGGCGCAGTCTGTTGGCACTGGGAATCTCCAAAAGAGAACAGGTTTACCACATATTTAAATTGACTAAAAGTTCATAAAAGATATGAACTCTTTATGTTTGCTTAACACCTGCTTATCAAACTAACCCATATACTCAGTATAAATCAATCTCTCATGAGGATCACAGATAAAAAGAAAAAGAAAGAACAAATTTGAGTACCCTTTCTTAACTTCGGTTAGTCTTTGATCTAAAGAAGAAATGTGACTTTAACACCACTCTCAACAGCTTTCATAAAAAGTATGAAATTCTGTATTAAGTACTAAACCTTATCATACAATGGCCTTGTTCTTTTTATTTTATCATTAACATTCCTTCTGCATTTTCAAATTGCCAAAAACTAAATTTTTCTACTCTCCCATTGACTAGTTTCTAGTTTATTTATATATCAGATATCTTACATTTGATGACAGGTTTAAGAATTTAACAATTTCAAAGAATTGCTAGAGCTCTAAGATATGATTATTTTGGAGGGCAATTAGGCAGGATTTATCAAATTAAAATGCACATACCCCTTAGCCTAGCACTGCATAAAGACAGATGTCCTAAGATGTCTGCTTCACTACTGAGTGTTACAGATGTGTTCATTTAACTCTTCCCTAAGATGTCTGCTAAGCTTGATTTTAATTGTGAAGTATCGTCACTAACGAGTATAACATAAAGAACAGGAGCACTCCAGTAACCACAACCCAGCTTAACAGAAGACCGTCAGGAACACCTTGAAGCTCACTGTGCCGCTCTCCCATCATGCTCACACCAGACACACCCTGATGATGTTAATAAGCGCCTGTACTTTCATCAGGGGTAGATCCTGAAGCACAATAGTTTTGCTTCTTTTCCAATTTACACACATGGGAATTCTAACATATGTATTGTTTCTGATAATAATTCATGTTGATGCATGTAACAATGGACCATTCACTTTTGACTGCTATTCTGTATTCAATTTCAAAAATACATCACAATTTATCCACTATTCCTTAGATGGACATTTGAATGGCTTATACTTTTTAGGGATAATATAAATGCAGTATTACTTTTAACAGTGAAACGAGGATACAAATGGCGATCAATGCGGGAAGAGTTAAATGAACACATCTATAACACTCAGTAGTGAAAAACAATTTTCATGTTGTTTAACAATATGGTTAATCTCACCTATGTTAAAATTTACATATGCCCACTGTACACACACAATCACAAACACACATAAAAAATAAAAAGAGAAAGTCTAGAATATATGGAGACAAAAAATACAGAAAATGGACCTCAGAGTAGGGAATGAGAATAGTGAAAAGACGAAGGAGGGAAACGGGGCCTTTAGAATTCTACTTTATATTCTTCTGCATGGTTCACTGGAAAGAAAAATTCAAACAAGGATGTTTGCATTTATTTATTACCTATATATTTTTGCTTCTTATTATTTTTAAATCATAACCTATAAGGTATCTTCTGCTTGATACGCTCAACTAGGATTTTGGTGATTAAAACTAGTCAGTTCTGGTAACAGATTGGAAGAATGCAGCAGGTTCCCTCCTCTCTTTCCCTGAAGATAACTTGGGTCCTCAGGATAGTACCAAACTACCTTCACCTCCAACCAAAGACTGGCCAGCCTGGGGACACCCCCAGTGGTTCGGGGGCAGGTTCCATCCCTGGTCAGGGAACGGGGATCTCACATGCCCCGGGGGCGACCAAGCCCTCAGGCTGCAACTAGACAGCCCATGCGCCACAATGAAAGACCCCTCATGATGTGACAGAGACCGGAAGCAGTCAAAAAACAAAATTAAAAGAAAGATAACTGTATCAAGTGATTAAAACAAAAGGGAAGGAGGGACCCAATCTTGTCTTTTTTGTTTTTGAGGGAGAAGTTATTTCCAGTCAACGGCGATTGCACAACCCAATGGATTCCAGCCTCTTGAATTCTTACTGCTCCATTAGAGGTGGAGCAGGAAAAGGCATAAGTTTCCTTCCCCATATTTCCCTAAAAGGGTAGAAGTGCTATACCCTTCTATTTGCTCCAGAAGGAACAAAAAAAGGTAAGGAGGATTACTCCTCTAAATCTTTCAACTCTCAAGTTTAATTAAAGCACCAATTACCAGTTTCTCCATTTTCTGGAGTCTCTCGTCCAGTTTTGCTAGAACTCCGGCTGGTAGACTCTGGACTGGTTGCACGAACAAACATCTTCCATTTTCCTCTTTTAGACATAAGTCTACGCATTCCATCTTGAGATGCTGGCTGGCTTATATCAGAACATGGACTAGACCCTGACACACTACCATCTCCTTCCTCCAAGGCTCGCAATTCTGCCTACAACGAACATGAAAACAGAGTGTCATTAACTGTTTACCAACATTTATTTGTGAGTAGCAAGAATGACAGCCGTGAGTTTTTGGAATTCAAGTACTTTGTGGACAAGAAGTATCTCTTAATACATCTCTCCATCAGGACTGAGCATTAAGCTCCACATTCTTTCACTCCTCTTGCCCATGGCATTTTCCAGGGAAGAATACTGGAGTGGGTTGCCATGTCCTACTTCAGGCGATTCTCCCAACCCAGGGATCAAACCTGAGTCTCCTGCACTGGCAGGCAGACTCTTTACCGCTGGGCCACCTGGGAAGCCCAGCCGCTCGCCACAGTTTCAAATTCTTCAAAAGGGGGACGCTTCGAAGTTGTATTACTGTTACACCACTTGTTGAGACTCTGCTTCACGCTCAGGGCATCAGTAGATCAACTCCAGAGTTCAGGTTTCTATTTCATAGGCTTAAACATCTCTACATGAGAGGTCAAGAGAAAGAGCCCCCGCCCCCGCCAATGGCATAAATGGAGCACAATGATCCCAGAGTACGACAGTTCTCAAGGAAGAAAATGTATTTAACAAAAACACCAAAGACTTACTTTTTTCCTTTCCAAAACCAGCTCCAGCTCAAGGGTATCTTGTTCCTCTTCCTCTTCACTTTCTCCCGACTGAACAACACTGCAGAGATCCTCCTGAGTAGGGTCTTCCACACTGTCCAACGGGACTTCCTGTGGCTTTACTACCGCTGCTTCTTCTGTGGTACTTGCTTCTCTCTCTTCTGAAACTGGCTCTACTTCTTTACAAATTACTTTTCTTCTCCATCTCTCTTCTTCCTCTTTTATTCCCTCAGGCAGTAGAGGGGCAAGCAGTGATGCTGCCACCCCTTTCTTTTCCTCCTCATTATTTGAGAGAGCCTGAATGCCTTCATTTACTTCCTATAAAGAATAAAATCTCGCTTAACTTTCAAAGAAATTTCACCTGAATATACAGTTTGTTAACTGTTCACGCTAAAAATGACCATAATTTTCAGTCACTGAATATTCTTCAAAACCACTGACTCCCGTCAGATTAGTACATGTTTGTACTATTTTCCTTACATGTGTGTAATGGAAATAATGTTACTTTAGGAAGGCAGTATTATTGTTCTGGGTGGAACTCAAACATATCTTTTCTCCTCTGTATGTCAAAGGACTACTGAAAAACAGAAGCAGATTAAAATAAAATCCTAACTTTGTCAGTTCAACACGTAAGTGGATATATCTTCATCTTCCTCTTCTGTATGATGAGATAACTTCAAAAATATGCTGTGAAGGTGATTGAGAGATAAGTGAAATATTTCAAAAATGAAATGTGTGATTATATTTACTTCCTCCACTGGGATATTTACTCTACCTCCCTCTAGAGTTGTACAGATTATTTTATAAAAGCATTTCTTTTGGATACACCTCCCATCATTTAAAAATTCAAGATAAATTAAAATTCAACACACACACACACACACACACACACATTCTCTCTCTCTCTCACCATAATACAACCTACTTTTCTTAATGATGAGGCTATAAAAATGCTCGTTTCACTATCAGCCATTTTTAAGGTAGCCAATCTTTGTATTAAAGTTAAAAAAAAAAGTGGATTCCCCAAATCCCTGAAGCCCTCCCTGCCTGCTTAGCTGCTCCCATTTCCTTCACAATGACCCAAGGGACCTCTATAGCACCCTAAAGCTCCAGAAGAACCACTGAACTGGGGAACTGCTATAAATATCACACAATAAACAGAAAAAGATTAAGTAAAACATCAAGAAACAAAATGTATCCTGTTTCACATCTATGTTGCAAAATATTAACGGAAGGGTAATACACCTGTGACAAAGTAGCATTCAAGCTCTTCAGATTTGAAAATAAGCATCAGAGGTGAGCTACAACACTGACCTTTTTAACTTCTCGCTTGGCTATGACTGGTCCACTTTTACTACTGGAAACAGAAGTATTTTTCTCCTTAGCATACATGTCAGTATTTACCACAAAACTAGCTTCAGCACCTGTTACAGAACTAAAAGAAACATACTTAGCAAAAACAACAGAAGGCAAATATCAGCAAGAGATAAGGCTCTGATTTCCTTCTAGGTTAACTTCTTTTTCAAATCTGTTCTTACCTGGGCTGGTAATGTTGTAATCCTTGTACCTGAGTGGCAAGATACTGGGGTAATTCCCAAGTCACTTCATTTGTTTGTGTGTTCCAATAATAATAGCATCCTGTGTTCTCATCCCAGACCTCCTGCCAATCTCCCATCTCAATTCCAACTGGAAGAAAATGAAACAAATGTTAAGCAACAGGTACTTCTGCACAATTCTGACCTTGTATCTCAAGTCATAACCGTGTAACCAGGGTTTCTCAGCCTTAGCCCTGTTACCGGGCAGGACAGTTCTGTGCTGTGGGGGCAGTCCTGAGCAGCATTCAGCAGCATCCTGGCCCCAACCCATTGGATGCAGCGATGCTCCTCCCACCACCCTCCACTGTGACAAGCAAACCCTCTCCAGACACTGTTCAGTGTCCCCTGGGTGCGACTCCTCCCTCCTGAGCTGTCTTTGCAAACATGATTTAAAAAAGCAGTTTGATAGTTGAAAGATATATTGCAAACTCCAAAAGACTTTTAAAAATAATGGCTTTTATTATTTACAGAGTATAATCTGCCACTGGTTAAAAGGCAAACAATCATCTTCTGATAAAAACATAATCGAGCAGTTAGTTATTTTCCCAGTACTGTATTTAAAAAGCCAGAATTCTAAAGTCTGGGGCTAAGGTATATAGGCTTTCACCTTTGGGAGCCTCAATACCTAGAACAACTTTTAAGAACCTCACTTCAGGTTTCTTTAAAACAAAGACGCAAGCTTACCTCCTGCCAGTGAACACTGGGTATCATACTGCCACCCTGCCGTCTGGGTTGAGTCCGTCCCATTAGGCGTAGTGGAAGAAAGGGCAGGTGACGATTCCTTTGGCTCTGGCCGGGGTGGAGTTGGGGGTGGAGCAGAAGCTGCTCCGGGAGCCGCGGGCTGAGGAGCTGTTATTGCATCAATTTCCTTCAGGGTGAAAACAACAAGCATTAATGACGTGAAACCCAAAAAACCGGCAATAATGAAAACAAACCAACCAACCCTCCACCGTACAGGGCTTTTGACTCAAGAAGCTTGAATCTCGGCTTCTCAAGTCAAAATTCTCCTCTCCTCCATTTTTCTCCTTACAACTGGCACAAAAGGAGAAGTGAGACAGATGGGGAGGGACTAAGGAAGAAGAGTGGAGTGGGAGATGCAGACTGACAAGTGGGCTAGCCACCTGAAATTCAAATCCTAAAGTGGCTTCAATAACTAAAAACCCAAACACAAAAGACCCAGAGGGAAGTGATGGGGAGGGAGGTGGGAAGGGGGATCGGGATGGGGAACACATGTAAATCCATGGCTGATTCATGTCAATGTGTGGCAAAAACCACTACAATATTGTGACGTAATTAGCCTCCAACTAATAAAAATAAATGGAAAAAAAAAAAAAGCACTTCTAACCGCTAGGAAGTTGGCCAATGTACTATCAATGTCGGTTGGCTGGTTTCCATTTGCTTCCTTAGACTGTGCTGGTTTTTCTGAAATATCATTCTCTTCATCATCACTGTCAGCATATGCACCGAGCAAGCACAGACCTCCTGGGAACAAAAAGGTAGAACAACATTTATAACAACGCCAAAGTCCTAGGAAGTATCCAACAGAAAATAGGATTCTTTAGCTATTTAGTTTACTTATAGAACTAATCTGCAGCTAACCAAGAGAGGTACAAAATAATTATGCACTTAGAACTAATAAAATCAACCTGCATAGCAATTTGACATCTTTTTCTTCTTTCATCCTTTTCAAAATATGTGCTCAATTATTCAACTACGTACTTCCTCTGTCAAAATAACACATAATATATATCCTGATTTTAGAATCTGTTGATTTAGGTCTCTATCTCAAACAAGTAAATCAACTAGAGTTTAGTAAATGAAACAAGGAGATTTTTCAAAGTGGAAAACAGCTCTTTTCAATGATTTTCTCCCCTCAAACAAGTGATGAATTGAAACAGGACATAATATGCTATAACCAAAACAAAGAAAACAAAAATCATAGCTAAAACTGAAAATATGAAGTATGGCCTCTGTAATGTGGCAATGCAATTCCCTTCTTTAAAAAAAAAAAAAAAAACACCTGAAACTTTATTAGTTGATCGATATTTATTGCTCTAATGTTACAATTATGTGAGCACATATACTCATTATATATTTTATCACAATAGGCACATGAACTAAGTTCAACTTGACTTTTCAGTTAATAACAGGGCTAAATTTTCCAGTGTTTTGGAAACTGAAAAGATTTATCAGGAGATAAAATCTAATTTTCTTTGTTATAATTCCGTAAACAAATTCACAGATTCACCTAGGTGTGAATAAAAATTGCTTCATTTATATACAAAAGTTTACATTCAATACTTTAGTCACATAAACCATGCCTTCATTATTTTTTAGTATATAGCTAAGTTGTTACATTACCAATTTCCAAAGTATTATTTTAAACTGATTAGGTAGATTTTTAAGTGGATATTTATTAGACAGAATCTCCCCTTTCCGGTTTCTAAATATGTTGTATCTCATTTGGTGATTGGGGGGGCGGGGGGACGGCATAGGTACCTGTCAATTTTCCACACTTCCTGAACAACAGGTAAGGGCAAAAACTACGTAAGACATTTCTGTACAGAAAAAATCTGAACCTTATAATTCAGCACTGATGGGTTTCTGGGGGAAAGCGGAGGATGGGAAATTTATATTTTTACATAGAAACCCTTCTTAGTTTAGAGACAATAATAAACATTGGCTTTAATTATATATACTTTGGTAAAAGGTTCCAGCCAGGTGAGCTGAGGGGAATTTGGGTAACAAAATTCAGCCAGGGTAATTACCCAGGCTTAAAGTGGGTCTTATAAGCAATAGGTTCACCCAAGGCTCCATCTAGTCTTTTTCTCTTCAATTCAGAGTTTTTCATTCTATATACATAAAATCAATCTCTTCCAAGCTCTTGAAAACATAATGGTATCTCCCAGTTCTGAAATTTCTTTCACAACCTGTTGTACCTTTCCTGTGTGTGTGTTAGTCACTCAGTCGTGTCCGACTCTTTGCGACCCAATGGACGGCAGCCCACCAGGCTCCCGGGTCCACAGGATTCTCCAGGCAAGAATACTGGAGGGGATTGCCATTCCCTTCTCCAGGTTACCTTTTCTAATTCACACTTTCTTTTTAAGTGGTAAATGGGGCATGGGGAGGAACAAGCATCTATTACTTCAGGTACATAGTACAAAAAGTCCCTCAAATTCAGAAGACCAAAGTTATTACCAATTATAGAATATTTAGTATGAAAACACACTTTAATCTCTCAAGATATACAAACAGTAGAGAAAACAAACATTTTCAGCACTTGTAGGCTAGAAATTTATATGTTATTCAATTTAATCATCAAAACAACTTAGGGCTGAAAGATCTGTTTTACAGATGAATGATGTCATGAGGTCTTAGTATGAATGCTAGAGTGGTGATTTGAACCCAGGTTTGTCTAAAAAACCACTGTTGCAAATATTCTTTCATGCTTAAAAAATATTCAGTAAGAGCAATTATCAGCTGTGCAAACATTTGCTAGGTACCAATCAAAGCAGCCTGTTAAAGAAAAGGACAAAAAGACATTGTTAGCATTCCCTAAAGAGTGCCAAAATACTGGGGAAACCAGAAAACATAGCATTAGTAAGATGAAGAAGCCATGGTATATATATATATATATATATACACACAATGGAGTGTTACTCAGCTATAAAAAGGAACACATTTGAGTCAGTTCTCATGAGGTGGATGAACCTAGAACCTATCATACAGAGTGAAGTGAGTCAGAAAGAGAAAGATAAATACAGTATTCTAACACATATATATGGAATCTAGAAAAATGGTACTGAAGAATTTATTTACAGGGCAACAATGGAGAAACAGACATACAAAAGACTTATGGACATGGGGGCGGGGGAGAGGACGGAGAGAATAACATGGAAACTCACATTACCATATGTAAAATAGATAGCCAAGGGGAATTTGCCCACGGAAACGCACATTATCATATGTAAAATAGATAGCCAAGGGGAATTTGCCATGAGGCTCAGGAAACCCAAACAGGGGCTCTGTAGCAACCTAGAGGGGTGGAATTGGGAGGGAGATGGGAGGGAGGTTCAAAAGGGAGGGGATATATGTGAACCTATGGCTGATTCATGTTGAGGTTTTGACAGAAAACAGCAAAATTCTGTAAAGCAATTATCGTTCAATAAAAAATAAGTCAAGAAAACAGCATTAGTAGAAAAAGCAGTAGAAATTAATTTGGGTACAGAGAGACAAGAACAGCAAATTTTACACTGGTTAAAGTGTATACATACAACTACAAGCCCTCACAAAGATGTTAAATTTCCATTTAACGGGAGTATAAATTTGCAACATTGAAACATTCATCAAAACACCATATACAAACACAATTTGATCCTAAAGAAAGATATTGTAGAAAATGAATTAAAAAAAAAAACAACAACACAACTATACCTGTTGCTTTAACAGCAGTGGGCCTGGTGGTCATGACTGGTTTGGGAGGATTCTGAACAACTCTGGGAACCTCCACCACCACCTCCTGTTCATCTGGATCTAAAACAGCTAACAAAAGCAAAACAGTCAGATGACCGAACAGAGAAAAAACTAAACAGGTGACAAAAGAATCTCTGACTTGACTTCTCTAGTCTAGATTTCATCAATTTCAAACAACGTGGCTCTAACCCCTTACTGACCCAAATAACTGAGAGGCGAGAAACATAGCTAGAATCTTCACTTTGCCCAGTGGCGTTAACATTAAGAATGTGAACATCATATATAAAAATTATCTGATATAATCCAAAGTAAAACACATACACGCACACGTTAAATTCTCTCCAGGTTAACCATACGGCTTTTACTATAAGCATAACTAGAGCATTTCCCCCCCAAAGTGATCTTTATTATTATTACTCTTTTTTAGCACCTGAAATGGTCGGGGCTTTTCCGGCATCTGGCCCCTAAAGTAATTCTGTCTGGTTCATCTTAATCCAAGGACCATTCTGGGGATAAACACCAGTGATTGGGAACCCACGAGCTCCACCTCTTCAGGAATGCTGCGGAAACCTGCCAACTAGGAAGGACTTACACTTGAGTTGGCGTAACAGAAGCACAGTTACTCCTAAAGCGTCTCTCTCAATTTCAACAAAAACGAAACGAAAAGCACACGACGTGTAGCAAATGTCAGGTTCCACGGTCACCGAGGCTAGGACGCGGAAACGCACCGTCTCCATTTAACCCGTGAAGTTATTCAAAACCGAGAGCAGACGGTGAGGAAGGAGACTGGGCGGCCCGGGCCAAGCCCTGCACCCGAGATGGCGCCTCTGGGTCGCCTCCGGCCGAGCGCACACGGCTCCGCGGCCCCTTCCGCCCCTCCGGGCCCACAGCCGTCCTGCCCACAGGCCCCGCGTAGCAGGCCTCGGAGAACACCGTCCGTCCGTGCTTCTCGTTCCTCGCAGGCCCAGTCTGACAGACCTAGGCCGCAACCCCCGAGCTCGAGTTTCGGACTGGCACCACCTCGGCGCCAGGGCCCTCGCGCACGCTTTACCTTCTGAGGGCGAGTCCTCCGAGGCCGCCGCGGCGGCAGTCACCGCGGTTGTCGTCGTCGACACCGCTGCCGGGGCCGGCTGGCTGGGCGGCGCCGCCGCCGCCGTCGAGTCCGGTTCGGCGTCGGGTTCCGGCTCCGGGTCCCTGCTAGGCGTGCTGCTCCGAGGACCTGGCGGAGAGAGCTGCAGGATGGGCCTTCGGCCGGGTACCGCCCGGGACTTCTTCCCCATCGCGAGCCCGAGCGCGAGCCGCGAGCGTCGGACAGCCGAGAGGGGCGGGCGCTCGGCGCGGCGATGCGTAATCAATATTCATACGCTGCGACACCGCCTCCTGCAGGGATCCGCTTTTAACCGGCGGAGCGCGCGCTCGCGCAAGCGCACTGGACCTGGTGTGCTCTTATGGCCCCGCCCCCAGGGAGGGAGGGCGGACTTTACCCATGGGGCTAGGCGATTGGTGATTTTGACACATTGACGGAGCCGTGAGCCAATGGAAAAGGAAAAAGGGTTAGCGTCGAGCCAATAGTACGGAAGAGTGTGAGTTTAGACCCGCTTCCAAATTACGTCATGCTCCACCCAAGCGTTTTTTGCGGAGTCTTTTCTCTGCCGCCTTGTCCTCCATTTTGAGCATGTTCTTGGCCATGTTTGTTATCGTTTGTCATCTAGGATGCTGTGCTGTTTTCCTGGTCTTTCCCGTAGTTTCGCCTTGTTTATTGGGGTTTACTTTGGGTCTAACATTGAACACTGAGTAGAATAGTGGGTCTCTATGGTTTTGTAAAATTTTTCTTGGAGCACAAAGATGATGCCTCATATTGTTGCTTATCAGCTGAAAAAAAGTCACTTGACATACTGCATAGGAGGAAAGAGCCTAAATTTTTGCGATGGGTTCCAGGAACTTTCCCAATCTAGTCGCTTTATTAGGTTTAATCTTTCTTTAGCACTCTCTTCTGCCCTGCCCAGGCTACCTGGAATAACTACTGCATCACGAGGCAAAATTGTTTTCCTTCCTGAAGACCCATTGCAGAGGTTACATCTCTGAATCTTTTTATCTCAATGCTGAGTTCCTCACCAGCACTTAACCTACCACTGAGTTTAAGAAATCCAGGGTTCATCTATAAAAGAGGAATAAGATCTATAAATTAGAAATAATGGTATAGATATCTATCCTGTAAGGTTGTGAAAATCAAATGCAGTTCTACATATGAACTGCTTATATGGTACTGTTGTAGGAAGGGGGACGCCTTCCAGGGCCTGAAACTGGGCTCTTGTCTAACACTCGGAAATGAATTGTCCGAGGAGACACATGCTGACAAAGCAAGAGATTTTATTGGGAAAGGGCACCCGGGTGGAGAGCAGGAGGGTAAGGGAACCCAGGAGAACTGCTCTGCAGCATGGCTCGCAGTCTTGGGTTTTATGGTGATGGGATTCGTTTCCGGGTGGTCTTTGGCCAATCATTCTAATTCAGAGTCTTTCCTGGTGGAGCAGGCATCGCTCAGCCAAGGTGGATGCTAGCAAGAGGGATTCTGGGAAGTGGACGGACAGGTAGTGTCTCCTTTCGATCTTTCCCGAACTCTTCCGGCTGGTGGTGGCTTATTAGTTCCGTATTCCTTATCAGGATCTCCTGCCATAAAACAACTCATGCAAATGGTTACTATGGTGCCTGGCCAGGGTGGGCGGTTTCAGTCAGTGTGCTTCCCCTAACAACTCCCCCCTGAGAGACTTCACACTCAAGATGCTTCTTGGGAATTGGGGCGGAGGTCTCTTTTTTCTGTAACTTCTTCCTGCTGTGCCTGGGCGTAGGCCTGCCTAGCAGAGCAGAAGTCTCTCTCTACCTGATCTAAGTTGGGGTGTTTTATATCTGAAACCAGCTTTTACTCTTGTAATAACAGCGACTTAGTTTGAAACTGTCAGCGCCTCTCAGAGGTAAAATAGACAGGGGCCAAACAGGAGACGTAACAGGATGGTCATCACTGGTCCCCAGAAACAGGAGGCACCGCTGGGATGATTGGCTGGTGGTCAAGCGACAGAGCTGTGTTCTAAGAATCTTATGTTTAGTCTGAAGTTACCATCTTTTACCTGGGTGGGGGCTCTAGTTCTGTAGAAGAACTCAAAAGACATTGTTATGCATTTTTTTTTTTTTTTTTTTTTTTGAGTAGGAACCAGGACCTGTCTCAAGGCTGTACCACCATTTGATTGTTTCCCCTCTGTTTCTATATTTTTTTTCTTCTCTGATTGGCAATTGTTTGAATCTACCCGTTGGAACTCAGGGAAGGTCAAGGAGGCTGAATAAAGCCTATATTTTACAGTACAGCAGATCTGTACTCTAGAGTCGCCACCCCGCAGAGTCTTGTTCAGTTTTATTTAGGGAACAGGGCAACTATGACTGTGATAACTTTTTGTCAAAATGGGGCATAGGATCGCCTCAGCTTGGAGAAGAGACACTGAATTGGAAGTATTCCTGAGTTTTAAGTCTTAGATCTGAGTCTTGTATGATTAAAATCTCAATCTCTTGGTCTGCCATTTTGTTGTAACATACCCAGTTAGTAGTAGCTGGAGAAGGGATAACTGGAGTTTTAATAGACAAAGTAAATCTCTTTCTTTTAGAAGAATATGCCTGAAATCCAGTCCGGACCTGGCACTTTAGGGAGACTTGTAGCCAGGTGGCCAGTTGCCTAGTTTTATAAAAAGTAAGATAGAAGTTACTAGCTTCCAGCAGACACTTTTGAGAATGGTAGCATCTAAGCCTGACACGACTCAGAAAACTCAAGTGTCTAGCAATACAATGTCTAATCTGAAATTATACCCATAGTAACACCTGGTTATTTTCCAGGATGTCTGAACCATAGCTGAGTACTCTATTTTGACTTTTAATTGTAAAATTTTTCTTTAATAGCCAAAGCAGATGGCACCATTAATGATGTCAGTGTTTCTCTAGGTATGAGAAGATGCAAGAATTGGGACTCATAAAATCTCTTGAAAAGATCTAACTATCTGAAGGCCTGCTCTGCCAGTTTTTCCCAGAGCACGGAGCGCCTCATTCCTTATCTTCACCCTGAACTCCTTTCAGGGCCATTGAAAGTCAGCAGTTGCAGTGGCCATGATATAATCACTGTAGATGTAGATGGCAAGTGTCAATCTTCAATTGGCAAAGCCCCTTTTTGCTCACAAACTTGACGACGACTTTGAGGGGGGCATTTCATGACCATTTTATCTCATGGTGCTGAGAATGTCCATTCTCAGGTTTGGCAAAGATTTTGTCGACCGGCTTCTCAATGTGCTGTTACTGGATTAGGCCATAAAACAGTATCTAAAATTTTCTGGACCACCTGTCTTACTAGCCTCTTGGTCCAGGAAAACATTCCCTCTTGTTGCTTTTTCTCATATCTAGAGTTACACTGTCATATCATCGATTTCATAAGGAACTATATATTATTTTATCAGAGGCCTCAGTCACACATTTGGCAGTGTAAGAAACAGCAATTTTGTAAAACAGGTGAAATACAAAGAACATAGCCAGCAGTATTAGTAAAGTCACGAGTAAGACTTAAGAGCTTCCATTAGATGTAGCCCAGTATATCCCAGGTCGTCTGACTTAGTCTACTCTGTACGAATCTTTATCTTTCAGGGAAATTATACATTGGCACCACCATCTATAACGCACATAGCCCAGTTTTTTTAGTGTTACTAGACTGATTATCCTTAGTATGATTTAATTGTTTTTAACACAGAGGAGACTTTAAACCTAAATTACCATAGCTTAGTGTTATCTATATAAATCTATCTCATAATTGTGGGAGACTTTTTTTTCTTTTGCTAAAACTTTTTTGTTGCTCTGATTTAGCTTGAGGAATAGAAAAAGGCTCAAATTTATGGCCAGAGTCAGAGTAGGCATTATTAATTGGCCCAGTGAGGGGATCTCGTCTGGTAGTATCACAGTGACCTGAATATGACTATAATTTTCTTTTTTTAAGTAAATTTCCTCGGGGCCAACCAGTTAGAGTCTTGTAGTAGAGAAATTTACCAAGGTAACCCAGAACTAGATACAGGTAATTGGCCACAAACCCACCAATTGGATTGATTTTTAAAACTAGCATAGGATCAGGCCTATGATAGAAAAGCATTTGATTTATATGCAAAGGTCTAAGAAGTTAAGAAAACATTATAAATGATCATATGAATCAGGTCCAGCATCTTGGACAAGCTGTCTACCTCTGATGTCGTTGTCATCTCATCCTGGTGTACTGTAGTTTCTCTTGTTTGAGCATCATTTTAAGGTGAGATCAGGTCAGCTGTCTTTTCTATAGACCAATCCAGTGTAGGGGCCTTTGGAAGTGGGAATTAATCTAAGAGTTAATTTTCTTTAGTTTCATTGTGCAAGAGCTAGTTAAGAGTACCTGATAAAAAGTCCTTCCATCCAGGTTGGAGACAGTCCCTTAAATTATGTCTTTTTCCAGTCCTGGTTGCAGGTCATGAGGCATCTAATCTTCATCCAAAGATAGATTATTGAGGTAAGCTTTAGAAACAAACTTAGGGTGTTCTTTAAGAATTTAATTAAATTTTGCATTAATATCACATAACAGCAAAGAACTATCTAAGAAATGAGTCTTACTACATGCAGACCTCCATGAACAAACTGGGATTTAACATTTTTTGAAATATCTTTTTTCCCAAAGTTACCCTCATTTTTATCAAATATAACCAAATTAAGGCTATTTTGTTTGCAAAATAGGTTTGTTCTCACTAATTTTGGTCTGATGATTTATATAACCATAATTGATTATAGACTTTTTATTTTGCTGAAACACCTATAGAATCTCAGACTGAACTTTTAATATAAAACAGGGCTGGGAAACTCACACCAAAGGCTTATCACAGATTTTGAATAACAAATCTAGGTGAACTCTTTTCTTTTTAAGGTCTCAAAAATTCCTTGAGATTTTTGTACCTGTTAGTGAGATAACATTTTTAGCTCATTTGATAAAGTTACTGGAAACTTAAGAGTTTCAAATTTCTGGAGGAGTCAGATAGAGAGAAAATATAATTGTTTTGTTCATAACATATAATTTTACCAAATTATTTTCATAATTAGTTTGAGAGGAATGTTTTCTTTACTCCTGGAAAACACAAGATTTAAACCTGTAATTTTTCAGATAGAAACCATAAAAACTATAAGCATATTTGCTGGTTCATTTAGTCTCTTTTTAACTTTTGTGAAGTCATCAGGTTTCTCATTAGAACACCAAGACATATCAAAATGTTAAGAACTCCATATAATTTCTAGGATATCTGTATTAGTAATTTTACCATACATTATAACATGAGCAGATTTTTTGCTCATTTGATAATCTTTTTCATGTAATTTAACCAACCAAATAAACACAGTTTAATATCTCTCTTTGGGATGTTTCAGGGGCCCTCTGAAGCACCCCAAAGTTAGCTAGAGGTCAAAGGAACTTTAAAAGAATTCGATTTAGGAATTTTTATCGAAAAGATCAATTAAAAGCGTTTAGAACATTTGGTCAGATTTAGTCAATGTTGATGGCTGTATCATTTAGCTTGTTGCTATGTCACAATGGGCGTAAATACCAAGGCTCAAGGTCTAGTGAAAGTCAGCTCTGCCATCTTGGACCTAATTGGCTCTAAGCAGTTTTCTTACAACCATGTCATTCCTAACAAAATCCACTTATCTAACTAATTGTAATCCAATTTTAGAAAATCCTGATTATGCATAACTCTTTTTAATATTTTTTCATACTTTTTACTGAAAGCACACTTCCTGCTTTCCTTTAGCAACCAAGAGCTAATTTTTATATTAGCATTTTATAGATTGGTGAGCATAAATACCAGTGATAAATTCTAAAACCCTTGCTTTCTTAAAACATTTTAGGATGGCATCAAACATTATTCATTTATGGTCCCAAATCTCTTTAGTTTTTCTGTAAAAGGAAATCAGTGTTTAGTAGTAAATGTTTCAAAATCTTATTTCATTTGGAAATGACCTAATTATTTAATAGACTTCCAATACTTGGTTTAGCACAACCCTTAGAAATTCAAGTTACGCCAATCTGGGGAGACTATTGTAGACAGATATTCTTAAAGAATACAAACTCATATCTCATTTACATTTTTTAGAAGTTTCTTCACTCGAGGTAATTTCCTTGTTGACAAACTTGTAACATATAATATATAACTTATATTAAACCTAGGTTTAATCTTCTTCTTGATGTTAATTACTCTAAGACATGTCTATATTAGATAGGTCAACAAACAAACATTAATATCAGATATTTAATACTGAATATTTCCCAGTTCACCTGAACCTGGAATTTATTGTTTAATTTAGAATTATTTGATTTGTAAGCGCTTACCTTTTTTAAGCCAATTAAATAGAGCTCATTTACAAATTAACCTAAAAAATATTACCCAGAGACAAAAACATACCAAGACATATTTAGACAGACACACTGCAAGATCTAGTTTCATTTTCGAAGTTTGGTCATGAATTAGATATTACAATATAAAATTTAAATAACATTTTAAAAGGCTTTTTTCCTTTTTCTCTCAGTCTCAGGTGTTAGAGATGGTCTAGATAAGTGTTCCTGAGAGCCCTGGCCTCAAGGCACAGGGAAAGAAAATCAAGTTTTAACAAAATGGCAGCAGGTCTAAATGGTGGCCAGACAAAGCAAAATGGCCGTCACAAATCACAACACAGAACAGAGTTAAAACACACACATATAAACCTGGCAGTCCTCATCAGACACTCCCTTAAATACAAGAATGCAGTCTCTCAGAAAACCTTCCATAGAGACACAGAACTTCAGATGTCTTCAAAGATTTCAAAAGGAGGAAAGGAAGCCAGGTTGAAAGAAGGAGGAGGAGGCGGGAAAGGGGGGCAAAAGGGGTGGCCTTACAGACGTCTCCTGCCACCTGCAGACACCCAGGCGTTACGGGACTTTTCCCTGGGCTTCCAGAGAAGGGAGGACTGGAACTCGGCCCTACCAGAAACAAGACCAGAATTCGAGTTCTCTGCCAAGAGGAGGTGATCAGTCTCCAATCCACAGCTCAGGCTGAGGCCCTTCGACCAGATTCCTGCGTCCAGGACCGGGGGACTAGAAAAACGGGAAGGATAGGAAGGGCTAAGGAGAGGAAAGAGAGAGGGAAGGGGAGGGAGGTCAATAAAATCTCTTGTTCCTCACCGGTCGGGGCACTCTGGCCAGTTGTCCGCGTCAGGAGGAGACCAGGGACAAAAGGGTCCCAGTCGCGGCCGCTGGGTCTGGTCCATTGGCAGGCAAGCTGGCGCCTGAGTACCCCGAGTGGTCAGGATGTCAGTCTCAGCGAAGAAGATGTCCCTTCGTGGTCGCCATTTGTTGCAGGAAGGGGGACGCCTTCCAGGGCCTGAAACTGGGCTCTTGTCTAACACTCGGAAATGAATTGTCCGAGGAGACACATGCTGACAAAGCAAGAGATTTTATTGGGAAAGGGCACCCGGGTGGAGAGCAGGAGGGTAAGGGAACCCAGGAGAACTGCTCTGCAGCATGGCTCGCAGTCTTGGGTTTTATGGTGATGGGATTCGTTTCCGGGTGGTCTTTGGCCAATCATTCTAACTCAGAGTCTTTCCTGGTGGCGCACGCAGCGCTCAGCCAAGGTGGATGCTAGCAAGAGGGATTCTGGGAAGTGGACGGACAGGTAGTGTCTCCTTTCGATCTTTCCCGAACTCTTCCGGCTGGTGGTGGCTTATTAGTTCCGTATTCCTTATCAGGATCTCCTGCCATAAAACAACTCATGCAAATGGTTACTATGGTGCCTGGCCAGGGTGGGCGGTTTCAGTCAGTGTGCTTCCCCTAACAGTACCTCACACATAATAAGTCCTCAGTGTTACAAATTAGAGAAGACTCTTGAGAACCCTTTGGACAGCAAGGAGATCAAAGGAGACTCCTGAGAGTCCCTTGGACAGCAAGATCAAACCTGTCAAATCTTAAAGGAAATCAACACTGAATAGTCATTGGAAGCATTGATGCTGAAGCTGAAGCTGGTATACTTTGGTCACTTGATGTGAAGAACTGACTCATTAGAAAAGCCCCTGATGCTGGGCAAGATTGAAGGCAGGAGGAGAAGGGGATGACAGAGAATGACATGGTTGGACGGCATCACAGACTTAATGGACATGAGTGTGAGCAAGCTCTGGGAGTTGGTCATGGAAGCCTGGTGTGCTGCAGTCCATGGGGTCACAAAGAGTCCAACACGACTGAACGGAACTGAAGAATTACAGTGGTATATGTTTTTATATTCCTAGTGAAGTCGCTCAGTCGTGTCCAACTCTGCGACCCCATGGACTGTAGCCTACCGGGCTCCTCCATCCATGGGATTCTCCAGGCAAGAGTACTGGAGTGGGTTGCCATTTCCTTCTCCAGGGGATCTTCCTGACCCAGGGATCAAACTTGGGTCTCCCGCATTGCAAGCAGACACTTTACCCTCTGAGCCACCACGGAAGCCCAAGGGCCAGTCAGTTCTTGCGGGGGCATACACTAATAATTGGTAACATCGAACACTTACTATGTGTGACGTTACTATGTGGTTACCATGTAACCAGTTTATGTGTAGAATTAACGTTTGATTTTTACAGTAACCATATAGGATAGATATCTATATGGTTATTTCTAATTTCTAGATCATATTCCTCATTTATAGATGAACCCTTGGATTGGTTGTTGAGTACAAAAGCCATGAAAGCAGTGACTTGTATGTTTTGTTCCCTGGGTTGAAATGTACTTTCTGGAACATAAGCGCTCAGAGTTTTTGAATGAATATAGCACATGAATATATGCAAACTTGACATAAGTAGCACTTTTTTATCCCCTTGCCTATGGGAGGAATAACTGGATTAGAGTGTCTTGAAGTTAGATTCCCAAAACTTCTGAAAAATTAACAACTAGAAGCAGGGGAATATGCTGTTTTGAAGCTGTCACCAAAGTTTATGATTATTATTATTTTGGCTGCACTGAATCTTCATTGCCCCTGCAGGGCTCTTCATTGTGGAGTGAGGGCTTCGTTGTGGTGTGTGTGTAATTTTAGTTCCCTGACCAGGGATCAAACCTGTGACCCCCTTAGCTGCTGGACTGCCGGGGAAGTCCCTGCCACCAATTTTCTGGTTTATTTCTTATTTATTTCTTAAGAGAAACACTGAAATGTGGTAGTTGTACATTGGAGTTTTGAAGCCAAACATTTGGATGTAGCACCTTCCAGATATAATTGCTAGACTTTTCTTAGCATCCCTAAACTTGCTTTTGTAACTGTTAAAATGTGTTAGTACCCATAGGGTTGTTAATCATAATTCTGAGTTCTTTGCATTGGGCCAGGAACAAACTAAGCAATTATTATATAGTAGCTAATATTACTATTTTTTAATTATCTTTGGCTGCCCTGGATCTTCCATACTGCATGCGGGCTTTCTTTAGTTGTGACAAGTGGGGGGTTACTCTCTAGTTGCAGTGCATGGGCTTCTCATTGCAATGACTTCTTGTGGAGTACGGGCTCTAGGGCAAGCGGGCTTTGGTAGTTGTAGACAGGCAGGCCCGGCTGCCTCTTGGCACATGGAATCCTCCCAGACCAAGGACTGAATCTTTGTCCCCTGTGTTGGCAGGCAGACTCCCCATCACTGGACCATCAGGGAGGCCCTTTGGTAGCTATTGCTAACATTAATGAGGTAATTTTGTTTATACAAAAGTCCAGATCCTATTATAAAACTAGCTGGAACCAGGTTGAGATTATGAATTAAACCACAATGCATAGAAATGTGAAAGGCTGTTTCCCTTGGGGGAAACTCCCAATTCTGGAGGTAGCTGTTACTGTTTGTAACTAGGGTTCTTAACCCTGCCTGTCCAGAGAACCAACTGGAACAGCAGCAATTTTTTCAAGGAAGAGGGTGGTGGGGATGGTTTAGGATGATTCAAGTGCAGTGTTTTGTGTTCCTATGAGAATCTGAATGCTGCTGCTGATCTGCCAAGAGGCAGAGCTCAGGTGGTGATAGCCCTAGGAGGCTGTGGCTGCAGATACAGATGAAGCTGCTTTTACTCACTGGCTACTCACCCCTGGCTGTACAGCCTGGTTCCTCACAGTCCACAGACCCAAACAGGCCTGTGACCTGAAGGCTGGGGATCCCTGATCCAAAGAACATTAAAGCAATGTAAGAATCTGGATCAGTGGTGGAAATGCAGGGCTGATACCAATTTTCCTTTAAAAAGCTCTTTAGATAATTTGAATGCTTAGCCAGGGTTGAGAACCACTGGTTTTAGAGACATATTTTGCTCTTTTGGGCCTCAGAGGTGGTATTCAGAGGGGGAGAGGGGATTCCCTGGTGGTGTAAAGAACCCACCTGCCCATGCAGGTATGAGAGAGGTGGGTTCAAGGCTTTGGTCAGGAAGATGGCAACCCACTCCAGTATTCTTACCTGGAGAATCCCATGGACAGAGGAGCCTGGCGGGCTATAGTCGGTAGGGTTTACAAAGAGTGGGACGTGACTGAAGTGACTTAGTAGGCAGGCACTCATGAAGGTATCAGGATCTGAACTAGGGATGGGCGAACCATGCTAAATCAGGTTTACTTTTTACAGGGTTAAACAAACAAGAATATGTGAAAGGGACCTGTGTAGACCACAAATCCTAAACTACTTTTTATCTGGCTTTTTACAGGAAGGTTTGACTATGTCCCTACAGAGTGCATAAACATAGAGTTACTCCCTTTAAAGAAAAATCAGGCCTGATCCTTGATCTCCAAGGGCCTAACCACCTCAGGAATTACTGAGGATATTTTGGTTGTGGTGATGATATTGTTTCAGTAAAATCAAATTATCAGGATTTACATTTGACAAGTAACATACCCATGATCACAATTGATGGGCGATTCCTTACTCTGTATTTGATGTTATTTCTTTTTTATTAATAATTTTAAAAAATGTGGTCTGCACTGGGTCTTCATTGCTGCATGTGGGCTTTCTCCCGTTGCTGTGAGCAGGGGCTACTCTTCATTGTGGTGTAGGGAGTTCTCACTGCAGTGGCTTCTCTTGTTGCAGAGCACAGGCTCTAGGGCACACAGGCTTCAGTAGCTGTGGCTCCATAGTTGTGGTGTGCAGGCTTAATTGCTCCGTGGCCTGTGGGATCTTCCCGGAACAGGGATTGAACCCATGTCCCCTGCATTGGTAGATTCTTTCCACTGTGCCACCAGGGAAGCCCCTGATTTAATTTCAAAAGCTGACCTTCCTAATCCATATTAAAACTCTAGCTGTTGGAACTTCCACAGGAGGTGTGCTGCAGAGAGGGACTGTGCATAGAGGTGTCCCAGCTTCAGTTCATTTCATTTCAGTTCAGTCGCTCAGTCATGTCCCACTCTTTGCGACCCCATGGACTGCAGCACACCAGGCTTCCCTGTCCATCACCAACTCCAGAAGTTTACTCAAACTCATGTCCATCAAGTCGGTGATGCCATCCAATCATCCCATCCTCTGTTGTCCCCTTCTCCTCCCACCTTCAATCTTTCCCAGCATCAGTGTCTTTTCAAATGAGTCAGTTCTTCCCATCAGGTGGGCAAAGTATTTAAGTTTTAGCTTCAGCTAAATGAATATTCCAATGAATATTCAATGAATATTCAGGATATCCAATGAATATCCAATGAATATCCAGGACTGACTTCCTTTAGGGTGGACTGGTTGGATCTCCTTGCAATCCAAGTGACTCTCAAGAGCCTTCTCCAACACCACAGCTCAAAAGCATCAATTCTTCGGCACTCAGTTTTATAGTCCAACTCTCATATCCATACATGACTACTGGGAAAACCATAGCTTTGACTAGATGAACCTTTGTTGGCAAAATAATGTCTCTGCTTTTTAATATGCTATCTAGGTTGGTTATAGCTTTTCTTCCAAGGAGCAAGCGTCTTTTAATTTCATGGCTGCAGTCACCATCTGCAGTGATTTTGGAGCCCCCAAAAATAAAGTCTCTCACTGTTTCCATTGTTTCCCCATCTATTTGCCATGAAGGGATGTGACTGGATGCCATGATCTTAGTTTTCTGAATGTTGAATTTTAAGCCAACTTTTTCACTCTCTCTTTCTTTTTTTTTTTCCCTCTTTCACTTTCATCAAGAGGCTTTTTAGTTCTTCACTTTCTGCCATAAGAGTGATGTCATCTGCATATCTGAGGTTATTGATATTTCTCCCGGCAGTTTTGATTCCAGCTTGTGCTTGCGCCAGCCCAGCTTCAGAAGCATAGAATAAAGTTTTAGGGTTGTGTGTGTTTATTCATCTAAGTTTTATTATATAAAAAAATTTATAAACAGAAATGTCAATTAAGTAGAGACCAGGACAGGAAGCTCTCACACCCTGTGATGATATCCCAATAGGAAGAAGATTCCTCTTCTTTTCTGGTAAGGACTCAGCTAACAAAAAACCCTGTGTTCTTTATTTACTATAGTTCTCCCAACTTCTTTAGAAAAGCAGCTACGGGGTCTTCCTGGTGGTCCAGTGGTTGAAACTCTGCTCTCCCAATGCAGTGGGCATGGGTTTCATCCCTGGTCAGGGAACTAGATCTTAAAATCCCCTGTGTTGCCACTAAGACCCAGCACAGCCCCACCCCCTCAAAAAAAGCAGCTACTTCCCTGCCCTGAGGGAACTTGCATGTGGCTTGCCAAAGTTGCAAGATCCTGTATTGCCAATTCTCTGATGCTTCAGAATAAACTCATCTTTGCTGGAAAAATAACGGGGCAGAATATTAGTTTTAGGTCAACAATCAATTCCAACTGGGCATGTCTTGAGCAATTCAATTCTGAGGATAACCCCTAGGACCTGGCATCAGACACCACAGGTTTAAGGGCTCAGTCTCCCAGAAAGCAGTGTTAGTCACTCAGTTGTGTCCGACTCTTTGCAACCCCATGGACTGTAGCCCGCCAGGTTCCTCTGTCCATGGGATTCTCCAGGCAAGAATACTGGAGTGGGTTGCCCTGCCCTCCTCTAGGGGATCTTCCCCACCCAGGGATCGAACCCAGGTCTCTTGCATTGCAGGCAGATTCTTTACCATCTGAGCCACCAGGGAAGCCTTGGTGTCCCCAGAGCTGCCCTTACATTAGAGGTCAGCTTCAAGGGAGACCCTCATGCCACCCACACTTCTGATTGGTTACATAATGAGGTTTCCACAACCCTCTCAAATTTTATACTTCTCTAGAACCCTTCATGGAACTCAGGAAAGCACTCCACTTAGGATTTCTGTTTTACTACAAAGGATACCAGGTGAGGTCTGGGAGGGAGCAGAGTTCCCATATTGCCGCTCTGTGAAGTCAGCATGTCTCCTTCCGAGCACATTGTGTTCTCAGCCCAGGACGTTCTGTTCAGTCCTGCTGTCTGGTTTTTACTTGATTACACAGTCATGGTTGATTGGCTTACTGGCTACTGTGACTCAACTTAATCTCCAGTCCCCTTAGTCCAGTCTTTACAGGAGGTTGTGAAAGTGAACGTCACTCAGTCATGTCCGACTCTTTGTGACCGCATGGACTATACAGTCCATGGAATTCTCCAAGCCAGAATACTGGGGTGGGTAGTCATTCCCTTCTTTAGGGGATCTTCCCAACCCAGGTAACCCACATTGGAGGCAGATTCTTTACCAGCTGAGCCACCAGGGAAGCCCTCATTTTATTTATCAGTGAGCAGTTAAGTGAAGAAAACCAAAGAGCCCCTTGATGAAGGTGAAAGAGGAGAGTGAAAAAGTTGGCTTAAAACTCAACATTCAGAAAATTAAGATCATGGCATCTGGTCCCATCACTTCATGGCAAATAGACGGGAAAACAATGGAAACAGTAAGAGACTTTATTTTTCTGGGCTCCAAGATCACTGCAGGTGGTGACTGCAGCCATGAAATTAAAAGATGCTTGCTCCTTGAAAGAAAAGCTATGACCAACCTAGACAGTATGTTAAAAGGCACGGACATTACTTTGCTGACAAAGGTCCGTCTAGTCAAAGCTGTGACTATTTCTAGTAGTCATGTATGGATGTGAGAGTTGGACTATAAAGCGAGCTGAGCATCAAAGAATTGGTGCTTTTGAACTGTGGTGCTGGAGAAGACTCTTGAGAGTCCCTTGGACAGTAAGGAGATCCAACCAGTCCATCCTAAAGGAGCTCAGTCCCGAATATTCATTGGAAGGGCTGATGCTGAAGCTGAAACTCCAATACCTTGGCCACCTGATGGGAAGAACTGACTCATTTGAAAAGACCCTGATGCTGAGAAAGATTGAAGGTGGGAAAAGGGGATGACAGAGGATGAGATGGTTGGATGGCATCACCGACTCAAAGGACATGAGTTTGAGTAAGCTCTGGGGAGTTGGTGATGGATGGGGAAGCTGTAGTCCATGGGGTTGTAAAGAGTCAGACACGATTGAGCAACTGAACTGAACTGAACTGAGCAGTTATGGATGATCAAGGGCTCAGATTCTCCTCTAGCAGCTTCCTTTGCTTAAGCAAAAGGGAAAAAGGGAAAGGAACACTCTCATACAGAGGTGGATGTCACCAGAGTGAACCCCGCCATTCTGGACTTGAGGCCACTGGGAAATACAAGCAAGCCTGAGGGGCTCAGAGACCTGTGTTGGTTGGGACAGGACACAGGCAGTCAACATCTAGGAGCAGAGTCAGGAAACCTGCGTTCAAGTCCTGTCTACACTGTGCATTGGCAGCAGAAGCCAGGGCAAGAGGCTTTACGCTGCTGACCTTTGCTTTGTTTATAAACATGGGATTGTGTCTATCTCAAAGGATGCTGGTAAGATTAAAAGAGATGTTTGCAAATGTCCTAAAACTGTACACAGAGCACTCAGCAGGCCTTCAATAAATGGTACCTATTATATGCTTGCTTTAGAGTATATGAAACACAGCAGTGTTTTCAAGTTCTAAATAAATAGGAAGCTAGTGGGGATAAGAGAAAGCAAAATGAATGCAGAGCTGGCTAGAATCAGAGAAGGAGGGGACATGTAGGAATTTTAGAAACCACCCAAGCTACTCTTTGTGCCTAACTTTGATGGACCCTCGTGTGTGGTGGTAGAAGGAAAACTAAAGAGATCCCTTTAATTTTATCTTGGTCAAAATATTTTCAAGAAAATCTTATTTTTTGTGCAAAATCATTGAAGGAAAAACTAGACTTTGTTGAAGGAAACGAGAAACAGATAGTTTTTAGGCTACCGAACATCATCAAACAAGCATCATCTTTCAAAAGCCCGTGGAACGTGTTTGGCTTTCATTATGGTCCCACCTAGCAAAGGTGACTGCCCTCTACTGCAGGGCAACCTCGGAAATAGCACACACTATTGAGATGCTTTGAGCAACTCTGACGCTGGCTTTAAGTGTCTGTTTTGCTGGAAGGGAGAAGGGAGGGAAGGATGAAGGAGCAGAGTATGGAGTCAGGGGTCACCTGGGCCATTTCCCATGCCTCTTCCCCAAACTCCAAAGCCCGTGATTACCCTGGAGCATCTGCTAAACATCAAAAGTGAGGAAAAGTTTTGAAGACTTTTCTGCTTCCAAAAAATACATTTTCCTCTCCTGAATGATCCCTATAATAACCTTAACTTTCTACTTTTCCTACTCTGTGGAAATTGTCTCCATGGCAAAACTAAATTGTGCAATTCCACTCATATATAAGACTTGTTTTTCTCTCTTGCCTGGTTCCCCTGGAAACCTGAGTTGTATCTGCATGTCTGAATTTCACCCTACCCCCATCAACTAGCATTCAAACATGACTCCTCTCAAAAGTCACCAGCATGCACTGATGTTTCATGTATCTGAACTGGGCATTTTAACTGCATACACCTAGAAAGTAAATAATCTTACTGTCACTTGGATTCAGAGGATGAGGAGGAAACCGGTCTGTGTTTCCACTGAGGCAGCCAAAGAACATTCACATGAAGAGACAAATCGAGGGGGACTGGCCAGGGTGAGGACAGTATTTGTAGAGAAGATGCGACTACCAAACAGAATCCACGGGTCAGTAAAGGACTGGGGACTCACTGTGACAGCTTCAGAAAATAAGTAATGTGTTCCATCACCACCTATGCTGAAAGGCTGGCTGTTGGGCTGAAAGGCTGGCTGTTGGGCAGAAAGGCAGGTTGGGCTGGCCCAAAGTTTTAACCCTATGTTCACCGTCACAGGATGGACCTCCCTAGGGCCCATCCCCATCCTGAAGCTATCTAAGGCCCCATTCAGAGTCACCTTATTAGCATCGCAAAGATTTCTTTCACTCAGGGTTTCACAAGGATTTATAAGCTATTTGCCAGGAATGGGGACAAAGACCAAATATATTTTTTGTTATATCACATTATTTGACCTTATGTGTTCCATGTAAGTTCATTTAAATCACGAAGACTCATTTACTGGAAGAAATACCTTTTAGTCTATAGAAACCCGCATAGGTCATGTGAGCAATAAATTGATCTTTTGATGATGGCGTTCTAAGCAGATACAGGTATATTCTTGTGGCTTAGGGTTAATGATGAGCTACTGATTATATTAAAAGTAATACAGGACTATCTTTGTTTTCAGGTACAAAGAGCTCTAAAGAGTAAAAGAAATTTTAGACCTTGCTATAATATATACTGTATTCTAGGAGAAAAAAAGAAGTATTAATCAGGTTGACGTAAATTAGGTTAATTGTTACCTAGAATGTGTTCACTGATGGACAGTTTTGTAGAACAAATCAGCTTTGTTAGATTACAAAAAGAACGGTTAGTATGAAACTGTGTGTTATATATATTTTCTATTATTAATAGAAATGATGCTTGCTCTTATTGTTACAGGCTGGAAAAGTGTAACCTTATTTGTCACGTTTTGTTAAATTTTTTAAGAACTATGAAGTCTTCTTTCAAGAGTCGCATGTTTAATGGTGCATGCTGTGCTGAGTGGCTTCAGTCGTGTCCGACTCTTTGAGACCCCGTGGACTGTAGCCCACCAGGCTCCTCTGTCCATGGGATTCTCCAGGCAAGGACACTGGAGCGGGTTGCCTTGCCCTCCTGCAGGGCTCTTCCTGACTGAGGGATTGAACCCACGTCTCTTATGTCGCCTGCGCTGAAAGGTGGGTTCTTTACCCCTGGTATTTAATGGTGGTTAAGTACTAAAAAGGAAGGGAGTCCTTTTAGTAACAATTTATAATCAGAAACTTGTCAGAGTTGGAAGAAACAAGGAAAGGTGATGCTATTAAAACATCACATGGTCCAGAAAACAAAACTGCAGACTCAAAATGATGTGGAAAGTGAAGTGAAAGACTGTGCGCCCCTTCTTTCTGCTCTGGTTAGAAATCAAAGCGAGGAAGGTAGAAGAAAATGGACGGAAGAGGTGGTCAGTGTCTTATGAACTGCTACCATGGAAACCACTGCTTTGATCAGCTATGCCAATGAGCAGCTTTCTGGAACAGGGCCAGTCTTGAGCTACTTCTCCTCCTCCAGAAATGGCTACAGCAGGGTTTGATAGTTTTCAGACTGCAGGTTATCATCCATTAGTCACTCATGAAAATATAATAAGTGAGAAAGCTTTCTCTTGGTTGTATATGTATATACAGGTCAAAATATATTTTGTGCTACAACCGGAAGTCACACGTTTATGGAGTTGGGAGGGCAAGGCCACTTGCAGCCCGTAACTGCATCAAACACTTCACATTAATCATGGTAGAGATGAAGGGAAAAAAGAACCATATACCGCAATATCTACAATAACAGTACCACAGGGAAACTCACATTGTTATTTAAAATATATAATATAAATATGATATTGACAGTATAAAAATTAAATGCTTATGAGAAACTCAAGAAAGGCCAAAGGGCATACAAGCAAGTACTATACAGATAGTTTCCTTAAAAGATAAATTTTAATATACAGAATAAAATTTAAGAGTTTATTTTTTCACCTTTCCCCAAATTTGTGGCCATGAATGCCTCTAAATCTGACCAGGAGAGCTTATATTTTGGTCCAATACATTCTTAGACTACCTGTGTGATCAAGTCTGGCTTGATTATCATAAATCATAGCGGTTAATGGAATTTACCTGGAAAATATTATTTTCATAGATGACAAATTTTCAATTTTTTCTTGGCTAAGAGTTTATTCCACTTTAGCCTCAGAACCAGATTCAAGATATCTTCCTTAACAGCTGGTCATCATGTTAGGGTTAATCCAGGAAAATTATTTACTACTTTATTGAAGGTCATAAAAAAAAAATTTCCACAATAAATAATGAAAAGAGTACGCAAAATCATTAGCCTCTGTCTGCAATACAGAAAATACATGTCAGTTCTGGACCAAAATAATTCCATTGATATACAAAAAGCGATCGGGAAGAATGGAAGGATTTGCACTGACTGCTTTTGGTGGTCAGCTACAACAAACCAACAGCCCTCAGCTATTTTGGAAAGTGAAGGTGGGGTTTAATTTGCAGATAAGAATGTCTTCGGTAGTTTAAAAAAATATAACTCTAAAAAAGCTTGTGAATCATATAAAAAAGCAGCTGTCTGAGACCAAGGTTGAAACCCAGAAACTTGGGTGTTAGCACCACCAGCAAGCACAGGTCCTGCGACTCATCTGCCCCTCTCCCCTGCGCAGAACGCAGGCTGGACGGCTGTACACGTCATTTACAGGTATGAAAACCGGCCCGGAGTGCAGGTTTCCCGGAGGGTAACGTCTCAAGCCCGAAGAGGCACCAAGCGGTTACAAAGCCCGGGCGACCGTCCAGGTCACAAGTTCCGACGATACAGCAAATCCCGTGTTGCCTTATCAACTTTTTGCTGGTAGTCCTCCAGTTTGTCAAGTATCTTCTGGGACAGCTGCAGGGGAAAAGGAGGGAACTGTTAGAGGATGTCACCAACCAGATGTCCCCTGATAAAGCTGTTAGCCACCGTGTTTCACTTAATCACCGTTCACTATGAGTCTGCTCTGTGGCTCCATTGCTAAAACTGGACTTTTTATTATATACAATACTCCAAACTTGTTTTCTTCATGAATTTCTAAACATGCAAATCATACCAGTATTTTTAATAAAAGTTTCATTAGCTCTCATCCCAGGACCAGAAAGCTTATATGGGATTTAACTAATCACTTCATAAAGGGGTGGAATTCCCTGGTGGCTCAGACGGTGGAGAGTCTGCCTGCAATCTGGGAGACCCAGGTTCGATCCCTGGGTTGGGAAGATCCTCTGGAGAAGGAAATGGCAACTCACTCCAGTAGTCTTGCCTGGGAAATCTCATGGATGGAGGAGCCTGGAAGGCTACGATCCATGGGGTCGCAGAGTCAGGACATGACTGAGTGACTTCACTTTCACTTTTTCATAAAGGGACTGGGCAGCATGTGACGGGCAATGAATGGCTTCGGCCCCCTCATAATCCCTGAGAACCAAAAGAGCAGGCTTTGCAGCTGCTAGTGCAAAGACGTACACAATCTAAGGGGCCTCAGGAGGGGCTGACTCACCGCGATGTTGTGGCTGTTGGCGCTGTTCTCTCCCAGAGCCTGGAGAAGCTGATCAATGGAAGAGTATGGGAGCCACACCATCGGAGCCGTGGCGGACAGTGGGAACTGAAAGGAAAATATCTACTGTTTGAAGAAAGTCTGAAAAGTGGACCCTTTCTTCTGGGCAGTTACTTCCACAGGCTTCAGTAACATGAAAGAAACGCTTTTTCTTTTCACAAGAAATTGCATGTACATGCATGCACACACACACGTGTGCACATAGGTACCTGAATGGACCCCTCCCCCAACTCTTTTCAACTGGGGAACTAGGCCTTTTCTTAGTTAAATCAAATGCATATTTTAAAATTCATGTCATCTTTTATCTTAAAGCAGGCCTAAGGCCAATTAAGGATAAACGCAACAAAACTCTTCTCTAAACTGTTAATGAATGACACTGTTTCCAGTCTGAAATTTAAATTCAAGTTATCTGGAAAAACCTTTGGAAAGACAAAGTGTGATAATACAGAATTCAAAGAAATGTGGAGACAAGCCTACCTCAATTCCAAAGTACTGATGTCCTTTTCCCAGTACAGCGTCCACATATTCTGAAACCAACTCCACAGCTTCTTCTAAAAGGTCATAGTTTAAGTACAGACGGAGCAACTCAGCTGCATCAACTTTCTGTAAAAAGTCAGTGGTCAAAAACCTTTACCTGTTTCCATCTAACCCAGGCACTGACCAAAGGATGTTGAGTGTCTGATTCCATGGCATTTATACTTTTCTTTATAAATAGACAAACACCATGGTTTGCTTATCTTGGGATGAGGTTTGGATTCCCAAGAGCCTAGCTACCTCTGGGCGCCTTGCGAGGCCCTTTCTGTTAAGTGGCCTTCTTCACCTGTTCTAGAATCTAAGACACATTTTCATTCTTTCCTACTTTGTTTTGACAGCAGTAGAAGTCAACAAAGCTTCCCAGAAATGCTGAGTACCAGAGACAATATAGTCACATTAATTCTAAGAAGAATCACCAGCTTTCAATGCTTGAATTATATTTGTATTAAACTCAGGGTGACAGAGAAATGAATACAGCCTCAGTTAGGACGGTTCGCCTAACTACCCCAATTATGCTTTCTATATTCTGATTTGATCACAATCTTAGCCATTACCAACTTAACTGCCTTCTCTACTTTCTAACTTAAGAAAACAGATTAACTTTCTTGATTTTAAGTTTTGTATTCTTTTTTTCCTATTCTTCCCAATGTATATCAGAAACAGTAGTCCTCAAATTTAGGCATGCATCAAATCCAATTAGAACCTTGTTAAAAATGCGTATCCTGGATGTTAACTCCAGGTGATCTGATTCTGGAAGTCTTGGATGGAGCCCAAGGATCAAATATTTCACAGAAGCCTGCCATCCAAATAATTTAATGCAGGTGGCCCAAGAACCCAATTTTGATAAAACCTGAAAGAAACACTGTTGCAGTATTTGAAAACTATTCCACCCGCTCCTGCGATTTCTTGAGTAATGAATAGTAAGTGCAGTGTTCCACATAAACTCTTTGTTCTGAAACAGATACTCATTGTTCATTGGGCACACCAGCACATATTAACTTAGCCACCAACCCAGAGAACTTTAAATCTCACACCCGGTACTTCACAGGGACTGAAGCAAACTGTTGTCAATGTTTTCAGCTAAGATTAAGAAGCTATAAGTATCTGTCAGTATAGTTCCATAAATTATCACTCTTTTTCTTTTTAATCACCTCATAAAGTTATTCAGGATGATAAAGACTAGGTTCCTACCCTCTACAAGCTAAGGTACCACTTACCTTGTAACTGTTTATTAGCCAGTTGGGCAGAGGAACTCCATGCGATAAGAGCTTGTTAATTACACAGTGGTGATATAAGTTATTCTGGACTTTGTACCTTTCCAGGTAAGTTGATAATAGCCGCCAAGCTTCATCTGTAGCACTTGATAAAAAGAAGGACTTGTGAGTTCCAGATTCTTAATAGATAATTACAGTACCATTCAGAACATGCATTTACAAGGAAAACAATCTTTAGACATAACAAATTGACAATACAGCTAAATGATAACTAACATTAGTAGGGCCAATGTGACTTAGGGGTGGCATTAGAAACTAGATGACTTGGATTTTTGTATTTCCCAACAAACACATATGAACTCAACAATTCACTTTACTTATTTGTTCCAGATTTCAAAAACAAGGTAATTGGCTCAGACCCCTGTTTCCAAACCTGACCAACCATTAGAATCATGTAGAAGTTCTGATTTAGAAGATTAGGGTGACATTTTGTAATTTGTATCTTGATAGTAATTCTGGTGTGAAATTAGGGGCTGAAAAATAATGTCCAAAGACTTCATAACTGTAAAAATGCTATAATTCTAAAAAAGGACTTCATAATTGTAAAATGCTATAATTCTAAAGTGCTAATACAAATTAAAGTGCATAATACAAATTACAGATGCAATTTAGGGAAGGGAAATGTACTGAGGGTTGTTAGAGAAGGATTCCGAAGACACTGCAGTGCGTTCGGGCAGACGTTATTGGGTGCGCTGGGGAAGGACGTGGCGGGTAAGCCCTTGCAGGGCTGTACCTAGACTCCTTAGTGGTGATGACTGACGAGAGCTGGTTGGCTGCCAGCCAGGCCCAGGCTTCGGCTTGTGCCGCCTCTCCTCCAAACTGCAGTTTGATGCATCTGAAATGAGAATGGTTCCACCCACAGCAAATCAACTTGCTGAAATGCACATGTTTTGCTACTAAACCTGGAGATAAGACGACAACTTTAGGTCCAATCTGTTGCTGAACTCCCTGCCGTGATACTGGCTTTCCCTCTCCTCAAGGTCAGATAACTGGACGACCCACCAGGCCATTAGGAAGGGTTAAGAGATCATTTACTCACAAGAGAAAACTGATGATGAAACAGTCTGAAAGTTTATTTCTAACTCACAAACAACTTGACCAATATTTAGGTATGAGGTAACATCAATAAGAACTACTTTTAAACAACGTTTGTGAGATGTCCTAAAGGAGTGAAGAGAACATACGTCTCGTCTAAGTGGACACACAGGTTATCTACGGGCATGTGGGCTTGGCAATGCCAGATTTAACTTCTCAAAATATGCTATAAACCAAGATTAACCCCCCCCCACCCCCCGCCACACACAAATCTAACAGTCAACTTCAAAAAAAAAAAATCCAGACTACACAAAAACTTCTTTGAAGCTGGCTTGTCAGACACTGGCTTGGGACCTCCCTGGCGGTCCAGTGGCTGAGACTCTGCACTCGTGATGCAGGGGCCCCGGTTCGAGCCCTGGTCAGGGAAATAGACCCCACATGCTGCAGCTAAAAAATCCTGTATGCTGCAACGAAGACTGAAGATCCCATATGCTACAATTAAGACCTAGTGCAGCCAAATAAATAAATAAATATTAAAAAAAAAAGATACTGGCTTGGGTGATGACTGCTTCATACTAAGCAGCAGTGAAGTAAATAGAAAATTAAGAATATTTTAGAAATTTAAGACTAGAAAATTAGATTGTGTTAGGAAATAAAGACTACAGAAAAGCAATTTTATACATACTTGAAAGCAAGTCCTTCAAAGACTGGCGTTAAGGGAAGCTTAAACGTCTGACACAGTGATATGGCAGTGTCAAAAAGGCCAGCCTGAACCAAGAGAGTGACCATCTCCTCTGCGGATGAACTTCCTGTGGAAGCGGAGAGAGCTATTCAGTGCGACAAAAGCGACACGCAAATGAAGGAGCCCAAAGACCCGCCCTTGGTGAGTGCCCAGGACAGCGACGGCGCGCTCCACCCGCGTGGCACACGTCTGCGGCCCGGCCCCGCCTGCTGCGGGCGCCCAACGCCCACCTGCGACCGCGACCGCCGCGGGGTCGTGTTGAGCCAGGGTGAGGCGGATGCGGGCCAAGGAACACTCTTTCTCCAGATCTTCCAGTTCCAGGATTTCAATCTGTCTATTCGCTGTAAGCCAAAGGAAAACACTGTCAATTCCCAAAGCACAAAGGAAGTGCCTGTTGGACAAACGCAACCTGCCAGTTTCCACTAAACACCACGTCACTTTCAGTTTAATTTTAAGAAGATGGGGTGAAAACAAGGGGCTCAATGAAACAAACAACCCTGCTTCACTCTAGAGCTGAGTCAAGTCAAAGTACTCTTAATAACAGCTTCAAGGAGGCACTTGCAAGGCATTTTACATATAATTTCAATTAACTCTTACAACTGTGAAATACTGTCATCTTTATCAGTAAGGAACATGCCCAAAGTGAGAGGGAGAATTAAAACCAAGTGTGTCCAACTCTAGAGCCCAGGCTCTTTAAGGAAGGAAATCATGATCCAAGACTGCGCTCCCACTGCAGGGGATGGGGCTTCTACCCCTGGTTGGGTAACTACTCAGAGACTACACGCCTCGAGGCACCGTCACGAAAAATAGGAAAAAAAGAGAAAGGAAATCATGCCTGTATAGAGACACTAAAGGAACCTAATTTAACAAAGTATACTAAGCTGACTTGAACACAACAAGCAACAAACATACACACACTCTTTTTTAAGGATTTTCATTTCACACTCAGGCATACAAAGTTTTCGAAGGTCAACCAGACAGAATATTGATAAGAAACTTTACCATATTTTGGGAGGGGGGATCAGGATGGGGAATACATGTAAATCCATGGCTGATTCATGTCAATGTATGACAAAAACCACTACAATATTATAAAGTAATTAGCCTCCAACTAATAAAAATAAATGAAAAAAAAAAAAGAAACTTTATCATATTTTAACAAAGTAACTACCATACATATATAATATACTATAATATGATTGTTCATACTATAATAAGTACTATATAAAAAACAAGTAAATATAAGTACAACTAGTGTAACAATTAAGTGCCATTCAGCCAAAGTCGGCCTGAGATCCCCGACTCACTTGGGGCAGCTGTGCATTCTCCATCATGATTCCTCTTAGGGGATGCTCCAGGGCGATCATACTGAAAGGACAAAACAAGAGATTTAACTGTGAAAAATCAGAATTTTATTTTAACATCATTAACTATGATCCAGGGCTTTCATGCTTAAATTCTCTCAGCGTAAATTATGTCTATTTCAACTAGCACAGCTCTTCTCACAAAGTTACGGGAACTTCTAGACAAAGAAACTCGGCTCACTTAGCTAAAATTTTACTGAGTCCAAAGACACTGATTTGATGTCCATATAAACTACCTGACTTTCCTTGGTTTACAAAATTACATTCTCCACTCATAGCCCTGGAAAACAGAGCAGTATATGCAGGAACTATACAAATAGCTGGGAGCACCCCATCAGCATGATAAGAGAAACTCCGGGTTCACCGCCTTTAAAACAGTAACAATACATTCAATTAACAAAAACGAATTAACTAAAAACAGCTAGCATTTACTGACCACTTTCTGTAGGTCAGGCACTGTCAGTATTCTATGCAATCTTACACGGGTTATCTCACTTAATACCCAAATAATCCTATAAGGTAGATATTATTATCATCATCATTCCTATTTTATGCAAGAGGCTAACTGGACAATAAAAGATACAGTAATTTGCCTGAAGTTAGGTTGTCTAATTCCAAAACCACTCTGTAATACTTATTCAGAGAACTGATGATTTTGAACTGTGGTGCTGGAGAAGACTCTCGAGAGTCCCTTGGACGGCAGGGAGAGCAAACCAGTCCATCCTAAAGGAAAGCAACCCTGAACATTCATTGGAAGGACTGATGCTGAAGTTGAAGCTCCAATACTTTGGCCACCTGATGCAAAGAGCTGACTCTTTGGAAAAGACCCTGATGCTGGGAGAGAGAGAAGGCAGGAGGAGAAGAGGACAACAGAGGATGAGATGGTTGGATGGCATTACCGACTCAATGGACATGAATTTGAGCAAACTCTGGGAGATAGTAAAGGACAGAGGAGCCTGGCATTCCGCAGTCCATGGGATTGCAAAGAGTCCGACATGACTTAGCAACTGAACAATACTTATTGAACAATACTTATTCCTATAGTAATTCTGAACTGGGAAACCAAAGGGGGTAGTAACATAAAACAAATGAATCGCTGCAAAAATAGACTAAGTTCACAAATATCCCAGTGAAAGTTTTAAATGAAATGAAGCAAAATGAGGTATTTTCAAAGGACCAAACAAAATAAGTTAAATGATCCCCAAACTCCAGGATACAAAGTTTTCATACCACTGCACCAGATGCTGGCTGAACAATCCATGCGTATTCTGGGCGAATAAGTCGTAAGCAATTAATAGCGGCCAGGTAACAGTTGCCTTGCTTCTCAAGTCCCCGGATAGTTCGAACCTCTCTGCCAAGACGCATTCCATACTCAAACATCACTGTGCCAGCTATGAGGCAATAACAGATATGAGGATTTCAAAAATGTGTCTCTTTAGAGACAGAGAAAATTTGTCACACTTACCAAATGTTAAAATTAAAAAAAAAAAAAATCAAGTTTAACTTAAAACAACAAAAAATCACGTGTTGCTAAGAATGTGGAAAAATTGGAACCCTTGTGTTGTGCTGGAAGGAATATAAATTGGTATAGCCACTAAGGAAAACAGTTCTTCAAAAAATCAGAATTACTTTATAGTTCACCAATTCTACTTTTGGGTGTATAAACCACCCCTTCCCCCCCAAAAAATCAACTGAAAGCAGAGTCTTAAAGAATTATCTGTACATCCCTGTTCACTGCAGTGTTATTCATAACAAACAAAAGATGGAAACATCCAAGGTTCCATCAAAATTGTTATCAATACATCCATACAACAGAGTATCATAAATTCTGATGGATGCTACAACATGGATGAACCTTGAAGACATTATGCTAAGTGAAATATGCCAGTCATAAAAAGTCAGATGCTAGAGGATTCTGGTAGCCAAATCTGTTGACAGAGAGTGGAATAGTGGTTGCCAGGAGATGGGGAAGGAGGGAATGAGAAGCTGGTGTTTAAGGAGTATGGCTTCGTTTGGCAAGGTGAAAAGAATTCTGGACATTGGCTACACAGTCATGTGAGGGTGCTTACACTACTAAACGTGTAAAACGGTTCAGATAGTAGTTTATGTTACATGTACTTTACAACCCCCAAGAAAGGCAGGGGAAAAAAAAATGTTCTGCAAACATCTAAAATGTTTGAAGTTTAGATACTACATACCCGGGTAGCACAGAACACCAGCTCGGAGAAATAGTTTCAGTTTGTGGCCACCTGTGCCCACCCAGGATCTGAGTGTCTGTTCAAGGTCATAAACTCTTCTTTTTTTTCAGCTGAGTCGCATGGCATGTTGGATCTTTGCTCCCCGACCAGGGACTGAACATGTGTCCCCTGTGTTAGAAGTTCGGAGTCTTAACCCCTGGATTGCCAGGGAAGACCCCCAAGATCATACTCTCATCGCTGTTCTGAGACAGCATGGGACTCCGGAAACTAATCAGATTTTAAAATTCTCTTTCAGTTTTCACAACAAATCAAACTCTTTTTTCATCCCAATAAATACTTTTGACGTTTTTGTCAGAAAGACAGCCTTGCTCCAGAAAGATCTGAATGTTAATCCAGCTAAACTGGTCTTAATCAGGTCGATGGATGCTGTCATTGTGAAAGCAGTGAGAGATCTTGAATCGTCTATTCTGCCTTCCTTGTATTATTCAAAGAACATGCAAACACATTTTACCATTAGGAATATTAAGAGCACGCCTATGAACTATTTCCATCTATTCTTTCCAATGAAAATCAATAAGAAATCTAAAAAAATTTCCTGAGTGAAAACAGTATAAAAATGTTAGTGGTTCCAAAGTGTAACCACAATGATTATCTTGTAAAATATGATCTTAAAACAGACATGTAATTCCTTAATTTTAGCTGACCTGATAAAAAGATCTCATTGTCGTCAAATAAATCCAAATTCAGAAACATTCTACAGAAATGATTGGCCCATCCTCTTCAAACATATCAGTGTCATCAAAGGCAAAGTAGGACTGAAAGAATGCTCCAGATTAAAGGCGACTGAACTGACAGGACAATTAAATCCAAGACATGATCCCAGGTCAGGGGGTGAGGACAGTAAGAGGGAAATGTACTATTAAAAAAAGTCGCCATGTTTGGCAATATTTAAATATGAATAGCACATCAGATAAGAGCACTCCATCTACATTTAGTTCACAAAATTAATGATTTTCTCACTTTGCGGTTATATAAGAAAACGCCCTTGAAAGGCATCTGAGGGGTTTACGCATTGAGTCACAATGCCCATAGCTTAGTCTCTGAAGGATCAGCAAAAGTGAGAGAAAAGAAAGGTCAAAGGCTTCCTTGGTGGCTCATGGCTAGAGGATCTGCCTGCCAATGAAGGAGACATGGGTTCGATCCCTGGTCTGGGAAGATCCCACAAGCCAGGGAGCAATTCGAAGCCCAACTACTGAGCCCGTGTGCCCAAGAGCCTGTGCTCCACAACAGTGAGACGCAACGAGAAGCCCAAGAACTGTGGTCGGAGCGTGTCCGCTGCTCACCATAACTGTAGAAAATCGGAAGGTTCAGCACAGCCAAAAATCAATCAATCAATCAGTAAATCAACAACAGCAACAACAAAGCAGAAAGAAAGGCCAAAGGCAAAGTTGTACCGGAACTTAAAACCAGCCCTAAGACTCAAGGGGCCTTTAGTGAAAGAAAGCTTCTTTGAAAATCAGATGAAAGATACACACAGAACGCCATCTCAATGGCAATGCTTCAAGAATGTTCTAAAATGGGAGAAATACCTTTTTTTTTTTTCTGCACCGACCAGCTTATGGGGATCTTGGTTCCCTGACCAGGGATTGAACCCGGGCCCTTTGCAGTGAAAGCATGGAGTCCTAATGACCACTGGACTGCCAGGGAATTCTGGCAGTGAAGTGTCTATCTCTAAGGCTAACAGGTAATCTACAAAGAAGTGAAGTAAATCTTGAACTTCAACATAAGTTCCCCAAATGCTGGTACAGAACACTTGTCCAGTGGTAAAAAATAAGGTAAAAATTACATAAGTCAAACAGATAATCTTTTTTTGTAATGCATGAAACAACTGATTAGGTTGCCTCCCACAAAGATGACATGCTTCAAGTGCTCACCCTTCCGGTAATTGTGACGATAAATGTGAAAGGCATACAGAAGCTCATAGTAATTGTGAGTCATAAGGTCCACAGCTCTTGCCCGTGATTCAATTATTCCCACCACCTAGAGGAGGGGAAGCAGTCACATATCAATGTTAACAGCCATCATGACAACCACCAGAATTGCGTCCAGCCATCAGTGGATAAATAAGATGACCTCATTATGCAGATTCACATAGGGAAACTCCACGAGATCCTGAAGTTGGGAGCGTTCACAGAGAACTACCACCAGCTGCCGCAGACAATCCAACTGCCTAGAAGGAAAGAAAGGGATACGAATGTACATTTTCCTTGTGGATTACACAGGGCTGATAAACTGCCTGCTCTAAATAAGATCATGGGTTTGCTTACCTGCTGGAATCAGGAATTTGGGTTAAGGCTTCATAGGCTTGGCTATTGTGACCTAGATCCAAATGGTGTTTGAAAATGCATGTCCTTAATGTGGCCTGAGTGTCAAATACGGGGAAACAAGAACAGAAATTAAGATACCAAACCTGTGATAAAGCTCAAGGGTAACAAAGAGAATACAGTTAGTCCTCACCTGACTTTTCCAGTCATCACCTGCTTCAGTTATTGCTGATGTGGCCAACTGAATAACCAGTTCAGGCAAGCCTACGACATCTAGCAGACGCAGAACCTAGGGAGAAATGTAAGAGCACTTCAGATGGGAATGCAATTTATTTCATTTCATGTTTTGGCTTCCCTGGGGATCCAGTGCTTAAGAGTCCACCTGCCAAAGCAGAAGACAGATTCGATCCCTGGCCCAGGAAGACCCCACATGCAACTAAGCTCGTGAGGCACAACCATTGAGCCTGCGCCCCAGGGCCTGTGCTCTGCAACGAGAGAAGCCACTGCAGTGAGAAGTCCAAGCCCGGCCAGTAGAGCAGCCACTGCTCGATGCAGCTACAGAAAGCCTATGAGCAGCTACGAGGACCCAGGGGCGTCAAAAGTAAACGATGCTGCGTATAGTTCCTCGAGCTATATGGCAGGTCCTTGTTGTTCACCCATTTTATATATAATGTGTATATGTTAATCCCAAACTCTCATTTACCTGCCTCCCTGCTCCTATTACATTTTTACCCAGGGTGGTGTAAGAAGGACCAAACCATGCCAGAACCTTATCATAATACTGCAGCCGGGGGGTGGACACAATCTCTCCATCCTCTGAACGGATCAAGCGATCTAAGAATTCCTCTTTGCCCACCTCGGACGCTGCTTGGCAGAAACATTCCAGAGCCTGGAGGAATAGAAGGAGATAGAGCGACTATAATAGATTGCTCCACTGCCAGATACTATGAGCCAAGAGTTCTTGTACTGAGGAAAGCAAAAAAAAAAAAAAAAAAAAGAAAATTATTTAAGTAAGTAATTATTAAGTAAGTAAATGACTGTATTTACTGTTTGCTTTATCTAAATTCTCTCTGATGCACTGTTTAATATTTTAATTTATCTACTTTTTAACTTAAATGCTGCTAATTAGAAAGTAACTTTAAGAAGATATTTGATGGATACCTATGATACAGCAACTATAATACCATGTTAATTTTTGTAGAATCGGAGTGGGGGATTTAGTATGAAAGTCTTTGGACTTTTCTTTATCTCTGAAAGTTTACATAACAGGATGTCAGGAAAAAAATCAGAAATGTAAACTACCATAATGGGAAAAAAACCAGCATAAACAAACATGCTATAAAAACAATGTAACTGAGAAATAGTTTAGTCACAAAAACGTATCCCTAAAAGCACTGCACAGGGGCAGGAGGGTTTTAAAGTATTCTTCTTCATATTCTCCTGTGTCCTAAATGACCTGTATAGCACATGAAGCTAAGCGGCCCCACAGGCAGCTCATGCCCTTACTGGCACCGTCAGCCGCCTTCACCCCTGTCTGGAGGATTCTATGCCCCCAGCCCCTCCCTGAGATGGAGGCTGAGTGCCCTCCTTGCACTAACGTCCCTCATCTCTCAGCCGCAGATTACCTTCTGCCCCTCTCCCGTCACCAGGTAACACCGGCCCAGCATAAATCGGCAGGAACCAACGTTGACTTGACACCAGGGGTGCAGCAACTGAATATAATCCTTAAAGGCAAAAGAGATGGTTTCCAATTAGAGAATAAATATCCTTTAAGGAGATATTCATTTCCATGTTCTTCAGAGGGAGAGAAGATAGTGGTCATTCAACACAAAAGCATTATTTTCAGAAAGCATCTGAAGGTTAAAACCAAATCCTGTTAATCCATTCTTAAACTATTAATACGTTATTAGACACTTTAAGAAAGCAAACAGGACCCTAATAACACTATCACATGAAAACAAACACACTTTCCATCTTGGCAATTTTCCAACTTTTGGTATTTACTGGCTCAACGGACTAGATTCCAGTGAAGGATTTACACAAAGACAATGATATGTTTTCTTTCTATAAAAAGAATCCAATAGGAAAAAAAAAAGAGAACCCAATAGAGAGAATTAACAAAAAAGTACTTTATAAAACACTGTGTTAGGAATGATACTGCTAAGAATGAAGTAAAGAAAATCTCTCTGGTGTATGTTTCCGTGTAATTCAGTGTAAATTACTGTGGGTCTTAGCAGCCCAATTAAAATGCAGGAAACATTTACAAAAAAAAAGTTCTAGAAATCCCATTCTTTACAAGAATAACTGTCCTTAAATGTTCAACGGTACTCACCTGCAATTGTACATACTGACAATTTCCCATCAAACATTCTAGAAAGAGACAACCAGGATTGCTAGGCCATCTAACCATTGGTTAAGGAGGTTATTTACTGCTTTGGTAAAGCCTAAACATACACACCGGGCATCTAAACTCAACAAAACGGCTTAATTTTTAAAAAGAAGGTAAAGAGGAGGTGGCACAGCTCATGTTCTTCCCACGTAACTATACAACTTTAACATTAGACAAACACAGTGGAAAGGCTATATACTAGGAGCCTAGTCACCTAGATCAGAATGCAACTAACAAAGAACCGAAGCATGGATTTCACTCCTTGGTGGTCACTTCTAATTTTAGCTAGTATATTGCCCAAGCACACTATGCCAATGGATACTCAGTACCCAACACAGGGCTTGGGATACAAAACCATTCAATAAATATCTGATAAATGCATGTTTTAAAAGCGATCTAGGTATTAGCTATGTGTGCACCAATAAAATCTGGCTCAACCCCTGAGAAAAAAAAACAAATTAGAAAAAAAAAAGGGGGGATACCTGAAAATAACTATCATTTCTTATTGGGATGGAGGGGGTAAACATCCAACCTCAATAAAATTTTTCATTACACAGGCAGAATATTCCTGAATCTTAGACTATGTGGATAGGAAAAAACCTTCCAATTAGCTTTTAAATGAAAGGATACAAGAGCTGCAATAAATAATTGGTAACTGCGGTGATCATCTCTGGCCAGTTCAATCCAGTTTGGCTTAGAGGTGCCTTTGGTTGAGAGAACAGATGAGATATAATGTGTTTCCTTGCAACTTCTTGGAAGAATAATTCCACAATTGTCTGAGGGCTAGACACTTAAAAATAAGAAGTTTTAACAGTCACCAACTTGTGACAGTAGTATAAATTTTCAATTAAGACAGCCTACCAATTCATTTTACGCCTGTAACAAAGGACATTTATTATTTAAAAACATAAAATGCATCATTGGTATAATCAATGGCAATATAAATAAAAGCAAACTGTAAACTATGAAGTACTATATAAAAGCAATTAAAAAACCCACTAAATAAACATGACAGTCAAGTTATTTCTCTAGAAGTGTCTCCAATATAGTCCTAAGATTCTAAATTTTATACCAAAACACAAAATAAATTCTCCAGAATGGTTCTCAAGCATGAGAGGACTCCTTTTGAATATTTGTTGATGAAGACAAGATTATAAAAGTCATATGATTAATCACTGGAGTGTCAGTATAGAATGGAAAAGCAGTTGTACATATGTATATGCGTGTGCGTGTGTACATATATACATGGCTTCCCAGGTGGCTCAGTGGTAGAGAATCCACCTGCCAATACCAGAGAGATGGGTTCAGTCCCTGGGTTGGGAAGATCCCGTGGAGAAGGGAATGACAACCTGTAAGACAATAGTCTTGCCTGGGAAATCCCAGGGACAGAGGAGCCTTGGGGGCTGCAGCCCATGCGGTCACCAAGCACACACACACGCACAAATACACAGGCAACACCCTTCATTCATGTCTGACCCGGTACTACTTGTCACAACCGAGAGGTCTCAGGACACAGCTTGCTTACACCCTCTCAGACGGACAGCACAGGTGAGGCACCTTTTCTGAAGCAAAGGTGGCAAAAGGCCACTTTAATGAACACGCAGTAAAGGCCAAACTTAAAGTCACATGCATGCACGGTCCAATCCTTACCGAACTTATTGGCCGTTAAAGCACCAGAGTCAGTTAGTTCCAGTACTGATAAATGTTGAAGATTAGACTCCCTGTGAGGAAAGGGGAAAAAACCAAAAAAGTTCAATGTATTTTCCTATGCTAACATTACATCAACAAGTTAGCCGATTAAAACAGTCAATTTCACTAGGAAATTACACACGAGAGCTGCACTGAAAGCACAGAAGCGCCTGGAAAACGAGCAGCGGCTCAGACTGCTGCCCCTCGTGCAACCCAGTGATCCCCCAAGCGGAAGCCAGCAGGAGCTCCTCAGGCCTCCACGCCATGAAGAGCCTTCCCTCGCCAGAAAACAAAGCGGCTTACCTAACTGAAACGTGGGTCTTTTAGGTACACATTAAATTTTCTTTCTTATTTTGGTTATAAAGAACTTCAGTCTACTCTTATAATTAGCATATTTTCGTGTGCGCCCTAACTTTCTCTGTGACCTCATCTTTAAAAAAATAACTTTATTTTTAATTGAAGGATAATTGCTTTACGGTATCGTGCTGGTTTCCGCCACATGCCAACGAGAATCGACCACAGGTAAACACATGTCCCCTCCCTCCACTTCTCACTCCATCCCACCCCCCTAGGTCGGCACAGAGCACCGGGCTGGGCTCCCTGAGCCATACGGCAGATTGACCTCATCTTCTTACTTTGCTTTCCACAGGATTTGTCTTCACATTATTCATACACACATATAATAATACATATTTATTGCTTTCATTCTTTTCTTATATTATTTTCATTCTTATAACTTGCCTTTAACCTTTAGAAAATGGAGTTATCTAAAAGCTCTGAATTTTAAAGGCATATAATGCTACAGCATAATATTTAATTTGCTTTTCTATCAGACAATGGAAAAAAATCATTAAACTCACAATTTATTTTTAAAATAATCAGAACACTGAAACTCACAATGTGTCAACTGGAACATCAGTTGCCAAGCACTGACTTCCCCACTTAATGAGGTAATAAGACAAGAGTAGGGGAGCTGTTCGATGCAGTAGGTCTTGCTGGGCTTGAAAGAGCTGGCCAGCTCCCAAGATCACCTATGTGTCATGGGTGGGTGGGTGAGACAGTAAATAGCATTTAGTAATGATAACCCTTAGGTTCAGGTGGCGGTAAAATAACAAACACAGTTACAAAGGGCATACATAAAAGCAACACACCTATTACATTTTGGGGTAGCAGGCAGCAAAAGGATCTACCCACTTAACAGTACAAAATAATAAAAAACAGCTCACCAGGTCACAGGAGCTGATGGTGAAACAGAAAACAGTAACAGACAGCTAAACTTTCACCAAATTTGTAGGTTCAGGACTCAAGAGGAGGAACAGGGAAATCTAAGACATTTCTTAATCTTCTGGTTTTGGGTAAAAGTAAATATGAGCATTAGAGGAAACCTTGACAAGAATATCAGCGGCCTTAAAAATGTGTGTCACTGTGGGACTTCCCTGTGGGGCTGGTGGCTAAGACCCCACGCTTCTACTTTAGGGGCACGGGTTCAATCCCTGGTCAGGGAACAGACCCCACAGGCACCTGCTATGACTGGATGCAGCCAAATAAATAAGTGCTAAAATACAACACAAACTCAAAAAACAAAACAAAACAAAAAACAGAGCCACAGGGGGAATTCCATGGGGGTCCAGTGGCTGGGACTTGGGCTTCTACTGCCAAAGCCTGGCTTCAATCCCTGGTCAAGTAACTAAGACCCCACGAGCTGTGAGGTAAACAGACAACTTTCAGGAAAAGGTCCTGCTTCTCCTTGGTGGTCCTGAACCACTCATCTTCCGGAAGGTTTTCTCCTTATCTTTCACCTGAAACTTTGCCATTAGCCATGTACTTGAGTTAATAAATTCAAATTTAAAAAGTATAAATACCCCCGGGAGCTCCAAAGGGCATTCAGTTATTTATATATTAATATGAATTACTTTAATCAGATTGCTTCCTTGTCAGGCTCAGATGAGTGAGATAAACGGGCCTTCTGATGGTGGGCAGAAAGGTTAACTTTGGAATGTGAAACATTCAAGGCGGGGAGGAGGGGGAGAGACAAGGACAGCAGTCTGGCAACAAGAGCCTGGTGGCTTCAAAGACTAGGATGGAAACAGAGGCACAGAATGGAGCTGGGAGGACCCCAAAACACACTCTGCAACTTCAAAACTACTTAGGGTAAATCCTGTACGGTGGAAGTAGAGAAGGTCTTTTTCTCTTTCTTCCTCCCTCTTCCATCCTAAATGGTACCCTGGGATCACAGCCAGAGGTGTACTAATAATACGACATTTTGGTAGAACCATCCTGGAAAATTATCCCACCATTATATACACAAAGGTTAAGAGTAAAACACCCTGCTTCATATACATTCTTTTTTTTTTTTCATATACATTCTTAATCTGCAATTTTAGGCTCACTCATTCCTAAATCAACACGTATTCGCAGAGGACCTTCGAAGGGCCGCGCACGTGGGACAGAGCAGTAGACAAAGACGCGTCCCTGTGCTCTCAGAGCTGATGTTCTGATGTGCCTGCATGTCAAGATGAGGTTTCAGATTTTACAAGCTTTCCCTCAAGTAGTACTTACCGCATCTCCTAGCCTCATTAGGAGTTGCTGTAAGATCAAAAGGTCTCGGCAGATGAGGAAGCGCGTGCTGGCGATTTTACACACACTTCTGCACACGATATGCCCCGCTGTGCTACTACCGTAGAGCTGAGAAAGATTCATTCGAATATTCAAAGGCTGAGCTGTGAATTAAAAAATAATAATAATTAAAAAAACTTAACTGCAGTATTGTTTTCTCTAAATCAAAAGGTGTATCTGTTGCTTTGTCATTTACCTGGATTGAATCCCTTTTCCATTTCTACTTCTGTTTCATAATCCATTTCCCGTATTAGAAGTCCAATGGCATGGATCGGGTTCCTAACCTCCTGTAGTTTACTACAAATATCCTCCATCACATTGTCTCTATAAGGAAGTTAGAAAACTATTACCTCTGAGAATGTATATGATAGATTCTTTACGCCCTATCAGGTAAATGCCCTATGAAACAGGAAAACCAGCCATATAATACAGGAGTGAAGTAATCACTCTGGTATACAAGATACTTTGATGCCATGTAGCAAATTTTCCTTCATTTTTTCCAGAAATGACAGGCAAAATGTATCAGAGGAAAATACGTTTACATTTTAGAATTTACAGCTCAGTTCATAGCTAATAGCTAGACCATAATTCATGAGTCTGTTTCCAGACTTGAATTCATGTGTTAGATTTTCTGTTTAAAAGCTGAAACAGCTACTTAGAATCATGGCAACTCACTTTAAGCCACTACTTTGTACATATCTGAATGTACATTTAAACCTGATATTGACACTGAGAATTGCTAAATTTCCATTAGGAAATGGACTTTACCCTAAATTCTCCTTACACATCAATAGTGATCAAATCTTCCAGAATCTGTTCCGCAGCCTTTTCTGGAGACTGTAGGTTGTAACAGCTCATTTCCATCATTACTGACATATCCATTGTTACTGACTCTCCAATCAGCCGAAGGCATTTTATAAGACACATGACATCCCGAGCAACATCCACGTCTGTAAGAGAAAGGTGACGTTCATGTCTCAGGTCAATGAAGAGCTGCTAGTTAATATTATACTAAAAAAATTACTAATAATAAATGACAGGTAGCTATCTGAAGTCTTGGAGATGCTTAGGCCTCTTCAGCTTTTTAAAAAATGCAGAATGAGGTATACTGACCATGAAAGGTCACAGGGGCAGTTGATGTTTTTTGTATCTGTCTGAATGAAAGCATAGGGCTTAAGGAGAAAGGAGCTTGAATGGGACATAATAATCACTCTTACCATCAGATATGGTTGTCTCATCCTCTGTCAAAAGATTCTCATCAGGGAGGAGATACAAATGATCCACTAAGGAGGAAGGCACAAGGAAAGACAGGTACCCCTGCAAGTACAAATCTTCCAGTTATATTATCTTCTCAGTGAGTGTTTAAAGGTATAAAGTAGTTGAGACCTGAATCTTGTCATAAGGAGACCCCAGACAAATCCAAACTGAAGGACACCCTACCAAGGAACAGGCGTAGCCTTCAAACAGGGTCAATGTTGGGACTTCCCTTAAGAATCTGCCCTGTGATGCAGGGTACAAGGGCTGGGTTCCTGGCCGGGGAGCTGAGATCCCACGGGGCCTGGAGCAACTAAGCTCTCGTACCACAACGAGGGAGCAGGCATGCGGCCACGAAAGACCCCACAGGACGCACCTAAGACCAGATGCAGCCAAATAAATAAACATTTTAAAAAGTCAGTGTCATGAAAGACAGAGAAAGGCCGACGACAGTTACAGATTGAGTAAAGATACATGACAACTCAATATATGCAAGATCTTGAATTGGATCCTAGATCAAGGAAGAAAAATTCTAAGCACAACTAGTAAAATCTGAATATATACAAATATAAAAATGCCCGATGTTGAAATTGTGCTGCAGTTATCAAAGAATGTCGCTGTGCTTAGATACATGCTAAAATATGTCAGGGTCAAGGGGCATGATATTTACAACTAACTCTCAAGTGGCTCAAGAAAAGCAAATGAAAGTTAATAAATGGTGAATCTGGGTGGAGGGGATATAGAAGTGCTTCGTGCTATTCTCGTAACTTTCAAATTAGGAATCACTTCAATGTAAAAGGTGAACAAGATGCAAAAAAGTATAAATAGTGCAGAAGACTATTTAAACACAAATTAACTATAATTTTGAGGATCCCCCGCCAAGAGAAAACCCACCAAAGTCCCAAAAGCTAACTATAGTAAACAACAGACACTACATTCTGAAAGACCCATTGAACAGCCTACAGGAGTTCTTCTGTGGGTTTCTGCTGTCTTACTTTCTTCAACAGGCACACCATGTTTGTGTGTGGATTCAAATGCAGGGCAAGAGGATGAGAAAGGGCTTCTTGATACTGAAGACAGCAGGCATAGAACTTGCACCAGAATTCCTGCTGTAAACTTCGGAACTCTTCCTGGGAAAATTCATACTCTGTTACACTTCCCTGGAGCTGGCAAAGGAAAAAAAGAAAAAGAAACTCTTGATACCATTTGGGATATTTTCTTCCACTAAACATAAATGTTTAATATCATTTTATTAAACTATAGGGAGGTGAATATTCCTTATGTATGTATGAAACAGACTCTGTAAATACGTATCTAAATCTTTAAGTAAACGTTTTAGAAATTTGTATTTCTTAGTAACAAGGTCCAAAGAACAATTTGAACAATTTCTCAGAACCAATCTGCCCCACAGTGAAATGAAAGAAATTGTCTTTCTTTCTTTAATCAAACCTCACCTCACTTTCAACAGCTAAAGTAACTTCTTTCTTTAGTTCTGTCCAGGAAAGATCTAAATTCCTCTCAGTTCCTCGACAGAAAATCTGAAAAGAGACACAAAGAGACACTTTAGAGTGCCACATAATACTAAAAACTAAATGAAAAATGCTCCAGAAGACATTGAGGCAATATATAACAATACAATAAACACTGGACATGCCTGAATATATTTACTCTTAACATTGTGCAAATAATTTCTCATTGTGAGATCACAGCAAGTTGAAATAGTTTCTATAGTCCAGGATAAACTATAAAAACTCATGAACCTGCAAGAATTATAATAGGGTACATTTGGGTCATGACAAAAAACAAAAAGGAAACATAACGTCTACTGCAGAGCTGGGAGGAAGATGTGACATGATGCCAAATAACATCCTGACAGGCACAAAGGTGAGCGAGAGCAGGGATGGAGGTAGGCCACTCTGCTGGGAACGGTTCTCCTAAAGTAAAGCTTGTGATTGGTGCCTTACTGATTAGTCAGCGTCTCAGCCTGCAAGAGACACCATGAGAAATTGTACATTTGATTACTGTTAACAAGGGCTGATGTGATGAGAGAAATAATGCCTTAGAAGTAAGTGATTGTGTTATGGTGGAGTTTTATTAAAGAGAAAATAGAAAACACAGAACAGCCAGATATTCAAGAATGTACCCAGAAGAAAAGTCAAGGATCTGGAAGCCACATCACCTGGGAGAAAGTTAAGGGATGGGGTGCATGGAGCCTGGAGAAAGATAACACGGAAAATGCTTAAAAGACTTGAAGAGCTGCTTTACAGAAAAGAGCCACGTTCTATGAAGTTCCCAGAGAGAGATGCCACCTAAATGATGGAGGCTTAAATCCGATCTAATACTTGGATGAACTTTTCTCTGGCTGCATCACGCGGCTTGTGGGATTTTAGTTCCCCAAACAGGGATTGACCCTGGGCCCCAAGAGTGAAGGTGCCGGGTCCTAACCACGGGACTGCGGGGAGGACCCTGGGACAAACTTTCAGGTGGCACAGTTCTGAATGAAAAGTCACGGAGGAGGAGCTGAGATGCCTGTCACTGGAGGCAGAGACAACTAGAAGCTGGCTAGCTGGCTGTCAGAGAAGCCTCAGAAGGTTATTTCTGCTCTGTGTGGGAGGTCAGATCAGAAGAGCCTGAGGGGTTTTTAAATTCTGAGTGATCATTTCAAATTCATGAAGCTAAGTGGCAATTTAACGAAGTCTAAGTGACTTGCATCTCTTATACCCTGTAACTCTGAAGCTTAGATTTTTTTAAGAGTTTTCTTGAACCTGAACCAAATCAGACCTTTGCTGTACTAACAAAAGTGTAAAAACAGTACCAGCAAACCTATCCAAGAAAACATTTAAAATTTCTTTCTAGTATAGAGAGTATATGCCGTGTAGTAAGGTATGTTTTTATAACGGTGTAGGTACAAGTTTCTTCTTTACTATTATTATGCTTCACTGGTCATTGGGAAAGTGCCCTTAATCCTCTCTTCCCACTGGGACTCTTGGTATCCTTATGGAAAGAACATTTAAAAAAAATTACAACAGTATTTATAAACACCTGTATATATAATTGTAAAACTATGCTGGGGTTAGTATGTGCAAAACAACAAAAATTAATAGTAATTATTAACTAGATAATGATAGCTATAGGAGAGTCTTAGATCAACATGAAATATTTTTTCACTGACCTGTAAAGCTTTACATAAAGCTGCATTAATGAATCGCCCTGGTGTAAAAAGACTCTGCAAATACATCTCCTGTTAGAACATTGAAGCAAGAGTTAGCATCATTCTAAAAAAAGATAAAATTTGGAATAATTTGAATGAAGAATCCAACACATTAAAACTGAAGTCTGCATTTCTGTTACATGAACGTGGAAATTTCGCCCTCTGCATAGAGCAGAGTGGCGGAGCAGTCACGTATTTTCACACTGAGAGTGAAGCCTGTAGCATCTCTGAATCCACGGGATGTACTGCACCGAGAATGCTGTGTTCCTCAGGGAGCACTTCAGTGGGTCAGCTTATCAACACCAATCTTAAAGGTGAAGAGTTCTTACCTAGGTTATCAGTCATAAACACCAGCAAGAGAACAATTAAACTAAGCTGGTTTCTACACCATTCACAAAAGGCCTCATTTTACGGTTCAAATATAAAAGGAAAGGAACCAATTATTAGAACAGGGATTATATATATAAAAAACAAACAAATGAAACTGCAATAAGCTCTAGCAAGTGGGGAAATGAAGTAGGGAGAACAAGATGGAAAGTCTCATATTGTCTAACTATTTTGATCAAATTTCATAAACCAGATTTGCCAATAAGTAGCAAATTTGTTTGACCTTCATTCAAATTTCCTTCCTTCCATTCAGGTTCTGGGGGATATTTATAAAATGACCAAATGGAGAAAAACAAGAATTTCAAAAAATTAGCACGTGATTTTGACTTTTAGACAAAAGTTAAGTGCCAAAAAACTCTTGGGATTAAAAATACAGCAATATTCAATTTCAGGTACTCAAAATGGGTTTTTCAATCCTACAAAGAGTTAATGTCTCAGACCCAGAGTCCATAATCTTTAAGTTCATTTTAACAGAAATGCATCAAGTTTTTCTTCAGTTTACCTTGAGGATGTCCCTGAAAAACAGGGAGCCTGGCCTGTTTTGCTCCCTACTGCATTACCTTTTAAACTTGTGTTCTTCATAGTATATACCTCTATGAAAGTTTATCTTGTTTCTAGTTTACTTTTTGTTTCTATGCATCTATTCACATGGTTAGTACAGTGGACAGAATCCATTTCCCTTCCTTTTACTAACAAACCCCTACCTTTCTCTGAAGAATCACTGCTCCTACACCCACACCCAGCTGAACTTCACCGTCCACAGTAAGAGGGTCCAGGCTGGACATGTCTCTCATGCCAAGCCAGAATATTCTATTCCTTTCGATCAGAGTGACCACATCAGGGATAAGCACATAACTCAGGTCAGCTCAGGGTCAACTCCATGACCTGGAACAGAAGCGCTCTCTTTTCTCTGGAGTTGCTAAGTTCACAGAGGTAAGCTTGCTTAGAAAACCTGCCCAACGATAAACCCCAAAAGTAGGAAAGCAGAATAGAGACAAAGGAGATGAAGCCCTAAAGTCATTATTCCAGCCATGCCAGTATGTTCAGCTTAAAGCAGTTTGAGGTGGGTTTCTTTCATCTGCAGCTCAAAGAGTTCTGCTAATACAACTGGTTCTTCTCAAACTGATGATCAGGGTAAATCATCTCCTTATATAAAACTTTAGCGTCACTTACTCTGGGGTCTTGATCATCCCGGATGACGATTTCTTCCTCTGGCAGAGGCTGCATAAAAACTGGACTCCACTGTCCTGCAACATTACTACAGAGCGAAAAAAGCCCATCAGTCCACGCAAAGGTGACGAATAAAAACGAAGCTTACGCGGTGAGCAGTATCTGGGCAGGGAGGATCCCATCGCTGACCTCTGCAACTACTGCTTGACCAATTCTATTTTTTTCTGGTTGCACCAGGCAACATGTGGAATTTCCCTGACCAGGGATGGAACCCATGCACCCTGCAGTGACAGCATGAAATCTTAACCACTGGACCACCATGATCGCTTCTCCTTAAAATAGTTTCTAAAAAAAGAAACTCATTCATAGCAGAGTCTGGATTATAGAAATGCTCTTACTCTTTTAATAGGCATCTTCCTGAATTAAAACTGTAAACACAAATCTACAAATAATAGCTAACTTTCATTCTATATTTACCACATGCTACACCTTCTGCAGGTATAATTCTAGATATACTTCATTTATCTGCTGAGTTGCTCAGTCGTGTCCAACTCTTTGTGAGCCCATGGACTGTAGCCCGCCAGGCTCCCCTGCCCACAGGGACTCTTTAGGCCAGGATACTGGAGTGGGCAGCCTTTCCCTTCTCCAGGGGATCTTCCCAACCCAGGAATCGAACCCAGGGCTCCCGCACTGCAGGTGGATTCTTTACAATCTGAGCCACCAGGGAGGTCCAAGAATACTGGAGTGGGTAGCCTGTCCCTTCTCCAGGGGACGGTCCCAACTCAGGAATCAAACCGGGGTCTCCTGCATTGAAGGCGAATTCTTTATCAGCTGAGCTACCTGGGAATCCCACACTTCATGTATACCATATGATAATTCTTTGAAGGATACACTGCCCTCATTTTAAGATGTCAAAAGTGAGGTTTAGGGTATCTCACAGCTAGTAAGTTGGAGAACCAGGTTTCAAACTCACCCAACACTGGATTCTTTGCTTTTTTAACCCACTTTGCCTGAATGCCATCTCTAAGGAGCACTCTCTATTTTCTGAGGTGTGGTTCAGGGTCAACCTGGGGGCAACCATTCTTAGAATTCTATTCTAGAATATGGGTCATGAGGGACCCCTTGGGTACAATTACTTTACAGTGGACTCTTGAGCAACATGGGGGGTTTACAGGTGCCGACCATCAAAAATCCAGGTACAGCTTATTCAAGCAACTGTAGATTGAACAGTACTAGCGTAACTACTATGAAAAAATCAATGTATTAAGTGGACCCCCAAAATTCAAAATCCATGCTGTTCAAGGGTCAACTGTAGTTCCAGGAGCATCAAAATATGATCCAGGGACCCTTCACACATTTCAGGAATTATACAAGTGTCTGATTCAAAATCAGTTCTTAAATGTATTTTGTAAGTGTTAAAAATCTTAAAATGAATATCATGTAAATAAAAATAACAGACATACCAAACATACCTAATATTAGAGATTATCAACATGTTAAATTGTGTTATAATTTTGTACTCATAAATACTGGTTTTGTTATACATTGGAGTTCATTATCTTTGGAGGAAAAAAAAAGGGTTTCCTGCTTAAAAAACAAATTTGAGAAGCACTGTACTTGTGGAATCTACTCCTCATCTCAGGGTGAGGACACTGAGACCTCAAAGGGCTGCAGTGACTTTTGGAAGATGTGGGTATCAGAAACGGCCTTTGCTGAAAAGGAAAGGAAACATGCAGATTACAAGTATTTGGGAACTTTCTCGCTCCCTGGCCATCTTGGAGGCTGCCCTTGGCTGGGGGCATCCCGCACCTAAGGCAGGAAGATGGTGAACATGAAAAAGTCTCGGGAGTTGCTCAACTCTAGGCTCCAACCTGTCATGAAAAGTGGAAAGTAGGTGCTGGGGTACGAGCAAACACTGAAAATGATCAGACAAGGCAAAGTGAAACTGGCCATCCTTGCCAAGTACCCAGCCTCGGGAAAATCTGAAGTACTGTACTATGCCACATTAGCCAAAACAGGCCTCCGTCGCTATAGCGGCATTAACACGGAACTGGCGGAGCATGTGGAAAATACCAGAGTATGCACACTGGCTATCAGGGGTGCAGGTGACCCCGGTCATTCAGGACAGACTGGTGAAAAGTAAACCATGTACAACTTTTCTTTAATAAAACCAGCCAGAGCTTGTTTGAAAAACAAACAAAAAAAGAAGTATTTTTGGATATGTGCTATCTCTCCCAATAAAGATGGTATATATACATATTTTTTTGTGTCATCCCAACTCTAAGAATCCCTTTTCTGCCCTAAAACCATAAGGTAAGAACACAAAATGAAATAGAAGGTATGTCAGAAAATAGGCAAGCCCAGGGCTGAATCCTTTAAATGCAAACATCTGACTTTTGTCCAATACAATGAGCTCCGTTCTCTTCTCAGTATGAGTTTGCCTGGGGTAGGCAGGATGACAGAGGAGAGGGACCGTACTGTTCAAAGTTGATGTATTTCACAACTGTCTGGCTCTCAGCATCGTGCCACAGGGCCCAGATGTCCGTAGAGGTTAAGGCAAAGTCAATCAGCGTCTCCTGGAACAATTCAATGTAGGGAGAAAACAAACAAAGCAGGTTAAAATAAGACAGCAAAGGTACTCCTTTATGGGGAATTAAACTTGTATAAGCAGGAGAGGTAAAAAACATGAAAACAAAAGATGGTACCATGTGAACCTGGTAAAATTCAAATAAAATTTTGTTTGGATGAAGTTTCATTAAATATTCCACTTTAAGATTATAATCCCACTACAACAGTTAAGTTAGCCAATACTTTTTTCCTGTACTTGTGTGATAAGCAAAGAATAATTTAACCTACCTGAGAAGTGAACAGTGAGGAGATGTGATCTAGGCTATAGCGGTTATTCTCAGTGCTCACCAACTGGAAAACGCAGAACTGTTAAAACACAAGTTGCTAAGTTAATACTTGAAATAACCATCAAGCCATTTTTCTAAGCAAGCAAGACTTATAAGCATTCAAGAACCAACTTTAAAAAAAATGTGTGGTAAAATATATGTAGCACTTACCATCTCAACTATTTTTAACTGTACAGTTTAGTAGTATTAAGTACATTTATACTTGTGCAATCAATCTCCAAAACTTTTCGTTTTTCAGAACAAACCCTGTATTCACTAAATCCCCCACTCCCCCTCCACCCAGCCCGGGCAACCAGCGTTCTGTTGTCTCTCTTTGATCTTGACCACTCTACCTAATGGCGTCTGTCTTCTAGCGGCTGTATTTTCACTTAGGACAATATCCTCAAGGTTCATCCATGGTGCAGCATGTGTCAGAATTTCTTTCCTTTTAAAGTTGAGTAATATTCTGTTTTATGTAGATACCACATCTTGTTTATTCATTCAGTCATCGATGGAGAGTTAGGTTGCTTCCATTTTGTGGCTATCGGGAATATTGTTGCTAAGAACGTAGGTGTACAAGTATCTTTTCAAGACCCTACTTTGAACTATTTTGGGTATATATCCAGAAGAGGAATTGCTTGATCATACGGAAATTAAGGAATTGCCAAGCTGCTTCCCATAGTGGCTGCAGCACTTTACATCCCCACCGGTAATGTACAAGGGTTCCAACATCTTCACATCCTCCCTAACACTTGATATTTACTTCTCCCCCCACCATGGTAGCTATCCTTGGGTACGAGGTGGAATCTATGGTCAGAAACCTATTTTTATGCTTTTACCAAAAATAATTTAAAACATACACATGATAAAAATCAACTCAAGTCAATCTTCACTACAAACAAAAACCGATAGAACAATTCATGTTTCGTATTTAACTCTACTGCCAAAACAAAAAAGATCTCAAACTCAAAAATATTCAATGAACACTATTTTCAATAATTTTTTGACAAAGAAAATATACTATAAACTAATAAGAGTGATGAAGATTCTATCCTGGTAACATAAACAATTGTTCACGAAAAGCTTTAAAAAAATATATACAGTGATTCCCTTTGAGAGAAAAACAGAGTGTACGAAGTATGAGAAAAATATGTAGTGGTCACATTCATTCCAGCCTACAGCTATATTTTACAAGCTACATATCTCAAATCACTACTGAGACATGAATCAACTTAGTAGGTCTCAACCGGCATTTAAGAAAAAAAAGATTAAGAGTTTATCCGTTCATCATCCATGGTGAATATGTTTCATGAAGACTATTTTCTGTTTTATGTCCATCACCACATAAGGGTACCCAGATAGCAATGTAAAACATTTGCTGTATATTCCAGCCAAAAAGTTAAAAAATGCTGGTCTAGTGCAGTGCTTCTCAAACCACTTGTGGTAAAGGAACGAAGGAATGTTTTTTTAATTTTTTTTATCTTTTAGTCTGCTCCAGACTAATATTCTTTTTTTTTGGGGGGGGCGGGGGCTCCACTGGGTGACATGTGGGAATCTCAATCCCCCAAGCGGGGACTGAACCTGCACACTCCGCAGTGGAATTGTGGAGTCTTAAATCACTGGACCGCTAGAGAAGTCTCTCAGACTGATACTTGACATACTGAAACCATGCGTGTCTGTGGCAACGTCAAATCACTTATAAAAGCTTCTATTCTCTCAGTTTCTCCATTTATTTTACTGCAAACTAGTAACAAACAATTTGTGGCCCAGGACCATTCCACAGACCACACCACAGGTCGATGGCACTTCTGTTTCAGATTTTTATTAGTGTCCCAGATGGAAACTATTATTGTTATTGTTTAGTGCCTAAGCCCCGTCCGACTCTTTTTCAACCCCATGGACTATAGTCCACCAGGCTCCTCTGTCCATGGGATTTCCCAGGCAAGAATACTGGAGTGGGGTGCCATTTTTTCCTCCAGGGGATCTTCCAAACCCAAGGATCAAACCCATGTCTCCTGCATTGCAGGTGGATTCTTAAGCATTGAGCCCAAGGAAGCCCAGATGGAAATACACATGGCATAATATAACACTGGGGACATGATGCTGAGAATGATTAAATTAATGCACTTAACAGAATTAGTCTCCAAAGAACCAAAAGAAAACCAAGAAGAAACAAATAAAACGAACAGGAATGGATGTAAACTACTACAGAGGTTAAAACACCAAACAGGGCTTCCTTGGTGGTCCAGTGGTTAAGAATCTGCTTTGCAATGCAAGGGACACCAGTTCGATCCCTGGTCCAGGAAGATCCTACAGGCCTCAGAGCAATGGAGACCGTGTTCCACAACAAGAGATGCCATCACAACGAGAAGCTCACGCATCGCAGCCAAGAATGGCCCCAACTCACCCCAACTAAAAGAAAGCGGTGGGCAGCAACAAACACCCACCATAACCACTAAAATCCGTAAAAAACAAAAGCAAACTTCAAATGTGCAGGTTAGGGAGAAAAAAACATTTCTGAAGAGCAGTTTTTGTTTAGAAAAAGAAAACAAACAAAAAAAGACCTCAACATCATTATACTCTGAATAGGCACACCAGCATTACATATGGCTGCTAAAAATAAAGTGTATCTGATTTTAGGCTTCATTAACAGAACCTTAAGGCTTAAGCCAAGGAGGTAACAGCGCTGCTCAATTTGACCCCAACCCTAGAATAACACACTCAATCTCAGTCTAATCTTTAGAGCAGAGGTTCTCAAAATGTGGTCCACAGACACCTAAAGGTCCCTGAGACTAATTTCAGGGGGTCAGTGACGTCAAAACCCTTCACAGTAATTCTACATTATTTGCCCTTTTCATTGTTAGTATTTGCACTGAAAATGCAAAAAAGCAACAGTGGGTGAAATCACTGATGTCTTAATGTGACAGCGGCACCAACCTGAATACTCTTTCACGATAAAAATTCAACAAGCTAGGAATAGACAGGAACTTCCTCAAAACAAAAAATTCACAGCTAACATCATCCTCAGTGGTGGAACACCCAAAGCTTTCTCTCTTAAACTGGGAATAAGACAAGGGTGTCAACTCTTGTCACTTCTATTCAACACTATACTGGAGGATCTATCCAAGGAAATTAAGACCAAAAAAGAAAAGGCACATAAATTGGAAAGGAAGTAATAAAAGTATCTTTACATGTTGCTATCCTATAAATAGGAAGTCCCAAGAATTCCACTATAACAGTACTAGAACTAAAAAGAGTTCAGTATATATAAAATCAATATAAAAAAGTGAATTATATTTCTATAAACCTGCAGTGAAGAACCTGAAATTAAGATAATTTCACTTACAATACTATCAAAAGGAATAAAATATATAGGAATAAGTTGATTAAAAAAAACCCTGCAAAACTTGTATCATGAAAACTATAAAACATTATTTAAAAAATTAAAGACAATCTAAATAAATGGAAAAGCATCCCGTGTTCATGAAGCAGAAACCTTAATATTGCTAAGATGGCGACGCTTTCCAATATGATCTAGAGTCAACAAATCTCTGTCAGGCCTGTGAAGTGGCAACGTACACGTCGGGCTCTGGCTCCTGACCCTGGGCTCCTGCAACACCTGCGACCTTCTGAGTGGTGACAGAGGTGTCAGGAGCATCTTCTGTTAAACAGCTGGTCTCTGACCCTGGTTCCCGGCAGACTCCTAAATCCCTGTGCATTTCCTGAGTGACAGGAACGCCTTTTGTCCTAAGAGCTGACTCCTGAATAGCTTCAGGATGGCAACTGGTCACCAGAAAGAGGAAGCCTGAATAGAATCTTGAAACTTTCAGCCCTGACCCCTGTTTTCTAGAAGAGAAGAAAGGCCACTGGGTTAATAATCCATCATGCCCAAAAAAAAAAAAAAAAAAAAAAAAATCCATCATGCCCATGTGATGAAGCCTCTGTAAAAACCCCTATCCCTAAAAAAAAAAACCCCCTATCCCTATGGGATGTGGGGCGCTCCAGGCTGGGGAACACATCCATGTGCCGGGACAGTGGTGTGCCTCAATGCCTTGAGACCCTTCTGGACCTTGCCTACCTACACCTTCAGCATTTACTGTATGATTAACTAGTAAACGCGAGTGTTTCCCTGAGTTCTGTGGGCCACTCTAACAAATTACTGAGCCCGAGGAGGGGGTGGCATGAATCAAAAACCCAAGGACAAGTGACTTCTCTTGTGGTCCAGTGGTTGAGATTCTATGCTTCAATGCAGGGGGCACAGGTTTGATCTCTGGTCAGGGAAGTAAGATTCTGCATGCGAGGCAGCTTGGCCAAAAAGGTAAAAAATGAAACAAAACAAAAAAAGAACCCAAGGAGCTAAGAAGAAGAGTCTCCATACTGGGCAGAAGCCTGGCTTCGGGCGATGAGCATGAGCCAGGCGAGGGGGCGTCCACCTATGTGGAAGGCCTGGGGCAGGGTGAAAACTCACGCAGGACGAGGAGAGTGTCCACACGGAGTGCTGGCCTGCACTGGGGACTAGAGTCCAAGGAGGTGAGCAGGGGGTCCACAGCATGGGGGTGGACCAGCGTAGTGTCAGCGCCCGAGGAGGTGAGGAGGGCATCCATGTGAAAGCGCAGCTGGACTGGGACTGCTGTGGTTTAGTCGCTCAGCCGTGTCTGACTCACGGACTGCAGCACGCTGGGCTCCTCTGTCCTTCACTGTTTCTTGCAGTTTGCTGATGGAGTGGGACACCAGAGCCCAACGGGAGTGAGGAGGGGACCCAGACAGATCAGCACCCAGCATGGGGAATCAGAGCTCCAGTGGAGGGAGGAGGACAAATCCGACCTCGCTGGAACGTCACTAGGATTAAATGGATGCTATGTGTAGTGTGTGAGCCCAGAGGAAGCACAGTCCAAGCATCTGCTGTTAATGTACATAAAGGGCCCGGCACCGTGCCAAACACACAGTATCCAACAGTTTATTTATTTGGCTAGGTCACAGGGCTTGTGGGATTAGTTCCCCAACCAGGGATCAAAACCTCAAACCCGGGCCCTTTGCACTGGAAGCTCAGAGTCCTAACACTGGACTATGAAGGAATTCCTGTGGTTGTTTATTACATGATTATACCACTGTTGAGTTCAGTCGCTCAGTCGTGTCCAACTCTTTGCGACCGCATGGACTGCAGCATGCCAGGCTTCCCTGTCCATCACCAATTCTTTGAGGCAGCTCAAACTCATGTCCATTGAGTTGGTGATGCCATTCAACCATCTCATCCTCTGTCGTCCCCTTCTCCTCCCGCCTTCAATCTTTCCCAGTGTCAGGGTCTTTTCCAATGAGTCAGTTCTGCGTATCAGGTGGCCAAAGTATTTAAGCTTTAGTTTCAGCATCAGTCCTTCCAATGAATATTCAGGACTGATTTCCTTTAGGATTGATTGGTTTGATTTCTGTGCAGTCCAAGGGACTCTCAAGAGTCTTCTCCAACATCACAGTTGAAAAGCATCAATTCTTTGGCACTCAGCTTTCTTCACAGTCCAACTCTCACATCCATACATGACCACTGGAAAAACCACAGCTTTGACCAGACAGACCTTTGTGGGCAAAATAATGTCTCTGCTTTTTAATATGCTGTCTAGGTTGGTCACAGCTTTTCTTCCAAGGAGCAAGCATCTTTTAATTTCATGGCTGCAGTCACCATCTGCAATGATTTTGGAGCCCCCCAAATAAAGTCTCTCATTGTTTCCATTGTTTCCTCATCAATTTGTCATGAAGTGATGGGACCAGATGCCATGATCTTAGTTTTCTGAATGTTGAGCTTTAAGTCAACTTTTTCACTCTCCTCTTTCACTTTCATCAAGAGGCTCTCTAGTTCTTCTTCGCTTTTGCCAAAAGGGTAGTGTCATCTGCATATCTGAGGTCATTGATATTTCTCCCAGCAATCCTGATTCCAGCTTGTGCTTCATCCAGCCCAGCGTTTCTCCTGATGTACTCTGCATGTAAGTTAAATAAGCAGGGTGACAATATAGAGCCTTCACATACTCCTTTCCTGATTTGGTTCATTTGGACTGGTTCCAAATGAACATAGAACTGTTGTTCCATGTCCAGTTATAACTGTTGCTTCTTGACCTGCATACAGATCTCCCAGGAGGCAGGTAAGGTGGTCTGGTATTCCCATCTTTTTAAGAATTTTCAACAGTCTGTTGTGATCCACAGTCAAAGGCTTTGGCGTAGTCAATAAAGCAGAAGTAGATTTTTTTCTGGAACTCTCTTGCTTTTTCCATGATCCAATGGATGCTGGCAATTTGACTCTGGTTCTTCTGCCTTTTCTAAGTCCAGCTTAAACATCTGGAAGTTCATGGTACATGTACTGTTGAAGCCTGGCTTGGAGAATTTTGAGCATTACTTTACTAGCATGTGAGATGAGTGCAACTGTGTGGTAGTTCGAGCATTCTTTGGGATTGCCTTTCTTAGGGATTGGAATGAAAACTGACCTTTTCCAGTCCTGTGGCCACTGCTGAGTCTTCCAAATTTGCTGGCATATTGAGTGTAGCACTTCCACAGCATCATCTTTTAGGAACTGAAATAGCTCAGCTATTCCAACACCTCCACTAGCTTTGTTCGTAGCGATGCTTCCTAAGGCCCACTTGACTTCACATTCCAGGATGTCTGGCTCTAGGTGAGTGAGCACACCATCGTGATTATCTGGGTCATGAAGATCTTTTTGTACAGTTCTTCTGTGTATTCTTGCACCTTTTCTTAATATCTTCTGCTTCTGTTAGGTCCATACTGTTTCTGTCCTTTATTGAGCCCATCTTTGCATGAAATGCTCCCTTGATATCTCTATCTTCTTGAAGAGATCTCTAATCTTTCCCATTCTATTGTTTTCCTCTATTTCTTTGCACTGATCACTAGAGATGACTTTCTTATCTCTCCCTGCTATTCTTTGGAACTCTGCATTCAAATGGGTATATCTTTCCTTTTTCTCCTTTGCATTTAGCGTCTCTTCTTTTCTCAGCTATTTGTAAGGCCTCCTCAGACAACTGTTATACCATTGTATTGTATCCTAAATACCTCATCAACATACAACAGCTAATGTTTGAATGGTGAGCAAAATTATTTTGGAAAATTAACTTCCCTTGCACTACTTAATAACACCTACATCCTGTTCACAACTCCATGTTTTTCACTCAGACTTTCAAATTACCTCTTTCCTGTTTAGTTTTGGTTAACCTATCCTTCCATGGACTTCCCTAGTGGCTCAGCTGGTAAAGAATGTGCCTGCAATGTGGGAGACCTGGGCTCGATCCCTGCATTGGGAAGATCCCTTGGAGAAGGGAAAGGCTACCCACTCTAGTATTCTGGCCTAGAGAATTCCCCGGACTGTATAGTTCATGGGGTTGCAAAGAGTCGGACACGACTGAGCGACTTTCACTTCACTTTCCTTCCATGTTCCTTTAAACTCTCTACTCCCTTTCATCCTGAATTTTCCTTTAAGATCTTCTAATTCACATGTTAACACAAAAAGTGGAAGCACTTTTTTGTGAAAACAATGCAAGATACATCTAGAGGCTGATGAGAAGAGCTGAAAAGAGACTCAGTGACCTGTCTGTAGCTATTGCTCCAGGTCAGTACACACAGAATAACTCGACATGTGTCTAATCTGTTTCATACCTGTCCTCGCTTTGGGGCATGCAGGTACACTCCCAGGTACAGCCCCATGGAAGGGGAATAAGCAAGTCGCAGTTTGTGTCCAGTCCCAGCAGTGAGCCGGAGATCTTTATTTACAGGGACAAATTCCAGCATGTCAGCCACCATCAGGCACATTTGGTCCTGCCAAGAAACGATTTAGTAAGTCGTATTAAAGAACATTCAAGATGGACAAAAAACTCCTTCCCTTTTAAAAGAATGCATATCCATCATATCATATCTAGCACTGTATGTAATTTATCTGCTGAAAGGCCCTACAGGTTTTTTTGTTTCTTTTTTAAAGGGCTGAAATGAAAACATTTCTTTGGTCTGATAGATAAAATCATCAGCTGTTTTGTATTCAAAAGTTGAACATTATTTTACCAACTTGCATTTTATTTCTTAAAGTTTTTATTAAAAAAAAAAAAATTTCTGGCCACACTGTGTGGCATGCAGGATCTCAGTTCCCCAAGCAGGGATCAAACATGCACCCCCTGCATTGGGAGCACAGAGTCTTAAACAGTGGACCACCAGCGGAAGCCTCTCAACTTGCATTTTAAATCCACATTTGTCCTGAAGTGAAGAGTACACTTTGTACTACTTCAAGGTTTCTGTAGGACTTAATTTTCCAAAATAAAAATACAAAAATTTAGGGGAGAAATGTATGAAAAATAAAGTTAAATGAAACTGTCTGAATCTGGAAATGGCCCATCATTTCCAAAGTAAGAGATCTGCTCATCTTTACGAGAGGAAACAAGATTTATTTCACTTTCTCTACAATTCGCAATCCTATCCTAACTTACAGTAAGTACAAAGGCAGCACCTACCTTGTAAGACCACATTCGCAGCTTGTGATCCTGACACAGAGCAAAGATGAAGGCGTCGTGCTCCACGCAGTGCACAGCAAGGCTGAGGGGACGGGCCGAAGGCCCCTGGTCACCTCTGCAAACAGGAGGCGCGCGTTAGAGGTCTACTGGTGCCAACCACCCCATCATCAGAGCTCACAAGTTAACAGATAACTTAGTGAAGGAGCAGAAGGAACAAGAGTTTATAGGCTGGTATGAGATGACCACATTTTCTGTCTGACTCATGTCCAGTTACTAGGATAGATGAAATTCAATATTGTGTAGACCCTTCTGTCCAGTATGTTTATTTGTCTTGGAGTCAGGCTGGAAGCACTAACCGCTGCTGGCCGGGACAGATCAGACCCTTGGGCCCTCGGACTCGCCGGCTGGAGGCCACTCACCTGATGACTGTGGGCACCCAGCCTATGAGCAGGCGCTGCATCACCGAGCTCTGTCGCAGCTCCACGACGGACACCACCCCTGCAAGGAGGAAAACAGGCGAGTGGGCCCCGGGCACCCGCGACCACACGCGGCGAAGCCCAAAGACAAGAGCAGGCAACCGTGAACGAGGCATTTATGACGGGCGCACTTTCTATACCAAGGAAGTCTTAGGCTGTCCCTTATCCATAGACATTTCATAACTAAAATATTCTGAATAGATACTGGATCAATAGCAACAGCACTTTTGCATTCCAGGGGGGAGTTTTGCCATTTACAAATGGTAACCCACGTTGCTGCTCAGAAGCAGCACTTCATTCTTTCCAAAGCAACACTGGGCACCTGTCCTGTGCTGGGCGCAGTTCTAGATGCGAGACACACAGGAGTAAAGACAAAAAATGAAAAGTCTTTTCCTCCTGGACTGAACATTCCATTGAGAGGAAGGGAGAAGCAGAGACAGTTAAAGTAAACAGAATGCAGTAAGTAGAGAAAAAGAAAACACAGAAAGCGTATAGTGAATGGGCGGAGGGGGTGGCGTGCATTACAGCTTTAAAGTGGTCAGATCACCCACTGAGAAAGGACCTGAAGGAGTTGAGAGAATGAGCCACAGTGGTAGCTGGGGAGAGACTATCCCCACCAAAGCCTTGGAATCAAGATTGCTGGGAGAAATATCAACAGCCTCAGATATGCAGATGACACCACCCTCATGGCAGAAAGCAAACAAGAACTAAAAAGCCTCTTGATGAAGGTGAAAGAAGAGTGAAAAAGCTGGCTTAAAATTCAACATTCAAAAAACTAAGATCATGGCATCCGGTCCCATTCACTTCATGGCAAACAGATGGGGAAACAGTAGAGACAGTGACAGACTTTATTTTCTTGGGCTCCAAAATCACTGAGGACAGTGACTGCAGCCATGAAGTTAAAAGACGTTTGCTCCTTGGAAGAAAAGCTGTGACCAACCTAGACAGCATATTAAAAAGCAGAGACGTTACTTTGCCAACAAACGTCTGTATGGTCAGAGCTATAGTTCTTCCAGTAGTCATGCATGGATTTGTGAATGGAACATCAAGAAGGCAGAGCACTGAAGAATTGATGCTTTTGAACTGTGGTGTTGGAGAAGACTCCTGAGAGCCCCTTGGCTCAAAGGAGATCACACCAGTCAATCCTAAAGAAAATCAATCCTGAATATTCATTGGAAGGATTGATGCTGAAACTCCAATCCTTTGGCCACCATTTGTGAAGAGCTGACTCACTGGAAAACACCCTGATGCTGGGAAAGACTGAAAGCAGGAGGAGAAGGGGACAACAGAGGATGAGATGGTTGGATGGCATCACCAACTCAATTGTGAGCAAGCTCTGGAAGATGGTGAATGACCGGGAAGCCTGGTGTGCTTCAGTCCATGGGGTCGCAAAGTGTTGGACACAACTGAGCAATTGAACACCACCAAAGCCCTTAGGCAGATGTGCCCGGTATGTTCAAGGAACTGCCAGAAGACATGCGGCTGGTTTGGAGAAGGAGGGGAGAAAGAATGAGAAAATGAAGTTAGAGAGGCAGCAGGGCGTCACCGTAAGGACGCTGGGTTTATTGGAGTGAGATAAACAGCCCTAACCCAAGGGCTTCAAGCAGTGGAATGGCATGATTCAACTTAGGTTTTAAATGTACTGGTCTGCCTGAGAAGTTTCCGCAGAGGACTAAGGACAGATCTGGGACGATAATTAGGAAGCAAATGCAACAGTTCAGGTAAGAGAAGGTGGTAACTTGGAGCATGGTAGCAGCACTGAGTTCCTTCTTTCAGTTAAACTTATTTTAGGTGCTCAGTTACAGCACCTCAAGCTGAAGATAGACAACTCCTCTCTACTAAAGGCCTTAGCATAGGCCACTTCACAGTTATCTGTTCTCCCATATTCCAGTAAGCTGCAGTTCCTCACTCGCTGTACAAAAGCCCACCGTCTTGAGAAAAGCTGTAAAGTGTCAGGGACTCATCAGGCAAGCCATAATGAACAGACATTCCAGGGTTGGGAGCAGTCCCTGCACTGGATAATGGCCTCGGGCTTCTAATGTCTGTCTTAATGCCAGCATTTCTTTCTTTAAAGTTGAATCCGTGCTGCATTCCTGCTCTTACCAGGTATGTCATAAGGAGGTAGTTTAAGAACAAAGATTCCCCCAGAGGCAGACGGGAGAGCAAACAGAGCCTCCCCATCATTGCTCAGCCAGGCTGCTGAGGTGGCAGAACTGGGCGAGAGGCCAGGGACTGCCGGAATTAACTGATAGTTGCAAGGATCCCTGAAATCAACTTTTCCGATATCAGTGAATATTGACTGCATCTGACTTTCGATTGCCAACTCCTGTGGAGAAATGAAAAAGAAAAATCTGTTAAAAACAAAATAAACTAGATTTTTCTCAGTTCTTCCCAATTGCTATCAATGTTTTTAAAGTAAAAAACTGTTGAGCTGAAAAAGGAAGCTGTTCTTTTTAATGCAACTATTTTTGCAACTTAAAATGTATTTGATCATTTGAAATGGTAACCAGGAAAGTACGAGGCTTCCCCAGTGGCTCCTCAGGAAAGAATCTGCTTGCAATGCAGGAGATGTGGGGTCGATCCCTGGGTTGAGAAGATCCCCTGGAGGTGGAAATGGCAACCTGCCCCGGTATTCTTGCCTGGGCAATTCCATGGACAGAGGAGCCTGGCAGGCTATATTCCACAGGGTCGCAAAAGAGTCAACTGTGACTTAGTGACTAAACAACAATAACAACATGAAAGTATGCTTGGTTAGAGCTAGCAAGGAATCCATACTTTCTTCAATTCCAAAGGACATTGCTTTAATACTAAATTTGTGACCCAGTAACTTGAGAAATAAAGGACATTATACTTAACCAACTTACACTCCTATACATCCGGGAAGGGTGTGGTAAAAGCAATCTATGCACTGTCTGATTGGTTAATATCAAGATTATCACATGATTCTGAGTCTCAGAGACATGAACTCCTCCGGGTAGAAGGACGCAGTTTTGGAATTTGAGGCGAACTGCATTATTCAACAGATTTATGTCCAATGACTCTTCCACCAGCTCCAATGTATCTCCAGAGATTTTCCTATTAAAAAGAAGAGACATTTGTAAAAAACAACCACAAAAAATTTACGCTTTTCTTTCTGATTGTTGCATGGAAATGTATGACAACAGTTTTCAGGTGAACTCTCCTAATTCAAAAATTTTGGATAAGCAAACTCAAATCAATTCTGACATTCCAAACCACATTTGTATAGTCTGCAAAACACAATATTATAGACAATTCAACTATTATTATATGATTCTCTGTTAAACGGAGACATTTCCAAACTTGATAGTACGTTTAGAACAAAGTGTTAAGTAAGTCGCCTCAGTTCAGACTCTTTGCAACCCTATGGACTGCAGCCCTCCAGGCTCCTCTGTCCACAGCATTCTCCAGGCAAGAACACTGGAGTGGGCTGCCATGTCCTCCTCCAGGGGGGATCTTCCCTACCCAAGGATTGAACACAGGTCTATTTTGTCTCCCCTATTGGCAGATGGGTTTTTTACCACTAGCGCCACCTGGGAAACCTTTAGAACAATAGTCAAGTCAAGTCAATTAAACTCCACTAGGATTAAAATTCACACCACACACTCACACCTCATAGTGTAATGTGGCCTCTACACATAATTACTATAGCATCAAACTACAGTGATCTTATAAATGTGGGTGTTTCCCTTCTAAGGCTTCCTCCTGCTAGGAAGCAGGGTAGACTCTGCCTCACGTACATCTCTGCTATGTGGTAGCTTCAGAACCATAAAAAGCACCATGCTGGGAATGTCCTAACTAGTATCATCTCATCTACCGCACTACCCGAATCTACTCTCTGTAGCCGTCTTCTACCTCCGGGATCTAAGGCCTCATGATCTGAGGTGGAGCTGATGTCGTAATAACCAAGGGCACAACAGATGTAATGTGCCAGAATCGTTGTGAAACCAGTCCCCCCACCCCAGGTCTATGGAAAAATTGTCTTCCGTGAAACTGGTCCTTGGTGCCAAGAAGGTTGCAGACTGCTCCTATAGGTGATGACCTTTGGTTTAACAGCTTGACTGACAATAATTTCTAAATCTGTATCTTATTGAGCCCACACTCTCCACTCACCTCCTGACTACTGCCTCAAACTTGCACTTGTATAGCAGGGATCTCAAACTACACCTGTCCAAAACAGAATTCCTGGACCCAGAAAACCAGAAAAAACATCTGCGTCACCTGTACTTTTTTTCCAACTCATGGATGGCGTCTCTATAACTTTCAGTTGCTCAAGCCAAAAATCTGGGGTTCACCCATGAACTTTTTCTTTCTATATACCCTACATCTGATCCGATACTAAACTCTAACGAACTCCCCTTTAAAACCTATCCACGATTAGAACATTTCTCCCAGCCTTGAACACCACCAAACTCATTCTAAGCCACTACAGGCTTTGGTGTGGATTGTGGCACCAACTGCTACCTGGCCTCCCTGCTCCCACCCCTTCCTACTGCACTCTCTACTCAACACAGCAGACAAGCCATCTTTTAAAAACACTGTTTTTCATAGTATTTCTTCACTTAAAACCCTCCTCTCACTCAAAGTAAAAGTCACAGCCTTAAAATAACTGACAAAGCCCTAATCTGCCCCTTGGCTACCTAATTCCTCTATCCCTCATTCTCCCAAGAGGCAGACTTCTGGCCCTTTGCCAGTCTTTGAAAACAACACACAAGCTCCTGTCTCAGGATTTTTGCCCTTTTTCTTCGAAGACTCTACCTGAAATTTCACCCCTCGGGCACCCTTATTTCCTCTGCTCAAATGTTAACTTATCACTGGGTCTTGCCCAACTACCTTACGTGAAATATTAAAAATAATAATTCCTGTCTCACCTCCCTGTTCTCCATTCCACATATCACCTGATGAACTATTGTTTTTGGGGTTACTGCTGCTGATCAGCTCCCGCCGAGCGCAAGGACTGTCTGCTTTGTTCCCTGCTATGTTCCCAGTCCCTAAACATTCATGGAACACATTGTGTGTGTGCAAAGTCACTTCAGTCTTTGCAACTCAAAGCCCTCCATGGCTTGCCGGGACCCTCTGTCCATAGGATTCTCCAGGCAAGAACACTGCAGTGGGTTGCCGTGCCCTCCTCCACGGGATTTTCCTGACCCAGGGATCGAGCTCACATCTCTCGTGTCCCCTGCACTGGCAGGCGGATTCTTTAGCACTAGCGCCAGAACGTTAGGCACTCAGAAATATTTCTGAAATCAATGAGATTTGCACCTCTAACATGGGTCTTTCTTCTGAGCCTATAAATTTCAACGCCTACTTGACACTGTCAAAGAGCAACTACCCAGACACTTTAATAGCACGTCTAAAAGAATTACTTAACAACTCTCCAAAATCCATTTTCTATATCTCAGAAGATGGCAATCCTGCAGGATATCTGGTCAGTCACACCAAAAGACAGGAACTTGTCCTTGCTTCCTCCATTTCCCTTACCATCCCGTATCCTATATTCAATCTATCACCAGGTCCGAATGAAGCTACCCTCTAAGCGTATCTTGAATCCATCAATTTCTATTTTTCTAGCCACTCCCACAGTTGAGTCACCAACATGTCTTACTTGGTCCATCATAAAAGCAAACTGTTCTTTTGTATTTTACCCATCCTCCCCAAATCTACTTTACACAAAGTAGACTGATTATTTTAAAATGTGATTTTGATCAGGTTAGTAATCCTTTATAGACTTTCAGTGACTGCTCAACATACTCAGGATAAAATTTACCATCTTGGGGCTTCCCTGGTAGTCTAGTGGTTAAGAACCTGCTTGCCAACTCTTGGGACACCAGTTCGATCCGTGGCCTAGGAAGACTCCACATGCTACGGAATAACTAAGCCCGTGCTCTAGAGTCTGTGCTCTGGAACAAGAGAAGCCACCGGAATGAGAAGCCCATGCACTGGAACAAAGACCAAGCACAGCCTGAGGTCCTTCATGATGTGCCCAGCCCAGCTACCTACTCTCAGCATCTCTCACGTCCTTATCCATTTTGCCCATTTGCACTGAAGCCGCACACATCTTCAGTCAGTTCCTCAAACCTGTCAAATTCTTTTCACCTTGTGGATTTTGGAGATAGTGATCCCACTTGGTCAACTGCCCTCTCCTGTGACACCTTGCCTGGCTGACCTTTCACCCTTCCAATCTCAGGTTAAATGTGACTCACTTTAGGCGTTCCCAGCCCACCAATAATACTTGGTCTTCCCATTAGCCTCTCAAAGCCCTATTCTTCTCCTCTGAGGCAAGTATGAAAAATCTGTATTGATATCCCTACATATGAACATTAGCTTAACGCCTTTTTCTTTCTCAAAACTGCCCCATGAAAGGTACATCCACTTCTGTCCCTACACTGCCACACCTTGTATGATGAAAATGGCGACTGTTTTTGTTAGTCACTCTGCCCCCAGGACACCTAGCAATGCCTGATAAGTAAAGGCTCAAACACACTCATAGAATGAAGGAAGCGGTAAAGCTCTACAAATACATCATGGGTTCATGTTTGAAAACTGGTCTTTGGGGCTTTAGCCCCTATGCAACATTTCTTCTGCTTTTAGTGTTGCCTGGGAGGGTACCTCTTCCAGAACTCTGGGTCTCCTTAATTCTCCACTGATTAAGACATAAATAGAAAGCAGTCTTTATTTCTTTTCCTGTCCACAACCACTTCGGAAAAAGAATGACACCTTAGGGCCAGCCACGAAAATTCAGCCGCCGAACGACCCCGACCTTCCAGAGGGTTTGCCAAAGACAGCACTTACCAATGAATGAATCTGTTTCTGGTGACGGAGAACAACTTGGCACTTTCCACGTAGTAGAAGCCTCCCGCGCTCTCACCGTATTTCACGGCTCCGGCCGCTGCATTTGCAGTTCCTGCAAAAGGTGAGTGGTCAACCTGGACACGGGGTTCTCTGGGGATGACACGGACTGAGGTCGGTGAGAAAGCAGAGGGGGACGGACTGACAGCGCATACAGAATGAAAGGGAAGGAAAGAGGAGGAAGCAGGACACTAAGGTCGCTCTGATTCCTGTGCTAACAAGCATGTGGGCTCAGAAGGGTAACGGAGGGGTTAGAGATTGAGGAAGCCATAGGAGAGGCCCGAGGGTAAGGTTCGGATCGCGCTCTACTGGGATGCTGCCGTACCAATGCCGCAAACGGTGAACTCTCTAAAGTGCCTCGGCCTTTCGCGCTCAGCGCCGCTGAGCTCCACGAAGCTCCGTTCCACGGCTCCCGCCGCCGCCATCTTCCCGCGCCGCCGCGAGGCCCGACGGGACAACAGCAGGGCCGGGCGGGTGTCGTCACTTCCGGGGGGCGGAGCGGGCGGGCAGGTGGGGAAGCCCCGAGAGGTCGAGGGTGGCCGGATCCTGCGTTGTGAGGCGTCCACCGAGTCAGCTGGAGACCAGGTGCGCAGGGAGGGAGCCGAGGGAGAAGAAGCTAGGGGAAGTCTGCCGACTCTGTCTGAGGAAACCTTTGCGTGGCCCGCTAGGACGCCCCAAGGGGCGGTGCCATTTTTCCCGGCGGCCTCGCGGCAGGGGGCGGGGCCGGGTTTGTTTCCATTTTGAAAACGCCGGCGCGGTTCGCGGGTCTCAGACTGCCGCGAGGGGCGAGGACCTGGGAGGCCCGGCAGACGGGCGCCCTCTACTGGGTTTCGAGCGTGCGGTCACCTCTCAGTGCGTCGTCGTGTCTGTCAGTGAATCTCCGCTGTCTCCTTTTATTCACCCTTAAGCGACCCTTGGGATGGGGTGGCGGGTGATGGGGGCGGGGGCAGTGAAGGGCAGAGTGCCCTTTTGCGTCGGAATTTTTCCGAGAGACTGTATACGTGTATTTTTGTATAGTGAACCGCAATGTATTCAGGTAAACATTGATGTTGCTCCCTGCTGGAATTACCTAAATGCTGCTCACTTTCATAGGTGAAAGGAATTTGCCGTTTCTTCCATTTGTGATTTGGGTGTTTGGAAGATACTCCGACTTCAGTCGTGTGTAGGGTAGAGAAGGGGGCTTACCCAGTGGCTCAGCGGTAAAGAATCCACCTGCAATGCAAGGAGGGAAGGGTTCCATCCCTGGGTTGGGAAGATCCCCTGGAGGAGGTCATGGCAACCCATTCCAGTGTTCTTGCCTGGAGAATTCTCTGGACAGAAGATCCTGGTTTGCTGCAGTCCATGGGGTCACAATGGCGTAAGTCCCTGGGGTAAGGTCCACCTTACCTGCTTGCTGAGAAATCTGTATGCAGGTCAAGAAGCAGCAGTTAGAACTGGCCGTGGAACAACAGACTGGTTCCAAATTGGGAAAGGAAGAAAGGAATAGGTCAGGGCTGTGTATTGTCATCCAGCTTATTTAACTTACATGCAAAGTACATCATGCGAAATTCCGGGCTGGATGAAGCACAAGCTAGAATCAAGATTGCTGGAAGAAATATCAATAAACTCATATATGCGGATGACACCACCCTTATGGCAGAAAGTGAAAATGAGGTAAAGAGCCTTTTGATGAAAATGAAACAGGAGAGTGAAAAAGTTGGCTTAAAACTCAGCATTCAGAAAATGAAGCTCATGGCATCTGGTCCCATCCCTTCATGGCAAATAGATAGGGAAACAATGGAAACAGTGACAGACTTTATTTTTGGGGGCTCCAAAATCACTGCAGATGGTGACTGCAGCCATGAAATGAAAAGATGCTTGCTCCTTGGAAGAAAAGCTATGACCTACCTAGACAGCATATTAAAAAGCAGAGACGATTCTTTGCCAACAAAGGTCCGTCTAGTCAAGGTTATGGTTTTTCCAGTAGTCATGTATGGATGTGAGAGTTGGACTATAAAGAAAGCTGAGTGCTGAAGAATTGATGCTTTTAAATTGTAGTGTTGGAGAAGACTCTTGAGAGTCCCTTGGACAGCAAGGAGATCCACCCAGTCCATCCTAAAGGAAATCAGTCCTGAATATTCATTGGAAGGACTGATGCTGAAACTGAAATACCAATACTTTGGCCACCTGATGTGCAGAACTGACTCATTGGATAAGACCCTGATGCTGGGAAAGACTGAAGGAAGGAGGAGAAGGGGACGACAGAGGATAAGATGGTTGGATGGCATGACTGATTCAGTGGACATGAGTTTTAGCAAACTCCAGGAGTTGGTGATGGTCAGGGAAGCCTGGCATGCTGCAGTCCATCGTGTCGCAAAGAGTCAGACATGACAACTGAGTTGAACTGATGGGGTCCCAAGAGTCAGACACAAGTGAACACAGCGCAGGGTAGGGTAGGTGTTTGATTTTGGGGGAGAATAGTCCTTTGCAGGGGGAAAAGGTGTTTTTTCCCCTACTAGTTAGCATTTGTTAAGCACTTCTGTTGTTTCTTGTTATTACCAGTGACTGCAACTCTTCACTGGCATTCTGTGTTTCATTCCTCTAACTACTCTCCACTGTTTTTCCAGCCCACTCCTGCTAGTGAAATGGAGCAGGACCCTATGGTCCTTACCATATCCTCCGACTCTGTCCTCTGCCTGCCTGCCTTTTGACTGTGGAAAACTTTAGTCATAGAATAAGCTTAATCAGAGAAGTGAGAAATGCAGAAACAAAGGAAAACAGTCAAAGGAGACTAAATAATAATGTAGTCGTTAAGCATAGTCAAGGACCTTTAGTTCTTTCTCAAGGGCTATAGATACTATCCTGAGCCATATCCTGTGAGCTGTCTTACAGATACTAAAGCACCAGGTGGAGAAGTTAACGACATGATGATAGACTGTACCCAGGACGTGAGTTGTCACAAATCCAAGAATTGGCCACAAAGAAATGAGAACAAAGGGACCCTGGAACTGAAGATTAACTGTACTGAAAATAATCTAGGTGATGCTGGTCAGACCACTGATGACCAATCTGCAGATGACTGTTGGGGATGATGTGCTGCTGCTGCATATAGCCCCCAACCTCTGTCTGTGAAAGCTCTCACCCCATTTCCTGTGGAGGGGCTGGGGGGAGTCGGCCTTTGGACAGATGTCTGCCACCCTCCCCCACAGTTGCCAGCATCTGAAATAAAGCAAACTTTCCTTGCTGCCAACCTGGACTGCTTGTTGGCTTTTGAGCGGTGAGCAGCCGGACCTCACAAACTCCTTTCAGTAACACCAGGACACCTACTGTAGCAGTGCAATCCCTCCATCCCACCTGCAGTTCTTTAACTGCCTCAGTGCCCTTCACTTCTTGCTCTTCAAATCTGTTTGCCAGGGGACTGAAAAGAGTCTTGGGAAACGAATTTGCTTTGGGGAAGAAGGAACCTGTTTCAGTCTAATGCCATGGGATCTACCTGTAGTGGCAGGGGGAGCATTCTGGGTGCAGTGTGATTTATCTCCCTCCCCACCCTCACTGGACTTAACTCAGGCCTATAGAGGCAGAATGGGGGACTAGAATGAAAAAGAGACCAAGTTCCTTACCAATACTATGAACCATTAGGGGCTCACAGGTGTTGCACTGGGACTGCTCTCACGGAGAGAGCCACCAGCTCCCCCGCCACCACCTCCCTTCCCAGCCAAATGAATGAACCCAGAGCAGTTTTGCCCATTTAAAGGCTTTCCAGAAATCTGGTGATCAAAGGGGTGGAATGAGTACCTGGCAAGAGCTGGGGTCTAGTGTAGCAGGGGTGGTCCCCAAAAGGGACTGGAGCCTATCCAGTACAGCATCTCTTTCTCTGGAGGAAGAGAGTATTTTAATCCCTTAAAAAAAAATTCAAGTATAGTTGATTTATAATGTGTTAGTTTCTCATATGCAGCAAAGTGATTCAGTTATACGCAGGAAAAGTGAAAGTGTGAGTTGCTCAGTCGTGTCCAACTCTGCAACTCCATGGACTGTAACCCGCCAGGCTTCTCTGTCCTTGGAATTTCCAGTCAGAAATACTGGAGTGGGTAGCCATAACTTTCTCCAGAGGATCTTCCTGACCCAGGAACTGAACCCAGGTCTCTGGCATTGCAGGCAGATCCTTTACCATCTGAACCAGCAGGGAAGCCCATTATGTGTATGTATATATATATATATATATATGTAATTATTCTTTTCTGCTATGGTTTAACACAGGATACTGAATATAGTTCCCTGTGTTATACAGTAAGACATTGTTGTTTATTAGCAATTTTAAACAGTTGATAGAGTACTTGAACAATTTACAAATGGATTATTTCAGAAGCAGATTATTTCATGAATATAGAGATGCCCTGAGGATTATTTCATGAATATAGAGATCCCCTGAGAACCCTCAGAAATGTTTGAGGGACTCTTCAGCAGGGACTGAGAATCTGCCTGAGTAGGTGGGGGCAGAAGTCAGTAGGATTTGTTCACTTTTTTAATGTAACTGTGCTTTTACCCATGGGATGGGGAAACCTGAGTTTTGTGCTGTATGGTAAGAATTTTCTATTGCTGATTAACAGATTACCACAGATTTAGTGACTGAAACAATACTCTCATCTCACAGTTCTATAGAAGTCCAACAAGGGTCTCATGAAGCTAATACCATGATGTCTGTAGGGCTGTATTCTTTCTGGAGAAAAGAAGAGAATCTCCTTTCTTGTCTTTTCCAGCTTCTAGAGGTCAGCACATTCCTTGGCTGTCGATACTCTTCTTTCATCTTCAAAGCCAGCAATGTCATCTCTGTCTCTGATCTCCAAGAAAGATTCTCTGCATCTAAGGACTCATATGGTTAGGTTGAACTCACGCAGATAATCCAAAGTAATCTCTGCATCTCTAAATACATAAACTTAATCACATCTGCAAGGTTCCTTTTGCCACGTCAGGTAGCATAATCACAGGTTCCAGGGGTTAAGGTGTGGACATCTTTCTTGGGAGGGGACATTATTTATGATTTATATCATAAATTATATCATGTTCTAATTTCGTTCTCGTCACATCCCTTGTGAAGTAGCTTATCCCTGTAAGGTAGATGACTTTTCTGAGGCACCTGTTAAAAATATAGTTTCCGTCTATTGGCATTACTTTAAGCTAGAATTCAGTCTTAGCATTGCTCACTAATAAGGACAACCAGATATAAAGTGCCTCCTCCTGAGATGTTATATGGGAGACCTCTTGTTTATGTCAGTGACCTCTTTCTCGATCCAGAGACTCAAAGCCTTTGATCTTACACTATGGCCATTGGGCACTTCCAACAAGAAATGCGCTTGGGGGTGTCAGCCAGGACCCAGGAGGACTCTGAGGGACTGCCACTGTCGCCCCCGGGATTCAGGTACTGACTGAGGTTTGGAAAGGTGGGTCCCTATAGGCTCAACTCCAGCCCGCATGGACGGCCCCTACCCTGTAATACTTCCCACACCTAAAGAAGTTGTCCTACCATCCCCCTTGGTTCCCCCTTTTATCCTTCCTGTCTCCTCTTCTTGGTTGTGCCCTGGCTTGTACCCACCACCAGTCAAGAAAAGAATTGAAATGGGCATACGCTCAAGGCCAGTTGACAGGTGCAAGTTATGTAACTATAGGCTCTGTTGTGCATATCTTCCCATAATTCAGTCTGTTATAGTCAGATGTATGTATATACAGAATATCACTGAACCCTTAGTGGGCTCCTAGCTGCCTGAGTTTACTTGAGGAAGCCCCTGTGGTTGGTTTGTATCCACTCTGTGCCCAGGGTGCACATGCAGGAGTTGGAAAAGTCTCTGTGGTTGTTTTTGTAGCATATCTGTGAGCTCTCCTGGTGTGTCTGGGATGGGGTTTAGAGATCAGCTTGCATCCTGTTGGCTAGGCTAGCCACCCCTGTTGCTCATGCCTAACTGTCTGATATAAAATGAAAGACGCATTACCTCTAAGGCATCTTTTGTTCTTTTGGCTGCACTCCCGGGCTGGCAGGCTCCTAGCCCCCCAACCAGGGATTGAACCTGGGCCCTCGGCAGTGAAAGCATGGAGTCCTAACCACTGGACCACCAGGGAATCCCCTGTAAGGCAGTTTTAAACAACTTTCTTTCTCTTTTTTTATGTAATTTTTTTTTTTAATTTATTTTTTGGCTGTGCTGAGTCTTTCCTCCTGTGTGGGCTTTCTCTAGTTGCGGTGCTCGGGCTTCTCATTGGAGTGGCTTCTCTTGTTTCAGAGCATGGGCTCCAGGGCACACCGGCTTCAGTTGTGGTTCTTGGCTGTAGAGCGCAGGCTCAGTAGTTGTGGCACATGGGCTTAGTTGTTCTGAGGCACATGGAATCGTCCCAGACCAGGGATCGAATCAGTGTCCCCTGCCCTTCAAGGCAGACTCTTAACCACTGGACCACCAAGGAAGCCCCTCAACTTTCTTAAGATAGTCTTCACATACCGTAAAATCCCTGCCTCAAAATTGTGCCATTCAATGATTTTGGTATATTCATGTAACAGTCACCATAGCTTCATTTGGGAACATTTTTATCACCCCTAAAAGTCATTGACCGTTTCTGCCTCCTCAGCCCTTGGAAACTACTAATCTACTAATGTTTCTATAGATTTAGCTATACTACATTTATGTATTTCCCCTGGCAATCTTGATGCTAGCTTGTAACTCATCCAGCCCGGCATTTCACACGATGTGCTCTGCATGTTAGTTAAACAAACAGGATGACGATAAACAGCCTTGACGTACTCCTTTCTCAATTCTGAATCAGTCAGTTGTTCCATACAAGGTTCTAACTGTTGCTTCTAAAGAACCTCTGGGTAAGGGTGAAGAATGAGAGGAAAAAGCTGGCTTAAACTCAGTATTAAAAAAACTAAGATCATGGCATCAGGTCTCATCACTTCATGACACATAGAAGGGAAAAGGTGGAAGCAGTGACAGATTTCCTCTTCTTGGGCTCTAAAATCACTGTGGATAGTGACTGCAGCCATGAATTAGAAGACAGTTGCTTCTTGGCAGGAGAGCTGTGACAAACCTGGATAATGTATTGAAAAGCAAAGACATCACTTTGCTGACCAAGGTCCATGTAGTTGAAAGGTTGTTGCTAAAACCATGAAAGACACCAGGATTCTTGGCCTCCGGAGGAGAAGAATTCAATCCAGGGCCAGAGATGAGGCTTGATCGCTCAGAGCTTTTGTGTAATAAAGTTTTATTAAAGTATATTCTGACATAGACAGCAGAAGGGGGCAGAAAGAGTGCCCCCCCCCCCCCCAATCTTTAGCTGGATGTTATACAGCTGCTAGCAGTCTGCTAATTAAAGAAAGGAAGTGTCTCAAAACTCAGAGAATGGCATCAGGCCCCTCACCCACAAGATGCATTTTGAAATAACCTTGTCACTTGGTGAGTCATCCTGGGCCATAAAACCCTTGACATGAATCTTGAAGAAAGGCAGATTTCCATACAAATCTATCATTTCATTAACATAGATTAGGAGAACAATGTATGAGTGGAACATACTGGTTTGTCAAGTTGATTTTGAGCCTTTAGGCAGAACAGGAACTAACTTGAAGACAGATTCTGGGGTAAATACATAGCACATTAACATAGCTTAAGACAAACATTTCCATAAGAAAAACGCATTGGTTAGCTCAAGGTTTGAGAAAAGTTAAGTTCAGGTGGAACCAGGTGTCATTATGGGCACACAGAATTTTAAGAGAACCCTCTTTTTTAATTTGTATAGAGAAAGGGAAAAAAAAGTAACACTAGTGTATTTCCTCATGCTGCTTAAGAGAGAGATAAAAAATGTCTGACGCTTGCAGCCTACTTCCTCCGTTTGGAGACCCCTGGCCTTCCTGCCTGTTACCCTCTCATAGTCAAGGCTATGATCTCTCCAGCAGTCATGTACGGATGTGAGAAATGGATTGTAAAGAAGGCTGAGCACCGAAGAATTGATGCTTTTGAACTGAGGTTCTGGAGAGACTCTTGAGTTCCCTGGACAGGAAGAAGATCAAACGAGTCAATCTTAAAGGAAATCAACCCTGAATACTCCTTGGAAGGACTGATACTGAAGCTGAAGCTTCAATCCTTTTGTCACCTGATGTGAAGAGCTGACTCATTGGAAAAGACCCTAAAGGTGGGAATGATTGAAGGCTGGAGAAGAGTGCAACAGAGGATGAGATGGTTGGATGGTATCACTGATTCAGTGGACAGGAACTTGGGCAAACTCCAGGAGATGGTAAGGGACAGGGAGGCCTGGTGTGCTGCAGTCCATGGGGTCTTGAAAAGTCACACTTGACAACTGAACAACATTATTTATGTATACACGTACATACACACACATCAGTTGCTGGATATTTGGGTTATTTGCACTTTTTGGCTCTTATAAATAATGCTGCTACGAACATATGAAGTATTCTTATAAATATATTTAATTCATATTGTGGCAGGCAGAATAATGCCCCCCCCTCCACCAATATGTCTACTTCCTTATCCCTGGTACCTGTAACCTTACATGGCAGGACTTTGTACTGTATATGAGTACAGTACAGATCTAGAGATGGAAAGGTGAGCCTGGATAATGCAAGTGGGTCCTGTCTAATCACATAGTCCTTAAAAAGAGAGAACCCTTCCCTGCTGAGGTCAGAAAGAGATGAGAGGATCGAAGAAATGTCAGTTATATGAAATGACTGGCATGTAAAGGTGGAGAAAGGGGTCCATGGGCAATGAGTGTGGTCAGTCTCCAGAGGCTACAAAAAGCAGACACAGATTCTCTCCTCGAGTCTCCAGAAAGGAATGAAACCCTGCACACCCTGATGTTGGCTCACTGAGTTTTGCTCTTAGCTAAAGGGAGCTGCCTGGCCTGTGGTTATGCCCCCTGCTTCCAATGATGGTCAGTGTGGGGAGTGTGAAGGTCTCACCCCCTGGGTTGGATCTGGAATGACCCTGAAGGACCATCTTCATTCCAGAGCAGTGAGTGGAAATATCTGAGGCTTCAGCTTCTCTTCCTGCTCAGTCCTGCCTCTCTCTGTCCCTTCAAGGTGCTCATTCTGACAGCACTCTCCAGCAAACATCCTGCATGCAGATCTCTGCCTCCGAATGTCTCCTTGGGGAATCCTGCAGGAGACGTTCACTCACACATCAGCTCTTTTCTGAGGATGAGCAGCCAGCTGGGAACCAGCAGGGAAAAAGTAGTTGCAAAGGGAGAATCTTTTCTAAATTCCAAAATTGATGATGCAGTACTGGAAAGAACCTCAGCTGGGCAGTAGCAGACTGGGGTTCAAGGTCTAGTTCTGTCCCAGCTCACCTCTTGTCACTTTGGAGGTCCCCCCAAGTCACTTGAGTCCCCCAAGATCAGACAGAGATCTCGGTTACTTAGGAGAGGGTCTTGTACTCATTGATCAAGCTCTTTCCTGGCACTGAAGCTCTAGCGTCTGGTCTGAAAGTCAGAGGCTGGATCTTCAGCTTCATCTCTCCTTAATTTCAAAGCTCAGAACTGAGCCCACCCCAGGTGCTCCCAGGGTCTGAGGACTGGCGTGTCCTCCCTGAGTCAAAATTGACTCCAGAGTCACACAACCTGCGACCTTTGTGCCACTTAGCACAGACAATGATAATTTCTTAGGTACTTGTCTATCACAATGTTTTCCATACACTGCATTTTCTCACTCCTATGATGTATACTTAAAATTTTTTATGCATAAAAAAACAATAAAAAAGATTAAAAATTTTGTTACATAGTGAATGACTTAACAGAAAAATTAATAAAATACTTAAAAAATAATAATGTGTCACACAATCCACATGCCTATTTAATGTAGTCATGTTTCTTTTTTTTTTTTTTCCCAAAAAAAGTAGTTGTTCTTTCAATATGGTGAAGTGGAAAGGCCTTGAGCTTACCTCTTCTCATGGACACACCAAAATCACAACTAACTGCTGGACAGCCATCGATAAAAAAAGGCCGGAACCTGCCAAAACAGATCGTCTGCATCTAAAGGCATAAAGAAGAAGCCACCGTGAGAGGGTAGGAGGGGTGTACCTGCAAGATAATCAACCCCTTGTCACCCCCGTGGGTGACCCACCCACTGAAGAATAATTATATTACAGAGGCTCTCCCACAGGAGTGAGCGTCCTGAGGCCCACGTCAGGCTTCCTGACCCGGGGTTCAGGCATCGGGAAGAGGAGCCCCCCAGAGCATTAGGATTTGAAGGCAAGCAGGGCTTAATTGCAGAAGCGCCACAGGGCTGGGGGAGACAAAGACTTAACTCTTAAAGGGATTGCACAAAATCTCTGTGCCAGGATTGAGGATAGAAGCAGTGATTCCACAGGAGCCTGGAGCAGACCTGCCTGCTGGTCTTGGAAGGTTTCCTGGGGTGGTGGGGTGCCGCTGTGGCTCCTGCTGTGTTCCAAAACCTGGTGGCAGATGTTTGGGGATGATTCTTCTGCATGAACGCTCCTTGAGGCCAGCATCTTGTCTGGGTCCTTAGCAGCAACACCTGACCCCACTCAGCAGCCTGTAGGCTTCAGAGCTGGATGCCTCCTTAGGCCAGACGACTAACTGGGCAGGGATATGGCTCCGCCTATTAGCAGACAAGTTGCTGAAAGACTTCCTGATCCCAGCCACCTCTGGACACACCCCCGGACACCATCCTGCCCACCACAGAACCAGGACGCAGCTCCACCCACCCATCAGCAGGCATCAGCTCTTTCCACCAGGAAGCCTACAGAAGCTTCTAGACCTGCCTCTCACCCACCAGGGGGTAGAAACCAGAAGGAAGAAAACTACAGTTCAGCAGCCTGTAATCTGCAAATGCAGGCTAGACTCTGCCCTGGGACCGCTGGCCCCTGGCCCTTGGGTGATGAGAGAGGAGGGCACTGATGCGACCCATAGGACGTCTCCTACTGAAGGCTGCTTCTCCAAAGTTGAGAAACACAACTAACCCAAAGTGAGGTGGCAGGGGAATCTCTTTCAGATAAAGGATCAAGATAAAACTGCAGAAAAACCAAGTGATGTGGAGATAGTCTACTGGAGAAAGTTCAGAGTAGCAGTTGTAAAGGTGAGCCAAGAACTAGGGAGAAAAATGGATGCACAGATCCATAAGTTAGAAGGATTTTTTAAACAAAGAGAAAGTATAAAGAACAACCAAAACAATGGAACAATACAATAAATGGAATGAAAACACACTGGAAGGAATCAATAGTAGAGTAAATGAAGCAGAGCAGATTAATGAGCTGGAAGACAGAGTAGGGGAAATCACTATTGAGAAGCAGAAAACAGAAAGGAATGAGGACAGTTTAGGGAACCTCTGGACTGACAGTAAGCACCCTAAGATTCACATTATAGGGGTCTCAGAATGAGAAGAGAGCAAAAGGGCCTGAGAAAATATTTGAAGAGATAATAGCTGAAAACTCCCCTAACTTGGGAAAGGAAACAGTCACCCAAGTCCAGGAAACACAGGGAGTTCCAAACTGGATAAACCCACAGAATACACCATGACACTGTAATCTAAATGACCACAATTAAAACTAGAAGATATTCAAAGCAACAGGGGAAAAGCAATCAGTAACATACAAGGGGACCCCCATAAGGTTATCAGCTGGCTTTTCAGCAAAAACTGCAGAGGAGAAGGGAGTGACATATGTTTAAAATAAAAACTAAACAGTATCTGTCAGGGAAGAGCTGCTGTAAGGGCTTAAGATGGTGCCAGTAAAAAGTGGGTGCCAGCTGGTGGTTCTGCTGGGTTCAGCTGAGCTCAGATATATCATCATACAGGCAACAACACATTCGGAGTGGTGGGCAGGAAGATTCTGGACCAGCATCAGGTCGTGATAAATTGTATTGTTCCTAAAGGGTTGAAGTACAATAGAGCTACAGAGATCTTCCATCCAGGGCGGGACACTAGACAGGCGTACAGTCTCAACTTTGGCAGCAAAGAGGAGGCCAGTGTCTTCGCAAGTGCCCTGATGCACGCCTTGCTGCTGCTGCTGCTGCTAAGTCGCTTCAGTCGTGTCTGACTCTTTGCGACCCCATAGACGGCAGCCCACCAGGCTCCCCCATCCTTGGGATTCTTTAGGCAAGAACACTGGAGTGGGTTGCCATTTCCTTCTCCAATGCGTGAAAGTGAAGTCGCTCAGTCCTGTCCAACTCTTAGCAACCCCATGGACTGCAGCCCACCAGGCTCCTCCATCCACGTGATTTTCCAGGCAAGAGTACTGGATTGGGGTGCCACTGCCTTCTCCAGATGCATGCCTTAGAAGTGTTGAATTCATAGAAACAGGGCCAACGTTGCTTCCGCAGAATTCCCAACTACCTGCCCAAGTTCACAGTGGCCCATAACAATTTGGAAATTCAAAGAAGGCAGCTACAAGCCCAGCTACCGTAATAGGAGCTGGCGTGGGAAAGGCTGGCGAGAGGAAGAAAGAAAAGGGCAAGATTGAAGAAGGAGAGGCTGGGGAGGGAGTGACTGAAACAGGAGCAGCTGGAGAGAGAGAAGAGGGAACGTGGGGATCACCTGGAGCAGGAGAGAGAGCGGGAGAGGCTGGAGAGACTGGACCTGGAGAGCGGAGGGTAACAGCGGCAGGAGCAGCTAGAGAGGGCGTGAGAGCAGAGAATATCAAATGCCGCCGCCTCTGCCTCTGTGGAGAGTCCTCTGCTTCGGAGCCAGGCTTGCAGGCAGCCTCTCAGGGCGTTGCCCCGCCTGCACCCCCAACCACCCCTCCACCCCCCCCACCAGGTCCTGCCCAGGCATCAGCTGCACCCCCTCCTCCCCCAGGGTCCCCTCCACCCACTCCTCTTCCGTGCTCAGGGCCTCCACCTCCCCCACCACCCCTTCCTAATCAAGTACCCCCTTCTCCTCCACTCCCTCTTCCTGCTCTTCCCCTCCCTGCATCTGGATTTTTTTTTCTTTCAGGGATTCACGTCTGAAGACAATTGCCCTTCAACTGGACTTGCAGCTGCAGTTGCTGGCGCAAAACTTAGCAAAGTGTCGTGGATGGAGAATGCTTCTTTCCAAGCGGAGAAGTTTGGTGTGAATTCGGCCTCATCTAAAGGAGATAACGGGTCTTGGAAATGAACCCTTCCTCTAAAGGCTACTGATTTAGTAAAAGAAATGAGTGCCTTGCTGGCCAGGAGGAAAAGAAATGCTGAAAGGGGATCCACAGTAGAAAGAGAACAAAAGGAGGACAAAACCGAAGATTCAGAACCTGTGACTCCTAAGGCCTCTTCAATAAGTACGCATGAACCGACAAGAAAACCTTGGGAAAGAACAAATACAACCAATGGCAGCACGCCATCTGTTGTTTGCAGATATGATTCTCCAAAGAAAAATCAGATCTTTTTGACCACAGGCCCTATGATTCATTCCACAGACCAAACTGCACCCTGGTCACAGGGCAATGCCAGCAGAGTCCAGACAGAGCGCCCGGACTAGGACAGAGGAAGCAGGACAGTTTAGATGAAATGAGAAAAGAATTCAGCCAAAAGAAAAGCTCATTGATGCAATCAAGCCAGAAGTGAGCAAGTCAAATGCTGCCTAGGGAAACAAACTAAGGAGAGAGAGGACTTTAGTCTGGAGAGAAACAAAAAACACCCTGCAATGAAACCTTTACATTTTGTGAGCTGTAAGATGATAGAGACAATCAGTTGGAAAGGAGGGAAAAACCAACCTACTTACATACTTTGAAAGCCTTCAGATATTACTACTCTGGATGTTTCTCTCCCAGTTTGCTGCTTTTTTTTTCCCCTGACCTTTATAGCAAGATGGCGGAGAAGGCAATGGCACCCTATTCTAGTGCTCTTGCCTGGAAAATCCCGTGGACGGAGGAGCCCGGTGGGCTGCAGTCCATGGGGTTGCTAAGAGTCAGACACGACTGAGCGACTTTACTTTCACTTTTCACTTTCTTGCATTGGAGAAGGAAATGGCAATCCACTCCAGTGTTCCTGCCTGGAGAATCCCAGGGACGGGGGAACCTGGTGGGCTGCCGTCTCTGGGATCACACAGAGTCGGACATGACTGAAGCGACTTAGCAGCAGCAGCAGCATAGCAAGATGGAAGACAATCGTATGGGAGTTCCTGTATCAGTTATGCAGAAAATTCGAAACCTATCAGGTGAGATCACCGTGCAGTGAAATATTTTCATGTCAAGGTAAAATCGCACATTTTCCATAATCCATTGCTAAAATAAAGAAGAGAGGGCTTCCCTGCTGGCTCAGTGGTTAAGAATCCGCCTGCCAATGCAGGAGATGGGTTCTATCCCTGATTTGGGAAGATCCCACCTGCTGTGGATCAACTAAGCCCATGTGCCACAACTACTGAAGCCCGCGTACCCTAGAGCCCTTGCTCCGTAACAAGAGAAACCACTGCAGCGAGAAGCTCCAGCGCTGCAACTCGAGTTAAACCCTGCTCGCTGCAACTAGAGAAAAGCTTGAGCAGCAACAGAGACCCAGCACAGTAAAAAATAATAAATTATTTTTTTAAAAAGAGAAAGACTTGAGAAGTTTTTTTCAGAGAATGTTGGTGAAGAATTTAGCAAGTTCCAACCACAACAAACAGTAGCCCCCACCTGCTGCAACTGGAAAAAGCCCACACACGGCAGCGAATACCCAGCACAGTCAGAAATAAATAACTAAATAAATTAAAAATTTTTAAGCAAATTATGCTATTGTATTGTAAGTGTTTCAGTTTGTCTTCCTATCATATTTGATGTTGCAATAATAATTAAGATCAGCTCTATGTAGGCTAAGATCATAAAATACAGAGTAAGTGGAACTGTATATGCTTTCAGAGGGTGATATTTATAAGAAAGTGTCCTAAAAATGATTTGTCCAGAGTGAGGAATTTTAGAATGATAGGCAGTCTCTCAAGTTTAGTCCTCATGCAATTTCATAGATTCAGGCATAAAATTCATCCAGAATTAAAAGATTTAGATGCCTTCCTAAATTATTGCAGTGCTTTACCAAATCTATGACTCCTACAAATATGAACCAGTGGTCAAATGTAAAGCAGTATATTGTAGGTTTGGGACTTCCCTGCTGGTCCAGTGGTTAAGCCTTGCAATGCAGGGGACTAGGGTTCAGTCCCTGATCTGGGAGCTAAGATCCCATCTAAGTCACAACTATTGAACTCGAGCACCTCAACTAGGAAGTCTACCACTGCAACTAAAGATCCTGCCTGATGCAATGGAGACCTGATGCAGCAAAACAAATAAATAAAAATAAAGTGTTTAAAAGTATGTTGTAGATTCATTGTAAGTGTTCAACCTTTTTTAGATTTATGCATGTGGACATGTTTATAATGTAATTACAACCACCACAAAATTAGCTTTTTAAACTGCACACCGTAGTGCATGTCATACTAATATGTAGTGACCTTTTCAAGGCCTTGTCATTGTTTAGTTGCTTAAGTCACGTCTGACTCTTTGCAACCCCATGGACTGCAGCACGCCAGGCTCCTCTGTCCTCCACTACCTCCCAGAGTTTGCTCAAATTCACGTCCATTGAGTCGGTGATGCTGTCTAACCACCTCATCCTCTGCCACCCCTTTCTCCTTTCTCCTTTTCCCTTCAGTTTTTCCCAGGATCAGTCTTTTCCAATGAATCAGCTCTTCTGATTTTAGACTATAGAGTGGTTGCAAAAATAGTGTTATACAAAGGGTTTCTGTACACTATTAATCCCTAATGTTAACATTTAACATAACCATAGTACAGTTACAAAAAATAGAATTAAAAATGGTACAAAACTATAAACCAGGTGTTGGCAAGCTTTTACTGTAAAAGGCAAGATAGTAACTATTTTAGATATTTGCCACTACTTTGTAACTCCAGCATTATAGCACAAAAATAGCCATAGACAATATGTAGCAAATGAGAGTATATCCAATCAAACTTTATTTCAAGGACAGGTGGCAGACCAGATGAGATCCATGGGCTGTGTAGTGGGCTAACACCTGCGGAGCTGCTTTTAGATTTTAAGTTGAAATACTAGTAACGATGACAGCAGTTAAGTTCACAGAAATCACTAGATAAAGGGAAAACAATGAGGGGCTGTGCATGCTTTTCTTTTAATAAATAAAAGGAGACTTAGATGGTAAGAGAAGGAACTGGCTACTCTCCTTACCACCATGTGTGTGCCTGTAGGCGTGCAAGCATGATTGTGTGGGCGCTCAGGTGTGTGTGTGTAATCCATTCTCTTTTCTTTGAAGCTTCTAAGATTAAAACAGGAGAAATCCTGTATGCTGCAAAGATAGAGTTTTTTTGAAAATTTAGGCAGTCAGAAATTTTCCAGGCCCTTCATTTTGATTTATGCTTGATTTGTTTTGCGCCTTATTTGCAGGCAGCAAGTGTCAATCAAAGCTGAAGATTGTGCACGAATGTTCTTTTGCTCTGGGTGTACTTCCTTTTTAGAGTTTTTGGCTCTCTGCTGTTTTTATCATACTGTTTCATTTAAATTTCCTACATGCCACCTTCATTTGTGCAGTTGAAGTAAAATTGCAATAAGAAAATATGGTTGTTAAATTGATGGAACATTCTCATTTCCCAGGAATCCAGGAATTATTGGGTTTTTCCCTATTTTTATCCGTATTTTATTTTTACCTGTTCCCATCACATCTGTAGTTACCCAAACCAGTCAACTGTGTAAGATCAATTTAGTGGGAAACAGACTCTCATTTATGAAAGAATGTGCTGAGTCTTGGAAGAAAACATTGGTCTTACGAGGATCTCAATCTGGAATCCACAAATGCTAGTAAGTCAACTCTTAAATGTTTTAAAGTTAAACCCACGCTGACATCATGGGAAATCCACTGAGAAATGTTTTTCTAGGCTGAACACCTGTTTCCCCTCAGCCTCCCCCAACAGAGCGTGTACGTGTCATGACCATGCGTGCTCAGCCGTGTCCAACTCTTTGTGACGCCCTGGACTCTGGCCCGCCAGGCTGCTCTGTCCACGTGGGATTCTCCAGGCAAGAATACTGGGGCACGGATGCCATTTCCTTCCCCAGGGATTCTTCCCGACCTGGAGATCAAACCCAAGTCTCTTGCGCCTTCTGCATTGGCAGGTGGGTCCTTCACACACTGAGCCACCTGGGAATCCCAGTGTATATGTTAATTATCTTCATTTTACACTCACTGCTCTCCCACTAGTGTATGAAGATCACCTCAACTGTGTGTGTTGCATTCTGAATGTTCCTAGTTATGTATTAACTGCAAAAGATTTTCTGGGTTAACCTGTCACTTGAATTCTTTAGCTACTATTGAAGATGAAGTCCAAAGAACTCTTTTTTTGCCCCCTAAGAACTCTTAAATGACATTCCTCTGGGGGCGGTTATTTTATAGAAATTAGCAACCAGCACCTGTAACTGTGCTGATCCCATGTGGGAGACAACTTGTAAAACTAAAGAATCATTTGATGCAACAGCCAACTCAGTGACTCAAAACCGAAGGTTAAGTTTAAACAAAACTAGAGGATGAAAGGCAATCCCGAGGGAACTCATTCTAAGCAATCAATCATTGTGCCTCTGTGTGTGCGTTGTGTGTGTGGAAGGCACTAGGCGATTGCTTTGGGACAGGCTGGCAGGTCCCAGACAGCTCTCCTTTTTGGGAGATAGTGATCTGAGGGAGCAGAATCTGGCAAGAGGCCAGTAAAAAGCAGCAGTAAAGAGCTGGGGGCATTTATATTCCACTCCCTCTGGAGTCAAGGCTTCCCTGGTGGCTCAGCGATGAAGAATCCACCTGCAGTGCAGGAGCTGCAGGAGACCTGAGCTTGATCCCTGGGTTGGGAAGATCCCCTGGAGGAGGGCACGGCAACCCACTCCAGTACTCTTGCCTGGAGGATCCCGTGGGCAGAGGAGCCTGGGGGGCTACAGTCCATAGGGTCGCAAAGTGTAGGACACAGCTGAAGCGACTTAGCACGCACAGTGGAGTCAAGCCTGCAACTTGGGGAATTCCCTGGCCGTCCAGTGGTTAGGACTCACCTCTCTCACTGCCAAGGGCTGGGGTTCACGTACCAGCATCATAGGCTTGTGGGACTTCTTCAGGACACGTAAGATGGAAACAGAAAGCTTACACACCACAGGAAAGGAGTCGTCTCACTTGATTCTGGTGAAGCAGTTCAGCTGTCTCTCACACTGCAGGCACACAAGGAAAGTTCCGCCTGGGGTCCAGGGCAGCTGATCAGGCAGTGCTTCTGCTGTCTCCTACTGGAGCATCCTTGCTGGCCTCAAATTGAGCCTGGGACTGTACCGGTTATGTAAATTTCATCACGGAGATTCTTACATCTTTGGATGATGGTTTTCATGTAACTTTTCGAAGTCCACAGCTAACATCTTTAAACCGTTTCCAAGTTGCATTTGCTCCTTTTATTTTATTTTATTATTATTATTATTATTATTATTTTTTTTGCGTTTGCTCCTTTTAAACTTCAACCTGCAGCTCTCTTCTCACATCTCCGTAGATGCTGAAGAAAGACCTGGTATCTCAGCGAGTCCTCTGAATCACAGTTTTTGACAGTGAGCTGTCTCATTTTTCCTCTTATTTTCAACATTCATCAGAGCTCTCAGAACTTAAAAGTTCCTAAGAAGTGTTTGAAAGAATGACTAAAAGTGAATAAATGCACATGTACATTCTTCGAAAACTGAAATATTCTTTTTGGTGTGGTTGTAACATAAATGGGGCTTCCCTGGTGGCTCAGCTGGTAAAGAACCTGCCTGCCAATGGAGGAAACGTGAGACATGGATTCAATCCCTGGGTCAGGAAGATCCCCCAGAGAAGCAAATGGCAACCCGCTGCAGTATTCTTGTCTGGAAAATTCTATGAACAGGGGAGCCTGGCAGGCCACAGTCCCTGGAGTTGCAAAGAGTGAGACCCAAAGGAACACACACACACACACACACACACACACACACACACACACACACACACACACACACACACACACTCACTCACTCACTCACTCACTCACTCACTCAGACACGCACACGTGCGGGCACACACACACACACACACACTCACTCAGACACGCACACACACGCACACACACACACACACTTAAATGGAATTATGTTGCCATCTAGTGGTGAGGTGATGACTTCATTTAGAAGTAAAATGCAGTGTTACTAAGATTGTTGTTTGTACAGCATGTTTTATTTACAAATACTTTCATAGGAAAAATAGCTTTATTGCTTGACACTGTTATCTTGGTTTACCTTGAGAATGTCTTGATTTGCCAGATCACCACTAAGTAGAAGAGTATTATGAATTGAACTTCAAAGCAGATTTTCCTACACTAACTGAATGGCCATTCCTTCAAAGAAGAATTCAGTGGTTGAAATAAGCATGGGAAATGATGACAAAGTTCAACATTTTTCTTTCCTGCAGAACTTTTCAGAGACATTAATAGGAGAGTGTGCTTTGTAAAACTCCAAGAGGGACTTACAAATGATGTGTTTCCCAGACTCTGGGCTCTTTTCATTGAAAGGACTGATGCTGAAACTGAAGCTCCAATCCTTTGGCCACCTGATGTGAAGAGCCAACTCATTGGAAAAGACGCTGAACCTGGGAAAGATTGAGGGCAGGAGGAGAAGGGGGTGACAGTGGAGGAGATGGTTGAATGGCATCACCGACTCAATGGACATGAATCTGAGCAAACTTGGGGAGACAGTGAAGGCCAGGGAAGCCTGGCGTGCTGCAGCCTGTGGGGTCGCACATAGTCAGACATGACTTAGTGACTGAACAACAACAAATACCCTTTAGAGGGAAAAACTCATTGGACCATTGCTCTGTGGGGAAAAAATTGGGGGAAATGCTGTATTTTCATTTTCCTCATATGTTAAAATATCCAGACTTTTCATTTTGTCATGGTGGGTATGGGGACTTCTTGTTTGTATGGAAGCATCTTTGGGCTTACTAAGGTATGGGAAAATTCACTAAGATTAATTTACTATGTTTTATCAACAACAGAAAGATTCTAAAATTTAAAAAAACCCTATTACTGCATAGTGTCTTCCTGACTACAAAGCCTGTTTTGGCCTTCATGTCCATGTTCTAGACACAGTGAATTCAAGGCGCATTGTAAGAAGTCAGTAGTCATGCCTTACATTTATAAGGATCCTAGTTAATTTTTCGGTAATAGTTTCTTTTTTTAAAAAAACACAAAAAACAGTTTATTCATTTCCAGCTGTGTTGGGTGTTCGTTGCTGCTCCGGCATGTCTCCTCTGGCCGTGGTGAGTGGGCTTCTCTCGGTGGGGTCTTCTCTTGTGGAGCTCGGGCTCTGGGTATCGTGGGCTCCCAGATTCTAGAGCACAGTCTCAATGGTTGTGGCCCATGGACTTAGTCACTCCGTGGCACGTGTGCTCTTCCCAGATAAGGGATGGAACCTGTGTCTCCTGGATTGATAGGCAGATTCTTTACCACCGATTGATAGGCAGATTCTTCCCACCAGGGAAGCCTGGTCATCATTTAATTGAAATTAGCATCATTTCACATTGACTACTTTTTACAAAATCTACTTGGGTTCTAGGAAAGTGGTTTCCTGCCATGCAGACAGTTACTTTCATTAATAGCTGTTAGTGATAACAGAATGACTTGGGATATAACCACAATGAAAATGACTTGAGATTTTCTATTTCTGCTCTTTTTTTTTTTTTTTTAATTATCTTTCACATATGTGTTGCCCCGTTAATCATAGCAGCTAAATTTCAAATTCCTGGCAGTAGCTTCACTAACCCTTTGTTTATTTAAACTTGCAGTCTTGATTGTATGCCTACATGTGCGGGTCACTGGGCTTAGACAGATTCCTGAGGGTGTAGGCTCTTGCAGTCAGGGGTCTTGTCTGCCTCATTTTCTGTTGTATCACTGGTGCCTGGCATGGTGACCAGCACTTCCTCAGTGTTCATGAAGTATTTGTGGACAGAATAAAACTTTCATACACTCAGGTTTTGAGACTCTCCCGACTGCAGCCACGAAATTAAAAGACGCTTACTCCTTGGAAGAAAAGCTATGACAAACCTAGACATCATACTAACTAGACAGTATATTAAAAAGCAGAGACGTCACTTTGCTGACAAAGGTCTGTATAGTCAAAGCTATGGTTTTTCCTGTAGTCATGTACAAATGTGAGAGTTGGACCATAGAGAAGGCTGAGGGCCAAAGGATTGATTCTTTCAGATCGTGTTGCTGGAGAAGACTCTTGAGAGTCCCTTGGACTGCAATGAGATCCAACCAGTCCATCCTGAAGGAAATCATCCTGAATATTCATTGGAAGAACGGATGCTGAAGCTTCAATCCTTTGGCCATCTGATACAAAGAGCTGACTCATTGGAAAAGACCCTGATGCTGGGAAAGATCGAATGCAATAGGAGAAGAAAGTGGCAGAGGATGAAATGATTAGATAGCATCAGTGACTCTATGGACTTGAGTTTGAGCACACTCCTGGAGATAGTGAAGGACGGGGAAGTCAGGCGTGCTGCAGTCCATGGGGGTCACAAAGCGGTGGATATGACTTAGCAACTGGACAACAGCAGCAGTTTAATAGAGAGACAAAGGAGAAATAACAGTAAAATATGCTAATTAATATAAAAGAGATATGTATCAAAAGGAGAAAGAGCGTTCCAGGCAAAAAGTCTTAAAAAGCGTGGAGAGACCTGGAGTAAGAAGGCTGGGCACCTTTTTCCAGAGCTTTTCCCTTCTCACCGAGCAGTTTCAGTTTAGTTCAGTTCAGTTCAGTCGCTCAGTCGTGTCCGACTCTTTGCGACCCCATGAATTGCAGCACGCCAGGCCTCCTTGTCCGTCACCAACTCCCGGAGTTTACTCAAACTCATGTCCATCGAGTCAGTGATGCCATCCAGTCATCTCATCCTCTGTCGTCCCCTTCTCCTCCTGCCCCCAATCCCTCCCAGTAGGTTTACTTAAATGTCTTTTCTTACAACTTAGTGCTTAAAGTACTCTATGATACATTATCATTGTAGATTTGTTATAATAATTTTATTGGATCTCAAACCAAAACTTTGTAAATAGTAAAAAAAAAAAATTTTTTTTGAAAGGTTGATCTGACCCCAGTATAGAGAACTTTAATATGTGTGGGCCTTGATCAAGCAGAGCAGACATCACTGTAGGCTTGGTAACTCATGGGGAAACCAGGCTGACATTGTAAGTTCTTAATAATTGCCCCAACATGCTGTCTAGAATTTTGAAATTCTCCCCAGGAAACCCCCAGAGCAGAGCCCTGCAGGAGAAGTTTCTTTTAAAAGCAAAATTGTGGAATAAGCGAAGTGTGTCGGTGACATCTCACTTCCCTTTTCATGATTTCTTTCTACCCACGTAGGAAACCACCATGATTTCAGATAGCAGGGCCTTCTAATGGCCTCTGAAAGCCCAAAGTTCCCACCCAGACCTGATCTTCCTGGGCTTTGGATTTATCCTTGGGGACCGTATGCCTTGGATTTTTTTCACCTTTCTTATAATGTTTCCCATAAATTTCAATATGTTGTGATTCATTACATGCTTACTTAAATGTTATTTTATATCTTTGTAAGAGCTTGCGTATATTATTTACTTCACAAAAATCAGGAAAAAAACAAAACAAAACAACCCTTGTTTGAACCATCTATCCTGAGTTTTGCTTCTATGAAGTGTGCTGTACCTATCGAAGCCAGCACTGGAAATGATCTGACATGAATTCACCTGAGATGCCGATGATATAAAAGCTTAATAAATTGCCCTTCCCAGAGGTATGGGTCCTGTAACACACATTGCCATAACCCACGGAGCGTTGTCACTCTTTTCTCTCTTGCTCATCTTGCTAATCACTTGGGGGAGTCCTTTCCTACCTCCTTGTTGTTTCAACATAGTCATTCAGGCAGCTGCTACCAGTTGATGGGGATTGACATGTGATACATAATCAATTCACCATCTAATTCAAAGGGACCATGGAATTGGAGGCATCAATAAGGAACCAGATGTTTCGTCAGGCTCAACAGGGACAGTTAAGTCATTTCAATAAAATATGATTAATATTGAACTTCAAGACCAAGATCAAAGCTGATTCAGTACATGGGACTTTCCTGGTGGTCAAGTGGTTAGGGATCTGCCTTGCAATGCAAGGTTCGATCCCTGATCTGGGGACGAAGATCTCACCTGCAGTGCAGCCTCCAAGCGTGCAGGCCACTGCACTGAAGCCTGCGCACTCTGGAGCCCAAGTGCTACAACAAGAAAGCCCATGGGCCGTACAGAATGCTCCACGTGATGCAGCGAAAATCACAGGGGCTGCAGCTAAGACCCAACATTGCCAAACAAAAAAATTCTTTTTAAAAAGCTGATCCTGTAAAGAGTTTTTTTTAATTAATTAATTTTAAATTTTTTTGAATTTATTTATTTATTTATTTTATTAGTTGGAGGCTAATTACTTCACAACATTTCAGTGGGTTTTGTCATACATTGACATGAATCAGCCATAGAGTTACACGTATTCCCCATCCCGATACCCCTCCCACCTCCCTCTCCACCCGACTCCTCTGGGTCCTCCCAGTGCACCAGGCCCGAGCACTTGACTCATGCATCCCACCTGGGCTGGTGGTCTGTTTCACCATAGATAATATATATGCTGTTCTTTCGAAACATCCCACCCTTACCTTTCTCCCACAGAGTTCAAAAGTGTTCACAGGGGCTGCAACTAAGACCCAACCTTGCCAAATAAATTAAAAAATTCTTTTTAAAAAGCTGATCCTGTAAAGAGTTTTATTTGCATGTACATGAAGCCTAGAGCTACTTTTTCCTGTAAAAGCAGACACATAATTAAGAATCTAGAGATTCAGGTTTCTAAGTATAGATTCTTATTTGAATCTAGATTCTTGCGAAGCTGCACCCACTTCAGATGCTCCTCTCTCCTCCCGTCCTTCCCCAGAACCTCGGGGGTGTCACGTCGTCCGTTGCTCCGAAATCATGGGCAGTGCCTACCAAGCTACCCACGTCTCTGCCTCTTCCACCACAAAATGCTGACGGCAGTTAATAACCATCAGAAGACACTGCCATCCATCTAATTCTTTTCTTCTTTCATCTCCTCCCGTGAGCTCTCTAACTCGATCTCCTGTTCTATTCCTTCAAAGAGTAAAAAGGTTCAAACCATAAAAATAGAGTTTTAAGAAGTACGACCCCTTCCTCATTTTGCCTGCCAAGTTTCAATCCAGTGCAGGTGCTGACAGACGCTTAGAGGCAAATAAGTCATTTCCATATCGCTCAGGAAGGACGTTCACTGACCTCAGTCAGGGTCAGGACTTTGATTAGAGGCTCTGGTTTGAGGTCAGAGGCCAATGCTTTTCTAAATCCCAGACTTGAGTATTGTTTTAACTAGCTTTTGTCATCACCCAAATCCTGCAAGAATGTCTGGAAATTAAATAAGTCAAAAATGGATGACTGTAATCTTGGGCCTGGCAGAGCTTCTGCAGGCAGCCACACCGCACCCAGGGACTGTTTATACTTCTCCTGCGTCCTCTAGAATCCTGCTTACGCATCAGTTTCTATTGAGTAACGGTGTGCGGAGCCAAGTCAGGAACGGTCAAGTTCCTTGTCTGCCTTCTTGGTCTGGTCCTGACACTGGCCCCTGACAATGCCGGGCTCGGGAACTATTTGTTTCTGAGCTCCAGCCAAGAAGTCTAACAATTCTCTCCCTTCCTCTCCATCGCCCTCTTCATCCTCACCCATGCCAAGTCTGGGATTTTTCCTTGTCTAGAGACTGTGTAGGCAAGGAAATGAACTTGCTTGGGATATGACAGACCACTTAGCAGAGAATGTGCCCTTTGTTCTCATTTAAATGCCTTTTCCTTAAATGACATTTCTTAGGCTTCTGCAGATATATCCGCACTTGGCTACTTAATTTCTACAAGGTACCTGTCAGACACTAAAAACTAGGGGCTGGAATTCCATTTTTTTTTTTTTTTTCCTGATCAGGAAGCAGTGGCTCAGAAAGGAAAACTGATACGCCCAAGGACTTAGTCAAGCACTTCTTTTAGTTGTGTCTGAGTCCATTCTTTAATTTTATTTAAAAATCCTTTCAGCTTCCAGCAACCATGTCCAAGACAAAGGAAGCAAACACTTACATTTACTTAACAGAAAAAGACACAGGTCTGAGTGTTGACTCCAATTCCACCATGAGTCAGAAAATTTAATTTCATTTGGACACACCCACGGACAGCCCAGCACGGATAAGCGTCAACAGGGAAATGGGTTCTGCTTCCCACTGTTCACTTGCCACTTGACCTCGGGCAAGTCACTTCAGGCCCCTGGACCCCAGTTTCCTCATCAGTAAAGCAGGGCAGCTGAGTTTCACGATCCCTTTGATTTCCTTTCAGCTTCAAGAAGTCTTGCTGTTCAGTTGCTCAGTCACGTCCAACTCTTTACGACCCCACAGACTGCAGCACACCAGGCTTCCCTGTCCTTCACCATCTCCAGGAGCTTGCCCAAACTCATGTACATTAAGTCAATGATGCCATCCAGCAATCTCATTCTCTGTCGCCCCCTTCTCCTCTTACCCTCAGTCTTGTCTAGCATCAGCATCTTTTCCAGTCGGTCACATAGGAAAAAGCTGAAATAAAGACCTAAGGCTAAGACATCTCTAAGAACTCAGCCAAGCATCTACATATAAAAGAAGACTTTAAAAGAATAATCTCTGGGGGGATAAAAAAGAATAATCTCTGGTAAGTGAAAATATGTGTTCATTTTGACTCAGCAATTTCACTTTGGGGGGTTTATCCTAAGGAAAGAATCAGAGATGTGCTTCAAGATACAAGAATGACCATCACAGTGTTTGTTTGTTTTTTAGTAAACTTTTAATTTTAGGATAGTTTTAGACTTACAGAGAAGTCGTACAGATAGTACAGTTGTTGTTTTAGTCACTAAGTCGTGTCTGACTCTTTGGGACCCCATGGACTGTAGCCCGCCAGGCTCCTCTGTCCATGGGATTCTCCAGACAAGAATCCTGGAGTGGGTTGCCATTTCTTCTCCAAGATAGTGTAGAGGGTTCCCATATAGTCCTCCTCTCCATTTCCTTTATTAGTAATGTACATTAGTATACTGGAATACACTTATCACACCTAATGAACTAATATTGATACATTAGTAACTAAAATCCATACTTTAACCTTATTTCCCTACTTTTACCTTATTTCTTTTTCTTGTTCCAGGATTCTGTCCAGAACACCACATTACATTTAGTTGTCACATCTCCCTAGGTTTCTTAAGATGGTGGGAGATTCTCCCATCTTTCCTGATTCTTGATGGCCTTGTTAGTCTTGAGAAGCACCGGTCAGGTATGTTGTAGAATGTGTTGATTTGGGTTGGTTTGATTTTATTTAAAAAAAAAAAAAAAATCATGAATAGACTGAGGTTCCTGGGAGAAAGATCACAGACGTGAGCTGACTTTCTCGTTACATGGTATCAGGGGTATCAGCTGTCTACCTAATGTTTACCAATGATGTTAATCATATAGCAGGGAGTATTCGCCAGGTTTCACTGTGGTATTTTGCTTTGGCTGTGCCACATGCCTCGTGGGATCTTAGTTTCCTGAGCAGGGATTGAACCCAGCCAGCCCCTCTGCAGTGAAAGTACGGAGTCTAACCACTGGGTCACCAAGGAGTTCCCTCACCGTGGTATTTTTTAATAATAAAACTTTTCAATGATAGGTCTGTAGACTTCCTGAGGGCAGGGACTCTGCCTGTTTCACTCACCACAATGCACCCAGTGCCAAGAACAGCTCTGATACATAAAACACAGAGTTCAATAGATAGAATTGGTTGAATGAGAAGAGATCTATTTAAATAAATTAATTTATGCAATAAGACAGAATACTAGCAGTCATCATAAATGTTTGGTGTTATGGATAAATGCTAGTGATAAATTCAGTGAACAAATAGGTTAAAAGCAGTCACTATACATTGTATTTTCTATAAACTGTCCACAGCCGTGTGTGGGTAGAGGATTAGACTACTACTGTCAAAATGTTAACAGGGATCATTAGTTACTGCTGGGTGGAAGGATTAGGGGGATTTAAATTTTCTGCCTTGTTCAATATTTTCCAAAATTTCAACAATAAAAATGAAGTTTTTCTGGAAATCAGAAAGAAACATATCACGAAAATGGAGAGAAGTTTAAACCTTCAGAAAGATCCTGGAGCAAGAAAAAACAGATGTTCCAATACAATGCCCAGCAACCACATTATTTAGTCTTGTATTAGTATTTGTGAAGGAACTGAAATTAGCGGTGCAGCGCGTAGAGGGTGTTGTCCTCAAAATTCTGCAGTTTCTAGGAAACTAGGCACCATCTGTTTCTGATTTAGGGCATTAGAGTTGCAAGATCATGAGCTGTATCTTTGTTACTCTCATAACAAATTGTTTAAAGTTAAAAAAAAAAAAAGAAAAGGAGTAAAGAGCGCAGAATACCAGAGTGAATGGCGTTATTGTATGGTTTGCTTTCTCCTCTCTGGGGCTTTGCATTTTAAAAACACATGTTGTGGTTTTTCTGTGATTATCTCCCCACTTCCTGTGCTGTGTCTCTCTTGCTGTAAATATCCTTTTGTAGGGTCATGCTTTGCTTGTATCTCCCATGCACTGTGTCTTCCTTCATATTCACTAACTTTCTCCAAGCTTCCACTGTATGTTTTTTTTCTAATTTGTATGAGTCCAATGGTATTTATTTTATTCTCCAACAAGATTTTTAGAACCCTGGTTTCAAATCCTAGTTCCGTCTTTTATCAGCTTTGTGATTTGGAGAAAGTCGCTTAACCTCCCTGAGTTTCCCCCTTGGAAACTGGGGGACCATATTATGTACACACTGGGTGTGTTGCAAGGATTGAGTGAGATTTAATGTAACTGTGTAGAGGATCAGTCCTAGTGCTAGTCATAAACAGGGCACTTCACCGTTGGTGAAGGTTACTTCCTTTCCCCTTCTATGCATGCTCTGTACTGTGTCTCTCGCCATCTTTCTAAAACACAAATTAAAGGATCAAGTCCAAACTTAAGCTTTCAGGGTCCTTTTCAAATGAGACCTAATCCATCTCATGGGCCTCACTGTCTTCCAGGAATGTTCTGTGTCCGCATTACACCCCAGGCACATTGGCTGTTGCCTAAAAACATGGCACTCTTTCTTCTCTGCTTGCCTTTACACATGCTATTTTCTGGGTCTGGAAGTCTTTTGTGCTCCTACCTAAGAAACGGTCTTTGTGAAGCCTCTGACAGCTTGAGGCCCCTACGCTCCCCTCCGACCACAGTCATTTGTTCAGAACTTTATTACTACAACTCCTTATTCAAGTGTCTCTATCTGTCACTCACTCATGCAGCAGTCATCTGGTCCCTACAATGTGCCAGGCACTGAGAATGCTATTAATAGTTGAATTATAGATTCCATAAGTACAGGGGTCTCGTCTGATTTCTCCCTCCCCAGGGCTTAGCACAGGAGAAAAGCAAACAGTCAGTGTTTGTTTGTTCAATATCAAATAAAATGAGAGCATTTCGTTTTCAATCATCAAATAGAAAACCATAACGCTGCCAAGTACTTCCTGGTTTGCCTTTTAAAGGCAAAGATAAAAGACACATATTTTCTTTTACATGTAACATATTGTTACGCTTTTTTTTTTTTTTTTTAAACAATTCCAGGGGGCTCAGAAATATTCCCTTGCTTTGAATGCTTTCCATCTGGAAAAGTTTAGCTAATTAAACCAAAGACTGCAGATGAGTTGGCCCCATTTATCTCCAAGGGATGAAATCTTTTTCTCTCCAGAGATTCTTCCTCAGACAAATACCAAGGGTCAGTGTTATTTTTAGTAACATATAGTTTTGAAAGTCTTAAAATTTTTTTTTTTCAATTTCTAAGTTTGGTAACACATGCTTTAAAAAATCTTTTCATAAAAAATATTAAATTTACTAATTAACTCTAGCCTGTACAGAAGCATTTCTATCAACTCTAGATTATGTTGAATTACTATAGTGGAGGTTAAGTTAGCCATTAATCTACTAACAAGAAGTTAGAAAAAAAATGCTTTCTCTTTCCTTTTTTTGGTAAATGCAGGATTCCTGCTGGTGAAAATATTCTGTGCAGACTGAGTGGTGATTCAGAGAAAGTTATTATCATCATTTTGAGGAATTTTCAATTTTTGATGATGATTTGTCACTATTTCTGTGTTTTCATTCTTGCCCCTCCCCTCTTCCCTTCTCCATCTTCTAATCTACAGCACAAATGAGCCTTGCTTTCTTGAATGAATTTGGATCCTCGTACACCCCACAGGACAATTATGAAAATCATGTGCCAATTACATGCTGATTTCTTTGAGGTTCAAAGTGAAAATGCTATAACTTCACACAAACAATAATTGAGAAATGGTCACAAAAGCTGAGTTTTGTTGATATAAATTAAAAAAAATTTTTTTTTTCCAACTGGAAATAATTTGTCGATCTCCTGGGTTATATCATGAGATTTAAACCAATGGGCCCTGATAGGAAAGAGCTACCTCAGGTTTTAGTGAAAAAGATACTGTGCAAACTTTGATAGTGAATAAACCAAATTTCAGGGCTAATATTGCCGTCTTTGACAGGCAATGTCAGCAGGCACAGAGGATTCAACTGAATTTCATAAAAACTAAAAACCAGTAAAGAAAGTCAATGTGGGCCCAAGAACCTGTTGAAGTTCATCTGGCCCTGTGTGACCGAGTCCCTCTATCATACCCCTGCCTGGGGCTGTCCTCCCAGCCTTTCTCAAGGCTGACCACCTCCTTTCCCATTCTTCTCCTGTGGGAACAAAAGGGCCCCCCCGCAAAGCCAAAGACTGGGGCGGGGGATGGCTGTTGGACTTCGTTTCCTTTTAAATTTATTTACTATTTTTCTGACTGTGCTGGGTCTCTGTGCTGCCCACGGGCTTTCTCTAGTTGCAGAGCTCAGGCTTCTCGCTGCAGTGGCCTCTCTCGTTGCAGAGCCTGGCTCTAGGGTGCACAGGCTTCAATAGTTGTGGCGCACAGACCTAGCTGCCCCTTGGCGTGTGCAGTCTTCCCAGGCCAGGGATTGAACCCGTGTCCCCTGCATTGGAAGGTGGATTCTTAACTACTGGATCACCAGGGAAGTCCTGGCTGTGGAATTCAGATGACTGAGTTTAATGAGACAAACAGGTTCTGTGGTCATCACAGTCCCAAATAATAGATTGGATCTAAGCCTTAGCTCTTGAGTAGTCTTTGACATTTCTGTTGTTGTTCAGTCGCTAAGTCGTGTCCCACTCTTTGCAACCCTACGGATGGCAGCACGCCAGGCTCCTATGTCCACCACTGTCTCCCCAAGGTTGCTCAAACTCATATACATTGAGTCAACCATGCTGCCTAACCATCTCCTCCTCTTTGGCATTTTACAGTGTCCCAAAAGCCTGAGGGCCAGCACTGGGTACTGTCCTCATTTCTCTTCTCTCAGGCCCTGCTGGAGGTCATTCCATCCATCCTTCATTGCTGGGTGGTGTCAGAGGAGGTTACCCCAGTTTTGTAGGCTCAGGTAGAAATATCGGTGCTTCTATCTTGGGCTTTGGTATTGTAAGGAGGATCCAGGCCATTCTTCACTATGCTTTGAGAAGATGTTATTAGGATACTCTCCACTAAATTCCTTCGGAGTGATCCATGGGGTCCTCTGTAGTGTTAGAACAATTATGCTGTGCCTATGCAGTTGGTGTGTTTATCCTTCAGGGACCCTGTGTGTTTTGTAATTCATCATTTTTCTCTCTTCTGTTGAATACCAGGAGGCTCCGAGCCAGCTTTTGTCTCATTGATAGCAAAGACTCCATGTCTTGCATCTTACTTATACCTTTGCTTTCCCTCATGTTTCTTATTTCAAATTTATTTGATATTTCTCTAAGTGTTTGCTTCCCTGGTGGCTCAGATAGAAAAGAATTTGCCTGCAACGCAGGAGACCCAGGTTCCATCCCTGAGTCGGGAAGATCCCCTGCAGAAGGGAATGGCTTCCCATTCCAGTATTCTTGCCTGGAGAATTCTACGGACAGAGGAACCTGGCAGGCTACAGTACAGAGGGTCTCAAAGAGTTGAACACGAGTGAGTGATGAACACTTTCATAGTGTTTGCATTTTTATAAGCAGCCTTAAAGTCTTCTTGCAAGAAAAGAGGTTGCAGAAAATAATAAGAAATAAATAAGAAAATAAACATTTGTAGGTAGGAAAATTCAGAGAAAATTTCTTTCAGGCAGCAAGCCTTGATAGGATTTAGGACTGCCACCATAAGGTATGGATGATGTTAGAAAAGTCAACACCCCCGTGAGCACCATGGCATTGCCTATAGCATGGATAAATATGACCATGGAGGTGTGAATTACAGCCTCAGGGGTCATTGAATGAATGGAAAAGCAGGGGTATAGGAAGAGAATGTCTTAAGTTGATTGTTGAAAAAGATGAGATTCTCTTGCAGGAGAAAAACTCAAGTGATCCAAAGGAAGTGGTTCACAGAGGATGAAAACAGAGAGTGGTGACAGAAGGCTAAAGATGGCGACCCAGAGGGAAGCGGGGAGTGCCAGGCAGAAACTAGAAAAAATAAAAACAAGTAAATCCACATTTGTCGAAAGGCGAGTACAGAAGCCGTCCAAGCCAGGGTCACAAGCTCCCAGCAAAGTAGCTAGAATTTCTGCTGATGAATTGAAGGAAATTTGCAATAAGGAAAAATACACCCATCTGAAAAGAAATCCAGTTCATAAGGTCAGCCCAACCCAAAACAACATCAGTGAACAGGAATTTCATTCTCTGAACAATACCAATCTTAGCGCTACTGTGGCCAACTCATTCCTTTCTAAAGGGCGCCCGGGTCACACCTATTTTTGTCCTGAAAATTCTACAGAGAACTTTTGAAAAGAGGCCTGCACAGTTAGGAATCCTCAAATAAAAAATGCGATTGTGCTTCCTTGTTCAGCTGCAGGGTGGCACATGTCCCCTTTAATATGCTGGCAATTCCCAGCTTCACTGAAACTGCACAGACGGGCGAGTGAACCTGCCAGTTACCTTGTACCCAGAAAGTCCCTCAGGAAGGGAGACAGAATCGCGTGTAATATTTTACAGGGGAGTGCTCACAGCCTCTGTGTTAGCCGCTCAGTCGTGTCTGACTCTCTTCGACCCCGTGGACTGTGTAGACTTCCAGGCTCCTCTGTCCATGGAATTCTCCAGGCCAGAATGCTGGAGTGGGCAGCCATTCTCTTCTCCAGGGGATCTTCCTGACCCAGGTATCAAACCCAGGTCTCTTGCATTGCAGGCAGGCTCTTTGCCATCTGAGCCACCAGGGAAGCCCTCATAAGGACAAATGAGTAATACCAGCCTCATGGATATGATGATCGTAATATACACTTGTTCATACTGACGTGGTGCTTGCTATGTACTGGACCCGGTGCTAAGCATTTACACATGTTAACTCATTTAACTTAATCCTCTTAACAGGTAGTCACGTAAGATGGCCCTAGAGAAGCTTTCCCATTTTCAGAATGTCTGAGTATGTATGTCTTATTGCCATACACTAGGTCAAAATTTCCCCTGAACTTGAATATTTATGAACTCCTTCAAGTTCCTTGGGCAAGTGGGTAAGGAGGTACCAGATGGCCTCTTCAGTGAGTCCCTGTCTGTGCCTGTGCTGTGCTGGGCATACATTCCATTGTACCACGTCTCTTCAGTCGTGTCCGACTCTTTGCGACTCCATGGATTGTAGCCCGCCAGGCTCCTCTGTCCATGGGATGCTCCAGGCAAGAATACTGGAGTGGGCTGCCACGCCCTCCTCCAGGGGATCTTCCCGACCCAGGGATCGAACCAGTGTCTCTGATGTCTCCTGCATTAGCAGGCAGGTTCTTAACCGCTAACACAACCTGGGAGTTCACACATTCCTCATCGAATCCTTAAAACAAGCTTTGAGGTGGTTTCTGTTATTAACCCCATTTTACGTTTCGCAGGAACTAATTCAGAAAAATAAAGTACACTCAGTGCCTGTAAATCCAGACTGAGAGTGTCAACTGGATTTGGCCATGTGGAAGTTGCAGAATGGTGTAGGGTCACCAGTAGGTAGAAGAATGAATGGGTGGTGAAGGAGAAAGATGACTGGAGAAGCTTGGCTGTGCTCAAGAGTGGAGAAGTGTTATTTACTGAGTGTTCACTGTGCTCTGACATCATGAGATGCCAGGGTGAAACAGAAGAGCCAGCAGATGTGGGCTTCTGTCCTCAGGTGACTGACAGGCCAGCAAAGAGAGACAGTCCACAGATTAATTCAACTTGATAAGAGCTAAAAACACAAGTGGAGGGTGGTGTGTGTCTATTACAGCAAGATGGCACCTGAAGACGGGAAGGGAGGAGGCATCTCTGAGGAAGTGATGCTCGAGTGGATGGCAATTTCATATCCCCCCGTGGGCCCGCCTTCGGGGAGCGAACACCCTGGCTCTGCTGACATGGGCATTTGGGTCCCCGTGGAAATTTCTTATTGTGTGTCAGCTCTGTCACCTGGCTTCTAGAACCAGCACATGCAAATGGAAGTCATTTATGTGTGCTCAAAGTATACTGGCTACACCCTAAAGTAGGAACTGAGCCTCCCCCACTAAAGTAGTCCCACATAACCCCAGAGAAGTACTTAATTCACCTCTCAAACCAGCCTGCCTCTGCAGTCTGCCTCTTGTTCCTCTTTGACCCTGGCTTCCATTTGTCTAAATCCCCTGCTGGTGAGGCTAGCTGGTGGCCAAGGTTAGAGGGTCTGAATGTGAGAATACCCACGTGTGTGTGCGGGGCCTTCTCTCTAGGCTTCTAGCACCACCTGTCATCTGGGTGAGGAGCAGGGCTGGGTCTGGGCGGAGGTACTGAGGCGCAGAGGGTGCCGGCCTCACCCGGGAGCAGCGATGCTTGAGCTCCTAGAGTCTCCCATTCAAGCTTTTTGTCTCCTTTCTCTCCTGTTCAATTCCAGTTCAACGGCCAGATGGGAGGTCGACATATGACCTTGGGCAAGTTACTTAACCTCCTTGTGCCTCAATTTCCTCCTCTGAAATATGGAGATAATGAAAGTACCTCTTTTAGGGAATTCCCCGGTGGTCCTGGGGCTAGGACTTGGTGCTTTCTTTGCCCAGGTTCAGTACCTGGTTGAGGAACTAAGATCCCACAACCTGCGTGGTGTGGTCAAACAAACACACAGTACCGGTTTCAGATTAAGTGAGAAAATTCATATAAAGTACCTTGCATAGTGGCTAGCACATAGTAGGTGCCGGGTAGTTGTTAGCTTTTATTATTACTATTAACGGTTGTGTTTTCTAGAGTTCTGTTATGTTGTGTTTGAGTCTTAGCTCAGCTAGCCAGAGCCTACTATTTGAAGTCTACTGATGGGCTTCCCTGGTGGTCTAGTGGTTAAGAATCTGCCTGCCAATGCAGGGAACATGGGTTTGGTCTCAGGTCTGGGAAGATCCCACATGCTGCAGAGCAACTAATCAATTACTGAAGCCCACACGCCTAGAGCCCATGAGCCCTAACTACTGAGCCCACACGCCTAGAACCTGTTTTCTGCAACAAGAGAAGTCCCTATTCTTTGCAACTGGAGAAAGCCTGTGTGCTGCAACGAAGACCCTGCACAACCAAAAATAAAAGTAAATAAATAAGTCTTGAAAAAAAAAGTGTACTGTTGAATAAATTGGCATTTTACTATTATCCATCAGTCTTAACAAACTTAGCTAAAGTATGTCTGACCCTAAGCGCTGAAGTGGAAGCTGAGAAGCTCTGGGTTCGGACGACGAGGTGGAGTCAGCCTTGGCTTGGGGCACTTGCGCCAGAGGCATGAGGCTTCTTGGAAGTCAGCTTGCTGCCCTCTCTGGACACGCCCAACCTCTCCATTGTTCTTCCATTGGAAATTCCGGCATTCTAAGGCCACTCTTGCTTTTTATATTCCAACCAGAAAAGAATGTGTTTTAAAATACAGTAGTACCTATCAGCCAAAGGTTTCTTAACTATCTCAAGAGTTTGGGGAGATCTTTTTTTGTGTGTTATTTTTGAAGAAAAATTCACAACTTAGGCTGCTGATCAGCCCAACTGCAAACAGCCCAACTGCAGCCAACTGTTATTTTCTATTGCAGTATAATCGCTTTACGATGCTGTGTTAGTTTCTGCTCTACAACAAAGTGAATCAGCTATTTGTATATATATATATATATCTTCCCTTTTGGACCTCCTCCCACCCCCCATCCCACCCCTCTAGGTCATCACAGAGCATACGTGGAATCTAGAAAGATGGTCCAGATGAACCTGTTTGCAGGGCAGGATAGAAGCACAGATGTAGAGAGCGGACGTGTGGAACGGTCGGGGTGTGGGGGGACGCCCTGGGAGAGTAGCGTCAGCATGTGTACCCTGCCTCGGATAGAATGGCTGGCTCGTGGGAGGCTGCCCGACAGCCCAGGGAACTCAGCTCAGCGCTCTGGGGAGACCTTTGCTTCCCCCGCCGCTCTCCTGCTTGACTTGGTGGGCCTCCTATTGTCTTCCTTAGTGAGGCAGCGCAGTGCTGAGCGCCAGAAAAGGCTCAGGGGAAAACCCTCTGCCAAAATGCAAAATCAGAGAGAAAAAAAAAAAATAAAAGCAATGATTTTGGAGCAGGCTGGCATCAACTGTGAGCCCAGTCTGCCATATTTACTTTTTCTTAATCTAAAATAACAGAGATAACGTACACAATAGAGTTTCTAACTTGCCACTTTTCCCTTATCTTTTTCCCCTTTGTGAACCTAAGACATCATGTTCTTTCATACAATCCCTCAAAAAAAAAAAAAAAAAGAAAGAAAAAAAGCCTGTGGCCATCCCACTCCCTGCTGCCCATGGAGAAGGGCAGACTCTATCTGATATTTCAGCTGGAAGGCAGGGTGGCAGATTCTTTCCAATGGGGTGGCGACTTCCTCCCTGCTTTCAGAACACACCCCTTCCCAAAAATACGCCCTCCGGGCCGAGCAGCACAAAGGGAGCTCTCGGCGTCAGCAAATGCCCACATCCCTTCCTTTTCCTTTTACACCCAGTGGCCTGAGAAGGGCACAAGAGTTTGGGGGAATCCGCACCACAAATGTGTCTGTAGCCCCTGTGGGCCTGGAAGCGGCCTCGCTCTCCTCTTACCCTCCGGGTCCGTCTTCCAAACCAGCCGTCATAGGTGGTTTGGTTGCTCAGTCATGTCTGACTCCTTGCAACCCCATGGACTGCTGTCCTCCAGGATCCTCCATCCTTGGGGTTTCCCAGGCAAGAATACTGGAGTGGGTTGACATTTCCTTCTCCAGGGATCTTCCCGACTCAAGGATTGAACCTGCATCTCCTGCACTGCAGGTGGATTCATCACCGACTGAGCTACCAGGGGAGCCCGTGATAGTGACGGTCCTAAAACCCAAATCTGATCATTCCATCTACTTAAGAACTTGCTATGGCCTTTTGGCCCACAGCAAGCATTCTCGAACTCCAGTCGATGCATGGGCCTGTGCATAGCCGACTATGAAGGAATAGTCTTCAAAAAACTTTGTTTCTACTTTTTGGTGGTGCCATGCATCACGTGGATCCTAGTTCCCCGATCAGAGATTGAAGCCAGGCCCCTTGCATTAAGAGCATGCATAGTCTTAACCACTGGACCATCATGGGAGTCACAGAATGATCATATTTAAGATATAGTTTCTGAAGTTTGGGATAAGACCTGGCAATTTGTAGATGTTAGTTTGAATTCTTCAGATTGCGAGTGACAAAAAGTCATCTCAAACTAGTTTAGGTCAAAAACGGAATCCGTTATTTCCTCGGGAGTTCGGGGATAAAACTATCTCAGTGACATCTGGGGGTTTAATCTGTAGGCATGGCTGAGTGACGGCATGGACAGGTCGGTGTCGTTGAGAGAATTCATTACTTTCATTTCCCGAGAGCGAAGGCCCTCGCCGGGCAGGGCCACCTAGGGAAGCGTGAGATTTGGCCAGGAGGCAGGGAGAGGAGAACCACAGCCCTTACTGGGGCTTTTGCAGGAAAGGTAAGGCGGGGTAGAGTAACCAGCTTGGGACTGGCTAGTGTGAATGATTCTTCTGGGCTTTGGGGCTCAGCAGCTGTTCCTAGATGTCTGATATCTGGCCCTGCATTGGTCTGGGTCAGGGAAACAATGGTTTTGTGTGTGTGAATTAGATAAAGCAGGTGATTTCAGAGTATGAGCTCTGGATCTCAGAGGAGATGTAAACAACTCCAGCTGTCTAATGGATGCCAAATAGACAAATATACAATCTAAGAAAACACGACAAGAACTGGCTCCAGTAGGAATGGATCCAGAGTGGTGTGGTCTACAAGGCTGCCACTAGCCACGTGTGACTGGCAAACACTTCGAATGTGGTTAGCTGAATTGAAATGGGATGTGAAGTACAGGCTGGCTTTCAAAGACAGGGCATAAAAAAGAGAAAACCATCTCGTTAATGATCTTATATATTGATGACACATTGAGGTAAAATTTTGGAAATGTTGAATTAAATACAACATAGCGTGGAAATTCATTTCCCTTGCTTCCTTTTACTTTTCCTAACATGGATGCTGGGAACTGAAGATTGCATATGGCAGCTTGTATTTTGGAGTAGGAGATGGCTACCCACCCCAGTATTCTTGCCTGGAAAATTCCATGGACAGAGGAGCCTGGCGGGCTACAGTCCATGGGGTCGCAGAGAGTTGACTGAGCACAGCGCAGCTTGTATTTATGGCTCACGCTGTGTTTCTATTGAACAGCATTGATCAAGATCAAATGAGGTCCTCTCTGTCTCCCTCTCTCTTTCCATAATTCGACTCTGCTCCCTTCTGATATATTTGGAGTTCATTCTCTCCGACTATCAACTATCTTTCCCTGAGTGTCCATGGGAAAATGACTGATGGAAGCTCCCGGCTTGTAGAATTCCAGCTTCCTAATGCTGCCCGAAGACAGGCTTTCTTCCACTGTTCATACATCAGTCTCTGAGAGAAAGACTCACTGGCCTGCTGATGTCATATTCTAATCCCTTTAGAATGCTTCTGTCCAGGGAAAATTTCCTGTATGAACCACTTGGTTTTCGTGAGATGTAGTTTGTATCCCCTCATCCCTGCACTTTTACATGTGCCAGTCCATCAGCCTGGAATGCCTTTCCTTCTCTCCTGCCTGGCTAATTCCTAATTCAGCCAGATTCCTCATGATCTAGCAGAAATGTGAAGCTCTGCTATCTCAATTCATAGCACTCACTGCTTGTTTTTTCTTTTTTTAATTCTTTTGATGTGGGCCATTTTTAAAATCTTTATTGAATTTGTTAAAATATTGCTTCTGTTTTATGTTTTGTCTTTTTGGTGGTTAGGCATGTGGTATCCTAGCTCCCTGACCAGAGATTGAACCGCACCCCCTGCATTGGAAGGCAAAGTCTTCACTACTTAGTGCTTTTAATTTTTTGCTTTCCTGTCTCCCCCACTGACCTTTAGCCCCTCAAAGGCAGGCTCTGTCTTCTATTCTTTCATTTGGCCCCAACAGAATAGCGGGCACTCAATAAACATTGGTGAAATGAAGGTGAGCTTGTTCATTACAAGCAGCAGGCAAAAGATAAAGGTTACTCATCTACTTTATATTCTGTATTGGCTTTGTATTGCTGTGGAGTGAACTGCCACAAATCTAGAGGTTTAGAACAATACGTTTATTGTCTCATAGTCCCGTGTTTCAGGAGTCTGGCATGGTTTATCTTGGTCATCTGCTCAGGATCTCGTCAATCAGTAATCAGTAGTTGATCTCCACAGTCTAATCTGCAGCCTACATTAGGGAAGAATTAATCTCCAAGACCATTCAGGTGGTTTTGGTAAAATTCATTTCCTTGTGATTTTGCATGATTGAGGTTTCTGTTTTCTTGTTGGCTGTAAACTGGGCTCCTCTTTTCCTTTCTATCAAAATTAATTTTTATTTTTAATTGGAGGATAATCGCTTTACAATATTCTGTTGGTTTCTGCCATATGTCAACATGAATCAGCCATAGGCATGTTTATGCCCCCTCCCTGTTGAACGCCCCTCCCTGGATCTACTCTTTACTAGAGGTTCCTGCAATCCCTTCATGTGTGGCCTTCCTCATAGGCTCTCTCACAGGGAAGTCCCTGGTGGGCCAGTGGTTAGGACTGGTACTTTCACTGCTAGGACCTAGGTTCAGTCCCTGGTTGGGGGGCCTACGATCCTGCAAGTTGCTATCTTACACTATGGCAGCTTAGTTTTTCCAAGCCAGTAACAGAGAGCAATTCTCTCTAGCATGTGCTTTCGGGGTGGAAACATGTACACAACTGTAACTCTAATCACATTTTCAGTTCTACTGGTTACAAGTAAGTCACAGGTCCTATCCACACCCAGGGCATGTCCTCCACAATTAGCAATGTGACTAATGAGAGTCTGCTGTGTACCAGAAACTATACCAGGCACTTTTCATTCATTATTTCATTTAATCCTCAGATCAGTTTAGGAGATGAGTACTGTGAAAGTTGTTTTAAGACTTGGAAATTGAAGCTAAGAGAAATTGGTTTTGACTTGTTCAAGGTCCTCTCCCCTACCCCCTGCCACCAGGACATGGCAAAGCTGGGGTTCAAACTCAGGTTAGATCTGAAAAGAACCTTCTGCCCTCTGAACCTCAACTTTTAAGTAGTTTGCCCCAGAAACATTTAAAAAATCATCCTCTTCTTCCTCTTTCTCAAGGGTCACAACAGAGATAGGAAATGCATATTCTTTGCTTCTTGGGTTCATATTTTTAATCACAGTCAGAATGAAGTCTTCCTGCAAAGAGAGACTGTTCAGATAGAAGCTGGCCATTCTAGGAAACATTATGTTCCAGAATTAGGGCCAGCTGCCAAAGCAGGGAATGAGTGAGACCTGATGGATTTTCTCAATGCTATTTGACAATGATTATAAAATAATACCTCATAGTTACATACTGAGTTATCAATTGTTGTCTCATTTGATTCTCAATGTCCCTGTGAGTCAACCAGGGCAGAGATTTTGTGTAGTATAGAGATATATATATATATATTTTTAAATTTACCTATTTTAATGTTTGGCTGTGTGGGGTCTTAGTTGCAGCATGTGGGTTTTCTCCAGCTGTGGCAGGCGGGCTCCGGAGCACTTGGGCTCTGTATATGTGGTGAGATGGCCTGGTAGTGTGGTCTGAGTTCTCAGACCAGGAATTGAACCTTTGTCCCCTGCCTTGAAAGGTGGGTTCTTAACCACTGGACCACTAAGGAAATCCCCTTCCATATTCATTAAAAAGAGAAACTATTTATTTTTATTTTTGACTGTGCTGGGTCTTCAGCGCCGTGCAGGCTTTCTCTAGCTTCAGTGCCCAGGCTCCCCATTGCGGTGGCTTCTCTTGATGCAGAGCACAGGCATTAGTCCCGTGGCTTTGTGGGATCCTTCTGGATGTGGGATCGAACCCATGTCTTCTGCATTGGCAGGTGGATTTTTTTTTTTTTTTTTTTTTTTTTTTACCACTGAGCCACCAGGGAAGCCCCAATTCCATATTCTTAAATCTTCTCCTTAAGCAGGATTTTAGACGGCTGCTTAATATTCAGTTCAATGGATCTATTCTTCCTCACTCTAAAATGTTTCCTTAATTTTAGCTATTAGGTTTCTCCTTGTTTTTCACTATTATAGAAAGTATTATGAGAAACATCTCTGGTGGTCAAAAATGTCCTCTCATTATGACAGAGTCCCAGAGAAGGGATGGCAGATGGCAGCCTTAAGGGTCTCGGTGTATACAGAGATATGATTATAACCCCCCACCTTTTAGGCGCGGAGACAACCTTAGAGTGAGACTTGCCCAAACTCTCCTGGCTCATAAATGGATAGCGGAGACTGGGATGCAAGTATTCGGCTTCCAAGACGAAGTTCTTCCTCACAACCGGCTGCTCACGGTGTGCTCCATGGAGCAGCAGCACTGGCAAACTCGGGGAGAATGTTGTGTTGTTGTTCAGTCCATCAGTGGTGCCCGACTCTGCGACCCCGTGGACTGCAGCCCGCCAGGTTTCCCTTGTCCTTCACTATTTCCTGGAATTTGCTCAAACTCAGCTTCACTGAGGCAGCGATGCTATCCAACCACCTCATCCTCTGCCACTCTGTTCTCCCCCCGCCCTCAATCTTCCCAACATCAGGGTCTTTTCCAATGAGTCAACTCTTTGCTTCAGGAGACCAAAGGACTGGCGTTTCAGCTACAACATCAGTCCTTCCAAGGAACACCCAGGACTGATCTCCTTCAGGATGGACTGGTTGGATCTCCTTGCCGTCCAAGGGGCTCTCACGAATCCTCTCTAACACCACAGTTCTTTGGTGCTCAGCCTTCTTTATGGTCCAGCTCTCACGTTGGTACATGACCACTGGAAAACCATAGCTTTGACTACATGAACCTTTGTCAGCAAAGTGATGTTTCTGCTTTTTAATATGCTGTCTAGGTTGGTCATCGTTTTTCTTCCAAGGAGCCAGTCTCTTAATTTTATGGCTGCAGTCACTGTCCTCAGTGATTTTGGAGCCCAAGAAAATAAAATCTGTCACTGTTTCCATTGTTTCCCTATGTATATGCCATGAAGTGATGGGACCAGATGCCATGATCTTAGATTTTTGAATGTTGAGTTTTAAGCCAGCTCTTTCACTCTCTTCTTTCAACCTCATCAAGAGGCTCTTTACTTCCTCTTTACTTTCTGCCATTAGAGTGGTATCATCTGCATATCTGAGGTTGTTACTTCTCCCAGCAATCTTGATTCCAGCTTGTGATTCATCCAGCCTGGCATTTCTCATGATGTACTCTGCACATAAGTTAAATAAGCAGGGTGACAATATACAGCCTTGATGTACTCCTTTCCCAATTTTGAACCAGTCTGTTGTTCCATGTCCAGTTCTAACTGTTGCTTCTTGACCTGCATACAGGTTTCCCAGGAGGCAGGTAACGTGATCTGGTATTCCTATCTCTTTAAGAATTTTCCACAGTTTGTTGTGATCCACACAGTCAAAAGTTTTAGCATAGTCAAGGAAGCAGAAGATGTGTTTTTGGAATTCCCTTGCTTTCTCTATGATCCAACGGATATTGGCAACTTAATCTCTGGTTCTTTTGCCTTTTCTAAATCCAGCTTGTACACCTGGAAGTACTCGGTTCATGTACTGTTGATGCCTAGCTTGAAGGATTTTGAACTTTACTTTGCCTGCATGTGAAATGAATGTAATTGTGTGGTAGTTTGAACATTATCATTGCCCTTCTTTGAGACTGGAATGGAAACTGACCTTTTCCAGTCCTGTGGCCACTGCCGAGTTTTCCAAATTTGCTGACATACTGAGGGCAGCACTTCAACAGCATTACCTTGTAGAATTTGAAAGAGCTCAGCTGGAATTCTATTACATCTACTAGCTTTGTTCATGGTAATGCTTCGTAAGGCCCATTTGACTTCACACTCCAGGACATCTAGCTCTAGGTGTGACCACACCATGGTGGTTTTCTGGGTCATTAAGATCTTTTTTATATAGTTCTGTGTATTCTTGCCACCTCTACTTAATTTCTTCTTCTTCTGTTAGTTAGGTCCTTGCTGTTTCTGTCTTTTATGATGCCCATCCTTGTGTGAAATGTTCCCTTGGTGTCTGCAATTTTCTTGAAGAGATCACTAGTCTTTCCCGTTCTAATTGCTTTCTTCTGTTTCTTTGCATTGTTCACTGAGGAAGGCTTTCTTATCTCTCCTTGCTATTCTTTGGAACTCTGCATTCAAATGGGTATGTCTTTCCCTTTCTCCTTTGCCTTTTGCTTCTCCTCTTTTCACAGCTATTTGTAAGGCTTCCATAGACAAGCACTTTGCCTCCATGCATTTCTTTTTCTTTGGGATGGTTTTGGTCACTGCCTCCTGTACAATGTTATGACCCTCAGTCCATAGTTTTTCAGGCACTCTGTCTGCCAGATCTAATCTCTTGAATCTCTTCATCACTTCCACTGTGTAATCATAAGGGATTTAATTTAGGTCACACCTGAATGGTCTAGTGGTTTTCCCTACTTTCTTCAATTTAAGCCTCAATTTTGTAATAAGGAGCTCATGATCTGAGTCACAGTCAGCTTCAAGTCTTTTTTTTTTTTTTGCTGACTGTATAGAGCTTCTCCATCTATGGCTGCCAAGAATATAACCAATCTGATTCAGTGTTGACCATCTGGTGATGTCCTTGTGTGGAGTCTTCTCTTGTGTTGTTGGAAGAGGGTGTTTGCTGTGACCTGTGTGTTCTCTTGACAAAACTCTGTTAGCCTTTGCCCTGCTTCATTTTGTACTCCAAGGCCAAACTTGCCTGTTACTACAGGTATCTCTTGACTTCCTACTTTTGCATTCCAATGCCCTATGATGAAAAGAACATCTTTTTTTGGGGTGTTAGTTCTAGAAGGTCTTATACATCTTCATAGAACTGTTGAGCTTCTTCTGCATTAGTGGTTGGGACATATACTTGGATTACCCTGATGTTGAATGATTTGCCTTGGAAATGAACTGAGATCATTCTGTTATTTTTGAGATTGCACCCAAGTACTGCATTTTGGACTCTTGTTGACTATCAGGGCTACTCCAGTTCTTCTAAGGGATTCTTGTCCACAGTAGTAGATATAATGGTATCTGAATTAAATTCGCCTATTCCCATCTATTTTAGTTCACTGATTCCTAAAATGACAATGTTCACTCTTTCCATCTCCTGGTTGACCACTTCCAATTTACTTTGATTCATGGACCTAACATTCCAGGTTCCTATGTAATATTGTTGTTTACAGCATGGGACTCTACTTTTACCACCAGACACGTCCACAACTGAGTGTCATTTCCACTTTGGCCCAGCTGCTTTGTTCTTTCTGCAGCTATTAGTAATTGCCCCCTACTCTTGCCCAGTAGCACACTGGACAGCTTCTGACCGGGAGGGCTTGTCTTCTGGTGCTATATCTTTTTGCCTTTTCATACTGTTCATGGGATTCTCTTAGCAGCAACACTGGAGTGGTTTGCCATTCCCACCTCCAAGGGACAGTCTTTTGTCAGGCCCTACCCAAGATTCTGTGAATCAGAATCTGCATTTGCACGATCCTGAGATGCCTATACATACATTAAGTGTGAAAGTGATGCTTACAACACACCCTCTCCTATAATCCTGTGAAAAGCTTTACAATGAGGCATAACAACAGTTTCTCCTCAGCTCTGAGACATATCAATTTCCCCAAGGGCTGTTTGCAGTGTGCCCTCCTCATGAAGGGATTTGTTCCTTTCCTTGTAAACCATCAGATTCTTTTAAAAAAATATTTTTTTTATGTATTTGGCTGTGTTGGGTCTTAGTTGCGGCACACGGAATCTCTGTTGCAGCACGCAGGATCTTTTTAGTTGTGGCGTATGGGATATAGTTCCCTGACCAGGTGTCGTACCTGGGCCCCCTGCGTTGGGATTGCGGAATCTTGGCCACTGGACCGCCAGGGAAGTCCCAGAACATCAGAAATCTTTAACTTCATCTTATCCCCGGATATGGCCAAACTCTCCTGCTCAGAACCATACAAACAGCACTTTGGATACTTTTCAGGAAGTACCATGGGGAAGGAGAGAGGGCACGACACCAGGAGTCCTGGTCCAGATTCCATGATTAACAAGCTGGGTGACTCTGGAGGGCCTCTGAATCTTCCTTGATTGAATTAGATGCAGTGGTGAGAATATGCTTTGTGTATCATAAAGCTTTGGGTACATCTGGTTGGGAGCCTATATTTAGACATCATCTTCCCTGTGAGGGAAATGATGGTGTTTAGACTAGATGATCCTTGGGGCAAGTATTCAGAGGACCAAATCCTTCCGAGAAAGTCTATTTTAGGTAGGATTCCGCCTGTGCTCCCCAGGAATAAAATGACAGGGGGATTATATAATGAGTCAAATCAGAATGGGTGAGAGTGAGAGCTTGGAGTAACTGATCTTCAAAGTCCCTTTAAAATCTAAAAACATACGCTGTTCTCCCATTTCGATACGAAAAAAGAATACGAATTCTAGCATCAGCTGGTTATTTTATGCAACTACCTGCTTTCAGGAAAGAGAGAAATTATTCTATTCTTTAAAAATTTAGATTTACTTCAAGTCTCATTCCTGAGATTTAAATATGTCTTCTTGTATGTGAGTCCATTAATTTCACTTGCCTTGAGTACACTGTGCAGAGACCAGGTTCAGGTCTTCCCAATCAGATGTAATTACTGAAGTCACTGATCTCTGGCCTGTTTTCCTTTTTCCTCTCTACGTATTACCCTTCTTGGAGGAAGGAAGTTAAAAGCTTTACATAGTGTCTCTGTTTTGTAACCGCATTTCTCAAACTTAAGAGTTGAGCATTCTGATGACTAAATAAGAGGTCTGATTCAGCTTCTTGGAAAAACACATAGTTAAAGGAATTTATGTGTCACACACAGCAGATTTCAAAAAAAAAAAAGGTCAATGATGGCCATTAACCCTGAACATCATAGTCATGTCCACAGAAAAAGGAACCATATTTTTGTGACTAAAATCTAAAACTTCCCTTTTGTTTTACTGTATTATATAATCTGTTTTCTTATAATAATTCAGATTATATTTTTTTCTTAGAGCTCCTTGGATATGGGGGGGGGGGGCGTGTTAAATTGAGCTTTTTGATATTGAGAGGTCAGTATTTCTAAAATCTCCAGGTTCTGAGAGGGAGAAGCAAGGGGAACAGAGAATATTTCTATTACTTTCAACAGCAGGATATTTGCACAAGCATCTATTACTTAATACCTCTTATTAGGTACGGATGGGAAACTAAGCACTCATTCATTTTACACGTATTTGGTAAAAGCTTCTTATGTGTCAGACACACCTGGAGATCCCAGGTGAAAGACGTGGCTTCTGCCCTCAAGGGGCTTCAAGTGCAGTGGCGTACTGGGTGTTGGAATAAGGGCACCCCCAGCCACTACAGAGATGTCAGGGACAGAAAATTCCTCCAAAGGGGCTGGAAACAAACTCCCTAGAAGAGGTGTCCCTTGGGCTGAGGAGGAGATAGTGAGGGGGAAGAAGGAGGGAAGGGTGTTCCATTCAGAGGGAAAAAAAAAAGGCAAAGTGCAGAGGCAACCGAAAGCATGCCAACGAATGAAGCATGACCAGATCATGCAGACACGTAGAAGACTGAGAAAGATGCAGGCGATACAGGCAGGATCCAATGTAGCACTTGCTGAAATAAACCCAGGCAGACCGAGCCAAAGTCTTCACTGTATCAGGCTTCAGAGACTGGAGTTACTTTACAGGCTCTTTAGAAATGATGCCTGTTAGGAGGGAACTTTAGTTTGGTAGGAACTCCCCTGGTGGTCCAGTGGTTAAGACCACGCTTCCAGTGCAGGGGGTGCAGGTTTTATCCCTGGTGGGGTTACTGAGAGTCCATATACTGTGCAGCACAGACAAGAAAGTATATTTAAAAACAAATAAATAAAAGAAGGGGGAAAAAGAAAGAAAGAAAGAAATTGATTGGCACTGCCCCCAAAGTAGAGATTATCATTCTTGTTTTGCCTAGACTTACTTTTTCTTTGTTTGGGTTTTTCTCTTTCTTTCCCCCTTTGAGAGAAACTGCTTCATCTCTCTTTGGAAGAAAGTAGAGCCTCAGCGCAGGCAATGTTTGGTTCAGGGCTCATTTGATCTGGTTGATTCAGGAAACAGATGCATCCTCTTGGTCTCCGCACAAACTGTTGGGGTTTCTTTTTTTCTTGGTTTCACCAAAGCCAGATCTGTGTCTCGATCAGCACAGAGGAAAAAAGTAATTACCGAAGTATTAGTGTGATTATTATTTCCTGATATGAACTGCTGCATTCTTTACTAGTATCTGGTTCTCTCTCTAGGCTGGAGTCAGAACATTTAAAAACAAACTCTTCTTGGGCAAAGCCTGTACTAATTATTTTTTAACCTCGTTTGCATTAGAGAACTCTTTGAACATTTAATGAGAGAGATAAACCCTCTTCTCAGAAAAATTCATTTTCTCACACCTACGCAGCACAACAACAGTTTTAAGAAGTTCACAAACTTCCTGATGCCCCTGGGATCCTTGAGGAAGCTTAGGCCCTGGTTATAAACCTATGATCTGTACAGTCAAGAATAAAATGGAAGAACCGCTTTTTAAAATTGGACTGTGACTGTTGTCTGTTAATGCTGGCAGGACGTTCCCAGTTTATTCTGGGAAGTCAGAATAAACCTAAATGGCGTTGGCCACAGTCGCTCAAGCCTCTGCCACAGCCTTGATTCAATGGGTGGAACTCAGCTTCCTCAATGTGCCCACCTCCGTGCCAACCCAAACACAAGCGAAGGTCCCAGAGGAGGAGGGGGAGCCGGAAATCACTTGAGACTTTTAATTTTCTAAAATTATCACTCCAGACTTTTAGTTTCCTAAAGTCGTCTCCCCGGCCTTGGAGTTAAAAGAAGACCTGGTTTTAATCTTAGTGCTACCACTTTCTATTTATGTCGTCTTGCCAAGTCATTTACATTTTTCGAGTATCAGCTTCCTCATCTGTAAAATGGGGATAATTTTAACACCTACCTCTCACGGCTGTTCTGAGGGCTGAGAGAGGTAACAAGAGTGAACGTATCTACCAGACATTTGACTCATAGATGGTGCCTGACAAACGTTAGCTGAAATTTGCTTCTTCTAGGGCAGAGTTGGACCTTTCAGAGACTCCTCAGTACTGAAAAAATTATGGTGGAGGACTTCCAGCTTCCTGTCTGGCATGTAAGGAGCTTAGAAATTGCTGCTCTGTCATAACAACAAGTAAAAAGTTGAACAAACTGAAAAAGAAAAAAACAAACTTGTCTTAGATCTGTCAAAGAAATGAGGTCACAGGGCAAATCACCAGACAGGTGAGTGGATACAGAGGCTCACAACTTCCGGGAGCAGAAGCCAGCCTGCGGTGCGTGTGCGCTCAGTTGTGTCCGACTCTGCGACCCCACGGACTGTGGCCCGCCAGCCCGCCAGGCTCCTCCATCCTTGGGATTCTCCAGGCAAGAGTACTGGAGTGGGGTGCTGTTTCCTCCTCTCGGGGATCTTCCCAACCCAGGAATGGAAAGTGCATCTCCTGCGTCTCCTTCTTTGGCAGGTGGATTCTTTACCGCTGAGCGACCTGGGAAGCCCAATAATGGAAAAACCTGAAGTGTAACTGCAAAATTGCTGGGAGGTCAGTGTGGACAAGTCTGAGAGTTCAGAGCTCCAGGGGGACCCAGCGATAAGGGGCCTCCGCACTGTTGTACCAGTGTTTCTCCCAGTGAATATTGGAGAATAGTACTCGTAAGTCCAGCAGGTGGAGGGGGAAAAGGAACCACTCTGAAATATGCTAGAGCATTCTGTTCTTAGCAAAACCTGCCCGCAGAGAAATTATTTCATCAGAACTTAACCTACTGGGGTTTTACCAGAACCTAGCTTACCTTGGGGAAAGGAAGCACCTAATCCAGCCTCCTCTAGCCTCCCGTGTGGGAAAAAGGAAACTTGCAACTCCAGCCCCTCCAGCCATCCTGGCCCAGCTAAGATGGGGAGAGCGGCGGGCGCTGAAAGCCCTGGTGCAGTTCTCAGTCCTTGGCCGAGCAGCACTTATGCCGGCTCTGCAAGGTCGGTTCAGTGCTTGGGAATCAGTTAATGTAAGCCACTGCGTGAACAGACTAAAGACGAAAAATCACATTATTATACGAATAGATGGAGAAAAAGCGTTTGACAAAATCCAACACTTGTTCACAATAAAAACTCTTGGCAGCTAGGAACAGGGAGGAACTTCCTCAGCTTAACAAAGAACATCTACAAAAGCCTCCATCTAGTATACTGAATGGTTAGAAACTAAAAGAATTTCCACTAAAATGAGGAATAAGAGGGGGATGTCCTTTCTGACCTATGTTTTCAAAATGCTACTGTAAGTCCTAGTTAATTCAGTAAGACAAAAAAAAAAGGGAAATAAAAGGCATACAGATTGGGAAGGAAGAAATAAAACTGTCTTTTTTAAGCAAATGACATAATTGCCTATGGAGAAAATCTGAAAGAATTGAGCAAAAAACTCATCAAACTAGTACGTGATTATAGCAAGACCACAAAAAGACATGGAGGAAACAAACGCATAGTACTAAGTGAAAGAAGCCAGTCTGAAAAGGCTACACAGTTTGGTCCCAGCTCTGTGACATTCAGGAAGAGGCAATACTATGCAGACAGCCAAAGGATGGCTGGGGCTGCGGACAGGAAGAGGGAGGGACGGGCAGAAGCAGGGAGTTCTTTAAGGCAGTGAGACCGTTCTGTGCAGACTGCAGTGGTGGGTACATGCCGTTATGTGCGTGTCCAAACCCACAGGTTAAAAAACCTCAAGTGAGTGAGTGAGGGAAAGCCACTCAGTCGTGTCCGTCCAACTCTTTGCGACCCCTTACAACACCGAGAGTGAACCCTAATGTAAACTATGGACTTTAGGTGGCCATGATGGGTCAGTCCAGGTTGACTGACTGTGACAAATGTACCTCTCTGGCGTGGGGGGTGTTGATGGCGGGGAAGGCTGTGCTTGTGTGAGGACAAGGGGGCATGTGGGAACTCTGTGCTTTCCACTCAACTGTGAACCTAAAACTGCTCTAAAAAGCAAACTTTATTCATTTTTTAAAAAGGAAAAAAAAAAAAAATGTGGTGTACCTCCACTCCTACAAGTAATTTGAACTAAGAACAATATATAATAAACCTCAGGGAAATACTGTTTTTTTCTTATGATGGCATTGGAGCTTTTTATTATTTATTTTTTTTACTAAACATTACTTTTTCCATGCAACTCGTGGGATCTCAGTTCCCTGACCAGGGATTGAACCTGGGCCGTGGCAGTGAGAGTCTGGAATCCTGACTACTAGGCCATAGGGAGCTCTTCAGAGCGTTGTTTTTTTTTTTTTTTTTTAATCAGGCGTTTATAAGCAGGAAAGCATACATTAATTACGTAAAAGTAGTTTTCAAACAGTAGAGTAAGTCAGCGTGTTGTCATTAGCAGTGGCCAAGGAGGCAAAGGGAGGGCAGTGTGGACGCTCCTAGTGGGTACGAAGGTGGAGCTGTGGTTCCCCAGAACATTTTATTTTGAAATTTTATTTGCTTGTTTGGCCGTGCCGGGGTCTCACCGCTGTGCACCTCCTTTGTCTAGCTGCGGCGAGCCCGGGCTACCCTTGCAGCAGTGCGCGGGCTTATTGCAGTGGCTTCTCCTGCTGCGGAGAGCAGGGGCTCGAGGTGCTTGGGCGTCAGTAGCTGTGGTTCCTGGGCTCTAGGGAGCGTAGGCTCCGTAGTTGTGACAAAGGGGCTTTCTTGCCCCGAGGCATGTGGGATTGAACCCTGGCCAGGGATCAATTAAAAAAAAAACATCAAATGTGTGTGTGTGTGTGCACCTGTGTATGTGTGTGCGCCTGCCATGCTGGTATCCTAGGAGCATGCTTCGTCTTCCAGTTGGGTAACCCAAGCGCTGAATTCCCCAAGTACACAGCTCAAGGTCATAATCAAGGATAGCAGGAAGGAAGAATCTTTCGGGGCCGTGGGCATCGTTGTCAGGGTCAGGGACACCAGAACAGTTTTCCTCCGAGGTTTCATGAGCAGGACTCCCGCCCCTGGGTCACTCTCCCAGCCAGGCTGCCTCTTTCCTTTTCAGCCACACAGTTGGATCAAAAGTACTCAGACAGCCCTGTATGTGGTCCACCCCTCAGATGCGTCGGTCACCTTACTGCTCAGGTGGCCTTTCTCTTTCTAAAGCAGAACTGAAATTTCACCTGGGCAGTCAGCTTGAGCAACCACAGAACTTTCATTTCCTTGTTATCGTAGGGAGAAAGCTCTGAACGTTATTATTTCACCAAGAGAAACGGAGCACTGGGGGAGGAGGGAGCTCACACCTGCGGCTCCTGACCCAGCAAATGCCTGGAATCACCTGGGGGAACTTGTGATGGTGAAGTTCCTGGCTTCACCTCAGAGCTGCTCTGGGCACGTAATTTCTTACGTGCTCAAGTGTTTCTGGTGATCTTCTAGGCTTGGGATCCACTGGGGTAGAGCAATAAAGCTACCTGTCCTTTCCTGGCCAAGAGTATTCAGTCTTCCCTAAACTGGTCACACGTTTCATGCTTTATCGTCTTTAATCACATCTCCCTCTCACTGCTCCTTCCTATAATATCTGCAGATTCCTTTATTATGTCACTTATGTGATATCTGATGTGATTTTTTCCTTGACCACGTGACCTCCTTATGGCAGAGATCAGGCCTTATTCATCTGTGTTTCCTGTACCCAAGGTTGCCATGTAGTTGAGCAGGTCGTTCACCATGCAGAGGAGCTTAGTGTGAGGGTAAGTGGGGTTGAAAGTGGTTCTGAAATCTAGCCAGACCCACCAGGTTCACGAGCCCTGATTTTGACCTCTGACTGTCTAGAGGACAGATGCTTTTTCTCATAGAACTAAGGTGCTCTATGGGCTATTGCTGGCCCTGTCTGCACCTATTAAGAGCATCACAGTAGTATTGCAAAACTTAGTATATACTGAGCACCTATTCCAAGAAAGGCACGGAGTTTAGTGTTTTTGGTAGAGATAGGTGATTAAGTAGTATTTGTTAAATTGAATTAAAAGCCTTCTTGGGGTTTCCCTGGTGGTTGAGTGGTAAAGAGTCGGCCTGACAATGCAGGAGACACAGATTCAATCCCTGGTCCGGGAAGATCCCACGTGTCTCAGAGCAACTAAGGCCATGCGCCACGACTACTGAGCCTGTGCTCTAAAGCCCAGGAGCTGCAACTACTGAGCCCGTGTGCCGAGTGTGAGGCGAGCAGAAGTAACGCAACTTAGATTAGGAGTAGGCCTTCCTACTTGGAAAGATTATCAGGTAGCTTTCGCTTAACAATGACCACTGTTTGCCAATTAGGACCAGTTAACTTTCACTTAACACTGACCGATGTTTGCCAATTAGGAAATTAGGAACGGGGCGGAAACCCCCAGGAAAGTCCCGCGCATGCAAAGTATTGACCAATGAAATTGTTTTGCAAACGTGTAACCAATCCGCTTCTAACCCTATAAGTTTGTGTAACAGCTTGGGCTCGGGGCTCTCTAACCCGCACCACTGCGTTGGTTGCGGCAGAGAGTCCTGGCTCGAGTCAGTAATAAACTTCCCTTCCTGCGAGTTACATTGTCTTGGAAGCCTTCTCTCTTCCCTCTCGGGGATTCGTACATCGGGCATAACACCTAGAGCCTGTGGTCTGCAGTGAGAGAAGCCGCCGCAATGAGACACCTGTGCACCGCAACTAGAGAGGAGCCCCTGCTCGCTGCAACTAGAGGAAAAGTCCTTGCAGCAATGAAGACGCAGCATAACCTAAAATAAAATACATGAAATAATTTTTAAAAAAAGCCTTTTTGCTCATCTCTGTCTCTTGTAATCTCACTCTTTAAGGACCTGCCAAATATTAATTCTAGGTGAAGTCTTCCTCCAGCCTCAGTTCATTGCCTCAGTGCATTCCTCCTTAGAGACACAACAGCACCTGGTCTGTATCGAGAAGAGCACTTTCTGTGGTCTTACATTGGCGTTGGTGTCTCCCACTACCCTGTGAGCCCCTCATAGGCAAAGGCTACCTTACTCAGCTCCTAGATCCCAGACATCATAATGAGGATCTATTAAGTGAATGAACACCCCACCCCCAAGTGTCCCTTTAGACTTGGGGTTTCACTGGATCAAGTGAAGATGCAGAGGCTTTCGACTGCCCTGGCAGTCCAGTGGTTAAGATTCTGTGTTTCTCCCTAAAAGGGTGTGAGTTGAATCCCTGGTCTGGGAACTAAGATCCCACATGCCATGCAGCACGGTCAAAAAAATTAAAAAATACAGGCGCTTTCATCCCTATCCCATGAAACTGGAAGCAAAATTTCAGAAATTAGTGTTAATTCAACTGATTATATACATGTGTGAATATGTATGTATTATCTATAAGTATTTATGAGCTTCCCTGATAGTTCAGTTGGTAAAGAATCTGCCTCCAATGCAGGAGACCCCAGCTTGATTCCTGAGTCGGGAAGATCCGCTGGAGAAGGGATAGGCTATCCACTCCAGTGTTCTTGGGCTTCCCTTGTGGCTCAGCTGGTAAAGAATTTGCCTGCAATGTGGGAGACCTGGGTTCAATCTGTGGGTTGGGAAGATCCCCTGGAGAAGGGAAAAGCTCCGCACTCCAGTGTTCTGGCCTGGAGAATTCCATGGACTGTATAGTCCCTGGGGTCGCAAACAGTCGGATACGACTGAGCAACTTTCATTTCACTTCACGTCATATGTATGTATATGTGTATACATACATGTGTATGTTAACATCAGCTTTGTGGGTAGCACTGGGCCAAGTTAAATAGTTGATTGGTAGACAGTTCTACTGGTTGCTCATGCTCTAATGATATTTGAGTATATATATATTAGGTTACATCTGTGTGTCAGAAGTCTGCATTTTGGTTTTGATACAGTAGACAGTTCTGGAGTTGCCCCCTGTCTGAGATTTAAAAATGAGCCTTGACCTAAGCTGATCTTTCTCTGGTTTTCCAGGAGAGAGGTGCTGAGGAGGGGGGTCATTTCTATAATTGCATGAGTTTCTCCTCATTGATCTACACGGATCCTGAGATGTACAAATAATGTGGAACATGAGAGTAGGAAATGAAACATACCCAATTCTGGTCAAACTTGGGGACACTCTTAGGAAAGCTCAGTGTCCACTTTTGGCTCATCTTTATTGATGAGATCAATTTGGCTGAGGCGTGCAGGACTCTGGAAGTCAAAAAAAGCTCAGGATTCTTCTGTTTTTTGTAGCTCCTGATAAACGAACATATGAAGACAGAATAAAGTAGTGTAATACACACTGTGGTACATTTAATATATAAAATATTTACATTTAAAAAATTCATATTTTATCCCCTGTTCCTTGGACTGCAAGGAGATGAAACCTGTCAATCCTAAAGGAAATCAGTCCAGACCATTCATTGGAAGAACTGATGCTGAAGCTGAAACTCCGGTACTTTGGCCACCTGATGCAAAGAACTGACTCAATGCAAAAGTCCCTGATTCTGGGGAAGATTGAAGGCAGGAGGAGAAGGGGATGACAGAGGAAAAGAGATGGTTTGATGGACATGAGTTTGAGCAAGCTCTGGGAGTTGGTGATGGACAGGGAAGCCTGGTGTGCTGCAGTCCATGGGATCCCAAAGAGTTGGAGATGACTGAGCAACTGGACTGAACAGAACCCCCTAAAATGTAATTTTACAATGTTATTCACAAGTTATGGCAGAAGTTCTGAAGCAATATTAATTCAAAGTAGACTCTAAATGCCACAGCCCAAAATCAAGTGTAATTCCACTGATGTAGCACAGTAGTTCTAAATGTAAGTTCTTTTTTGTGTGTTTGCCTGCTAAGTTGCTTCAGTTATGTCCAACTCTGTGCGACCCCATGGACTGTAGCACACGCACCAGGCTCCTCTGTCCATGGGATTCTCCAAGCAAGAATACTGGAGTGGGTTGCCATGGCCTCTCCCAGCGGATCTTCCCAACCCAGGGATTGAACCCGCATCTCTCATGTCTCCTGCGTTGGTGGGTGGGTTCTTTACCACTAACGTCACATGGGAAGCCCGTAAGTTCTTTTGTAGATGATGCCAAAAGTGAATCTGAGGTCTTCGTCAGTGTAGGGATTTGGATTAGATGGCTTTCATCTGTTCCCCCAACTTGCCTAGCAGCAAAGGGAGAACGTAAGGCCTACTCTAGGACGTGTTTATTGAACTGATGCATGCTGAAGGTGCCAGGCATAGGGACTCTCACTGATGGATTCAAATTGCTACAAGGACATCGAAGTGGGTGGAGAAGAATGTGCTAGGTGAATGGCAACCCTGACCATTCAATATGCACATTTTCTTGGTCTTCCACTAGAGCTGAAAAGTAAGTAGAACTCATTTCAAACTCAGGCACAGTTGGGAAAGTACAGCGTTGGTCTTAGAGAGTCATTTGGACTTTGGGGCCAGGTCCAGTGCACCCAAGTGCCTCCTCTCAAGTTAGATGTTACATACGGGGAATGGAATATTCCATGGCTATAAGCTACAGTTAACAAGGGCAGTTTTCCAGCAAATCAAATCCTTGTTTATGCACAATATTTCCTCCTTTGGATATGAAGTCATATCTTCTTTTCTGGGGCCCTTAGTCTACCAGAAGAGGAAGGGACACTTGGCAAATTTTGAGGTCAAGTAGATGGAGAAAGGGCTTCCCTGGTGGCTCAGTGGTAAAGAATCCGCCTTCCAAGCAGGAGACACGGGTTCAATCCCTGAGTCGGGAAGATCCCCTGGAGAAGGGAATGGCAACCCACTCCAGTATTCTTGCCAGGAGAATCCCATGGACAGAGGAGCCTGGTGGGCTGCAGTTTATGGGGTCACAAAAGAGTCAGGCATGACCTGGCGACTAAACAGCAACAAGATGGAGAAAACCCCTGTCAATGGGAGAATTTGCAGAACTGTCATCATGGGTAGCCCTTGGCTGAATCCGGATCCTGGAATCAGACTGACCCATGACCCTGGCCAAAGATAAAAATCAAGGGGAAGACAAGTTAAATTTATATTGTGGACAGGGGTCAGCAAGCTTCTTCTATAAAAGGTCAGAAATATTATGTTAGGCCTTGTGTGCTATACAATGTCTGTTGCAATTATTCAACTCTGCCATTGTACCATGAAATCAAGTGAATGCATGCGGCCATGCTCCAGTGAAATTGTCTTTCCTAAAACAGGTGGCAGCAGGCTTGGCTCACAGATCATAGTTGGCTAACTCTTACTCCAAACTATTGCAGACAGAAAACTGTGCACCTTCAACAAATTTGTTGTTATTGTTTAGTTGCTAAGTCACGTCCGACTATTTTGCAACCCCATGGACTGTAACCCACCAGGTTCCTCTGTCCATGGATTTCCAAGGCAAGAATACTGGAGAGGGGTGTCATTTCCTTCTCCAGGGGAATCTTCCCAACCCAGGTGTCTCCTGCATTGCAGGTGGAGTCTTTACCACTGAGCCACCGAGGAAGCCCGTCAAGAAATATCAAGTCTAAAATATGATCAAAAAGTAAAATATGATCAAAGAGCAATGTTGACTCCATAAAAGGGACTCCTAGATTAAGTGTGCTTGAGTCTCAGATCTATTATTTACAAGCTATGTTACTTTGGGGAAAACACATAACTTCTTTCATATTCAGGCTTCTTATTTGTAATATGGAGATTGTAAAACCAGCTCTCCCTACCCTAGGAATATTGAGATGCTCAAATGAACTCTAATGCATCAGCAGAAAGAAACATTAATTTGTACTAGTATAGGATTGCAGAAACACCTCATTCAATCTTTAGTACCTGCCCCATATTGGCACTCAGAATAAATTTATGAACTTTATAAATGAAACAGATAAAATATTTCCTTCTTTCAAATCAGTATAGTATTTGAATAGACTGGACAAATAGAAGCCTGCAGTGAAATGATTGGAAACTAGGATAGGAGCCATGTAAAATTTGGAGTTTAGCTACATTTGGAGAGCGTTTCTGGACCCACTTGCCTAAATGACTCTGGACATGTAGAGAAGAGCTCCCACCAGAATATTACACACACATTTCCAACTGCACTCAGATATATTGGAAGTGTTCCATAATCAAGGGAGGGTTTTCCCTCAGGCCTTTAAACATTGCTCATCAGTAATATCCTCATCGCAAGAGAATCCTGTCTTGAGTACCCCAGGGACAGCCGCTAGTTTCGACACTGTATCCCATGGTTGGACATGACCACTGCACAAACTTCTCAGACTCATGATACCAGCTTGTTAAGAAAGACAGGGGTCTGTTTAGTGTGTTACAGACATGGCATTGCCAAAATAAAGGTTCTAGCTAGCAGTCTGTCATGAATACTACTGATGCCAATAAAAAGAACATGAAGGGAAAATCCTTAACGCTTGTATGATATGGTTGTATTCTAGTCCCGTTTGTCTGTCCATTTTGGAGGCAGCAGTGAATGGTGGAAAGGGTGTGAGCTTTGGAGTTAACCAGATTGTGTTAAGATCATAATGCCAGCATGTTAGTTTTGCGGTCTTGCATGGTTTACCCAATCTCAGGTTTTTTTTTTTTTTAAAGAATTCATGTATTCATTTTTGGCTGCGCTGGGTCTGTCTTGCTGTGCGTGGGCTCCTCTCTAGTTGCAGTGTGCGGGTGTTTCATTGTGGCGGCGTCTCTTGCCGCAGAGCACAGACTCTAGGGCGCGCGGCTTCAGTAGTTGCAGTACACTAGCTCAGTAGTTGTGATGCTCGGGCTTAGGTGCCCCTCGGCACGTGGAATCTTCCCAGGCCAGGGATTGAACCTGTGTCCCCTGCATTGGCAGGCGGATTCTTATCCACTGTACCACCAGGGAACTTCTGCGTAATCTCAGTTTTACATCTCAAGACTATTGTGAGAATAAGACAAATCAAAGTAAACAAAAGTACCCAGCAAGTGTTCTGGGGTCCATTCTCCAGGGGGAGAAACATTCTGAGATGTGGGGTTGTTGTGGGCTGGGTAGCCTCCCCCAGAGGGGGCTGTGACCATGGGCTTCTTCCAGCGTTGTGGCCTTCTGCTCCTCATATGCGGGGTCAGTGAAGATGAAAAACATTCCTGAGAGTGGATGAAAAGCATTCAGGGTATGATGTGGGGGAATGTTCCTGGACAATCTTAAAAGAAATGACCGAAAGATTAATGGGCAAGAAGCGAGGCCCTGGGTGACCATCCCAGGGAAAGAAGCCACCACTAATAACCCTATTGTTTCCTTTCAACATTTCCCTCTTTAGCTTCTGTAATAAGGGTTTTTCTGCACGGAATGCAATGCAGTTGCTTTGGGTAGTGATTTGAGAGTGTGGTTTACCGGCTGGGAGAATAGACTTGAGAATTAGACTACCTGCTGGGCAGGTTGGTTGGCTTCTGAGTCTCCACTTCCTCATTCCTGAGGATCACAGTCTTCATTCTCGACTCTGTGTCTTTTTCTTGCCTTCTGGCTTCTGCTTACACAGAGCTTCTGCCTGCTCATCACTGCAGTTCACTCAGGGCTGTAAGGCTAATTACCGGGGTCTCTAGGAAGAACTTTTCACTTTGGAAGCTGCCAGACAGCCTGTGGTTGCCTGCCTATTGGTCAGTTGCCCACCCCAGGTCCAATCAGCATGGCCAACAGGGAGACAGGGTAGACATGGTCACAGAACGTAACTCAGGGTTGGCTGCTAAGCCAGGGACTGTGGACATGGCCATTCTCACCGAGGAGTGTGGGTAATGATGTAACCATGACTGACGCCCAGGACACAGAGGTGAGACAGAGAGTTTAATGCGGGGTAGACAGTGGTAGGACTTCCCAGGTGACTCAGTGGAAAAGAATCCACCTGCAAGGCAAGAGATGCAGGAGACCTGGGTTTGGTCCCTGGGTTGGGAAGATGCCCTGGAGAAGGAAATGGCAACCCACTCCAGTATTCTTGCCTGGGAAATCCCATGGACAGAGGGAGCCTGGTGGGCTACAGTCCATGGAGTCGCAAAGAGGTGGACATGACTGAGCACACGCGCGTGCACATATGCACAGACAGTGGTATAACTGCAATATTAATAAAAGAAATGCTGAAAAAGAGCTTTACACGTTCAGAGGAGAAGGAACCTGCTTTCTAGTTAGGAGAGTCAGGAAAAAGCTCCATGGAAGAAAGGGGCTCCAGAGCGTCGATTACCCCAAGGCAGTCAGGGGTCATCTCTGGACTTGAAGGCAGGGGTCAGTCCTACCCAAAACTTCATGACTGGAACTTCAGGGAGTTCTTACAATGAATGCACCCCATCCCTCCCCCAACCCTGGCCACAAGCATTGATTAAAGGATGGGGGTGTGACAAGAGTCAGGCCTGTCACGGACAATGAAATCTACCAGGAAACAGATGTTCGTCTTCTCCGCCAAACGTGACGTGGAAGCGTGTGGTCTTAGAAGACCCTGGTGGTTATCTTACGGGCACAAGGGGAGAGACTTGTGAGAACAGAACCCTCACTGGGGAAGTAGAGCTGGGAGATAGAGACAGATAAATAGAGAGAGAGAGAAAGGGGGACGGAGGGAAGGAACTGGGTCTTGGGCACATCATTTTGGGAACATCCGGGGAGCGGAGGGCAATAGTGAACAAGACAATTCACTGAGAGCCCTGGGAGTCCTGGCGCAGGGGCGTCAGCACTGGAAAGGCAGAGTGGAAAGAGAGCGTCCACGTCTTAAAGGGGGGATAAGAGGCTTTTTTTCTTCTTCTATAGGCAACAGAAAGATACGGTGATATGAGTGGGGTTGTGGATAAATTCATCAGCAATGTGAGTGAAATAGATTGAAATGGTGAGAGGTGGCAGGTGGAGGAGCCATTGAGAGTCTATTGTAACAAGTTACCCCAGGCGGCGCAGTGGTAAAGAACCCGCCCACCCATGCAGGAGATGCAAGAGACACAGGTTCAATCCCTGGATTGGGAAGATCCCCTAGACTAGGAAATGGCAACCCACTGCAGTACTCTTGCCTGAATAATCCCATGGACAGAGGAGCCTGGCGGATGACAGTCGATGGGGTCGCAAAGAGTCAGACACGACTGAGCATGCACACACACAGAGCAAGTGGAGTGAGGCTGGAAAGAGGAGAAGAGTGTGCAAAAAGAAGACCGCAGATTCAGGGGCTCAGAGTGAGGTTCTGCCCCTTTCTAAAGGCTGCCTGAGTCAAGGAGGGCGCCTCGCAATCCTGGAGGCACAGCTTACCTCAGCTCCTGGAAGAGCTCCTCCAGGCCAGCAGTTTATCACCACAAAAGATGGATGGAAGCAATTAGACAACTGATTAGATGACAGACCTTCTTAGATCAGATTTTTGTCACAGTGCAAATGGATCGTGACACAACTTTCCAACCTTGAGAAATAGCCTGTGGTGTTGACTCATCCGCGTACTTCAGGAGCTATTTATAGAGGGAGCTGGTAAAATATTTGCAAAGGGGCTGGCACAAAACATGCACACCTGTTTGTTGAGATTAGAACTTTTTTCTCTAGCTGCATGACTCTGGTAAATCACCCTCTCTGAGCTACAGTTTACTTAAGAAAAAAAAAGGAAGAAGAAGGATAAAGTTTCTTTCTGGGGTGGGAATCCTCACCTCATGATCTCACAGGAAAACTATTTGCCAATTCCTAATGAATAAAGGTAAAATAAATAAAAATATGAAAAATAGCACATTACAGGTAAATGTGTTTCAAACCTCCCGTCTTTTTTCTCTCCCTTCTTTTCTTCTTTTCTAGGTACACTTTGCGTTGACAGGCTGCCCATCCACAGGTACTATCTTTGTCATCACAGCTTATTTGATAGGTTTCCTTACAACTTTTATGATTAAATCCGTAGATTCTGGTACCATCTCCATCACAGAATTGGGATGGCCTCTCTTTGCCCTGTGTTCTTTAACAGTGGACTAACTAAAATGCAGTATTTGATTACGATGATTTGCTTGAGGAGCTAAAAAAGTATCCTTGATTGGTATTAGTGGGGGGGGGGTGCTCCACAACAAGGGACTGTGCGTGTAGCAAGCAGTGTGGTCGGCATCTCCAGAGCAGGGGGCCACTTCGTGGACCACAGCCTTGACGTGGCCAGCGGGCTTGCATAACTCAGTGAAGCTATGGGCCTTGCTGGGCAGCGCCACCCAAGACCGATGGGTCAGAGTGAAGAGTTCTGACAAAACGTGGCCCGCTGGAGGAAGGAACAGCAAATGGCTCCAGTATCCTTGCCAGGAGAACCCCGTGAACAGTGTGAAGAGGTCCAAAGGCATGACAGGGAGGATGAGCCCCCCGAAGGCCGGAAGGTCTCGTTTGCTCCTGGGGAAGAGCAGAAGGCAGTTACCAATAGCTCCAGTAAGAAGGAAGCAGCTGGGCCAGAGTGGACACAACACTCAGCTGCGGAAGTTAGAGAGCATCACCGAGTTGATGGATGGAAATCTGAGCAAACTCCGGGAGATAGTGAGGGACGGGGGAGCCTGGCGTGCTGCAGTCCATGGGGTCTCACAGGAATGACTGAGCGACTGAACAGCAGCCAGAAGCAGGGGGATAACGTGGATGACTGGAATGCAAGGGAAGTGAGGAGGGCCCTGGAAGAAGCGTAGACGAAGCCCTGTGGCCAGGGGAGAGCCACTATCACGGAACCGGTGTCATAGATCTGTCAGCAGTTCTGCCACTTCTCCTCCACTGCTTCTTGCTGAATGCTTACACATACTAAGTGTTTGTACGATTTTGTTCAATTCTCCAAATAACCCTCATAAAGCATTACTGTTGTCCTAAGTAAGCGTAATCTGTCAAATGGACTGATGAGGAAACTGAAGCTTAGGTCGCCCGTCCAAGGTCACGAAGACAACTAGTGAGTGATGGAGCAAGGACTTGAATCTGTGCTTTAAAAATTCTAGAGCCCATGGGTTTAGCTCTTGCCCCAGATTGCCTGCGTTGAGATTTCCTGGGAAGAGCTCTCTTATCTTTTCTTTTATAGGCACATGATTTATATCACCCATCTGGAATGGGATGGAGTGAAATAGGGGATTCGGGAACTATTGTCTCTTCAAGAGTACTCAGCTCTTTGATTTCTCCCCTGGGAGCCATGCTGACTGTCAGCTAGAAGGTACTGGAAAAAATTAGATTGCTCCAGTGTGTTCACGTGTATGCAATTTATCATTTCTAAAGATAAGGCCTAAAGAGACCTCACTGCATTATATTTCCTCCAATAAATGAAAGCAGAAGGACATCTGTTTAGTATTTGAGACATGCACCTGGCTCACTTTGGTTAAAAGACGAAAATAAGTATTAAAACATAGTAGTCCAAGGAATGACTCCCTCTGGGCTGGCTTGCTCTTTGCTTTGAGTATGGACCTCAGCGGCAATAATGTAAATTGGGGGCTGCCAGGAAAGGATGCCTTTGCTCTTGATTAATTGGGAAGTCTAACGATATGCAGAGGAGAGGGCTTTGGTTCCCTTCTAGGGTCTAACCTTTCTAGGTCTGGATCTGAAGCTTAGAAAAAGCGCTGAGAATCTACCAGAGGGGAAGACAGAGGAGGGGTGACCTCCTTCACGCTGTGCTTAGTCGCTTACTCATGTCTGACTCTGTGCCATCCGATGGGCTGCTGCCTGCCAGGCTCCTCTGTCCATGGGGACTCTCCAGGCGAGAACACCGGAGTGGGTTGCCATGCGCTCCTCTAGGGCATCTTCCCAACCCAGGGATCGAACCCAGGGCTCCCGAATTGCAGGCAGATTCTTTACCGCCTGAGCCACTGGGGAAGCCCAAGAACACTGGAGCGCGAGGCCTACCCTTTCTCCAGGGGACCTTCCCGATCCAGGAATCGGACCGGGGTCTCCCGCATCACAGGCGGGTTCTCTACCAGCTGAGCTAGCTTCATACGTTCCTTTAACTGTGGAGGACACTGACGCCCAGTGTGCTGGATACCCCCGACTGCCCCTCCAGACCTTCTCTTCACCCTCTTTCACTCTGCGCTGCATCCTGGGAGGCTGCTCTGGATGTACTGTATCACTGGGTTCCCTTATTCTCTAGTCTCTGGTTTGATTAGGCCAAAGGGAAGCACCCACAGATCCAGGGGAGAGGAAATCAAAGTAAAGGTATTTAAAAAAAATTTTCATATTTATTCATCTGGCTGCACCAGGTCTTAGTTGCAGAACGCAGGATCCTTAGTTGCAGCAATGTGAACTCTTAGTTGCAGCATGTGGGACCTAGTTCCCTGACCAAGGATTGAACCCAGGCAACCTGCATTGGGAATGTGGCATCTTAGCCACTGGACCACGATGCTCGGGCGCCCTGGGTGGGCTGCACCCCTCCTCTGAGGGTCGCAGCCTCCCATCTGGTGGCCTCTCAATGCAGCTGCTGTCTCTGATCCTGGTTACTGCTTCTCCTTTTGCTCTTTCATGGCCAAGCGGAAGTAAAGCCTCCTTGGGGCCACTAACCTTGAGATACCCACTATTCATTCATGCACATATCTTTGTAAATAGCCCTGTTGTTACACTCTAATCGGATTGCCGGTTTGGATGTGCCATCTGTTGCCTGGTGGGACCCTGACTGATACACCCAGAGAGGTTTAATAACTTGCCTAAGGTCTCAGGAGGATTTGATTATGTACCGGTACGTGTTAATGAGAAGGCATAACACTGGCCTTTCATATATTTTATGAAGCACATTCATAACCATAAACTTGGGTGCAGCAAAGGCATTAAACTTTCCACTTAGAGACTAGGAAATTGAACCTCAGAGAAGAGGAAGGGGTTTTCCACAGCTGGTAAACATCAGAGCCATCATCAAACCCTATGCACGGGCTCTGCCAGTCACACCGTGGTTTGTCCACAGGTCACGGCTGAACCTCTGATTCTTCATTAGCACAACTCCAGGAGGAGCATCAGGGAAACAAACAAGCCCAGAGTTCCATTTTCCAGGCCCAGAGTCAATGATGTTACATATACAGTCTAACAAGTTGTGGGCTCAGTGGTCAAGACAGTGAAGTGAAGGCGCTCAGTCATGTCTGACTCTTTGCGACCCCACGGACTGTAGCCTACCATACTCCTCTGCTCATGGGATTTTCCAAGGCAAGAATACTGGAGTGGGCTACCACTGCCTTCTCCAGAGGATCTTCCTGACCCAGGGATTGAACCCAGGTCTCCCACACTGTAGGCATATGCTTTACCATCTGAGCCACCAGGGAAGTCAGTGGTGTCATCCCTGTTTTATAAAATTCATTGTATTTTAAAGATTTATTTGTTACTTTTGGCTGGGCTGGGTCTTCCTGGCTGCACGGGCTTGTCTCTAGTTGTGGCGAGTGGCGGCTCCTCCCTCGGTGCCAGGCAGGGGCTGTGGGGCGTGTGTTGTGTGGACTCAGGGGTTGCGGTTTCCGGGATCTAAAGCAAGTTGGGGTGCACGGGCTGGGGTGCCCCGCAGCTGGTGGGGTCCTCCCGGACCGCTGATTGAACCTGTGTCTCCTGCGCTGGCGGGCGGATTCTTTACCGCAGGGCCACCAGGGAAGCCTCACCTTATTTTACAGATGAGGAAAGTGGGGCTCAGAAAGCTGAATATCTTACTCGAAGTCACGCAGCTGGGAGGTCCCCAGAGTTTGAACCCAGGCCTGTCTGCCTGCTCTCTCCACCACCCCTGCCGCCTCTTTCTGCAGAGATGTGGCTTTCCGCAGGCTGCAAGCCTGGCACACCCATTGTATTTTCTCTCATCAAACCAGACCCAGCCTGGCCTTCATACTAACCCTGGGACCTTAGCCTGGCTTTCCTGTTGGGCAACCAAAGAGGCTTTTGTGGATAAATCATGATAGAAAATGAAGTGGGGCTGATTAACAGCGAGAGATAACGAGGCAAGGCCAGGCCAGCCCTTTGTCTGAGACAGCCTGGGAAAAATGCAGCCAGGGTCTGGACCGCCTCTCCGGTTCCTGCTGAGAGGGTAGAGGTGCCAGAGGCAGTTCTTCAGCTTTGACAAGCAACCCCGCCAGCAGGGCTGAAGGGTCCACCTCACCTATCAACTTAGTAGCAAAAAAAAACTTTCCAGGACCCACTAGCTTTCATGACACAAAAGCAAAGTCAAGGCTGTTGTTGGCTGAGCAGTGCCCTGGGGTCACCTACTCTCTGTGTGGCCTTAAAGGCTCACTTTCCCAGGTCGGACCCCAGGGACCTTATCTGAAACCTGGAGGAGATGGGTGGATCCAGTGTTCTGCCACTGTCTTCCCAATTTATCCTTTGTGAGTTTGGGAGTCTGGGGGAGAATGTGAGCCTTCCGAGACCTCCCCAATCACGCCCCCTCCCTTGGCAGGACACCCAGGTAGTACCATCGATGGATTTGCATCAGTCAATTCACATTTTCTCTACAGATTCACATCCACAAACAGATGCTTCAAACCAGGCAGTGGCCTGTGGTCGTGGAGGGCGCAGGACCAGACTCAAAACTTTATCTGCACAGCATTTTCACCAGCCAGCAAACCTCAAGGGGTGTCTTACCATCTTGGGAAGTAGTGTAGCTCAAGAGCTGGTCCTGCTTCCCCCTACTTTTCAACGTTGCAAAGCAGACCCTGGGGTGCTAAATGACTTTCCCAGGACATCCAGTTCCCTGGTACTGGAATGGGGCCTTCCCCATGCACCATACTGTTGTCACCCAGGAAAATCATTCCTGGGCTTGATTAGAGTCTCTGAAGTTACTGCTTTGAAGTTTAAACAGACATGATAAACCTCCATCATACGGGGGAAAACATAGAAAATGTAGATAAGCAAAGGGAAGAAAATGAAATGGGGTGGTTTGATGCCCTGCCGTTTTGGCTTAAGCAGTCCTGGGACTTTGTAAGATGAACTGGAGCCTGGCTTAAAACCCAGCAGAGACTGCACTTCTTGTTCTTATTGGCAGGTTCACGGGCTAGTGGTCACTCTGCTTTCTGTTTTGGGAGGGCCCTTGGGCAGAGTTTTCTGAGTACTCAACCCAAGCCAGGCAATGAAGCGATCACCAGCAGACAGAGAAAGAGAAAGTGTTTCTCTTGGTTGAGTGAGGAGGTGACTTCTTGGTGATACAGCACAGCGGGTGGGGTGGTCCCCAAGAGAAGTGAGTAAGTCTATAGAGGCATTTGCTCTATGGGAAGACTTGCTACCCTCTAACGCCCACTTTTAGAGGGTGGCCCTCCTTTCACAGTTCCTAAGAAATAGCTGCATCCAGATAATTTTGGCTGAAGAATGCGCTTTCTATGGGCAATTAAAAAAACTCTGTTCAAGGGTTAAGACTTAGAACTTCAGAGTGTCTGAGCCCAGAAGGACCTTACAGCCTATTTAGTCCCAACCAGCTTATTTAACACATGGGGAAACTGAGGTTTAGAGATAGAAACTGGCTCACTGCATGCCATATGGTAAATTATCGGCAGTGCCAGGCCTAACATGTAGGTCTTCTTGTTTCATTCTTTGTGCCAAACATCAGTTTCAGACACATGGGAAATGTGTTCTCAGCCACTGTAGGGAGTTAGGGTTTATGTGTAAGTAATTAGCCTTAGTTCTGGAAACAATAATATGTGTGTGTTTGTTGGTCCGTCATGTCTGACTCTTTGTGACCCTATGGACTGCAGCCTGCCAGGCTCCTCTGTCCCTGGGATTCTCCAGGCAAGAATACGGGAGAGGGTAGCCATTTCCTTCTCCAGGGCATCTTTCCAACCCAGGAATTGAACCCAGGTCTCCTGCATTGCAGGCAGATTCTTTACCATCTGAGCTACCCAGGAAGCCCTATAAACATGACAACAATGAGATGAAATTTATCCAGAGCTTGTTATATGCTAGCAATGTTATAGTCATGATCTCATTTCATGTCCATGGTAACCTATTACCATGTTATTATTCCAAGTGTTTCACATGAGAAAACTGAAACTTAAGGGGTGACATTACTAGCCCAAATTCACACAGTGAGCAGATAGCTGAGAGAGGATTAGAACTTAAGTCTGATGTCTCCACCTCCCTAGATTAACATAAAATGATCCTGCAAAGTTTGGTCTGAAATGAGACACAACTTTCAAGCATCTTTTTTCTTCATATCTGAATGTTTTAGTAAATCTATATGGGAGTGTGCTCAATGGTTTAAAACAAGTAGTTCTCAAGCTCTAGTGGGCATCAGAGGGCTTCCCGGGTGGCACTGCTGGTAAAGAACTCACCTGCCAATGCAGGAGACTTAAGAGATGCGAGTTTGATCCCTGGGTGGGGAAGATCCTCTGGAAGAGGGCATGGCAACCCATCCAATATTCTTGCCTGGAGAATCCCATGGACAGAGGAGCCTGGTGGGTACTGTCTACAGGGTCTCAAAGAGTCAGACACGACTGAGTAACTTAGCGTGCACACAGTTGGGCATCTAAGGGACCTTCTGAAAACCTGGACTGCTGGCCTCTCCCCCAGAGTTCCTAATCCACTATATGTCTGGGGTGTGGCCTGTGGATAGGAAATTTTAGCAAGTTCCCAGGTGACGCTGATGGTGCCGATCTGGGGACCACCTATAGAGAGTCATTGATTTAAAAGAATCATGAGAAGATTTTGCGTCAGCTGCATTTTCTTGCGCTAGGTCTCATTTTCCAGATAAGTACTCAGGAACAAAGCTACTACATCTCACTGAAAGAGCAATTTGTCAGGAGATACAAGAAATGACATTATCGCTTGATTTCCTAACTACCCCCTCAAAAGAGTCGGTGAGGGGTCTTCAGTTGGGATGAATTGTCAGGAAGGCTAAAGATCTAGGCTAAAAATCACAGGAAGTGAAGTGTTAGTCACTCAGTCCCGTCCAACTCTTTGCAGTCTCATGGACTGAGAAAAAGTGAGTGCCCACATTAGTGAGCATGAGCCTGTCCATAAGGCACAAGTCTGCTACTTATAGGGCATTTGTCCTCAACCTTGTTATTCTGCCCATGAACCATATCAGGTCGTAAACTGAGGCAACTGGGATGTTGGAGTGGGGGTAAAAGGAGAAGTAGCCCGCCAGGCTTCTCTGTCCATGGAATGATCCGGCAAGAATACTGGAGTGGGGTGCCATTTCCTTCTCTGGGGGATCTTCCCCACCCGGGGATCGAACCGAGTCTCCTGCAGTGCAGGCGAGTCGTTTACTGTCTGGGCCACCAGGGAAGCCGAAAAGACACAGGCTGCAGCAGCAAAAACGAACAACTTCGGGCATTTCTTCGGCCCATGAGGGGATCTTTTTCTTTCTTTTTTTTTTTTCCCTTCAGTTTTTCGGCTGTGTCTGGCAGCAGGTAGGATCTTATCTCCCCAACCAGGCATCACATCACCACGCCCTGCTTTGGAAGCAGGCAGTCGTCACCACCGGCCCTAGGAGCCACGGAAGCAGTCTTCATGTGATTGACGGTCCTGAGGGAGAGGCTGTGAGTGGCTGAGCTTAGGTCACATGCCCGTTCCTGAGCCAATCACTGTGGCCAGAGAAAGGGGATGCTCTGATTGGCCAGACCTGACTCCCACTCCTAAAGCAGGAAGTGACGTGGACTTGTTGAAGTAAATTCCATCCAGGTGTAGAGCCTTGAAGAGGAGTTGGGAGTGGTCCCCCCTGGAGGAAGCCCGGGGATGAGGCCACAAAAAGGAAGGGTAAATGGATGCCGGGTGCCACAGCCACCCACCTTTATAGTTGCCAAGCGACCTTTTACCTACTTTCTTTCCCCCAGAGTTCTCAGAGCACAAGGGCCGACTCTTCCGTAGGTGGAAGAGGGCCAAACCCAGGAAGGCTTGAGTGGAGTGGAAAGAGATCTAGGCTAGAGATTGGGGTTTTAGTCCTGTTCTGCCACGAACTTCCTTCCCGCTGTGAGTCTGTTTTCCTGTCAACGGTAAAATGAGGAGGCTGGATAGGCGCTCTGTGGGCGCTTGCAACGCTAATAGGCTGTGGTTCTGGGTAGTGTCTTAGGCAGCGGGGCTCTCCCAGTTGCCTCTATTTCTCAGAGGGGAAGGCAGCTTTCCCTGAATGTGGGCAGGCCCCGCCGTGAAATGACCCAGCTTTCTAGAAAGAGTTTTGACTTTGGCATGAGACAGACTGACTCCTCAATTACCTGTGTGACCTAGGAAAATCAGATTACCCTCTCTGAGCCTTCTTATATGCATGCATGCGTGTTACTCGCTCAGTTGTGTCCGACGCCTTGCGACCCCATGGACTGTAGCATGCCAGGCTGCTCTGTCCATGAGATGCTCCAGGCGAGAATACTGGAGTGGGTTTCCATTTCCTCCTCCGTCTTATATAAAGTGATGTTAATAATAATGGCTGCCTGGTCTCGAATGTTGTCCAGAGAATGAGAAAGTGGACATGAAAGTGCTCTGTAAGCCCCCGAGCGCCATGCAGACGGAGGATTTACCAACCCAGGGCTCTTGCCTCCTAGGCCAGTGTGGTTCTGGGACTCAGTGCTCTGAGAAAAAGTGAGTGCCCACGTTAGTGAGCATGAGCCTGTCCATAAGGCACAAGTCTGCTACTTATAGGGCATTTGTCCTCAACCTTGTTATTCTGCCCATGAACCATATCAGGTTGTAAACTGAGGCAACTGGGAGGTTGGAGTGGGGGTAAAAGGAGAAGTCTGCTGGTCATTCCAGATCTCGCAGGGAGAGTCTGTCCTGCAGACTCAGGTGGGGGCCCAGGACCCAGTGACTCACAGGAGGTAGGAAGCCAGGCCCCGCCCTTCTCTTCTGACCATCCTGTCCCTGGGAGTGGGCTTTTTGACGAAGCCTCCCTCTCACTTGTCTACTGGGGAGTAAGTTAGCCTTCTCTACTCTGATATCTCACAGTCATCTCAAATTAATGTTCAGAATCTCTTTCTTAATCTCAGTGCCCACCCCTCAAATCTGTTTTCTCCTGATTCAGTAAATGTCATTTACAGCCATTGAGTCTCCCATGTAAGATACCTATTGGTCATTACCCTTCACTCCCATCCCCCAAATCCATCATCACATCCTGTCTGTTCCCCTTTTAAAGTATATTTATTTGCACTGATTTCCACCCTCCCACCCCATTCTCACCGCTCACACACCTGTCTGAGACACTGTCATTGCTTATCAGCAACTGTCTCCTTACTAGTTTTCTCCCTTGGGGTCTCCTGCCCCAGCTCATTCCAGTGAAAGGGGACATATGTCAGCTACACTGAACTTGCCGGAATGCGACTCTGATGGTATTCCTGTCCCTCGTACTAGTCTTCAAAGACTACCCGCTGCGTTTGGAGTAAAAGTCAAGTTCCCCGATGGGGTCTCCCAAGTCCTGCAGGACCTGGCCCCTGCCCACTTCTCCAGCCCAAGTCCCCTCTTCCTCACTCTCCCTGTTGTTCTCTGGCCTTTGTCCAGTTCCTCGGCAGGCCAGGTTCCTGCACATCTCAATGTCCCTTCACAGGCTCTTCCGCTCTGCCGTCTGCCCTTCCTCTTTTCCTCACATTTTAGCTGCTTCTGTTCGTCCTCCAGGGCTCAGCCAAAGGGTCACATTTTCAGGGAGGCCTCCGCTAATGACTCTGCCCTAGCCCCTTCGCCATGCCTCATTGCCCGCCAGTTCTCATCTCTCAGCAGCGTGCTTCCTCTGTAGCACTTACTGCAATTCATATCCGTCATTGTGTCCACTTAGTTGCTTGTTGCCTCGCTCCATACACTGTAAGCTCGTGAGTCAGGGGAAGCGCCTTCCTATTGTATGTCTGGCACCTATTTGCTCAGTAAATATTTCTGGAATGAAAAGACAAGTGCAAAATTGAGAGGTCTTGTCCTTGTGTCTTCTTCAGAAGGTTTTCCTCAGAGGTGTTATGGTATGAACCAGTAACTCTTGGCACCCTGTGGAAGCCAGGAATAAAAAGAAATGCTGGCAATGTCTGGTTGTACCCAAGTTGTTGGACTGGCCGGTCCCTTGATCTTGACCTTGCCCCTCTTCTCCTGCCTGTCCACTGTCGCAAGTACCTGGACCCTCAAGCTCTCCTAAAATGGCTTTCAGGAAAGGATCTGATAAACCCAGGTATACTGGTAAACAAGAATGTGCTCATAGGAAATCGGACTTCCCAGGTGACACAGTGGTAAAGAACCCGCCTGCCTGCCAATGCAGGAGACTCAAGAGACGGGGGTTCGATCCCTGGGTCAGAAAGATCCCCTGGAGTAGGAAATGGCAACCCACTCCAATATTGTTGCCTGGGAAATCCCATGGACAGAGGAGTCTGGCGGGCTACCGTCCATGGGGTCACGAAGAGTCAGACGTGACTGAGTGAGCATACACGCATGCAAGAACAGACACTATATATTTCACAACAAACAATAAACTAGAACACGTGAGATGGCAAGGACTTTTCTGACACTTCCTGCAGCACTGATGACATTAATTTGTGGGGTCCCGTACAAGATGAAACCGTGGGCTGCTTGTTAGGTGATTATCAAGAATTCTAAGACGGTGACCGCAGAGCATTAAACCAGGAGCAGCGTGCCCTGCACGCCCACGGAGACGGCCTCACATGCTCACTGCCTCCAGGGGCAGGTGTCCTGAGCGTGGCCTGCACGCCCACGGAGACAGTCTCGCGCTCGCTGCCTCCAGGGCAGGCCAGGAGATCGGTTTGCATTCTCTGAGCTGGTCCTGATCTTTCTGGATACTGTGGCTTCTCAGAGACCGTTTTCCTGTCAGCTCAAGGATGATACTAACTCTAGACGGCACTCTGTCTCTTAGTAGCCAGAATATACCAGGCCCACAAGAGGCCACTGCCACCTCTTTACCCCAAATTTCCCCCAGACACCATGGTTTCAATTAAGCCAGTTGATCCAGAGCAGAGCCAAGTTTATTTTCTCTTGTCCAGTTGTTTAAGGAAGCAGGAAGGTCATTTTTGTAAGACTGCCTAGAAGGTAAACACAATGACGTGGTCGTGTCTGTGTACATGGACACTCTGGTATGCTGGGGGTTTCTTCTTACTTGTCCTTCACACACCTCCAGTGAGCTAGTGAGACAGCTTCCTCAGGGGCCCAGCCTCCAGGAATTTGGCCTTATTTTAGTGGTGGGGGGAGGTAGAGAGAGGAAGAGTGACGGCAGGCCCAGGGTTGAGCTGTGGATGAAAATGGGAGGCACCCTGGTTTACATTTCCTGAAAGTCACCAAGGGAAACTCTGAACTGCAGTCATCAAGTGATTCACTCAATCTATATTTTAGATAAATATAGTTATCAGTTTGATTGATTTTATTTTTGAATAGGTAATACATTCTTTTGGTTCAAAACTCAAAAGAGACAGGTTTATGGTGAAAATTCTTCCCTGTTCTACCTCTAATCCACCTCGCCTTCCTGTGGGTTGTTGCTATATTAATCACTAGTTTTTTGGTACCCTGGTAGAAATACTATTTGCATAAACAAGAAAATACAAATACACGGCCTTTCTCTTTTCTCCTCCTCACCATTAGTAGCGTATTTTAACAGTGTCCTGTACTTTGCTCTTTCCCTTAAGATCAGATTCAGGAAAATATGAAAACTCTAACTTAAAAAGATACATGTACCTCAGTGTAAATATTTGCAATAGCCAATATATGGGAGCAACCTAAATGTTCACCGACAGAGGAATGAATAGAGAAGACATGGTGCATATAAACAGTGGAGTATTGCTCAGCCATAAAGAGGAATGAAATCATGCCATTTGCAGCAGTTCGGGTGGACCTAGAGAATACCAGACCCAGTGAAGTAAGTCAGAGAAAGACAAATATCATATGATAGCGCTTATATGTGGAATCAGAAGACTGATGCAAATGAACTTATTTACAAGACAGAAATAGAGTCACAGACATAGAAGACAAATTTAAGGTTACTAAAGGGGAAGGAGAGGACAGAGATAAATGAGGAGCTTAGGATGCTCAGATACACTACGTAAAATAGGTTGACAACAGGGACCTACCATATGGCACAGGGAATAATGTTCAGTATCCCATAATAGGATCCCCAAAGGAATACATGTGTATATATCTGAATCACCTTGCTGTACACCCAGAACTATCATATCATTGTAAATCAACTATGATAAAAAAAATTAGATTCAGGAAATCCTCTGTCCTGGTTCACAAAGAGCGTCATTGTTCTTCCATAGGTATTTGAGGAATCCTCGTTTACCTAAATGTCTATAACCAAGCAGACATTTAGGTTCTTCCAGTCTTTTGTTATTATAAACCATGGTGTGATGAATTACTTTGACAACTGAGGTTCAGAGATTCTCTTGGTTCTTTTAAGGCAAATAAAAATCAGGTTCGCCCTCCTAATCTCATTTTCAAGTCTCTGTGAGTGCCTCTGTAGGCATGTGCCTTTGTAACTTTGTTGGATACTACTATTCAGCCCTCTGTGGACTTCCACAAATATTTACTGAGTGCCCACTTCAAGCCAACCCTGTTGCAAAACCCCGGGGGGTTACTGCAGCGTCCTGACAGGTCCTGCTCTTCTGATGATACTGTTTACTTGTGGGCCAGTGACCAACTGGAACCCAAATGAATGAATAAGAGAATTTCGGATAGTGATCAATGCTGTGGGGGAAAAAATAAAAGTCAAACCCAGGTGGTGTGATGGAGCATGTGCAGAGAACCACTGAAATGGGGACCAAGCGTGACTGCTCTCGGAAATCTGAACTGTGCTTGGGGGGACAGTTCAGAAGAGGTAAAAATAAACCCAGCACTGAGTCTGTGTCATATGTGAGCTCTTTCAGACGTTCCCCATCCACTGGTTCCCTAAATAGCAGGACTGCGTTTCTCAGGGTGGGGAGGCTGGAGGCATTCTCTTCTCTCTCTCTCTGTTTTTGCAACAGAGAACATAATCTTCAACTGTCCTCTCCAAGGAAGGTTGCCTCTCACAGTGACGAAGACAGACCATGCTGGGATAATATCCCTTCCATCCAGGATGATATTTTTTTATTCTTTCTTTATTTTAGGGTGTGCTGGGTCTTTGGTGCTGTGCAGACTTCTCTCCAGGATGGCAAGCGGGGGCTGCTCTCTTGTTGCCCAGCACGGGCACTCGGGCATGTAGTGTATGGGCTCAGTAGTTGCAATTCCCAGGCTTTAATGCTTAGTCGCTAGTCGTGTCCAACTCTTTGCGACCCTGAGGACTGCAGCTCGCCAGGCACCTCTGTCCATGAGGATTCTCCAAGCAAGAATACTGGAGTGGGTTGCCATGCCCTCCTCCAAGGGATCTTCCCAACCCGGAGATCAAACCCAACTCTCCCGCATTGTGGGTGGGTTCTTTACCGCCTGAGCCACGAGGGAGGGCTAAACAGCTGTGATGCATGAGCTTTGTTGCTCTGCAGCATGTGGAATCCTCCCAGATCACGGTTTGAACTTGTGTTTCCTGCATTGGTAGCTGGATTCTTCATCACTGAGCCACCAGGGAAGCCCCATTTGGGGATAATATTAAAAGCCGTTGAACCAACTGTACCAGCGCCGACCTATCAGACAAAAGCTGGTTGCTTTACAAATGGGTACGTCTTTCCCACTCCCGCTTCTCCAGTTCCCTTCCTCCTGTGGCAAAGCAGGCAGTTCCGTATTGTTTCTGCTTTAAGGTCGGAGCGGCATCACCTTTGTTCCCTCCAAGGCCCTTTAGGCCAGCAGCCTTGACAGCCATACCCGCTTCCATCTCCCCCGGAGCCTGGCCCAGTAGAGCCTTGTGCCTCGTAGAAGCCTAACTCACACATGCTGTCCGGGGACTGAAAGGGCCGCCCCTGGATTGTGAGGTGACATCACGTCCATAAGTGGGTGCGCTGGTGATATTTAGGGGCGGCGATCGGAACGTTGTTACTCGAAGCTATAAGGGAACAGTTGTTGGACTTGTAGTTGTTCTCGCGGATCTCTTTCCCATCTGTGTCAGCACTCTCTTGTTTTCTGAGTCCAGTTTCACTGGAACGATTAAACAAAGGGGAAATCATCATTAAAAAAAAAAAACAACCAAAACCCAGAAAACCGTAAGGGCAGAGGCACAGGTAGAAATGAGCGTGTGGGTTGAGGGGAAGGGGATAAAATTACAGTCAGCATCCTGGTGACCGGGACGCCCCGACACAAGCTGAAACAAGAGCGGATACACAACAGGACCACATGGCAGCTTTGGGGAAGAGCTTCATGAGGAGGGGGGCTGAAGTCCATGTAATTCCACCCTGGGAACTGGTCAACTGTCCTGACTTGTAAGAGGGAAGCCAAAATTGCTCCAGAGGTTTGTTGTTTTTTTTTGTTGTTGTTGTTCCTGGAAAGAAGCGTGAGCAGAAATTCCAGCCGAAGGGCCTGTAGCCGCCTCCCTCCCCCATGCGCTGGGCTGGGCCTGCCGCTCCCCTCCGAAGAGGAGGAACCCGTGTGTGCCTTCCATTCCCAGGGCAGTGGGGAGACAGGGTCTGCTCTCCCCCGTTCCCCCCTTGATGGAGGAGGAGGCTGACCTCGGACACTCCCACTGCACAGAGTCTGGGTCCCCGCTGGGTCACAGGGTGTCATGGCGGGGGGTGTGGGTATCTCCCAGGGGAAGAGGCCTGAAAGGAGCAGGAATGCACAGCACCCACGGGAGATCTCAGAGTTTAAGTGGCCTAGGTCAGGGGCTGAGGGAGGGAGAAAGAGGCTTGGCTGCTTCTGCTGAAGCAAGTCTTTCTACCAACCCTTTTGGTCAGTGGCCCAAGCTCTTGCTTTGACACCGTGGACCCCCATACTGGGGATAGTCACTTGCCCATGTGGCTCTTGAGCGCTTCCATTGTTGCTGGTCCAAGCAGAGATGTGTTGTAGGTGTAAAATGCACCCTGAACGTCCAAGTCTTTGTATGGAAAGAGAATGTAAAATATCTCATTAATGATTGTACATGTTGAGGGACTTCCCTGGCGGTCCAGTGGCTGAGACTCTTCACTCCCAATGCAGGGGACTTGGGGTCGATCCCTGGTCAGGGAACTAAATCCCACAGGCTTCAACCACATGCCACAACTCAGTCACAGTGCAGTGAAATAAGTAAAATAAATAAATATTAAAAAAATAATTATTACATGTTGAAATGACAACGTTTGGCTTACTGAGTTAAAATACATCATTAAAACTAATTTCACCTGCTGCTTTTTTGCTTCTTTTAATGAGGCTACTGGTAAATTTAAAATCACATGTGTGGTTTGCATTCTATTTCTGTTGGCTGTGCTGCTGTCAAGGGCGTTTGTGCCTGAGGCATCTCTTGGCAAGGAGTCTGGTGCTGTTTAAACTGGGTGCGCTCAGTTGCTATGTGAACCTGGGCAATTTAATCTCTTTACGCCTCAGTTTTACCATTTGTAAAATGGGAATAATATGTGTGTTCCCCTCATGAGGAAACTTTAAGGAGTGACAGAATGCATATAAATTGCTAAATCCAGCATCTGAAACCACTGTAATTATTAACAACTGCCTATTTGCATCATTTTTGTTTGTCCTATTGTTGAATTAATCTTCCCTCAAATGTTCTGAACTCCATTCTCCCCTTCTTTTTAAAACTATTTATTTACTTAAATATTTTGGGTTAGTTGTGGCATGAGGGATCTAGTTCCCAGACCAGGGATCGAACCCAGAAACCTTGAGTTGGGAGCAGAGTCTTAGCCACCGCACCATGAGGGAAGTCCCTCTGTTTCCCTTTAATCAAACTCTAAAGAATAGTGGTGTCCAGGAGAACTTTCTTCCATAATTGAAATGTCCTAAGTTTGCATTGTCCAGTACAGTAGCTACTAGCCCCTTGTGGCTATTGAACACTTGAAAAGTGGTTAGTGCAGCGGCTGAAGAGCTAACTGTTACATTTTATTTCATTTTAATTAACTTAAATTTATGTTTAAATAGCCTTGTGGAGCTAGCAGCTACCATTTTGGACAGGGCAGCTCTAGAAACTAGAAGTGATGGGAATAAAAACCTTTTCTTTTAATGAAAATGGCAGAATTTTAAATAAATGCAGTACTTTTTCTTTTCTTTTTTTTTTTTTTTTTGCCTTCTAGCTATTGTTTAAATAAATGCAGTATTTTAAAAGTGTTCTTTACAGATATAAACTTACTATATCTGATTTGGAATACCAGAATATATTGTATGAAATTTGACTTGCTTATAAAGTGTTGGGCTGTTTAAATATATGAAAATCCTTAACAAAAAGGGACATCCTTTCCCTTCACTTTCTTTCTGCTCCTCCACTTTCTCCTTCCTCTAACCCTCTTCTTAACATTCAGTTATTCTGCTTCCTTTCCTGTTTTTGTTTTTTTTTCTTTTTTTCTGGCTGCCTGGCATATTGGATGTGGGGATCTTAGTTCCCTGACCAGGGATTGAACCTGTGCCCTCTGCAGTGGACGTGGGGAGTCTGAACCGTGGGACTGCCAGGGAAGCCTCATTTCCTGTTTTTCTTTTCTTTCTGGGGCTAGAGCTGAGAGCAGCCTCAGTGGATGGACGGTTGACAGGGAGAAAACCGCCTCGATTCATTCCTCTTCTGTTGTCCGACAACGCGCGGGCCCCATCTCAGTGCTCAGAGAGGCTGCTGCTTTCGCTACTCATTAGGTTCAGGTAACAGAGCAAGACAGGACACTCCAATTGTAAAATCATGAGTTTTCAAGCTGGGACGTTCCTTCGAGATTGTCTGGCCCAGTCCCTTCATTTTATAAAGAGGGAAATAAAAACCCAGGGAAGGGAAGTGACGACCAAGACCCACGCCTCCTGACCCTTGCCGTCTGCTTGTTCTGAAACTCAGCGGACAGCTCACCTAGTTTTCCAATTCTTTTTCTTAAAGACAAATGTAATTAAAACTCAACTACACTAAAGCAAACCAGACTCTTACATTTTGTTTTTCTACTACTAAACTTTTTAGATGGAGCTCAGTAAAAAATTTTTGGTCTTGATACATGGGAAAAGAATTTGAGTGTCTTTTGAATGAAGCATGACTCTGTTCTAGTAATGTTTTAAAATGTTGCATCATCTTTAAAATTCTTGTAAACAAGATGACTGAATATTGCCTGGCAATATTGTAATTTATTCAATATTTTGTGACTTTGGTTTTTTAGAAGAATAACCGGTGCCTGCATGTTGGTGGGAAGCTACTAACCAAAGTAATAGCAAGAGTTTCCATCTCATTTTCTAAGCTACTAACCAAAGCATACCAAGGCATTTTTCATATTAAACATTCATCTGATATGGAAAGCAGTCTTTAACAAATGACATGCAAAATAACTACATTTAGTGGAATTTGCGTAAGAGTGCCTGTTTTTCCTAGCAATTAGACAATAGTGTACTCGGTGGTTAGATGCTAAAGGTTTAGAATCCTTGCTGACTCCTAGAAGCTATTTGAGCCTGGGCAAGTCAACTAACTTTTCTGAGTCTGTTTCTTCAGCTTATAAAATGAAGTTCATAATAGTATTGACCTCAAAGAGTAGCTGTTAGGATTTAAAGAGAAAGTATGTAAAGCTTATAGTATAGTACTTGACACATAGCAAGCATTCAATAAATCATTATTGTCATTTGCTTATTGCATATTACTGTTATGAAATAATGTGAGCTTTGCAAATTAAGCGCTTATGCAAATGAAAATTATTTTAATGATTATATATTGATATTTTGAAAACAATTTAATTACTAAAAATACCTCAGATTATTTAAAGTAAATGTTGAAAATAAAGAAAAGTGTGGGAAAAATTAAGATAACCCATAACGTCACCATTCAAACGCAACCACTGACACGTATTTTTAGTCTATTTCTTCAATTTCTTTTTCTAGACACAAGTGTAGTTTTATCTTGTATATATGATTTTTTAAAAAGATTTGTTAGTTGATTTAGTTCTTGGCCGTGGCGGGTCTCTGTTGCTGGGCTTTCTCTGGGTGCGGCGAGTGGGGGCCCCTCTTCGTGCGGCGCGGGGGCTTCTCACTGCAGGGGCTTCTCTGGTTCCAGAGCACAGGCGCTAGGCATTCGGGCTTCAGTGGTGATGGCGCACAGACTCAGTTGCTCCAGGGCGTTTGGATCGAACCGGTATCCCTTGCATTGCAAGGCAGATTGCTAACCACTGGACCACCAGGGAAGCCCTTGTATATGTCATTTAAAGATTGGGTCTCAGCCAGGACTTCTCTAGTGGTCCAGTGGCTAAGACTCTGCCCTTCCAAGGCAGGGGTGCCCGTTGGATCCTTGCACAGGGGAACTGGATTCCATCTGCCTTGCAGCGACCAAGTCTGTAGCATTACTTCATTATCTTCCTGTTGTTTGTTGGAAGAAATTTATAGGCCATTCAAAGCGAGCCCGTGAGACTTCATGTGGATCCTTCTGTTGAGAGTCCTTCCCTTCTGTCAATCTATCTTATCTTATAGTATTTATACAGATCTCTGTAATTTGTCTAATATTATTTTTTGAATTAGCAGAGTAGAAATCAATGACTTAACCCTGATTCCCAGTTAGAAGCACCTGGAGAGTTTTTTTTTTTAAAAGCTTCTATAGTATGCAAGCAATACCCCAATATAATAAAAATGTCTAGGGATGGGGCTTGGCACTTTTCAAAAGAGCTCAAGTGTTTGTTTATGCAGATAAACAAATAAATACACGATTATAATAATTTCTAATATATCATTATTGCATATCCTTCCTAAACGTATTGATTTTTTATTTTTAAAACTCAAAACTACCCCAAACTTTTGTGATGTTATTGCCAAGAATGCATAACCTGAATTTAATTGTTAGGAAACATTTGACAGAACCAAATAGAGGAATATTCTACAAAATACCTGGCCTGTGGTCTTCAAAAATGTCAATGTCTTGAGAGATGAAGAAACATTTTGAAACTATTCCACAGTAAAGAAAACTATAGACAGCACAACCAAATATAAAATGGGATGCGAGATTTTGTTCTGCTCTAAGGAAACTGTTGAAATAATGAGAAATCTGGATAAAGTCTGAAGATTTTATACTATCACATGATCATCAATAAATATTTAGTGATAAAAGGGCTTATCCTGTCTGTAGTTTACTCTCAAATGATTCAGAAATAACATGTATGTACTATATGTATATGTGTGTGTCCATGTATGTGTGTGTGCAGAGAGAGAGAAAATAATAAGACAAATGTGGTCAGTTGTAAATATCTGGGGAATCTGGGTGAGGATATAGTGTATTTCTTGTGTTATCCTTCCAACTTTTTTGTAACTCTGGGATTACCGTTAAAATAGATACATTTTGTTTAAACTGTAAAACTTTTACAAAGTCCTAAAAATGGAAGAGAGTAGGGACAGAACTTAAAAATGCAAATAAACCATTTTTTTGCTGTTTTAAAAATAATCCATAGCTATAAAGAAAGAGATCTTCCTTAAGAAGAGGCAGTTGTCAGAATAAAGGCAAAGGAGTTCTGGGCTTCTGTTTAAGCATCTGCTGATTTCAGGTTCCAACAAGTATGCTGGCAGAGTACCTCCAATAGAGGGCGGTGCAACATTATGAAGAATAAATCACGTACCATGGGTTTTGGACAACGTTACTTCAAGTGGATTCTAAAGTGTTTCCAAATAGAGGCACCAAGAATCTCAGAGCTGAATCTGTCTGCGTCCCATTTTACAGATGCATAAACTGAGACTCAAAGAGAGGAAGAATCTTGCCCAAAGTCACAGCCACCAGTAGCATGAGTGCCTTGCAAAGAATAACCGCAGCTATGATTTATGGAAGGTGTACTCTCTGCCAGGCAGGGTACCTATTGAGCACTTCACATGCATTATTTATTCAGTCACACCTCCACCCCCATCTCTCTCTCTTTTTCCCTCCAGTTATGTAGCTGAGGCTCAGAGAAGTCAGTAACTTGTCTGATGGATGGTGCCAGTAAAGGGTTGTGTTGATAGCTAACATGGCATTCTGTGCTCCAGTTTTGCTGGTGTACCTACCCTACCTTTGAAGAGTCAATCTCCTCATAGGGGGATGAGAACACGGCCATCAAAAGAGAAATTTATCTCAGCTTCTACTGATGGATACACACACACACACACACACAAGGAACCAGAGATCTAGTGAAGAAAGAATCCTAGGACTGAAGAAAGCAGAAAAGGAAGGTGCCATTGAAATAGTGGAGCATCTGGGAACAGGTGGTTTTAGAGATGGTGAAGAGAGAGCAGAGAGGAGGTGGAGAGAAAATGAAGGCGGTGCTCGGAGTCTGGTTGGGAAGGCATGAGTCTAATATGTTGGTGCCTCCTGTCTCTGCTACCCTGCATGCTGAGTCGTTTCAGTCATGTCCGACTCTTTGTGACCCTATGGACTGTAGCCGCCAGGCTCCTCTGTCCATGGGGATTCTCCAGGCAAGAATAATGGAGTGAGTTGCCATGACCCCCTCCGGAGGATCTTCCGACCCAGGGATTGAACCCAGTCCGCATCTCTTATGTCTTCGGCATTGGCAGGCAGGTTCTTTACCTCTAGCGCCACCTGGAGAGTCTCATGTCCCCTCGAATGAATCTGTCACTAGATGGGTTAGATGCATGGTGTTAGCTCTACATCCAGAAACATCTGTGGTTTCTGCACTGCCTCCCTCTGGCTCAGGCCGCATCAGCCCTCACCTTGACTTTTCAAAAGCCTCTGAGCTGGTTGCCCTGCTTCTTCTCTTGTACGATCCACAACTCAGACTCCACACTACAGCCGCAATCATGTCACTCTCCTATGAACATCTTCTAGCAGCTTCCCATGCACTCCGGATAAAATCCAAATGTCTCACCAGGCTCTACTTGAGAGGGCCCTGCCTCCCTCTCTGACCTCCTCTCCCACTAACCTCTTGGCCTCACATTAATTTGGCCATACTGACCTTTGTTCCTCCCCGAGCACATGTAAAGGTTTGTTGCCACCGTAGGCCCTTTGCACTTGTTCTCACTTTTGCCTGGAACAGTCTTCCCAGGTCTCCACGTGGCTGTCCTTTTCTTCTCCCTCAAGCCTTCCCTAAATGCGGCCCCACAGGGAGACCTTCTTGACCACAGGAGGGAAGGTAGTCCCACCGCCTTTCTGTCACGGCATCCTGCCTTGTTGGCGCTATTGTTACCAAAGCACCAGTGATATTATCCTTATCCTTATCTGAAATCCTCTTGTTAACTTGCTTGCTTGTCTCTTGTCCCCTTTCCCCGTCTTTCTACAATGTATTCTTGTTCAGCACAGCAGCGCCTAGAGTTGTGAGTACCAGACACATGGTAGGGATGTAAATCATACTTATTTAATGAATGAATGCGTTGAATTGATTGAAGCAGAGAATTCTTGTGCAATGAAGCAGGGTGGGGTGGAGAGGTATGTTTGAAAGGGTCAGGATAAGATTGAGGAGGGTCTCAAATGGTAGACTAACCTCTCTATGTGTGTGCTGTAGGTAGGAGGGAGGCACTGAAGGTTTTTTATTTCCTGAAAGCAAGGTTTGTTCATGTAGTTTCCAAGCAGTGTGTAAGATGGTCTTCCCTGGGGCCCAGAAGTAAAAGAATCTGCCTGCAATGCAGCAGACGCAGGAGACACAGATTCAATCCCTGGGTTGGGAACATCCCTTGGAGGAGGAAATGGCAACCCATTCCAGTATTCTTGCCCGGAAAATTCCATGGACAGAGGAGCCTGGCAGGCTGCAATCCATGTAAGGTGGTTTGTAGAGGAGAGCCTGGAGATGATTGAGTTAGGAGACTAGTGGAAACCCAGCCAATTAGGGTCATTTCTTTTTGAATGAAACGAATTGCTTCAACCATAAAACACAAGTATTTACCAGACTCACTGTGTAGGATTTGCTCTGTGCCTTTGTTTGCCTCAGCAGACTTGCCTGGAGCGTCCCCCAGTGGTGTGAGGTCTGGGAGAAGACTGGAAATGGAATCAGATGGACAACACATCAACTTCTTCTGATTCTGCAATTATGGTTTATGGGCAGCATCATTTAAAAGGTTAACAATCAGGTCATAGGATTTGAGAATTTAAGTCTTAGCCCCAGAAAGGACTCAGTTCACATCTTATCATTTTCACCTATAAGGAAAAATGAGCTTAGAGAAGGGAAGTGACTTGTTCAAGGCCAGGAGACCAGGAGAGCTTGCTTTGTCTTCCAGAGACGCTTCATGTCTAAATTAAGGTCCCTCACCTAGAATATGCAGATCAGATGAACAGGATCAAACAGATACTGTGAGAGGGCTTTGCAGATTGTGGAGTGAGGGGCTCATGTGATATTTTATTATTGCTAAGTCACTTCAGTCGTGTCTGACCCTTTGCGACCCTAGTGATTATAGCCCACCAGGCTTTCTGTCCATGGGATTTTCCAGGCAAGAACACTGGAGCGGGTTTTATTATTATCTGGCCATAACTGCCAGCTTGACTTTAACTCAGGCTCAGACTCCTTCTTCCAGCACGTCTTGCTCAGTGCCTGCTCGTGCAGGGTCTGTTCTCAGCAATGAACACAGGCCCGACAGTGCTTAGGTTCGGGGCAGCTGCGCGTGTGGATGTGTTCGCTGTGTGGTGGTCAATGCTGCAGAGAGGAGCAGGGCAGAAAGGGGAATGGCCAGTGGCCAGAGGAGGGCAGAGGGGCTAGAATTACACCCAGAGGAGGGGGTCAAAGAGGGCCCCCCAGAGAAAGTGACCCAGATCCCGGACTGCACCTGGCACAGTGGAGGGAACTTTTAAAATTGAAATAAAAAAGTTTTTTTCTGGAAAGAAGTATATCTGTTCTCTGGGCAGCAGAGTCTCCAGGGAAAGGCCGACTTTGCTCGGGTCTGAGGCAGTGACCCTCCGACAGTGGCCCGGGATACGGGCTGCAGAAATGAAACCCTTGTCATCAGCATTCTTTTAGACCATCAGATGCAAGTTTCTGCTTCCTTCTCACAAACCAAACCCAAGCAAAAACCTTCGGGGTTAGCAGAAGTGATTTGCATAGACACATCCTCAAATCTTTAGGTAGTAAAGCAAGCAGGCAGGAGCGCGCTGCAGCGCTGTGTGTGTGCTCAGGAGTGGCCGACTCTTTGCAGCCCCACCGCAGGGCTCGGCTCCTGCCCCCTCCTCCGTCTCATTTTATCCTCCAGGCAGCCCTATGAGGGAACGTATTGCTCCCATTTTGTAGATGAGGAAACTGAGGTTTGGAGTGCCCGCATGACTTGCTCAGTGTCGGCGTAGCTGAGAAAGGACAGACGAGAGATTTAAACCCGGGCCAGCCTGGATATATACCCTGTGGTCTCTCTGCGAGGTCACAGCCCCTTCCCTGGACCGAGAGCTGCAGCGGTTTTGAAAGCAACTTCTGAAACCTTTCCCAGAAGCAATTCAGAAATTACATAGTCCAACCCCTTCATTTTGCAGATCAAACAAGTTAACAATACGAACGTGCGCCTAAACATCCGGTAGCCGTGAATGGATGTTGGCTTCCTGTCTTTGCAGGTCAGAAACCAACGGTTTAGACAAAAGAAGTTACTTCTCTGAGGTTTACAAAGCAGCTTAGTGGCAAAGCTCATAGACTAAGGCAGCCTTGGGACTTCTACATGTTTTCACTTCTCTCCGTGCCCCTTAAGGCTTAGAGGCAAAAGGCTGTAGTGTCAATGACAGAAAGAAAGAGGAAGAACTGTCAGGACTAGAGAGCAGTGATCCTTTAAGACTTCTGCTGAAATGATGACTACAGAGGAATGGGCGGGGTGGGTGGAGGTCTGGGGCCAGTAACCGGGAATAGCAGGGAGCTGGTGGGCTGAGGCTGAAAGACGGCTGTGCTTTCTCTTACGATGCATAGAGTGGCACCTGGCATATTGGACCTGCCCTTCAAAGTGCTTTGCTTTGGGAGGCAGGGTGGTGGCGGGAACTGCCAGCTGACTGTGGGCTGGTTGTCTCGGCTCCACATTCTCACTCACGGGTTGAGCCTAAGTAACAGTAATAGTTTATAACTAAGAGCTTCCCCGGTGGCTCAGATGATAAAGAGTCTGCCTGCAATGCTGGAGACCGGAGTTCAATCCCTGGGTCGAGAAGATCCTCTGGAGAAGGGACTGGCAACCCACTCCACTATTCTTCCTGGAAAATTCTGTGGACAGAGGAGCCTGGTGGGCTACAGTCCGTGGGGTCACAAAGAGTCGGACACGATTGAGCGACAAACACTATGGTTGTAACTGTTAATGAGTCTGCATCAGGGCTGGGGAGCTGGGGTGTACACGTGGGAGGGGGGCTGGAGTGTACGTGGGGGGAGCTGGGGGAAGGACCACTCACGTCTGGTCAGAGTGTGCGGGGTGGGTTAAAGCTTGCGGGAGGAGGTGAGCTCATGTGGCATCTTCCCCACACCCAGTCAGGTCACTGGAGTTTTCTTCTCGGTTCACAGACGAGAAGGCAGAGGCTCAGGGAACGTCAAGGTCACATTGCCAGTGAAGGTCAGAACTCTAGTCTGTCTAAGCTCCATTTCCCAATTTTAAGCTGACTGTGTGAATGTGTATGTGTGCGGAGGGGATTAATTCCTTCTTTCATTTTCACAAGAAAATGCCAAGGGGGTGGTGGGCAGGGTGGAGGGGGCTGGGGAGGGAGGGGAGGCTCAGTTTCCGCTTCTAGGAGTGAAGGCTCCGTACTTTTGGAGGCGTCTCTCTGGGAATTTCACCAGGATGGGGCCTTATACAAACACGAGGCAAGTCCCCGCCCACTGTCCTTGGGGAGGAGGTGGGGTCACCCCAGTCTCTACACAGATGGAGCAGAGACTATTGAGTTCTCTTTAAGGATGTGAATCTGTGTCTTTTTAACCACTCTTTACCCTGGAGGAGGAGTAGGGGGAAAGTCTTCCCAGAGAGAGATCCCAACAGCACATTAGGTGCCTCCGTGGGAGGTCTTTGCTGACTGAATAATGGAGATGAGGAAGCTGCCTCAGACCCATGTAACTGGTTTGAGTCATCCAGTCATTCATTAATTCACTGAAGCTCTGCTCGGCTTTGGGAATTTACTGGTGAGTTGCCCCCAGCTGAACTCTGGGAGAGTTAAAAGGGCAGCAAAGCAGTTCAAAATAGGATAGCTAAGATTGGAACTGACTGGGACTTCCCTGGAGGTCCAGTGGTTAGGAATCCACCTGCCAAATAGAGACTCAGACCTAGAGGGCAGATTTCTGGACACAGCGGGCGCAGGAGAGGGTGGGAGGAACTGAGAGAGTAGCATGGAAACGCGTACATTTCCACAGACAAAGTGGACGGCTAAGGGGATGTTGCTATGTGATGCAGGGAGCTCAACAACCCGGTGCTCTGTGACAACCGAGAGTGGAGGGAAGGGATGGAGGTGGGAGGGTGGCTCCAGAGTGGGGGAGACAGGTATACCTGTGGCTGATTCATGTTGACAGGTGACGGCAGAAACCAACACAACATCGTAAAGCCATTATCCTCTGATTAAAAATAAAGTAAAAAAAAGAGGATCCACCTGCCAACGCAAGGGATGCTGGTTCTATCCCTGATGCGGGATGATCCCACATGGCTCAGAACCGCTAAGCCCGTGCGCTGCAACTAGGGAGTCCGAACTCTCGAGCCCCCAAGCTGCAGCTCCTGGAGCCTGAGTGCCTTAGGACCCCTGGTCCACAGCAAGAGAAACCACCGCAAGGAGAAGCCCACACACCACAGCTAGAGGGTCGCCACCCGCTCACAGCAGCGAGAGAAAGCCTGCATGCAGCACAGAAGAACCCGTGCAGCCAAAGATAAATAAATGACTTAAGTAAAGTTTAAAAAAGAAGAGAAAAAGAAAAAGATTGGAACTGCTGGTTAGACTTGTGCAGCCCATCTGGGATCTTGATGTCAGGGCGGTGGGAGAAGGAGGGGCTCTGGGTCATGTCAGTACTTGGAGAGCTTAAAATCAGGACGGTCTCGAGGGGGACGAGGTAAACTTCCAGTTAGAATCTGGAAGCAGGGAAGTGAAGTTTAGAGATGCATTTGGTTGTTAGTCGCTCAGTCGTGTCTGACTCTTCGTGACCCCATGAACTGTAGCCTTGCCAGGCTCCTCTGTCCATGGGATTTCGCAGGCAAAACTACTGGAGTGGGTTGCCATTTCCTTCTCCAGGGGATCTTCGTGTTTGGTTAGTAGAGGCTATTTTTTAATTTGAATTTAAATGCCTTTAGGTGGGGATCCCATTCCCAACTTCCTGGGTCCTCACCTCTCCTTATTGGCCCCATCAGATAGATGTATTTACATGACCGGCCATGTGCCCAGTCCTGGGGCTAGCAGAATTTTCCACCCGAACAGGGGATGTCTCTGTTTTGAGAGTCTTATTAATTCAAGTAGAAACAAACCAAAGGCAGATTTGCAGAATCTAGTATAGTTTTAAACTTTGAACTTTCCTCTGATTCTCACCGGAATGAGAATAATGCCAGTCTTTACTGGTGATCTTCATTCACGACAGTGATAATTGGTGGTAAATAATAGTGAATAAGTCAGCATTCGCTTCCACTCACTCCTCATGTTTATTGAGAGCTGCTCTGTGTTAGCACTTTTCTAGGTCTCGGGAATACAACAGCGAAGAAAACGGACATAAGTGGAACTTGAATTCCAGTGTGGGTGGAGGGAGACAGACAATAGAGAAGATACATCGTTGTATTAGCTGGCGATAAGTACTAAGGAGAAAAACTGGGAAAGAAGGTAAGAAGTATCGGAAGGGGGGTTAGATAGGGTGGCCATTGTGGGCTGCACTGAGAAAATGAATATTTAGCAAAGCTCTTGATTAAGTGCGGGCGCTGCCTTTGGAGCAAAGACCTAGGCAGGAAAAAGCAGCGAGGGCAGAGTGGTTAGGGGAGCCCTGTGGGCACGCCATGCGTGGCTCTGAGTCACTTCTCTCCCGAGAGGGAGGTGCTGTCACTGTTCCCACTTGCAGATGGACAGATTGTGGCCGGAGAACCTAAGAAAGCTCCTGCGGGTTCATAAGAGGTAGAGCCAGGCTTCCAACCCAAGCAGCCTAGCTCCAGATCTTGTGCTTGTAAATACTAAGCTGCAGAAATGAGACCCAGGTACGGAGGATTTACACCTCCAGCTGTAAGCCGCCTTGCAAGCTCTGGAGGAAAACCCTGGGTGTGGTGGGAGGGGAGCAAGTGACTCGGGCCTTGGCTGGCTTCCTGCTGAGTCACTGCCGATGGGCCGTGAAGGGAGGCTAGGGGCACTCAGGCCCCCCTTCCTCACACGGGTCGGTTCCTGCCTTCCGGGGGAGACCTTCCTGGCAGCCGGCCTGAACCACACATGGTCAGTGGGCAGATTCATCTGACTTTCCTAAGAGCCCTGCTGCGGACTTGTGGGTGGCCTCCATTTGCCGTTGTGGCCCCACGGCCAGTGAGAGGGACTGGCCCTGGAGGTTGACCCTCTGCCCAGCCCGGCCCAGCATCCTCCAGCATGTCCTGGGTGGACGTGTTCTGTCTCTTGTCAGACTGGCTGGCTGTCATCTTCAAGAACAGCCGCATGCTTGCCCCGCCACTACAGACAGCAAGATGCAAAGGGCAGCCACCCACACTGCCCTGGGCCTTGTGAGGCTCACCCTCTTGACATATTCGTTCAGGCAGACGGCAAGGAAGGAACCCTTAAGTACTATAACATGTATATCAAGTTTGTTAAGATTTCAAAACAGGGACTGAAATAATAGCAGCTAGCATGGACTGAGTGCTTACTACGGGCCTGGTGGTGTTGGAAACGCTCACCATAGTTTATCTCATTTTCATACTTTCCTCCCCACCTAGTAAGGGAGGTGCTTCCCGTTCTAGAGAAAAGACAACAGAGCCTCGGAGAGGCCTTACCCGAGAGAGGGCCAGAAGGACAGTGGGGATAGAATCCTGGGGTCAGGGAAGTACAGGCAGGGGGTTGGTTCCCTGGAGAGCCAGTGGTTAAGACTCTGTGCTTCTACGACAAGGGGCACAGGTTCCGTCCCTGGTTGGGGAAGTAAAGATCCCACAGGCTACGTGGCACAGGCAGAACAAAATCAAAGGACCGACGAGGACAGTGGCCGATGAAGCTGGAGAGGACCGATGGGACCAGAGTTTGGCTTGAATTCGTGCTGGCAGGGAACCACCGAAGGTTTTCCACACATTTCTCCTCGGTGCCCCAGAGGCATCACACCCTTGTTGCATTAGTTTAGGGTGACCTTGGAGCTCAGATAATGGATACTGAACAAACACAGTGGGTAGACATCAGACTGCCTGGGGGGCGACATCCCTCCCTGGCTCCTTGCTCACCAAGCACCCTCTGTATCTGCTGAACTTTTACAGACTATCCTTAGGTAAGAATTGTAGGGCTTCCCTGATGGCTCAGTGGCAAAGAATCCCCCTGCCAAAGCAGGAGCTGCAGGTCCCATCTCTGGTCGGGGAAGATTCCACGTGCTGCAGAGCAACTAAGCCCATGCCCCACAACTACTCGTCCTGTGCTCCAGAGCCCAGGAACCGCAACTGCTGAGCCTGCCTGCAGCAGGTACCGAAGCCCATGAGTCCCAGAGCCTGTGCTCCACAGAAGGAGAAGCCACTGCAATGAGAAGCCTGTGTACTGTGACTAGAGAGTAGCCCCCACTTGCAGCAGCTAGAGAAAAGCCCATGCAGCCAAGAAGACCCAGCAGAGCCAAACATAAGTAAATAAATAAAATTTAAAAAAGAAAAAGGTGTTGCATTATCTTAAAAAAAAAAAAAAGAATTGCATGTTCCAGGAATGTGCTCTGCTGTCCACAGCTGGCTGATCCTCTCCACCCTGGCCATGCCCACCTCACCTGATTCACCTCTTCTCCTGGCCTTCACCTCCTTCCTCCCCAATTCTAATGTGTACCAAAGTTGTTTCTGTTTAGCTAGCATTTCCACCACTTTTGCTAAACTTCTCCTCTCTGTACATCTCATGAAATCTATTCAGGTTGCCTCACAACACCTTCTTGTGGTGGACATCATTGGTTACCTACCTGATCTAGTCTCCTTCCTGCCTGGCTTCAGAAACCCCAGTTTTCTTTAGGGTGTGGCCAACCTCAGGCCATGGATCTAAACCATTGACAGCGCCATTTTCCCACTTTTCCAGACTCCCTTGCAGCTAGGGTATCCGTGTGACACAGCCATTGGCAACAAGACCTGCAGGGAAGTCTGCTCTGAGGCTTCTGAGAAAGTTTCTGGTTTTTTGACAAAAGGAAACAGGCCCTGCCCCAGGGCTGCTGAGGGCAGCCCTTCCCACTGCCCCCAACATAAATACAGTCATGATGGCTAGAGAGCCCTGCAGGCTGGGGGTTGCCAGCAGCCATCATCTGGAGATAGCCTGCCTTCCAAGGTGAGTGTGCCGTCAAACAGACAGAGAAGAGCGGCAAGAAAGAGAAGGAAAAGTCAAAGTCTTTTTTGAATGTCTTGATTCATACTCGAAACCAGCACCCCCCTGGATTTCCAAGTTATGTGAACAATGCATGCCCTTCTTTGTTCCTTATACGTGTTGAGATGGGTTTCTGTTATTTGTAACCAAAGGCCCAGGTCTTCCATCTTGATAGCAGATGTTTAACAGGGCTCCCAACCTTCCTCCATCTGCAACTCCTGCGACCTGCAACACCTGTTAGGTGAGTAAGGGCTGCAGTCACATGTCATTCTCCTGCCCCACCCTCAGCCTTAGTGCCCCCTCCCCATCACACACACACACACACACACACACACACACACATCTGTGTCTCTACCCTCTTGGTCAAAAGTGGCCCAAAGGAATGAAGCATGGGGAAACCCAGGGTGTCACCACATCCCATTCTGAGCTCCACAGCATGCTCAGAATGCCCTATTTTGCAACAGCCTTGTTTGAGAAACGCTGGAGTTAAGAAATGGGTGTGAGAGAAAAGTGGTCTGGGTGGGGTGCATGGGGTCTGTGTGATCCGGGAGGGACCTTTGAGAATGTGCATCTCTTCTCTCGCTCATCTGTTCTTCAGAAAACACATTAGTGTATACATACACGTATATTTCACTACACCTCGTTTGGCTTGTGAGATCTTAGTTCCTCAACCAGGGATTGAACCTGGGCCCTCAGCAGTGACAGCGCTAAGTCCTAATCTCTGGATGGCCAGGGAATTCCCCGGTCTGTACTCAGTCACTTCATTCGTGTCTCACTCTTGAGACCCTACGGACCGTAGCCCATTGGGCTCCTCTGCCCATGAGCTTCTCCAGGCAAGAATACTGGAGTGGGTTGCCTTGTCCTCCTCCAGGGGATCTTTCCGACCCAGGGATCGAATCCGGGTCTCTTATGTCTCCTGCAGTGGCAGGCGGGTTCTTTACCACTAGCGGCACCATGGCATTCCCTACGACAGTATTGTTAACTGTAGTCAACACGCTGCACATTACATTCTGTGACATTTACCTTCAGAGGGGAAGTTTGTACCTTCTGGTCCTCTTCCCCCAGTTTTGCCCACCCCCCTGACTTCCACGCCTGCCCCCCACCTCTGACACCACCCGCCTGTTCTCCACACAACACCTTTTTCTTCTGAGCACCTAGATCATGCCGGCGTCTGAAACCTTCCCTGCTTTCTCTCCGTAGGTGAGGAAATGTGAGGCACAGTGTATGAAAGCTGCAAAAGGAAGAAATCAGCTGGTAAGTCTCTACCTTCTCTCCTCAAAGCGGAAGCGACCTTAAAATGAAACAGACGAAATCCAGATTGGCAAGAGAGCCTTACTATTGAGAGGGATCTGAGATGTTAACATGAGGCGTCACACTGCGAGTGGGAACCTCCTTTCCTGGAAACCTTCAGGATGAAGGGCTAGACCGCTGACTCATCCTTGCTAGGCATCTCCGTGGGGTAATGCAGAGAGCAAGGGCTTCTGAGTGAAGACATGTGGGCTGGAATCCTGACTCCTTTCTTGAAAAGGGTGGATTTTGACAAACTGCTAAACCTCTGAGGCTCAGTGTTCTCCGAGTTATTGTGAGCATTTTATGAAGATAATAAGTAATTAAATTTTTTTTTGTTTATTTGTCTGTGCTGTCCTTAGTTGTGGCATGTGAGATCTTTAGATGTGGCGTGTGGGATCTAGTTCCCTGACCAGGGATCAAACCCGGGCCCCTGCCTTGGGAGTATGGAGTCTCAGCCACTGGACTACCAGGGAAATCCCTATGGAATGTTTTTTTGAGGGCTGACTATATTCTGGCTCTGATCCAAGTACTGTATATGTCTTAACTCATTAAACCTTCACAACAAATGAAGAAATCAGATGCCTTGCCAGTCAGTTGTAAAACCTGGCTTTGAACTCAGAGAGCCTGGCTCCAAAGCTTGTGCATGTAACTAGGTCACTTACTGCCAACCCTTCTTGGTTAGATGGAGATAGAGATTACTCCTTTGTTTCAATCACTAGAAGGGAAACGAAAATGGTAAGATGCATGGGCTCTGGAGCCATACTGCCCCGGGGTTCAAACCCCAGGTTTATCACTCCTTAGTGGAGTTTCTGGGTGTCCCAAGTGGCAGGACTGGTAAAGAATCTGCCTGCCAACGCAGGAGACATAAGAGACGTGGGTCCAATCCCTGGGTGGGGAAGATCCCCTGGGGGAGGGCACGGCAACCCACTCCAGTGTTCTGGCCTGGGAGATCCTATGGACACAGGAGCATGGTGGGATGCAGTCCATGGGGTCCCAAAGCCTGAAGCGACTGAAGCAGCAGTTATGAGCAAATCGCTTCTCTTCTCTATCCCTGCCTTGATTTCCTCATCTGTAAAATGGAGCTGAAAGTAATACTCTTAGGCCTTTTGTGAGAACTGAGGGAGTTAACCCAATAAACTTTGCTTTTATTTTTATTTACTTATGTGACTGCTCCAGGTCTCCGTTTGCGGCTCTCGGGATCCTTGGCTGCGACCTGTGAAGTCTGAGTGGCCGCCTGTGGGGTCCAGCTCCCTGAGCAGGAATTGAACCCGGCTCCCCTGCGTGGGGAGCGCAGAGTCTTAGCCTCGGGACCAGCAGGCAAGTGTCGAAACCAGAGACCCGCGTCACACCTGCTGCCTGGGAAACGCTCAGTACATGCTGCCTAGCTCTGTGCTTCAGGTCTCCCTGTTTCCTCGGGGACGCCCCCTCCCCGCCCTCACCCAATCTGAATTATGTCCCCGCTCTGAGCACCCTGCTCCTTTCTCAGACAGCACTTAGGATGACTTGCGATCATGTATGATAGTAACCACTTCACCATGTTGTTATGAAGATTAAAGGAGATAACGCGAGGAAAGCACGGAGCTTCATGGCCCACGTTTGCTCTTGGCAAGGGTAAGCTGTTACATTATCATCACCGATTATTTAAAACTGGGTGCCTTCCTTGGTTGAAAACATTGATGTAGTGACTTACTGACAATTTCACCAAATCTATGCGTCATTTGCTCAGCTCTGTCCGACTCTTTGCGACCCCAGGGACTGTAGCCCGCCAGGCTCCTCTATCCATGGAATTCTCCAGGCCAGAGTACTGGAGTGGGCTGCCATTTCCTACTCCAGGGGCTCTTCCTGACCCAGGGATCCAACCCAGGTCTTCTTCATTGCAGGCAAGTTCTTTACCATCTGAGCCAAAGCACCCATCAATTATAACCCACACCAGTTTACTAAAGGATTTCTAAGAAATACAAAATTGTGGCATAAAGCTTTCCTGTCACTTAGAATTTTCATTTTGTGCATTTTGAAAGAGATCTTTTAAGTCTTGTTTAGACATAGATTTTTATCATGTATCAAGTTGCTGGGGCTGTTTCCTTGCTTTTTAGATACACAATAACTTTTCATTTCAGTGCCAAATCAGCATGAAGTCTTTTTGAAGACATTGTCAGCGAAGATTAAACCGACACCCGTGGTGCTGACGCTGCCCAAAGCTTAAGGACAAGGATGACAAGATGCAGAACCGTGACCGAGTTCCTGCACGTGCGTGACGTTACTGCCATCTCCCAGCTGCTTGTGACTTGAGATGCCATCCGTTACCACACACGACCTTATTTCAGAGACGTAAAAACTATGGGAAAAAAAGTGTCGTAAGTTTGATGGAGTACAATATTCAAACTTACGTGTCCTCCCTAACAGTTGTGTTGTTCCTTATTTGGTGTTTCAAAAGCCACTGTGGTTTAAGTCAAACCTATGTAGGTTTTCCCTCTAAGTAATGGCTTCATCTTTAGCACTGAACTTTTTAAAAAAAAATTATTTGGTGGTGCTGAGTGTTGCAGCATGCAGGATCTTCAGTCACGACTTGCTAATTCCTAGTTGCAGCATGTGGGATCTAGTTCCCTGACCAGGGATTGAACCCCGGGCCCCCTGCATTGGGAATGCAGAATCTTAGCCACTGGACTGCCCAGGGAAGTCGCCTAGTCTTGAGTTTTGATTCAAGCAATGCTAGCTGCTGTAAAAGATAAACCCTAAAACCACATTGATAAAGGTTGATAAAGGTTGATATCCTGCTTGTATAAAGTCCAAATCAGGTGTTTCTCATTGGCAGCAAGGACTTCATGTAGTCATTTAGGGATCCAGATACGCAGATTTTGCCAGTTCCAAGAGACAAAGGCTGCCCTGGGGCTGAAAACATAGAAGGTTTCATGGGCTGAGCCTGGATGAGGCAGGCACAGAATACTTTTTCTCACATTCCACTGTCAGATCTTGATCATATGGCTGCATCTACGGGAGCCTGGGACATGTTCTCTGGCCGTGTCACCAGGAAGAAGAGGAACTGAACTTGGTAATCAGACACCAGTATCTGCTCTGGGCTTTGTAGGAAATTCAAGCCCTGTGACGGGCATGCTGTGTAAGTTAATTCATTTCACCCTCACAGCAACCCCTCAAATGGTTACTATCTTCATTTTACAGGTAAAGAAGCTAAGGCTTGGGGTTTCCTTGGCAGTCCAGTGGTTAAGACTCCATGTTTCCAATGCAGGGGGTTCGGGTTCAATTCCTAGTCGGGGAACTAAGATCCGACATGCTGTGCAGTGCGGCCGAAAAGTAAAAAGAAAAAAAAAGAAAAATTGAGGTTCAAAGGGATGATTTGCCCAAGGTCACATTACTCCATAGTTAGGGAGCAAGTATTGAGGCCTTTCTACCTATGTTCTTCCATTAAACCCGCCTCCCTTTTTGAACTATCCAAGAATGGAGAAAGTGTCAATAGTTCTTAGATGGAGCTGATTCACATACAGGATATAGTTGTTGTTGTTGTTGTTTTTTCCAAGGCCAGTGATTTCACCTCTAGTCAGTCACCTCTTGGGCTTCCCTGCTGGCTCAGTTATAAAGAATCCACCTGCTATTGCAGCAGATGTGAGTTGGATCCCTAGGTCAGGAAGATCCCCTGGAGAAGGAAAGGGTTACCCACTTCAGTATTCTTGCTTGGAGAACTCCATGGACAGTGGAGCCTCGCGGGCTCTAGTCCATGGGGTCACAAAGAGTCAGACACGATTTAATGACTAAACCACAACAGTCACCTCTTACTAGTGGATGGGAGGCAACAGGGTTTGCTACCCACTAACAGGATCGTGTCAGACTCTTTGTGACCTCATGGACTGTAGCCCGCCAGGCTCCTCTGTCCATGGAATTTTCCAGGCAAGAATACTGGAGTGGGTGGCCATTTCCTACTCTCGGGGATCTTCCCGACCCAGGGATCAAACCTGAGTCTTTTGCATCTCCTGCATTGCCAGGTGGATTCTTTACCAGTATAGTGGTACTGGGTACAAGACTTTTGCAAGTGATCACTTTTTTTGGCTGAGCCTTGAAGCTGGTGTGTGTGCTCATGCAGTCATGTCTGATTCTTTGCGAACCCATGGACTGTGGCCCGTCCTCTGTCTGTGGGATTTTTTTCAGGCAAGAACACTGGAGCAGCGTGTCATTTCCTACTGCAGGGGATCTTCGTGACCAAGGTATCAAACCCAAGTCTCCCGCATTGGCAGGCGGATTCTTTACCACTGAGCCACCTGGGAAGCCCTGCCTTGCAGGATCTTATTCCCCGGTGGCTCAGCTGGTAAAGAATCCGCCTGCAATGCAGGAGACCCTGGTTTGATTCCTGAGTCAGGAAGATCTCCTAGAGAAGGGGTAGGCTACTCACTCCAGTATTCTTAGGCTTCCCTTGTGGCTCAGACAGTAAAGAATCTGCCTGCAATGCAGGAGACCTGGGTTTGTTCCTTGGGTTGGGAAGATCCCTTGGAGGAGGGCATGGCAACCCACTCCAGTATTCTCACCTGGAGAATCCCATGGACAGAGGAGTCGGCAGGCTCAGTCCATGGGGTCGCAAAGAGTCGGACATGACTGACTGACTAAGCACACAGCACATATCCCTGACCACGGGTTGAACCCATGCCCTTGGCGGTCAATGTTTGGAGTCCTAACCACTGGACTGCCAGGGTATCCCCGGGAGTAATCGCCTTGACAATAGAGACCTATATATAGATATAGTCCATCTGCCTGTCTATAGATAAGTCCAGATGAACTTAGTCCATCTGTCCTAAGTCATTTCAGTTGTATCTGACTCTTTGCAACCCTATGGACTACAGACCTCCAGGCTCCTCTGTCCAGGGGATTTTCCAGGCAAGAATACTGGAGTGGGTTGCCATGCCCTCGTCCAGGGGATCTTCCAGACCCAGAGATCGAACCCGAGTCTCTGATGTCTCCTGCTCTAGGTTCTTTACCACTAGCACCACCTGGGAAGACCCTATAGATATAGATGTTGATGTAAATAAGATTGTAGATATAGACATTAAAAGGAGACTTAAAAGTAAAAACAGTATGGCAAAACCCACCACAATGTTGTAAAATAATTAGCCTCCAATTAAAATAAATAAATTAATTTTTTAAAAAGTAAAAACAACCAAACACAATGTGTAAATGCTAATTGGGTCCTAGTTTGAAAAACCAGTATTAAAAAAAATTATAGGAACAGATGTGTATATTTGAGCACGGGCAGAGTATCTGGTTCTGTGAAGGAATTATTATTGTGTTGGTTGTGATAATCTGTACTTCCCTAGTGGCTCAGATGGTAGTCTGCCTGCAACACAGGAGACCCAGATTTGATCCCTGGGTCGGGAAGATTCCCTGGAGGAGGGCATGGCAACCTAGTCCAGTGTTCTTGCCTGGAGAATCCCCAAGGACAGAGGAGCCTTGTAGGCTACAGTCCATGGGGTCACAAAGCGTCGGACAGCTATGTGATAATCATATTGTAGCTAGGTAGACAACTGTCTTTAGTTTTTAGAGGTGTACCGAAGGGTGAAACGTCTTGATATTTATGCTTTAAAACAAATCAATGACAAAAAACAGTAACTGAAAAATAGATGAACCAAATGTGGCCAAACTTTAAGAACAGTTAAATGTTGGTAATAGGTGTGAGTATGTTCATTATATTTTTTTCCCCATGATATTTACTGTTTTTTTTTTTTTTTCTAATTATTGATTTGTCTGTTTGTATCCCTGGTACACAGTTGGATTTTATTTCTTCTTCTTTTTTTTTTTCTGCTAAGCTCAGTTCTCACTGATGTTGTTGGCTCTTCTCCATCACTGGCGGCCTGTGTCTTGCTGCTCCTGGCTGCATCTCTGGCTTTCTAGGTTCTGCCATTTGTAGCCCTCCCCTGCCTCGTCTTGGTCTGTCTCTGGCCACAGGAAGCGAGAGACTGCTGGTGGCCCCGTGTTCACCACAGTCTCAGCGTGAGCCTGCAGGGCCTCTCACCCTCCTGTGACTTGCTACCATCACACTGTCAACCCCTGGAGGGCAGAGACTGCTTGACACTTCTGGCTGGTTGCTAAAGCACTTGGCACCAGAGGCAATCAAGGCTCTGAAATAACTTGTTGATTGATTGCTTGTATTCATCCCCCTCTTGGCCCCACTTCACACTTTTTTGATGAGAAATATTTTCATGTGTAAATTTCTTTTCTCCTGTTACTTCTTAGTTATTCAGTCATGGTAGAAAACTTAGAAGCTAGAAATAAACTAAAAGAGGATTAAAATAATCTGAAACCTGGTCTTCCATTGTTAGCATTTTCATGCATAATTAACTTTTCTTTATGCATATATTGAAATATTTTTCTGGGGCTTCCTTGGTGACCCCGTGGTTAGGACTGCACTTTCACTGTTGAGGGCCCAGGTTCAATTCCTGGCTCGGGAACTAAGATCCCATAAGCCGTGAAGCATGGCCAAATAATAATAATAATAATAATAATAATAATAATAATAATAAAGTAAAACGTTTTTCATTGTATAAAATGGCATTATCTTTTCCTTCCTTCCCCAACAGAATATTGAGAGAATATTCTTCCAAATCAGTAGGTATACATCTATGCCATCATTGAAAATATCTATATTCTTTTATAAGCCTATCCCATAATTTATTTAACTAGTCTGCTATTGGTAGGCATTTAGGTTCTTTCCAGTTTGCTACTGTATTGAAGATCCTTGCTTGTATCTCTATGCACATGTCAATCATCGACTAGTTCTTTCAGTGGTCTTTTTTCGAGTCCCTTCTGGGTGTCAGGCTCTTCTCTAGGCACTGGAGAAACAACCACAGTGGATTTTTTTCTGGGGTAAAATGCCCGTATTAGTTTCTATTATTATTAAAGACTTTTGATACATATGGCCAAACTGTCTCTAGAGAGGCCGGGCGGTCTCACTCCCGCTTGCCGTGTGTGTGTCTAGCGCCCCGTCCACGGCGGGGTGTGTGTGTCTAGCGCCCCGTCCACGGCGGTCCTTCCGACTGGCTCCACACGGCCTCCGCAGGAGGTGCCCAGCAGTGTGGCGGGCATCCCGCTTCTCTGCACCCCCTGCCCCGGGGTTCTTTCCTGGGCCACACCCCTGCCTGCCAGAGTCGGCTTCCGTGCCTCCCTGTTCTGGCTCCGTGACCCTGCCTTCCTGCCTGCCTTGAGCGGGCCTTTGATTTCGAGGTTCCCTGCAGATACTTCCTCCACCTGCCTTGGCCCCATGCAGTGCTCCCCACGGCCAGCCACCACGCTTAGCCCCTGAACAGAGGGCTCGGACAACCAGAGGGCAAGAGGCAGGCAGGATTCTGGGGCCCCACTGCTGACGGCAGGTTTTTCCCTTCCTCTGCTTCTCTGTCTTCTTTCAGCAATACCCTCAGAAGCCAACCAGGGGCTCTCCCTTATCTGTGTGCAGAAAGAGCTGGAAGTGAATCTTGGCCCTTGACCCAAATCCTTCCAGGAGAGCAGGGGCGTCCCTGGGCATCCATGGATTAGTGCAGAGTGTGCAGCCGTGTGTTTGGACCTGGCCTTGGGGACAGAGGGATCAGTGGTCCTGGAGAAAGGCATTCTGTCCTGAGAGTCGAGAGACTCAGGTCTGAGCTCTGGCTCTGTGTGGCCTGTGTGACTGTAGTGGACAAGTTTTGGGGTGTATGCTCAGCTCACCGCTACTCCTGTCTGTGCACCAACTACCCAGTGGGGAGGACTTTGACGGCAATTTTTATGTTGGGTTGGCCATAAAGTTCATTTGGGTTTTTCTGTAAGATGTTATGGCTACTATAAGGGCCTAGCTCAGTTGGTAAAGAATCTGCCTGCAATGCAGCAGTCCCCGGTTCAATTCCTGGGTTAGGAAGATCTGCTGGAGAAGGGATAGGCTACCCACTCCAGTATTCTTGGGCTTCCCTTGTGGCTCAGCTGGTAAAGAATTCGCCTGCAGTGTGGGAGACCTGGGTTCGATCCCTGGGTTGAGAAGATCCCCTGGAGAAGGGAAAGGCTACCCACACCAGTATTCTGGCCTGGGAAATTCCATGGACTATACAGTCCATGGGATTGCAAAGAGTCGGACGTGGCTTTCACTTTCATAATATGACCCTGTCTCCTCAATTACATTGGTTGGACCTGGGGTGGGCTTGGAATCCAAGCTGGGCTAATCAGATACCCTTTGGAAATTGTGATTTCACATGGTCTAGGAGTCACTGGGGAAGCCGTGGGCTGCCCCAGTGGCTCAGCAGTAAAGACTCTGCCTGCAATGCAGGAGCCACAAAAGACATGGGTTCGATCCCTGGGTCAGGAAGAGCACCTGGAGGAGGAAGTGGCTACCCGCTCCAGCATTCTTGCCTGGGAAACCCCATGGACCGGGAGCCTGGCGGGCTACAGTCCGTGGGGTCGCAGAGAGTGGGACGCAACTGAGTGGGCACGAACACAGGCAGGAGTCGCTGGAAGAACAGGAAACAGAGGGGAGGAAACCTGGAAAGCAGTGCGGGAGACGCGGCGAAGGGCGGCCTGCTGGAGAGACGCGAGGGGCAGACCACTGTCCTGGGCTCCTGGTGGTTTTCCGGGTCTTGGTGCCAGGCTGGGGACAGCCCTGGGTTTTCCCATCTTGGGTTGGGGGGAATGGTCTGTGAGACACCCCGATGTTCTCATGATAAAAGCCCCCTTTCTGCTTATGCTATCTCTGTAATCTGCAAACTAGCAAACAAAAGTCTTACTTAGGATGGTGCACAGGGCTAAACATCAGTCTTTCTGAGCTTCCCTTTCTCATCTGTAAGATGGAAATGGGAGCAGAGTGCTCTTCTCAGGAATGTGGAGAGGCCCAGAGGTATTCATGGCTGTGGGGCTGCGGGCCCGTGTGTGTCATCAGAACCTGTGTCCGACGGCTTAAACCATCTTGAGTATCAGCCTTGACCGTGAAAGAACTTTGTAAACCTTATGACCACAGAATACCGTGTGTATGTGTGTGCACGTGTGTGTAGCTGTCTATATTCCACTCCCAGCCCAGTCCCTAGCTGGACTTTTCCCTACAAACTTCTCCATGACTTTGTTATTTCTTTAAAGGAAGTTTTTGTTAATATTTATTTATTTCATTTTTATTATTTACTTGGCTGTGCCAGGTCTTAGCCGTGGCATGCGGGATCTAGTTCCCTGACCAGGGATCGAATCCAGGCCCCCTGCATTGGGAGCACAGGGTCTTAGCCCCTGGACTAGCAGGGAAGTCCCTCTCCGCGGCCTTAGACAATCACCGACCTCCTTTAGGGCCTTCATTTGTTGCTGTTGTTGTCTAGTTGCTAAGTCATGTCAGACTTTTGTGACCCCACGGACTGAAGCCCGCCACTCCTCTGTCCATGGGATTTCCCAGGCAAGAATACTGGAGTGGGTTGCCATGTCCTCCTCCAGGGGATCTTCCTGACTCAGAGGTTGAACCTGCAGTCCCCTGCATGGGCAGGCAGATTCTTTATCTTCGAACCACCAGGGAAGCCCAACGGGTCCTTCATTTACCTGTGAAATCAGGGGTCAAATGCATGACCTCTAAACTCCCTTCCTGCTCTGGGAGTGGAAGGAGCTGGCTGGTTAGCACCTGGGTATGATCCCGGCTCACGGAGAACACACCTGCCTCAGGCTGGTGCTGAAGGTCGGGAGGCCGGGAGCCGGGGATCGTCCTGGGGAAGCTGCCATGGAGAGTCGGGGAGCTAGGTGAGGTCCTTCCACTGCTTCGCCCTCTTTATGTTTATGCTTCTGCTACGTGGATGCCTTGCTCCAGGCCAGATGAGTCTCCAGGCTGTCATTGTGCCAGCAGGGGCCGGGATAGAGAAAAATCTAGCTTTGCCAGAAAAACCAAGATCTTGAGGACACCAGTTGTAGCCTTACCTCCAATCGGATTACAGCTCGTGTACAAACGCTTTCTTTCTGCTGGATTCCTCTGCTTTGGACAATGGCCAAGTAAGAGACAGGCCGAGGATCAGCCCAGCACAGTTTGCTTTCCCAGGGCCTGGAGGCTCAAGGCAAAAACACTTCATGTTCTGGGGATTTCCCCTGTGGGCCAGTGGCTAAGACTGCGCTCCCAACGTAGGGGGCTGGGGTTCGATCCCTGGTCAGAGAACTAGATCCCGCGTGCCACAACGAAAGATCCGCTACTAAGACCTGGTGCAGTCAAATAAATAAATACAAATAAATATCAAAAAAATTCTTCATGTTCTGTACCTCCTTGGTGACTGCAAACTTCAAGGCTTGGCTAAATCAAGCTTATTGACATTTCTTAACAGCACAAAATGAGTGGAGGTCATTTGAGAAGGGTGGAGCCTCAGGTTGTTCTGTCGGCCACACAGAGGGGAGGGAGAATGTCAAGAAAGGTGGCAGAACCCAGCCTTTATTGCTGAAGCCCTGCTGATACGCAGACCCGCTGTGTTCCCATTCACAAGTCACTCGATCTCTTTGAGCCTCAGGTTCTTCTTCAGTTCCTTCATGTGTAGAATGAGCAGATTGGACTGGACGGCCTGCAAGGTTCTTTGTTGCATGTTACAGTGTTTACAATCATACATTTACAATTTACTTACTTCCCCGGATCTCAGAATGATTAGCCCTGAGAGCAGCAATAGCATCTTTCAGTAGAGTGGAAGCAAGTCTCAGAAAAAAGGAGCCTAATGAAAAGAACAACAGAGGAAAATGACGGCAGCAGATGAATAAGAATCAAGGCAGACGAGGAGTCTGTCCACAGGCCCCCGTCTTGAAATCCTTCATTTAGTGGGTGTGTGCAGGAGATTCAGGAGTGTCTGTATCACGCTCTCCTGAGCAAGAGGCTGATGGTTAAAGGACCATGTGGGAGAGGCAGGGTAGGGAGTGGATTCTGAAAAAGGACCACCTTTGGCCAGGGATGTTTGTCCTGGGAAACAAGCTTTGACTTCAGCCAGATTTTGTGTGTCTGCTTCTTTTTCTGCCTCCTATGTGTCATTGAGTAAGTTACTTAAACTACATGTTGTGGTTTCCTTAACCATAAAAATGGGAATCATGATAGGACATACGGTATAGGGCGTGGGTTACAAATATTCAGATAAATAGGGATTAAACGAGATGAAATATATCAAGTAGCTTACACATAGCCTGGTACACAGTCAGCTGCCAGTAATGGATGTGATTATTTAGGTTTTTGCCATTTCTTGACCTTGGATTATAGTTTCCAAGTAAGTAAAACAGAATTCTAAACATGCTCTGCTTATATGTGGCAAACTAGATCTTTTAAAGTTCTTTTTCCTTCATCGGGGAAAAAAAAAATCCCAACAGACTCAGAACAAACTTAGTATTTTCCCAACTGTGGTTGGAAGAAGCTAATTGTCTTGGGTCACCTGTGTGCTTCTTAGAGCAGAGTCCAGAACTCAGAGTCTTTGAGGTGGGCCCAGAAATGAGCACGTGAACCAAATCACTGATAAAGGTTGAGTCAGCTCTTTTTTTCTCTTTTGGTCTGCACTGGATCGTCTTGCTGACAGTGGGTTACTCTCTAGCTGCGGCTCGGGCTTCTCTTGTTGCGGAGCCAGGGCTCTGTAGCTGGAGCACGTGGCCTTGTTACCTTTAGCATATGGAATCTTTAGCATATGGAACAGGGATTGAACACTTGAACCTATGTCCCCTGCATTGGCAGGCAGATTCTTTTTTTTTTAATTTTATTTTTAATTGGAGGATAATTCCTTTACAATATTGTGATGGCTTCCTCCATACATCAACATGAACCAGCCATAGGTATACACTTGTCCCCTCCCTCTTAAACCTCCCGCCCCATCCCACCCCTCTAGGTTGGCACAGAGCACCGGCTTTGGGTTCCCTGTGTCCTACAACACATTTCCACTGGCTGCCTGTTTTACATATGGTAGCGTATATGTTTCAGTGCTACTCTCTCAAATCACCCACCTGCTCCCTCCCCTACTGTGTCCTGAAGTCTGTTCTCTATGTCTGCCTCTCCATCGGGCAGGTGGGACTCTTAACCACTTGACCCCTGGGGAGTCCGAGCACCAGCTGCTAAGGGGTACACCGCCCTGCCACTCAGGGGACCAGGCCAGTGCTTCTCAAACTTTAAGGTATATGGGAATTTGCTGGCAATCTTGTTAAAATGCAAACTCTGATTTAGTAGGTATATTAGTGTTCTTCTAAGAAAGAGAACCCATAGGAAAAAGTTATATAAAAATATATATGTTAAAATACACATGTACATGCCCGCTCAGTCACTTCAGTCATGTCCAACTCTTTGCGACCCTGTGGACTGTGGCTCACCAGGCTCCTCTCTCCATGGGGATTCTCCGGGCAAGAATACTGGAGTGGGTTGCTGTGCCCTCCTCTAGGGGATCTTCCTGACCCAGGGATCCAACCTGAATCTCCTGTGGCTCCTGCGTTGTAGGCAGATTCTTTACCACTGAGCCACCAGGGAAGCTCTAAAACAAACACACACACAAATAAAATAAGGTATTGGTTCATGTGATTATGGAGGCTGAGAAGCCCCATGACTTGTCTCCTGAAACCTGGAGACCCAGGAAAGCTGGTGGGTGAAGTTTCCAAGGCCCAAGAGCTAATGGTGCAGTTTCCAGTCTGAGCCTGAAGGTCTGAGAACCGGGAGCACCAGGGCAGGAGAAGATCACTGTCCCACTCAAACAGGCAGGCAGAGAGAGAATGCAACTCTCCTCCGCCTTTTTGTTCTATTCAGGCCCTCAACAGATTGGATGAGACCCTCCTACACGGGGGAGGGCCATCTGCTTTACTCAGCTGGTTAATTCAAATGTGAGGCTCTTCCGGGAAGCACCCTCACAAACAAATCAGAAATAGCATTTTCCCAGATATCCGGGCCTCCCCGGGCCGCCTCATCAAATTAACCATCTCGGTAGGTCTGGGGTGGGACCAGAAATTCTGCATTTCTAACAAGTTCCCAGGGGAGCGTCATGCTTCTGCCCAGGGGGCCATAGTTTCAATTGCCAGGTTTTCGAGGCTGGGTCACTGTGATGGTCCTGAGTGCCCTTCACTAGACATTTCTAGCTCTGCTTTCTGGGTACCTGGCAGGATTGTACTTCTTGGGCCCTTTGTAGTTGAGTGGGGCCATGGCTAGTTCTGGCTAATGATCTGTGGGCAAAGGAAATCAGGGCCGCTTTCAGGACAGAGTATTTAATTGCCTGTTCGATTCTCCAAAGCTTTTTTTCTGTTTGCCACTGCTACTGGCAATGTTTCAGATAGCATCTGTTACAGCAGACAGCTCCTGGGATGAATGGTATGGAGCCTGGCCCTCAGCTGGCCTGGCAAGAGAAGGAGATGCACGTGTTGGTGGCTGTCAGTCTCCCGTATTTGGAGAGGTGTTTGTTACTGCAGCATAACTAGCCCATCCTGACTGATACACTTATTCTAACCCATGTTTTATAAAACAAGAATCCAAGCCCTTGGGACTTCCCTGGTCGTCCAGTGGCTAAGGCTCTGAACTCCCAGTGGAGCAGGCCTGGGTTCCATTCCTGGCCAGGGAACCAGATCCCACAGGCCACAACTAAGACCCCATGTTGCCAAATAAATAAATAGATATTAAAAAAAAAAAAAAGAAACCAAGCCCAAGACAAATGACTTGTCTGTGCTCTGACACTTGGTCAATGAAACACTAGAGTTCTGACTCCCAATTTCCTTCCTTTTTTCTTACCATTAATTACCAAGCCTTTATCACTTGGATCTTCTGGAATATGTGCCAGGCAATTTGCATGTGACATTTCCTTTTATCTTCACCACAATGAATTATCATCCCAGTCTTCACATGAGGAAATGGAGGCCAAAGTTACACAGCAAACACAGGACTTGAACCTATGATCATCTGATCCAAAGCACATGTCCCCCACTCCCCATTACACCATCCATCTCAGATCTACCCAAAAGATACTTGAATAATGACAAACACCTACATGCTATTTACTTAATTCTAGGCAGTACGATCAGTGATTTAACTATTTTAATGCTTATGAAAATCCTACGAGGCAGATAATGCCATCAAGAACATCCTCGTTTACAGATAAGGATATTAGGCACAGAGAACTTAGGTAATTTGTCCAATGTTACAAAGCTAATACATGGCAGGACCAGGATATGAACCCAGGCAGCTGACCTCAGGGTCCACACTCATACCCATTAGACTTTATTGCTACGACGAAAGAGCATGCATATATTGGTCTAACATGACATATACATGCATGTATATACCATTGATATACATAGTGTAACTGTATTGCCAAATATGATTTTTCTTTGCTTATTTAGCTTTAGGGTATTTTCTTCTCTACTGGCTGGACTCCACTATACAATCGTTCCCACACGAGTTGATTTGCTAACTGAAGGGGCCCAGGTGTTGTATACATCCAGCCCAGTGTGATTGAGATTTTCTTTTCAACCTGGGGTAAAAAAAGAGCATTTCTTTTCAAACCTGAAAACAATTAATTTATTTTTAAAAAGCCTGGAGGAACCCAGCCGCCAGGAAGCCCTGGGACCCTGGGTCTCCTGCCTAGTCTCCCTCCTCTTATCTTTGTACCTCTCAGCCCTTTCTTTGTTGGAGGTGATGTTTTTAGCTACAGGCTTGACAGCCTCTTGCCTGCTGCCTGGCACTTCTGGTCTTTGTGTGGAAGTCGTTCTCAAGCCCTTGACAAAAGCCTCTTATCCCCTAGGCTCCAAGTCTCCTTGCCAACAGATTCCCTGTGTTCCCAGGTACCCCCAAACCCTGGGTCTTTCTTTAATTTGTTCTGCTAGAATGTGAAGGTACTGGGCTCCCTGGGAGCTTGACTCAAGACCTAACAGCTGAGAGTGCAGAAGCTCATCCCTGTGGGTACAGAAACGTGGGAAAGACCGGGGACTCTTGAGAGCAAGGACTCTCTTCTCTCCACACTCTGAAATCTGTCACGTGATACTGTTTCCTTGTAACTCAGCTTTGTTTCCTGTCTCTGCATAATACACACACACACACGGAATATTACTCAGCCAGAAAAGGGAATGAAATGGAGTCATTTGTAGTCACCTGGGTGGGCCTAGAGACTGTTATACAGAGTAAACTAAGTCAGAAAGAGAAAAGCAAATATCGTTTATTAATGAGGATACATGGACTAGAAAAATGGGACATACAGATGAACCTATCTGCAGGGCAGGAATAGAGGAGCAGATAAAGAGAACGGGCCATGTGGACGTGGTGGGGGGAAGCGGAGGGTGAGATGAATTGATTAGGACTGACATATCCACGCTACCGGCGAGCTGCAAAACAGAGAGCTAGCGGGAAGCTGCGGTGATGACTGAGAGGGTGGGATGGGGGGCTGGTGACGGGAGGCAGGCTCGAGAGGCTGGGGACTCACTTCTTTGTACAGCAGAGACCGACAGCATGGTAAAGCGGTTAAACTGCAATAACAATAATAATAAAAAGACATATGGACGTGCTTAATGTTGCAAGTGCTTGAAGTCAGGAACGAAAAAGGCCTTGCCAAGCCTTGGTGCAGGGCAGGTGAGTCAGGCCCTCTTCTGGGAGGAAATGAGGTCTGGTGGACAAACAAGGAGTTCTAACCACAGCCCAGTTATTAGTCCACAGGAAACATCCTGTTAGCTTATAAAGATGAAGTGCTACCTTCTTATTTTTTTTGTAAAAGAACTTTCTAAAAGTCTTCCTTTCCATTCTGATTCATTGCAAATCTGTGAGGCAGGAAGGTCTCAGGGCAGCCATGCCTGCAACATTAGCTAATCAGACTCCCAAGAAACATTCCATTCCGCTTAGGAGGGCTTTGGAGAATGGTTTGCTCATGGTGGCTTTTAAAATAAACGGAGGGTTGCCAGGCTGAATGGACTCCCTGCGGGGCCTGTGACCTGGTTCCAGGCTGGTGCCCGGCGGGCTTGCCTCCCGCTGGGTTGGCGGACCTCTCATTAAACACGGTTGCCTTGCCTGTTCCCCCTTCTCGGGGGATGAAGTGGGAAGTCTTGTACCTTCTGTTCCTTCCTGTTTTAAAACTGGGGAAACTGAGGCCCAAGAGCATCAGGAGAAAAGTAATAACAACAGCCAGTGCATAGAACACTTTATATTAACTTACCTACAAAGGTCAAGGCGAGGGTCACCATGGCATAGTGGCAAGTAAGATACAGCTTCAGATCCTGGTTTTGACTCTCTGAAGCTGTGTGATCGTGTATAAGTAACTAAACCTCTCTGAGAGGTAGTTTTTTTGCTCCTCAAATATTGATAATGATGCCTATTCTAAAGAGCTGTTGTGAGCAGTAGAAACAATGGTTGTAAAGTACCTAGAGTAATGACTGGCATGTAGATAGTACCTGATCAGTGGTCTTTATTATTAGTAGGGACGCAGTGTGGGCCAGCCACAGGATAAATGGTGTCTTCCAACCCTTGGACAGAGAAGCCTGGTGAGTGGCTTAGTCCATGGGGTCTGAGCATAGCACGCAGCACAATCCTGCTTGACTACAAGAATGACCCGGGGAGCTGGTGAAAGGTACAGATGCGGTCTAAGGAACGGCACCGGGATGTCTAACGTGCCATGGGGTGACTCCGGCCCATTTTGCAACGCCTCCAGGAAGCCTTCCCTCCAACCTCCTGCTTGGCAGTCCCTCTGCACCTGGCCCCGTCTTCAGCGAAGACTGGGCTTGAGGGTAGACATGATTAAAAGGTCAAATATCATCATATACTCTCAAAGAGAATGTGCCTTGAACTTTACACACAGTAGATTTCTTCCTGGGAAACTGCCTGCAAATAGAATTGGTGTGTGTGTGTGTGTGTGCGCGCATGCGAACAGATGTATATTTAACACCTTAGTTTGCTATTTAAAGGAATGCAACCAATGCAGCTAAATAAATATTTATATGAGTGACTATTACGTGCTGGGGATACAGTGACCAATAAGAGGCAGGCCCTGTCTTCGAGGGTCTTGCTTAGAGTCCAGAGTGGTAGATAAGGTAGGCACAGGGTTGACGGAGGGCAAGGGGTACCCAATGCAGGGCTGGGGCGCCTGGGAAAGCTCTAGGGGCGGTGCCATTGCAGGAAGAGACCTCTACGCTGGAACCTGGTCTCAAGTCCTTCTGGAAAGAGGACGGTCCTTCCCTAATTCATCCTTGGGGAAAAAATGAACTTTCACACCATGTCGCCCTGGATTCATTTACACAGTCAGGCAGCTGCACAAATACGAGGTTCTTGCCATGGGTCAGGCACTGAGCGAGGTGTTGTAGGGCAGCTCGGGAGAGAAAGGCCCAATCCCTGCTCGCAGGGAGTTTATACCACACCTGTTTATGACCCAACAGGATTATTCAGGTCTTAAGTCCCGTTCCTTAAAACACTGTTTATTCTCTTTCATCGCCATGTTGCGGAGAAATGCATTTCTGGCCAACACAACCATGAGCATTGTATTTCAGCCAGGAGAAAATCCAAGTGTGTGCAGGCATCCCCAGGGCTGCTTACAGACCCTCCATGAAGTGATGGGAGGGTTCTGAGGTGGCCCAGTGGTAAAGAATCCGCCTGCCAATGCAGGAGATGCAAGAGACGTGGGTTGGAGTCCTGGATCAGGAAGATCCCCTAGAGAAGGAAATGGCAACCCACTCCAGGAGTCTTGCCTGGAGAACCTCATGGATAGAGGAGCCTGGCGGGCTACAGTCCGTGGGGTCACAAAAGAGTTGGGCCTCACTGAGTGACTGAGCATGTGTCCACATGAAGCTGTGGAGGCCTGGATGAATTCTCGGGGTCCACAGGGTCTCTGAGCATCTGGGGCAACCTGAAGACCCCGAAGCACCTGCTTTCCTCCCCCCACCTCCTGCTGTCATCAACAGGAATGCCTTTCAAACCACCTGTCTCGGCCCTGAGAAGGGGAAGAGTCAGGAAGGAACAGCATTCCTGGTGAATTACAATCAATACACCATGTCCAACCAGTCCATCCTAAAGGAGATCAGTCCTGGGTGTTCATTGGAGGGAGTGATGTTGAAGCTGAAATTCCAATACTTTGGCCACCTCATGCGAAGAGCTGACTCATTGGAAAAGACCCTGATGCTGGGAGGGGTTGGGGGCAGGAGGAGAAGGGGATGACAGAGGATGAAATGGTTGGATGGCATCACTGACATAATGGACATGGGTTTGGGTGGACTCCGGGAGTTGGTGATGGACAGGGAGGCCTGGCGCGCTGCGGTTCACGGGGTTGCAAAGAGTCGGACAGGACTGAGCGACTGAACTGAACTGAACACCATGTTTACACAAAAGACGGCAAGGTGCTGCAGTAAACACGTGGGGTCCCCTTGCCTTATGCTGTCTGTGTGTGGTGCCCTGGGAGCGAAGACGGGCTCCCGTCTCCCAGATGGCAAACCCGAAGCATGAGGGGTGCCTGGAGGCTGTGTTGGGCATCTGGTGGTTTGCATCCAAATGTAGCTCACATTTACTATTTTGCCTTTCAAAGTCACCTCTATATATGAACCCCTCAACCTTGCATTCGCTGCTTCTCAGAAGGCCAAGCCTGAAGCATCCACCTCCTGGTGTTTTTTTGCCAAGTTGCTCCCACTTCCTGGGCCACTGCCCCGCCTCTAACTTCCTGGTGAAATTCAACCCATCCCTCAAAGCCCAGCTCACATGTCACCTCTCCCTCCGGTTGAAATTCACCTCTGTCTCCCCAGCACTCCTTGTTTGGCCTTTTCACTCATTTCTTTTTCTTGGCTTAAGACTCTCAGATCCTCACTTCTCTGTGCATGGGCATAAGAGCCGCAGTAATCTTTAACCCTTTTCGGGTAGCGGACTTCCTTGAAAATGCGATGAAAGCTCCTGGAAGAGCTACTGTTGACGGAAACCCGCGGTGTGTCGGTGTCAGGCCCGGGATTCAGGACTTTTCCGTTCACTATTTCCTGTGATGGGCAAGTCTCTGTAGCCAGGTGTTGGTATTAGCCTCACGTTACAGATGAAGAAAGGAGGCGCGGAGAGGTGAGCCGCCTCTCACAGAGGCCGGTCACAGAGCTGGTACCGCTAGCAGAGACAGCTTTACCCCGTGGCAGAGTCGGGTGCTCATCTCTGGATCCGCTCCAACGCCCCGCTTTCAGCCTCCCTGGCCCGAGGATGGGGGGTGGGCAGGGCAAGACAACACACCGCAGGTCTCCTGCAGTTTAGGGGTTCGTGCACCTCTAAGCCACCCTCTGGCCAGGTCAAGCAGGCCATCGCTGGGGTGCCATCTGAACGCAGGCCTGGCTGTGCCCTCGAGAGGGGTCTCGGTCCACATCTGGCGACCCAAACCCGGGGGCCCCCGGAGCCGGGGTCGAGGGTACAGGCTCGTGGTTTGGGAGCCGCGTCCCGGGTGCCGAGTCCCAGGAATGTGGGAGGGCTGGGCGGAGAGGGCGGGCGAGGCGGGGGCGCTTCCTCTGCCCGCCACGAGGGGAGCCGCCCCGGCGCGCGCGGGTCGCGCCGCCGCCCCCTCCCAGCGGCCCGGCCGGCCCGGCGGGGGCGGGGGCTGCAGCGGGAGGGCGGCGAGGGGCCGCGGAGCTCGGCAGCCGCCCGGCCGGCCCGGGCGGGAGGAAGCGATGAATATTCAGAGGGGGAGGGGGAAGGGAGGGGGCTGAGCGCTCGCCGCGGCTCCCTGCAGCCGGAGCCGCATGACGCGCGGAGGAGGCAGCGGGAGCCGCCGGGGCCGCGGGAGCCGGGATCCGGGCGCCGCGCGCCGGGGGTGGGCGCCGCTTGCTCCGCCCTGCGAAGCCCCTACGCGTCCGGGGACGTGTCCCCCCCGCCGCAGCCGCGCCGGGCTCCGCCGTGTGGCCGCCGCCGCCGCCGCCGCTGCCATGTCCCCGGGGAAGCCCGGGGCGGGCGGAGCGGGGACGAGGCGGACCGGCGGGAGGAGGCGGAGGCGGAGGCGGCGGCTGGAGGCGGTGACTCAGGCGCCGGGGCTCGGGCGCACGGCGGGGCCCGGCTCGCGCGTCCCGGGCACGTTCCAGGGCGCGCGGGGCATGAAGCCGGCGGCGCGGGAGGCGCGGCCGCCTCCGCGCTCGCCGGGGCTGCGCTGGGCGCTGCCGCCGCTGTTGCTGCTGTTACGCCTGGGCCAGGTGAGCCGGCGGGTGGTGGGCTCCGGGGCGGGGGTGGTGGGGGGGGGCGGGACTGGAAGCCCCTGCACCTGCCCGGGTGCGCCCTGATTGCGGGGCTCGGAGAAGATGGCCGGGGTGGGGTGCGGGGGCTCCGCGTCCCCGGGGCCCTCCCGTCCTGGAGGCCGGCCTCGCGCGCCGGCGACCCAGCCCTTTCCCCGGCTCCCGCGTCCCCGAGGGAGGGCGGCTGGCTCGGGGGTCCCGGGGGGTGGGTGGGGGCCCGGAGCCTCGCCGTGGCCGCCCCCCGCGCGGGCTGCAGGCAGTCTCTGGCCCGGCCCGGCCCCGAGCTGGTCACATCTGGCGGGCGCGGGCCCGGCTCGCCCGGCCGAGGCGGCCGGAGGGGGCGTGTTTGCGGAGAGCTCCGACCGCAGAGCCGGGCCGGCCTGGCGGAGCGGCGGCCGACCTCCGACCCGGCCTGCGGGGGCCGAAGGGCCGCGGCTGCGGCGGCCCGGGAGGGGAGCCGGGGAGGGGAGCCCGGGCCGGGGCCGGGGCCGGGGCCGCGGCGGGTGGTGGTGGGCGAGGCGCGGGGCCTCCGGGCCGCGGGCGCTGCCTCTGGGGAAAGTTGCAGCCCCGGGAGAAGGTGGCCCCTCGCAGGCGTGCCTCCGAGCGACGGTCCTTCCCCCGGAGACGCTGCCCGCTTTCCCTGGGTGCTTAATCCGCGCACCGTGGGCGCCGGCTTCCCCTGCCCCCCGCGCGCCCTGTTCTCGAGCTTCGCCTTTCAGATAATGCTGTGCCTGGCGTTTCGGTGATCCATCCCCCTGAGAAGCGCCGTTTCCCCCCCATGGTGTTCTCACGGGGTGAGGCAGGCAGCTGAGCGATGTCCCCATTTCACAGATAGGGAACTGGAAGGAGAGAAGTGAAAAAGCAGAATCGCCCAGCCCACGCGGCAGCTGAACCAGCGCGTTCGGCCCCTTCTAGGAGCCCGCTACGGCCTCGAACCCGCGGTGGAAAGGGCCTTGGCGTTTTTTGTGAGGGAAAAAGATGTCTCATACAGACGGCAGCTCTAAGAACAGGATGTTTGAAACCTGGGAAGCGAGTTATTGGCTGGGGAGGGAACCTGGCTTCAGGGAAAACTCCCCCCCACCCCGCCCCATCCTAGGGCCCTTCCTTTTTCTTTCTTTTCTTGAAATTGAAGTCTGGTTGGTTTATCATATTGTGTTAATTTCAGGTGTACGGGAAAGTGATTGGTTATACGTATACACGTATGTGTCTTGCTGTTTACTTTTGATTCTTTGCCGTTTCGGTTTACTACAAGGGAAAACTTTTCAAGCACAAATAAAAAGATTGCCTGAGAGCAGAAGCACCAGCCTCGGGGCAGCAATGCAACCCAGCAGGCAGGACCGGAAGTACTAGGGCCTGGGGGCTCCAGAAGCTCCCCGCACGCAGAGGGCTCTCTGCTTGTGTGTGTCCCTTCAGTTTTCCGAGGCAGGCTTTGACCAGTCTCAGGAAGGCCTGGAAGGCAGGTCACCTCCTGCAGAGAATGTCAGATTCCGGGTTCTGATAATCTTCTGTCAGATTCAGACCAGCTCCAGGGCCAAGTTCAGTCTCCTCCATCCTCCGTTAATCGTTAATCGCTTTTGTAGGATGGGACCACCTGCCCCATGGGTTTGCCCTGTGGCTCAGCGGTAACAAAGCTGCCTACCATGCAGGAGACGCAAGAGATGTGGGTTTGATCCCTGGGTTGGGAAGATCCTCTGGAGGAGGAGGTAGCAACCCACTCCAGTATTCTTGCTTCGGAAATTCCACGGCCTTAGTGGCCTGTAGTCCAGGTGGTTGCAAAGAGTTCCATGAGGCTGAACACACTCATACACACACACACACACTCACACACACACACACACACTCACGCACCACCTGCCGCATGGGATTGTCTGAGGGGCTTTCACTGGCCAGTGTCTGAAATAGCCTTGTGAACCCGAAAGGGCATCCAGGTGGGATTATCATTAAGGTACAGTGTGTATGGACTTTCTCCTTGTCCCTATAAGGAAATTCAAGAACAGTATATAAGATTAAAAAAATATCGCCTTATATTGAAGATCTCTTGTACCAGATACTTCATTTATTTTTAGTTTACTTTGGTGCAAATATATCTTATTATCGTATTTATCTTTTTGCATGGGCCATAGTGGTTGCTAGCTGTGGTTGGAATCAGCAAAAAGTTTCTTGGGTAAATTTATTTCTTGCCCAATCCTTCCTTGTGTTTCAATAGCATGCGACACTTGTCCCCTATTCAGATATTTCCTTCCTCTCTAATTTGTTCTGTAGAAACTTGAGGAGTCTGTTTCTTGTTTTTGGATGCATTATAAAGTGGGAAATCTAAAAGGCTTTCTGAAAAAGCATCTTCAAAATCCACATTCGACAGTTCATTTTGATGTTGGATATTTCAGGGAGTCAGTGCGTTTTTGAGCTGAACCAGACTTCAAGATAGCGCAAATTCCTTTATTATTATTATTATTATTTTTTTAAAGATAAGGCTTTTGCGGCCCAGGGAAGACAGTGATTGGACTGAGGCCAATGGTAGAGGATGGTAGATGGTAGAGGAGATGGGATGGGGTTGAAACCTGTTTCCCTTGCCTGTGTCTTTGATTTTCATGATTTTTTTTTTCTTTTGCCATTTTTCACTTTGCTCTTAATTTTACTGTAGGCACAGCGCTGCCTCACTGTGTACTCCTGAAACTGTGGGTGTGAATAGAGTTTTTCTTTTTTCCATCTTTTTGTGGGATCTTCCCGGGTCAGGAATCAAATCCATGTCTCCTGCCTTGACAGGTGGATTCTTTACCACTGAGCCACCAGGGAAGCCCTAGAGTTTTCCAAGTCAAATCATATTTTCCATGTATATGTTTGGCTGATTGCCTTTACTGTCCACCTGAAACCATCACAACATTGTTATCAGCTAGTACTCCAAATAAAATAAAAAATTAAAAAAGCCAAATCATATTTGAGATGGAAAGTCATATTTGAAGTTTTCAAAACTTATACATTTAGGAAATGTGGGTGAAGGGTCTGACTGTCTTCCTAACACTTGATTGGTTTAGTATGGCTTGGATTGTGTGTGTGTATGTGTATGTTTTAAAATGAAATCAACAGTAGCAAGTTTAAAAAATTGGGCAAGTTGTGGAAAAAATGCACTCTGGGCATTCATGAGGCTAGATACAGAAGCAGGGAAGCCGAGATGCTAGAAGACTCAGTGCTTAGTAGGGCTGGAAAAGCAATTTTTGAACCTGTTTTCTCATCCCCTTTCTCCAAGGCAGGAAGGATGGCTGGGGATGATTCCAACATGTGGACTTGTCTGGTTGCAATGACTTCACCCATTCTCCTAGCATTTTTGCACATTAATTTTCGTTTGTGTGTATGTTTTAGGCAATGTGACAAAGCTGTCCACCCTCCCTCCCTTGGCCTTCTTCTCTTGAGAAAAGTAGTCCTGACAGATTCTTTTTGAAATCAGCTTGATCGTGGACTGCTTTCAAATGAAAAAAACAAAAACAAAAACCAAACTAGTGACTGATAGCTATTTTGTTGGTCTCATGGTGTTTTGGATTTTGCTTTTTCTTTTGTTTTCTTGTTTCCTGGTGAATAATAACTGTTTGTGTTTATTATCTACTGTAGCTAATCCTTAAGTCTGCTTGCCTACCTGTTTCATCCAGGGTACAAAAAATATTTTGACTTCTTTCAGATTGCTTGTTAAATTCTCATAGAGGCAACTTTAAACACTTTTGTTTTGCTTCAGAACAACAATGGAAAAAACAGAATGGTTATGTTTTGTTTGCAGGCAGTTTAAGAAAACAGAGCAAATTGGTTTATGGTTAGACTGTGAATTTGAGCTGACTTCAACCTTAGCTCTATGATAAAGATAACCCTGGAATACCCAAGGTTTCCTAAGCAAAGAGAATCCTGGCTCCCGAGTGAGCAATTTTGGTCAGCAGAGAGGTTATTTAGCTCCTAAAAGTAATTTTTGCTTGGGATTGAGACCCAGGCAAAGTTGCTGGGTTTAACCAGCACATCATCAGCAATTACTTACTTAGTTTATTCACTGCTTGGCCAGGGGAATTATTTTGAGTGCAGGGTAAGAGGCAATTTTCTGTGCATTTCCCTTCTAATAGAATGCTGCTGCTAATACTGTAATTAATAGGTAGCTTTATGTGTGGCAGGCATTGTGCTAAGGGTTTTAATGCACTATCCCATTTGGCCATATCAGAAAAAACTGAGAAGTAGGTGCTGTTCATGGTCTCATCTTATTTTTTTTAAATTTTATTTATTTTAAAAAAGTTTTGGGTGTACTCTGTGACTTGTAGGATCTTAGTTCCCTGACCAGGGATTGAACCTGGGCCCTGGCACTGAAAGCACTGTGTCCTAACCACTGGACTTCTGGGGATTTCCTGGTCCCATTTATTTGGGAGAAAACCGAAGTTCTGAACTTACCAAAGATTTGTCATAACAGTCTGTGGCAGAGCCGTGTTTGCCATCTCTGACACCCCGGTTTACTGTCCTGTGTTGTGAGAATGCATGTTTTACAAAGTCCTCGGTGTTCAACTGGGAGAGGAGGGGATACAAACGGACCTACCTGCAGAGGAGAAACAGACTCACAGAGCGCAGGCTTGTGACGCCCAGGGCGGGGGGTGGGGGAGAGGTGCGGGGGGAGTTTGGGGTTAGCAGACACACACGATTATATATAGAATGGTTAAACAACAAAGTTCCCTAGCAGAGGGAACTATATTCAATACCTTGTGATAAACCATCATGGAAAAGAATTTTAAAAAGAATGCGTATATAGGTATAAGTGAATCATTTTGCTGTACAGAAGAAATTAATACTACCTTGTAAATCAACTATACTTAAAAAAAACAACAACAACAACAGAGGGGGTGGGGGAGAGAGGAGGTGACTGACTTGTGAAGGACAGGCTCGTAGGGCCTTACCCTGTCCCGGCTTATGTTTCTTTGGGCGCCTGAATCTGCAAGGCGGGCCTGCCTTGGTGGAGATGGAATGGGATTTGGGATGGAAAGAGCTGGGTTTAGGTCCTCCCTCAGTCACTTAGTAGCTGCATAAACTTGGGCAAGCCACTTAACCTCTGTGACTTCTCATTTCCTTATCTGGAGAATGGGACTAATACTTCCTGCTTCACAGAGTGGTTGACAGGATCAGCTAAGATAGAAGGGGAACTGCTCCCTGAAATCTAAGGCTCAAGTTCAGTTGGGGGCTGCTGCTATTATGTGGGGGGAGGATGTGAGGCTTCAAGTCATTTCTTCATTGAACAGGTATTTATTGTTTCCCACCGAGTGGTGCAGAATAACCCCAGGGGTGTGCCAAATGAACTCGGCTCACATAACATTAAAAATAGTAATTATTTGTCTTAGGGGAGCTTTGGTAAAAATGTAAGGGAGATGTCAAATCCATGAGTGTCGTGGTGAATTCATTTGTTTAAACTTAATAAAAAGTTGAGCTGAAGGAAAATGTTGAGGGGATGTCCCTGGTGGTCCAGTGGCTGGGACTCCTCACTTCCAGTGCTGGGGCTGAGGGGACAGGTTCGATCCCTGGTCGGGGAACTAGATCCTACCTGCTGCAACTAGAGATCCCGCACGTCCAAACAAAGATCGAAGATCCCGTGTGCCCCAGCTAAAACCTGGGGCAGCTAAACAGACAAATACTTAAATAATAAATATATTTTAAAGAGAAAGATATTGAGTAAAAATAATGATGTAAATGATGGTGTGGTTATGGCACCCTTGTAATCGTGATGCATTTCTTAAACCGGGGGCATACCGCCTGGGGCACAGGCAGTCGTGGTGAGTGAGCGGGGCAGCCTGCCTTCATTTCCCTTGCAGGCTGTGGGGCTGACACGACTGGTCAGCTCCAGCTCACCAGTCACAGTGGTGACACAGGCTGTGCTGGGGGTGTCCTCATGCCCCCTGCCCCCTGCAGAGGCCGCGCTGGCCCTGGGCTTGCCGGGGAAGAAGTGGTGATGAGAGGGACAAGGTGGAGATCCCTGGAAGCTGCAGCTGTCTCAGCTGGAGGAGTCCACAGCACTGTTGTCGCCTCCTCCTGTGGCCTTCCAGTGGCTTCTCTGGTGACCCCTGGGAAGACAGGAGCTGTAGGAAATTTGCTATTGCTTCCTTATCAGCGGTAGGATTCCTTGATAGTCATCCTGTTGTTTCAGCGTTTCCATGGCGTGTAAATGCCTGGGTGAGGGGTGGTGCTAATGAGACAGCAGGTGGGGGCCACTTTGAAAGCCAAGTAGCGTCAGCTCCCACAGAAGGCCTAATTTTAAACATGCAAATAATTTTCAGTTCCACTTTTCCTTCTTCCTGTTGGAGGAAAGCTGTCCTCTGCTGCCTTCTCTGAGGCTTGAGCAGACAATGTTGTTATTATGCCACAGACTATCTCCTTCTCCAGAGCAGGGATGGGGTGGTGTTTTTCTGAGTGCCTGTGCTGGCCCCAGCCCAGGGTTATTTCATGGCTTCCGAAAAGAGATGTGAGTGAATATTAAAACTTAGCACCAATATGGAGTCTAACACAGTGGTTCTTAATCTTTCAGGGGAGGGTGAGGTTTTCAACCCTAGCAGAGTATGTATATGTAAAGTATGTATATGTAAAAGCGAAGACTCCTCTCCCTAAAAGAAATGCACATATTTACAATTTTGTATCCCATTTCAGGAGTTTACCTTTAAAATAGCCCATGAAGCCTAGGTTAAAAACCCTCTAATCTAAAATTGTAACATTTACAAAGTTATGTTTGTAAGTCCTCTTCACAGAGATAACCACTATGTGTATCCTTGTTTTCCTCCTAGGGAAAAAAATGCTTGTATGTAATATATTTAAGTATCTATGTTCATCATTTTAAAAAGTTACATTAAAGGAAACATTACATATACATTGTTCTCTACTTTTAGCCTTTTACTTTACTTAGTTATCTTGGAGATTATTTCATATCTGGACCCATAGTTTTAACTTATTCTTTTTAATGCCTAATATTCTGATGTGTGACTTTACCACAGTTTATTTGGCCATTCCGGTCAATGGACACTTCAGTTATTTTCTGACAACCCTCTCCTTTTTTTTTTTTTTTTTACAAATCATGCTTCAGAGAGTGTGTTTGATGCATATTTCTTGTAACTTTCAGGAGAATATTCATAGGGTAAATTTCTAATTTTAGGATGGCTAGCTTAGAGGGAACCTGTATTTAAAAATTGGATAGCTGTTAAATTTTCCTGTTTGTACCCGCACCCGTAGGCTTGGAGAGTGTCTGTTATCACCATACTATAAGCTGAACTGAAGATTGTTAAGTTTTTAAATGTGTATCAGCCTGAGAGGTAAAAAATTATATCCTGTTACTTTTAATTATATCTTCAATTTTGAGTTAGTTGAGCATTTTTTCGGGCTATTTGCATTTCTTTCTTCCTTTTTTTTTGGGGGGGGGGTTAACTCCCTGTTCATTAAAAAAAGGTTGTCTTTTTGTTATCTATGTGTGCAAGCTCTTTGGAAATGAAGAGCTCTAATTTCTGTTTCAAATGCAACAATATAATTCAAATATAAATATGTCTAAAATATGACTAGTTTAGGTGCAACCCTTGTCCTTAGGAACTGAAATTTAAATAAGACCTCTGGGTGATAAAGAGAGTATAGACTCTTTGCAGCGAGACTGCCAGGTTGGAATCCTAGCTCCACCATCTAAAAAGCTGTGTGTTTTAGGCAGGCGCCTTAACCTTTCTGATCCTTGGTGTTCACATTTCTAAATTGCTAGTATAACAGTAGTACCTCTCACACAGGGTAGTTGGATAAGTTAAATGAGATCACATTATGTTAAAGTTCCTTGTAAATTGATTTCACAATATAAGAACACTGTTTGACTTATTCAAGAATTATGTTTTTAAAGTTACAGCAAAAGGACATAATTCTGAATTGTAAAAATTGTGTTACAAAATTTAAAAATTGAATTTGAGATTAAATCCATAATGGATAGTATACATACACACACAGATATATATATGTATGTATCTATATACCTATATATGTATATGTGTGTGTGTGTATTTATAGATAGATAGATATATTAAAATGCATAATGTGAAGTGGTATAGGCTTCTCTGCTAGGATAATTTAAATTATATTTCTCTTTTGACAAGTTGATATACTTGAATTATTATAGGTTAAATGAGCACAAGATGTGACTGAGGAGTGGCCAGTGTGATCTTTGCCCCCAAAGCGTGTAGGACTATTGACCATGTCCTTTAAAGAAACAGGGTCTTCCATGAGCATCCCTATCATTGTGACCTGGCCAGCTCTGACTGTGGCCACCTCCTATCTCTGGGGACATTTTCCCTAGGACCATGAGGAGTTATTTTATGCTGCCAACTGAAAGTTTGAAGGCGTTCTTGGCTCTAATTGCAGAAGATGGGAAGTTGAGAAAGTCTGTGCTGACCAGTCCACCTTGTTTCCATGGCAACAAGGTGATACTGCAGTTCCTGCTGCTGGCTGAGGAGCTACCATGTCCATCTGTCATGGGGGTTATTCCTTCCCCACTAAGCATGGACCACGCTCATGGTCTTATTTTGCTGAGACACTGGCATACGTTACTATTTATGAAAACTAAAATATTATTTTTACCTATTTGGTTTGCAAGGCCTTCAACATATACAATCTTATCAGTTCTCACAGCATCCCTGTGGGTTTGTCATTGTCGTTCCCATTTAACATGTGATTTATCCTGTCTCATTTCAGGTGTCATTTGTCTGTTGTACAGTAATAATGTACATTCACTATATAGCCCAGTTTTTAACATTAGTCAAGTTTAGAATTAGCTTTCAGAAGGCTAATTGGCCAGTTGAGTCCCCTAGTTTGGTTCATTCAAAATAACCTAATTATTAGGTTGAACCGTATGAAATTACTGTTTTTGGTCCTTTGAATCCCGGCAGTTGTATATGGTTCCATCTAATATGTTCCAGGAAATGTTCTTTTATAGTGAAGTCTAGAAAACCAAATCATAGACTTGCATGTTGTAAAATGGTATGTTTGAAACCGTGGGTCATAAAAGCAGTTTAGTGAGTTATGATCAGCATTAGAAAATGATAGAGTAGAAAATATTGGCATCTTCTGCAGGTGGGAAGGGTAAGAACTGCTTTATGAAAGCATATATATATATATATTTGTGTGTCTTTGTATGTACTGAATTGCATATGAGTTGAATTCATCACGGCTTCAGTCATTGCCAAGAAAACTGGAAGCCACTGTTTCAGGGAAAGGAGAGGTGGAAGGTGTTGGTCAGGGGGTGGAGGTGGTTTCTGTCTCCAAAAACAGTGGAAAACTAGTCTAATGTCCCGAAATGTGCATAATCAGTGCCCATATAGATGACTGAAGACCATTATGCAGTGGCTGGCACAGGGGGGCCCTTAGGAGGAGAGTGGGTTGCCTGGCAGCTGAGGAGGCCTGACCTTAAGTGGCTGCCCTTCTGGAAGCTTCGGGGGGACCACCGCAGTTGGACAAGTTATTGGCCACGCTCTCTGTTCTTGGGTGCATAGGTTTGCTAGGGAGCTGACACTCGCTGTCTAGTGTGTTGTGTGCTTTGAATAAAAACTTAGGACCTTCTCAGGGGAGCTGAGACCCTGAGGGGTTGTCACCTGTCTGTTGAGTTGAGCGACTCAGACTCACAGCCTGGCCTTTTTTTAAACCTTCAGGCCACGCTGCCCTCAATCCACTCATGCTGATCCCCAGTTGCCTGGAGGGTCCTGACCTAGACTTTGACTTTATTCCTCTACGAGTCATTTCAGGTTTTTGTTTTTGGTTTTTATATAAAAAGTTTTTAAAATATAGATAAATTAAAAAAAAAGAAAGCAAAATTATTATCTGTAATCTCCACTCCCTTGAAATTAGCTCCTGGTACCATTTTCTGATGAGTGATCTTTGTTTTTTTTTAATGCTTGTTCTATTTGTTTCTACTAAAAAAATAGGATTACCTCCTATACATGCTTTATAATTTATATTTTTCAATTTTTGAAAAAATTGGGGTAGATGCGTTTCTAGGGGGTATCCCAGGAACCCACAGCATAAACGTGAGGCTTTTTTCTGGAAGGTCACTGTTACCCAGTAGAAAGTCTTCCGAAAAAAAAAAAAAAAAAAAAAAATTTTTTTTTTTTAAACAAACATGGTTGCATCCAGAAAATTTTCAGCAAATACAGAAGACAGCAAAAAGAATCTCCATCCCTCTGGGGTATGAGTTCTCTCCCTTCTGCTATTCTCAGGGGCATTTTGTAAAGTACTGTTAGTATGTTGCAAGCATTTCCCCCTTGAGAGTGAATCCTCTTCCCTTCTCTAACTTTTAACTGTTGCATCTCATTGCATCCTATGGCAGTACCTTAGTTTATCTAGTTCATCTTGTGATTAGTTGTCTAGTTTGTTTCTAACATGTTTGCCATGATAAAGACTATTTGGATAACTTTGTGGTTAAATCTGAACACAGCTGATGGTTTGGGGATGGGTGGTGATAATAACAGTAGCTACCGTAGGTTGAATAGCTATTATGAATTGTCAGCACTCTGTATGTATTAACTCATACAATCCTATGATGTAGGTAGGGAAGGAAACTGAGGCCAGGGAGTTATAATCTGGACCATGGCCACAGCTTGTGCCAGGACCTCAACCAGCTAGTGGGTTTCCTTGAGGATGCAGGGAGATCTGGGACGGGGAGGGGGTCATTGCCTCCATGCGCCAGGGTGCGTGTGAGTCTCCTGGAAGGACAGCTGGGCTTGAGGGCCACTCTCACAGGTGGGAGAACCCCCTTCCTGTGGGGTGGGAGGCCCATTGACATTTGCTGCTCATGCGCCATGACTTGGCAGGAATGAAATGCTTCCCAGAACTGCAGAAGTGTCATGGCTATGGAGTTTAGATCCTGAAGCTGTAAGTGGTAAAGGCTACCTGAAACTTTGGGGCCTTGGCTCAGATCAAATGATGACATAATGGCATGACTTTGGGGTCTTGACCTTCCTTTTGTGAATGAATTTGGATTTCATAGAGCTTGAAATTGGGCATGGATGACATGCCTTTGGGGTGTCCCAGGAGAAGAGCAGCATGTGTTCATCTTCTGCAGCGTTGTCTTGGAAACTTGTTACATCACTTGGGAAATGGGTCATAATTGCCGGACCACATGTTATTAGGGTTAAATGAGGGAAGGTGTGTGAGATTAAACCCAATCCAGACTGTGGCTTAAATGTTTGCTCCCAACTCAACCATAGTAACAGTGCTCTCTGACTTTGGGTGACTGTTGCCATGTATCCAAGGATAAGACCTGCTGTGTAGTTGTTGAGACAATTTATGCCTTGGTGCCCAGGAGAAGTATTGTCCACAGTAGTCACCAGACCCCACTGCGTGAAGAGAAATTGTAGGGGTACAGATGGGAGCTCTTATTTCAGTTGACACGTTGGCATGTCTGAGGATGTGGGCATATATTCACCGTGAATCACAGTGATCTCTAAGAGAGAATAATGTTAATTAAGCTAGAGCAGGAGATCATCAGACGGGGGGCGGGGGGTGGGGCGGGGAGAGAAAGAGGTCACATACAACCAGCCAGAGTCAGTCCTTCCTGGAGGAGAGTCATGGTCCTGTATGCCTGTTCTCCTGGTTGTGAGGCCATGCCAGCCCATCACACCCTTGCTTCAGGCAGGAAACATTTAGCCAGCACTAATCTCACCTTGTAGATCTAGCATGCTGCAGCCCAGCTTGTCTCTCTAGGGTTGCTGTACCCATCCTGGCGACCTCCAGCTTGGCTTCATCATCCAGCACCTGTCTTCTGACTTCCTGCCCGAATCCATCCCTCGAGGTCCTCTCCTCCTGCACACTGCTCTCCCTGATACCACCTCTGATTCTGCATTCTCATTAGAGTTCAGACCTGATGCTGAAACTGTTTTGTAGCTCTGACCTGTGCGTGTCTCCAGTCAATCATAACCTCCAGTTATCTTCCTTGTACCTGGCTCCTGGGAGTCCATCCCTGTGAGAGTGGATGTCAGATGGCTTGAAGTCACTTTGGGGACAGTCTCACTAAACCCTGGGCTTGTTCCTGGAACGGAGAGACAGTGTGTGCGGTTGTCGAGAGCCTGGGTTCTCGAGGAAGAGGACTGCATGGGGATTCCATGAGAAAACGTGTTTTATCATGTTGTTTAACCTCCCTGTGCCTCATTTTGCTCATCTATAAAATAGTGGTGGTTGTGTGACTCAGCTCTCAGGCTGTTAGAGGAAGCAGGTGAGATAAGGTAGGTATTGCAAAGAATTACTCACTGCATGTTAAATATCAGTAGAGATTCCCAGGGGGCTCAGTGGTAAAGAATCCGTCTGCCAGTGCAGGAGATGCAGGAGACCCGGGTTTGATCCCTGGGTTGGGAAGATCCCCTGGAGAAGGAAATGGCAACCCACTGCAGTATTCCTGCCTGGAAAATCCCATGACAGAGGGCTACAGTCCATGGGGTCACAAAGAGTTGTACATGACTGAGCACCCACACGCATGCAACTGAATATCAGTAAACATTACAAAAAAGAAAAGGGACCACATGTTGGATGGGGGTAAGACTCAGATGCTCAGCCTCTGTCTGACCGTAGAGTCTGTGACCAGCTGTTTGACTTCCTCTGGAAGAGGTACATGTAGTATTGAGCCTTTGCTGTCCCCTGGAATCTGGCCTTTAGGCTTTGAGGCTGTCTCCCAGGGTCACTGGGGGGAAGTGGGAACAACTACTATTCCTTTAGACCAGGGCTTCTCAACCTCAAATAATCCCTTATTTGGGGGACTGTCCTATGCACTGTAGGGTGTTTACCAGCATCCATCCCTGGCCTCTGCCCATTGCCTCCCCCAACTGTGACAATTAAAAAAAAGTCTCTGGCTATTACCAAATGTCCCCTGAGGGTCAATGTTGACTTAGTAGGCGGGCCCAGCTGTCCTTCCATTCCCAGGTGATGATGTCACTGACTTCATCTTTTCTTTTATTTGAGTGGACCCTTTTAAACGTCTTTATTGAATTTGTTACAGTATTGCTTCTGTTTTATGTTTTGGTGTTTTGGCTGAGAGGCATGTGGGATCTTAGCTCCCTGACCAGGGATTGAACTGCACCCAGTACGTTGGAAGGCCAAGTCTTAACCACTGGACCGCCAGGAAAGTCTCCCGCTGACTTCTTCTTGTGAGACAGTAGATCTCACTAGCAAGTGCATTTACAGATGTGACGAGTAGCCGCACTGCTGGGTCTCAGGAGGGGACTCCCACTCAGCCTCTGCTGGTGCAGTGAGCTCCTTCCAGGGATGCTGCAGCACGGGAGGTGCTGTCTGGGGCATCTGGGCACCCAGGAGTCGAGTCCTGTGCCAGGCTTCTCCCCGTGTGGTCAGTCTCACTGTCCTCCTCTGCAAAATGGGAATAACTGACACCCTTCCCACCCTGCCCGGGGGGACAGGAAGCCCATGTTAATGTGATAAGTGTGGCTCACAGCTTTACTGCAGGGCATGTGAAGTTGAAGGAAAGGCTTTGTGTTTATTAGCAGTGAAGCCAGATGTGCCCAGTTCCGCACAAGAGAGACCTGGTCGAAGGGAGATCACATTACACAGAAGCCCTGCCAAGTTCCCCCTCCCACCACCTCCCTAGAAGATTTTTCAGCTTTTTGAGTGTTTAGCAGCCCCAGAGATAGGCATAGGCCTAGAGGCAGTGCCTTCGGAGCCAGTGACAGGGAGACCAGCAGGAACAAGCCTGGAGGAGGAACCCCGGAACGCCCGCTGAAATGGTGGCGGTGCCAGCCCAGGGCTAGGAGGGCTGAGGAGGCTTCGTGCACGGGTGCTCAGGGGTGTCCAGCTCCTTGCAACCCCACAGACACTGGTTTCGCCAGGCTCCCCGTCCCTGGGATTTTTCGTGCATGAATACTGGCGTGGGGTGCCATTCCCTTCTTCAGGGGATCTTCCTGACCCAGGGATTGAACCTGCATCTTCTGCATTGGCAGGCGGGTTTTTCACCCACTGAGCCACCCGCCGAGAGGGTTGGCTTTCTGAAAGTCCGAGGTTGGCACAGCTGCTTGAGGACACATCACTTTGTGAAGCCAACGAAGGGCTCCTCCCCAGTTTTCACGCCTGCTCAAGACGTGCTCTTTCTAGGGGCTCTAGCGTTGCGCCCAGATTGCAGCAGGTCCTCCCGAGCTGGCCACTGGACTGTCCCTCTTCGTCCTTTTAATTCTGGCCATTTCAGAGCTGAGGCACAAAGAAGTGAGGGGACGTGCCCAGAGCCAGGGATGGGGCTGTTCAGTAATCTTTCTATTGCTTTTAAGCAGCAATTTAAGAGGCTTTCAAAGCCTGAATTTTCCCACCAAATGGGGCTAAGAAACACCGCATAGGATTCTGATTGAGATGCCGGGAGAAAATGCATAGGGAGCCCCCAGCCTGGTGCCCGGCATACAGAAAAGTGAGAGAAAGTGAAAGTGAAGTTGCTCAGCCAGCTCTGCGACCCCGTGGACTGTAGCCCACTAGGCTCCTCTGTCCATGGGATTCTCCAGCAGGAATACTGGAGTGGGCTGCTGTGCCCCTCTCCAGGGGATCTTCCTGACCCAGGGATCGAACCTGCATCTCTTATGTCTCCCGCATCGGCAGGCGGGTTCTTTACCACGAGCGCTACATGGGAAGCACCTTTCCTGGGTGGAACTTCTCCCATAGAGGCGGAGAAGGCCTTAGAAGCCACTTTCGGTGGTCTCTTCCCCACGGTGTCTGCACCTGGGGAGCTTCTAGAAAATGCTGATTGGAGACCCCACCCCGCCTCCGACCAGTGGGGTTTGAACTTCTGGGTGGGTGGCCACACACCGTCCCCAGCTCTGTTTCATTTTTATTTTTCCATATGCTTCACGTGGTATTGAAGCGTGGCCAGGGACGAGAACCACTGAGACCAAACCTTTTGTTTTTTTTTTAATCAGAGCCCGGAAAGCATATGGTTGTCCAGGTTTAGTGAGGCAGGGGAAGGAAACTAGGGTTTCTTTCTTCATAAAAGGCCAGCCGTATGCTAGGCTCTTTTTAATTTCCTGCAGAGGCTCTTTTTGTCCCATAGAGATGTGTAATCCCACTGTTTAAACCCATGTGGCTTCATATTGCTCTTGGGATAAACCCATATGGTGTGTCTGCAAGACCCTAGACCCTGGGTCTGGATGACCAGACCCAGCCTTCCTCTTTGCCTCACCCTGCTCGCCTGCCCCTTTTCACCGATTCCGTTCATGCTGGTTCTCTTATCGCAGACACTGGTACCCACCCTGCGTTCTCCTTTGGTGGGTGGGGGTGGGGGGGCTTGCTACAGTGTTCTTCCCCAGATCCTTCTGGTTCCTTCTCAGGCTTTAACTCAAGTGACTTGCCCAGACCCCTCTGGCCCGTGGTCCTGCTTCATTTCCTCCCTACTTTGCTGTTTCTGTTTCCCTTGTAGTTTAGTCTGTCAGTCAGGTCCGACTCTTTGCCACTCCACGGGCTGTAGCCCACCAGGCTCCTCTGTCCATGGAATTTCCCAGATAAGAACTCTAGAGTGGGTTACAATTTCTGTTTCCCTGTTCCCTGGAATAAGAACTTCAGGAGGTAGGGGCCCTGTCTGGTTCTGTGCTCCATCTTTCATGTCTTGGACAGAGCCTGCCTCAAAAAGATGCTTGGTAAATGGATGGATTAAAAGAACAACCCTGACATATACCTGGTATTATCCCCGAGTGACAGCCCACTAGAATCCCAGTTAACTGCCTCTCAGTCTGATATTACTTCCAATGATCTCATGATATTTTTACCTTAACCCATGACGGCCCAAATGTGTGTGTGTGTGTTTGTGCAGTGCATGCTCTAGTTTAAAAAAAAAGCCCAGATTTTTAAGTCTTTTGGACTTCAGCTTGAATCCCAGCACTGCGTCTTACTAGCTGTGTGATCTTGGAAGATTATGGAACCTGTCTGAGGCCCAGTCTTCCTTGTCTGCCAAATGGAATCACAGTCAGTATTAATGCTTGTGCATGCGTGCTTCAGTCGTGTCCAGCTCTGTGCGACCCTATGGACCATAGCCTGCCAGGCTCCTCTGTCCATGGCATTCTCCAGGCACAAATGCTGGAGTGGGTTGCCATGTCCTTCTCCAGGGGATCTTCCCGACCCAGGGATGGAACCCGCATCTCTTACGTCTCCCACGTTTGCAGGCTGGCCCTTCACCACCGGTGCCACCCGGGAAACCCAGTATTAATGCTCAGTTGGCATTGATTGGAGGCTGTCTGTATGCCAGGCACTGTGCGAAGGGCTGCATGCGTGTGGACTGAGTGAATCCTCACGACCACCTCGGGAGGATGCTCTCTTCTTGCCTTCATTTTATAGGAAAGGAAAGCTGAGATACAGAGAGGTTCAGCAACCAGCCTGAGGTCACACAGTGAATCCAGCCAGACACGAGAGTTCAAACTTTGGCAGTTTGGTTCTAGAATCGGGGTGTTTTGAATTTATGAAACCACATCCGGATGGCCCCCGATGGGTGGTGGTGCTGAGTCCCCAAGGCTTGGGCAGGGTGTTGAGCCAGGGCACTCAGGGAGTGTGGGCAAATGAGTGCATTTCCCCTGAAAAAACAAAGCAAAAGAACTCTTTGCCTCAAATAATTTATTAAGTGCCTATTTTGTGCCTGGCGTTGTGACTAGGGCCAGGAAAAAAAAGTTAAAAAAATAAAAGGTCTCAATCCTCTCATTCCAACTCATCAGCCTTTTATGCCCGATTATTTGGGCACTCCTTGTGGTTGTGATGGTTTTAATTGGAGATGTGACTTTATGACTGTGCTGAGCCTGGGTTGGGCATCACCTTGCTGAAATTTTCTGTTCTGATAAATGGAAGCGTGAACAGCCACGCCTGCATTTCCAGCGGCTGCTACACTTTGGGGTGAGCAGGCCTCAGGGTTGATGTGAGACCAAGAAGCCTCAAGTGAGTTTGGTCTTTTTTTTAAAAATTATTTTTCCCTAATTATATTAGAGTGGCATAACAACATTAAAAGAAGCTGGAGAAAGGGGGAAAAGGAAAAAGCCATATATTTCTCCTTATCATGGAACTACTGTATTTTAAAGCAATTACAGCTATGATTTAGTCCATGCGGCTTCTTGTTTAAAATAATTGTGATCACCGCTATTAATAATAACCAACAAGAAGCTACTGTATCACACATGGAACTCTGCTCAATGTCATGTGCCAGCCTGGAAGGGAGGGGGGTTGGGGGGAGAATGGATGCGTGTGTGCGTGTGTGTGTGTGTGTGTGTGAGTGTGTGAGACTGCGTCCCTTCACTGTTCAGCTGAAACTATCAGCATTGTCAACCGGCTATATGCCAATACAAAATAAAAAGTTTCAAGTGTCAAAGAAAATAAATAAAATAATGGTGATCGCAGACAGGGACAGTTTCATACCTCTAATGTCACAAGGCCAAATGAAGAGAGAAACATTTTTCCCTGGTGATGCATGGATGATATAACCATAATTTTTAATGGCTGCAGGACACTGCATGGAGTGGATGTCCTGTAATTCACTTAGCCTTTTTCCTATTTAGAGTTTTAGGCAGCAGCCCATTTTCCCCCTGTTACAAGTAACGTAGGGACGATGGTCTTCACGCCTGCCACTTTTTCTGAGAAACAGAAATGATTTCTTCTGGATTAATTTCCAGGCATCTTTATAATCTTTGACACCACTTGCCAGATGACTTTCCAAAAGGGGCGCGTTGTTTATATTGCCATTAGAATGCATGAGACTGCCTGTTTCATTACGCCCACCCTGGCACTGGGTGTTATCATTTTTTAAAAGACAGATTTTAAATTTAATATTTGCATTTGCAGACATGCCAACTGGGCTGTGTGGTGGCTGGCTGCCTCATGCCGCTTTTGACCATGTGTGACTCATATAGAACCTGTTTTGTGTAATCTTTTAAAAAAAATTCGTTAATTTTCTTTTTTTTTCCAATGCTTGGGGAAAATGTCAGGTCACCGTCTGTGTTTTGTACCGAAGTCTACACTTGTCTGGTTAGGTACCTAGAAAATTCTAAGCACAGCCAGAAACCAGCTGGGCCTAGTTGGGTATTTTCTGGTTGGAGAGATGGTCAGCTGTATTCATTTCAGTTTTAGAACTGCTGTTAGAAATACCTCCTCTTCAGTATCTCAGCCTTAAAGTTGAATTATGTGATGGTCTGGGGGACAGAGGGGAAATGAAATGTTATTGAGTGCGTCCTAGATATCTAGGCCTTCCTGGTTAAGCTTGAAAACGGCAGCATGTGCTAGCATAGCAGGCAGAGAAAGTTGACTTCCAATCCTAGCTTCGCCCCCCGCCTCCTCCTCTCCTCCTCTACCCCCCACCCCCCACCTGTAAACCAGGATGAAGAGCCCTGTTATCAAGGATCCAGCCCACAGGAAGACTTGGAGATCTCCTTTTGGTGTTGACACAACAGAGGGGCGGAGACAGCGGGGGAAGCAGGCCGCCCCAGATGGCTTTCCTTTGGGAGGTTCTGGTTTAGCAGGAGAGATAAGGTGGGTCGCAGGTCACAGATGGGACGGCCCTCAGAATAACGGCCGGGAGCTGAGACAGAAGGGAGGCCGAACGAGTCACCCTGGTCCCTGATCGGGGCTGCAGGTTGGGCGCCCAGCCCGGCAGTGGGGAGGACCCCTCCAGGGTCCAGCGAGGGAGTCGCAGTTGTCAAGTTCCGTGTCTTTGTGGCAAGGTGGGGCCAGGCTGGAAGATTTCCGGTGTCTGAGTCCTTTAGACTCAAACTTGTAGGAGGATTTTCTTACAGATTTTAAATACTAACTGGTGTGTGTGTGTGTGTGTGTGTGTGTTAGTCGCTTAGTCGTGGCTGACTCTTTGTGACCCCCTGGGCTGTAGCCCGCCAGCCTCCTCTGTCCATGGGATTTCCCAGGCACGAATACTAGAGTGGGTTGCCATTCCCTTCTCCAGAGGATCTTCCCGACTCAGGGATCGAACCCTGGTCTCCTGCATTGCAGGCAGATTCTTTACCCTTGAAGCTACAGGGAAGTCCTAACTGTTGTATTGTTGTTATTTTTTCATGGTCATTTAAAAAATAACAGCTGTATTGAGATGTAATTCATGTACCACAAGATTCATCCTTTTAAAGTCTCCAACTAAAAAAAAAAGTCTCCAACTTGGTTGTTTTTAGTATAGTCAGAGGCAATCGTCTCTGTTACCTAGTTCCAGAATATTTTCATTATCTCCCCTCTCCCCCAAAAAATAACCCCATGCCCACTAGCAATCACTCCTGATGCTTCTTCCTCCCAGCTCCTGGCAACCACCAATTAGCTTTCTGTTTCTAAGAATTCGCCTGCTCTGTGTGTTTCGTGTAAGAAGAATCGTACAATATTTGTCCTCTTGTATCTGGCTTATTTCACCTAGCATAACGTTTTCAGGGTCCATCCTTCTTCTTCTTTCTTTTTTTGACTGCACCGCACAGCTTGCAGGATCTTAGTTCCCCAACCAGAGGCTGAACATGTGCCCCCTGCATTAGAAGCCCAAAGTCCCAAACACTGGACTGCCAGGGAATTCCTTCAAGGTAGACTGGAGTACAGCAGCGACTCATCCCTTTTCATGGCCAAGTAATGCTCCGCCGTAGGGACCCCCAGGTGTTATGTCTGCTTTCGTGAACTGAGGGGCATTTGCATTAATCCCTCTTTTCAGCTGTTGTGAATAATGCTTCTGTGAACATTTGTGTGCAGGTTTTTCCGCAGACAGATGTTTGCATCGTGAGAGGATTATGAACTGGGGAGTGGATTCGGGGCCTTTGAGCAAGATGGTCTGTGAGGAGGCCCATGTCGTCTCTACCCTTAGCAGGCCAGCTTAACGTACTTCTTTTCTGTGACCCTCTGAGGCAGGGCCTGTTCTTACTCTGTTTTGACAGATGAGGATACTCAGGTTCAATGAGGTGAAGTTAAGTCGCCCAGCTAGAAAACGGCAGGTCCCAGCTCAGTTTGTGCTCAGCCGGCCAGCAGGCCACCTGCTCCCGGAGATCGGCCTCGCTGGGAGGCTGAGTGGTTCTGCAGAGCAGCAGGGAGTGGGATAGAGTGGTGTGTGTGCGTGCACCGGTGTGAGCCGGGTGTGTGGGGAGGGGAGGCCTTGCACGGGCGTCAGGGGCAGGACCTGCCATGCAGCTGTGACAGTGATGAGAACCCCGAGCTGGAGTCAGTGAGAGCCACCATCTCTGTGACCTGGGGCAGATCTTGTCTCCTCTGAACTTGACCTTCCTCGACCGGAACCTGGGGCTCTTCTCCCAGCCTCCTGCCTCCCGGAAGGCTGAAATGAGCAAGAAACGGGTGGGGGGTGGGGAGAGAAGGGCAGAAGGGAGGCGAGGAGGGGAAGGGAAGAAAAGGGGGACCAGAATCTGCTGGAACATGTCTAGGGGGGCGGCCAGGGAGGGACACGCGGCAGGTGCAGGCAGGCTCGGGAGGAGGTCGCCAGCTGGTCTGGGAGGACGAACATCCCTGACCATCTGGGGGAGTCCTGGACCCTGGAAAAGCTCCTACCCAGAGGTTAATGAGCTGGTTGTCACCCTGGAACTGTTGATTTTTCCTAGTGTTTGAATTGGAGCTTTCGTTTCCAGGAAGAGTCTGGCGCTGACCTGCCCTCAGCATCAGCGGCCGCCTCCAGCACATCCCTTCCTCAATCTGTCTGTGCATCACCTTCAAGCCACTGAGGCTTGCCCGGGCCCTTGAGGGTCACTCGGGTGGCCTCTCCTCTCTGGGCCTGTCTCTGTTCTAGTGGCAGAGCCGGCTGTCCCCTTTATCAGTGACTTGCAGCTTACCGGCGTTTTGTGAAAAGCTTGTCATTGCCAGTTAGAAAATAAAGATAGAAACCTCCCCTTTAGAGTTGGCATCGCACTGACTTGCTCTTGTTCTGACTCCAGTATTTTGCTGGGTTGTTATGAATCAGTCACTTTTTCCCCTGTTCCCCGCTCCCCCCCGCCCCAAGTTGACAAGCACATTTGTCTTAAAACGAGAAGCTAGGCTTTTATGTGATGCAAGTCAGATGATTTTTCCTTAGACTAAGAATCCTGCCCTTACCCCGATCAGAGAATGATCTGATGTGTTCTGTTTTGTCCTGACCTTTGAGGACGTAAGAGACGCGGGTTCAGTCCCTGGGTTGGGAATATCCCCTAAAGGAGGGCATGGCAACCCACTCCAGTATTCTTGCCTTGAGAATCCCATGGACAGAGGAGCCTGGCGGGCTGCAGTCCATGGGGTTACAAAGAGTCGGACACGACTAAAGTGACTGAGCGCGCATGCAGGAGGACGTAGGGACTTTGGTGTGTTATCCTCTATCTGCTGTTTCTGCCCCTTTGCCTCCAGGCAGCAGCTGTTGGCTTGGGGCTGCGCTTATGAGCTCACCTCGGGGAGTCTAGTCACTGTTCAGTTATATAATTGGTCAGGCCCAAGGATCTCCTGAGCAGGAAGGGACCTTAAGGACCTCATCCAAACCTTGCCCTTTGCAGATACTGAAAGTGAGGCCCCAAGAAGGGAAGCCACATGCCCTAGGCCACACAGCTGTTCACAGTGAGCCCAGCTTCCTGGCTCCCCCAGGACACTGTCTTCCACTGTCCACTCCGCTGTCTTTCAGACAGTAAAGCTCCCAACAGTGAGCCCGCCGTGGGGCCTTCAGGGAGCATACCTATCTTTGACCCGTTTCTCTAGCAGATGAAGAACTGGTTTTCTGGAGGTGAATTCTGTCACATGCTTGGCGATCTGCTGGGGAGAATTCTGTGTTTTCTGGGGAAGAGTTGGAGGTGTCCACTGGAGTCTGGCGTCTCTGCACTTTTTGGCCATCTGGGGAGAGATTGAGCATGCTTAGATGGTCCTCACCTGCTACCCCCATTTATTGCGTTTATATCTAATAGAGCGGGGGTTCCCCAACCTCCAGACTCCAAGGCCTGACAATCTGAGGTAGAGCTGATGTCATATTAACAGAAATAAAGTGCCTAATATGTGTCATGTGTCTGAATCATCCCCAAACTATCACCCCCTCCCAGTGCATGGAAAATATGTCTTCCACGAAACCAAAAAGTTTGGGGACCACTGTAATAGAGAACCCAGCCCAGCAACCAAAACTGGGAGTGCTGAGTTGGGGAAGAAAAAGAGTGGTGTTTCTTTTAGAATAAGACTTGCTGATATAGCTTTGAAAGTCATTGTCTTGCTCATCCTTGACCGAGATAAGTCACACAATGGGTGGTATCTGGGGTGCTGTTTCCCCCGTAAGAGCACAGTGAAGTGAAGCTTGTGTGGGCTGGTCGGTTAAAAACCGAGAAGCCACGGGTTGGAAACAACCGAAATGTTAAGCAGCCGGGGGGCACTGCAGAAACCGTGCGCTCTATGAGGTCATCACAGATGCTCTGGAAGAATGCTCTGTGATCTGGGAAGATGTTCATCATGTAAGGTATTTGAAGGTGTGGGCCAGAAAATAAGGCAACGCGGAAACATTCAGCCCGACTTCAAACTCAAAAACGTGTTTTGCAAGGATACAGGAGTGCGCTATAGTGTAGTGTTTTTTTTTTTTTTTTTTTAAAGAAAAACACAACAGCCAAAAAAACAAGTTAGGCAGGCCTAGGCCCCTTGGGCAAGTCATCAGATCTTCCAAACGCAGGTTTCTCATCTGTAATTTGGGAGCTGTTTCTTGCCTCTGGGTTGTGGGAGGAATTCAGTGAGCTCTTTGGGCCTTCAGAGATAGGGCTTGCTTCTGCCTCCGGTCTTGGACCTTGAGTCTCCATGCTGCTGTGGTCGAGTGATCGGACCAGACCCAATCATCTGCTGCTTCAGGCCCAGCAGAGCTCCCAGGGCCCTCTGGATCCTGGACCTGCACGCGGGGGGCTCATACCGTCACTTTTCTTGTTGTTTCCTCCGCGTGCTGTGCCTTTCTGGCCCCCAGGCCCGTACACGTGCTGGAGCAGCTCTTGTGTTTCTGTCTTCCTAAGTGGACTGGCTTCCACCCAGGGCACCGCACGCAGGGCCTGCTGTCCCAGAGGTGCCTAGGCCAGGGTTTGTGAACTGGACTGAAGAGGTGGGCCTTGAGCTGGGCCTTAAGTAACAAGTGGGGCTTGGTGATCAAGGTTGGAGCGTCATGCTAGGAGGCAGGCAGGGCAGAGGGCAGGGTGGTCATCACTCCTGCCTGTTCAGGGGCCAGACCAGCTGGGCACTGCAAGGGATCGACATAGGCACAGCTGCCTTTTCCTCCTTTTTTAAATAATTTTATTTATTTCTTTATTTTTGGCTGTACTGGGCTTTCACTGTTGCACGGGCTTTTCTCTAGTGGAGGCCGGCAGCGGCGACTCTCTCATTGCGGGGTGCGGGCTTCTCCTCGGGGCGGCTTCCCTTTGTCGTGGAGCAGAGCTCTGAGGAGTGCGGGCTTCGCTCGCTGTGGCTCCCAGGCCCTCGAGCACCGGCTCAGTAGTTGCGGTGCGTGGGCTGAGCGGCCCCGTGGCATGTGGGATCATCCCAGATCAGGGATGGGAGGCGTGGATCCTGCATCGGAGATGGGTTCTTCACCACGGAGCCACCAGAAGAGCCCCGAGGCACAGCCTGTCTTGGTGCTCATTGTCCCCGGGCATCACCGCCCTTTGTGAGACATTTAATGAGTCAGGTTTGATCAGTTTTGCTAGCTTTTGTAGCTTGGGGCTGTGTGTGCCTCTCTATAAGAGAGACCCATCAAGACCAAGCCTGTGGGTGCTCATGTGTGTATGGAGGCCGCTGACGTGCTGCTGAAGGTGAGACCCAGCTGGACCTGGAGGCAGGAGGCAGCCTGGGTTTTCTGTCTCACTTTGCCACTTCCTGGGCTTCCCAGGCGGCCCTGGTGGTAAAGAACCCGCCTGCCGATGCAGGAGATACTAGAGATGTGGATTCGATACTTGGGTCCTGAAGATGCCCTGGAGGAGGGCATGGCAACCCTCTCCAGTATTCTTGCCCGGAGAATCCCATGGACGGAGGGGCCTGGCGGGCAGGCTACGGTCCACAGGGCACAAAGAGTCACACATTTCACACAACTGAGATGACTTAACACCCCCACACCCACACCCCCACTTACTGGATCATGTCTTAAGTGGAGTGACTTCAGGAATGAAAACAATGCTTGCCAGCATGTTCCAACTGCCATCTACACACAGTATTCTCGTCTAGTTCTTACGGCAGTGGGGGTGTAGCTGCAAATGTGACCGGGCGCACGGGTGTGGCTGGTGCCCGTGAGGCAGTAGGGAGAAGTGGGGACTCGGAGAATCCGCCCTGTTTGAAGGGGAGCCCTCCCCTTTTTAAATGGACATGTTAAAATGTGTTAGGCAGTTTTTTGTTTTCTCTTGGCCAGACAGCTTATGGGATTCTTTGTTCCCTGACCAGGGATCAAACCCAAGTTCTGCCCGTGGCCAGTGAAAGCGCCAAATCCTAACCACTGGACTGCTAGAGAATTCCCTTGTTTTTTAAAATTGCAGTAAAATATATGTAACATAAAGCTTAGCATGTTAGCCATTTAAAAAATTTTTTTAAAAAAGATTGCATTTGTTTTGTACATTTCAGCCATTTTTGAGTGCACAGTTCAGCGCTGTGTGCACTCAGAGTGTTGTGTGCTCACCACCACCGTCCATTCAGGCCCCGTATTTTGTGCTTTATAAACACTGCCCGACTTAATCCTCACTAAACCTGCTGAGAGCGCTCCGATTTTTAATCCTCATTTGAGAATTGAGGAATCTGAGACACAGACGGGTTAAGGCACTGGTCAGTGTTGGAACTGGAATTCTAACCCTTAGGGGACCCAGAGTTGTCAGTTACTCTGATTCTTTTTTTTTTTTTTTTTCCTCTTTTTTTTTTCCAGAAAAGCTGGAAATAGTTTTAAATGTTAAAACTCCTGCTTTTAAAAAATATTGACTCAAACTAACCAAACAAGGCACCAAGGAGGCCAGACAACAGCCTCTTGGTTACTATCTGGGCCTGGTTCTCCTGGTAACTCACCGACACCCATCCTGCCTGCCTCCAGGAGGCATGGGGACAGTCCAGGGTCCAGTTGCTTCCCGGGTGATGCTGGTGGTAAAGAATTCACCTGCCAACACAGGAGATTTAAGAGACGCTGATTCAATCCCTGGGTCTGGAAGATCCCCTGGAGGAGAGTGTGGCAACCTACTGCAGTCTTCTTGCCTGGAGAATCCCATGGACAGAGGAGCCTGGTGGGCTACAGTCCACGGGATTGCAGAAGTCGGACACGACTGAAATGACTAAGCACACACACAGGGAGATAATGTGGGTGAAAACTCTGTGTAACCTGTGAGGAGCAAGCAGGATGTCTGATTTGGGGGTTAGTGAGAGGAGCTAAGGAGAAGGAAATAGGAACCCACTCCAGTGCTCTTGCCTGGAAAATCCCACGGACGGAGGAGCCTGGTAGGCTGCAGTCCGTGGGGTCGTGAAGAGTTGGACACGCCTGAGTGACTTCACTTTCACTTTTCACTTTCATGCGTTGGAGATGGAAATGGCAACCCACTCCAGTGTTCTTGCCTGGAGAATCCCAGGGACGGCGGAGCCTGGTGGGCTGCCGTCTATGGGGTCGCACAGAGTCGGACACGACTGAAGCGACTTAGCAGCAGCAGCAGCAGCAGCAAAAGTATCTAAATACTCATACTGAGTGCTCTGATGTGTCAAGACCTGTTCTTTCGAGAGTCCTCTGGGGTCGGGGTATCGTTCCCCTCCTTTTACAGATGTGGCACAGACAGGTCAGATGCCTCTTCTGAGGTCACACAGCTGGGAGCAGTGGAGTCGGGATCCGAACCCGGGCGGTGGACTCCAGAGCGGGCCTCTGTACCACTGTGCTTATTTCCTTGGAGCCCAACTCTGAAGGATTACCAGGGAAGGGGAAGCGATGAGCATCTGTTTAAAGCCCAGAGCGGGGCCAGACTCTGCCAGGCACCGTGTCTCACTTTATTTCATTTCAGTCTCACAGCAGTCCGGTGGACACTGAGACTCGGAGAGGTCTAGTGACTCGGGAGACTGCAGAGCCTACACTATGCTTCCCTCTCCTTGAAAAGTGCAAGCGTTAGCCTGTCAGTCGTGTCTGACTCTTTGCAACCCCGTGGACTGTAGCCCGCCAGGCTCCTCTGCTCATGGGATTCTCCAGACAAGAATACTGGAGTGGGTAGCCATTCTCTTTGCCAGAAGATCTTCCTGTCCCAGGGATCGAACCTAGGTCTCTTATGTCTCCTGCATTGCAGGCAGATTCTTTACCGTCTGAGCCATCAGGAAAGCCCTTTTTCTTCATGGGAAGGGAGTAATCAACTAATTTGCAGATTTAAAAAATGTATCTGCTTAAGGGGAGAGCACTGAAAAGTGCAGTTGGAAGATTAGAGTGGCTCAGTGGAAGCCGCCAAGAGCTGTAGCAGTTTCCCTCATGTGTGTTTGGGTGGCTCCTTGGGGGTCACGCGAGTCCAGATCTGCCGCAGTTTGGGGGCGTGGGACAGGGAGCGTGGAGCTGGGGTGAGGGCTCTGCTGACCCGTTTCCTCTTTCTTTTCCTTTGTTTGGGATGCTGCTAACAACCTGGTAAATTAGCTTGTTTGGATCCACATCCTACCTCTAAGCGGTGCTGCTTGAAGGAACCACGGCCCCAAGGTGGTGTTTTCAAGGTTGGCACCTTGGTGGGCTGGTGGGAAGCTCTCCCAGCCCCCATGCTGATGGCCCCTCCTCTCTATTCACGGCCCCTCGAGGCTGGCCGGTGCCAAGTCCTTTGCTGGGTCCCCGGGGAGTAAGAAGGCGGGGGACGTCCCCGTAGTCAAGGACTGAAGTCAGGGACCTCGTGAGCCCATGCAGGAAAGGAGGAGCCGCTGCTCTGCCTGTTGTAACAGCCGATCAGCCGTCAGAGAGGACCTTCCAGGCTGCAGGAACCTCACGGCAGACGAGGTACGGGCGGGGTGTGTAGCGGGAGAGACATGTCGGCCGGGCCATGGAAGAGGAGAGCTCATGGATCTCACCCACCTTTCTGTCCCTGGCGCTTAGCCCTGGACCTGCTCACCAGGCTTCTGAGAATGAGTCAGGCTTGTGTTTGAGCTGTCAGGCCCCAGCGGGCAGAAGGGAGATGACAAGAGAGAGATGTTAAACCCTTGGGCCCATGTGCACCTGGCCACTTTGACTTCTTTCAGACCCATGCACTAGGCACCTGGAAGTAGAAGGACTGTGACTCTGGCTGTGTGGGTCCACGCTGGGTGAGGACCGCAGGCCACAGCCTGCCAGTGGCACAGAGAGCTCAGAAGGTCAAGGCCAGGGCTCAGTTAGAAGCCTGGGCTGGTACTTGGTACTCAGTACTAGCTAGGCCCTAAACAGCTGTTTCTCGAATGAGTGGATGGGCACCAGGACCTGCCCGGGGTGGATCCAAGGCTGGGAGCAGCCCTCTGCTGCCCAGAAGTGCTCAGTAAACGCTCGTTAATCATTTCCTGCCTGGCAAGCCCTGTGGGTGCCCGGGAGAGCCCTGGTTCGCTTGGGAGAAGGTCATTCAGATGACCTGGCCTCCGGCCCGCCCGGCTCTCTGGGAGCTGGAGGTTGGATGGCACCTCTGGGCGTGGTGGCGGGAGTGGCAGCCAGGGAAACCTGGGGCCAGGAGGCCTCTCGGCTTAGTGAGCTAAAGGCAAACACGTGATGCGCCCTGCAGGCTGCCCCCCGGGGACTCCTGGCTGGACGCACACCCCGACCTCTTCCCTCCCGCACCCTCTTCCATGAACGTGCTGCCCTCCCTGGGGGGTTGGGGGATGGTGAGGACCCTTCCCTGGCTCCAGATTCAGATCTTTGCTTTGACTTGGGTGTTTCTCTGCAGGCTGGTGACCCCGAGCCAGGAGGCTGGGAGCTGGTCTTTTTTTTTTTTTTTTTTTTTGGGAGTTGGTCTTGTTGAACAAGTGGGTTCTGGAATGTTCAGGGGGCAGGCAGAGTGTCCATGTGTCCAGACAAGAGGGAGCTACTTAGGTCTGAAGGATCCATTTGATTCTTAAAAATGCCGTGTGCTCCAAAGTCAGTAGGTGGGGGTGGTAGAGGGGGTTGGCTTGGAGACCAGGGATGCTCTTTGTTCCATGGCTGTTATGGGACCATCTCTTATCTCTGGGGTTGCCCGCCTTTCCTTCTTAGGATCAATCACTTCGAATCCCCTGGGGTCATGAGAACACTTGTGAGTGTATTTCCATTCTGTGGGGGGAAAAGAGGAGGTTTCTGGTCAACAAAATTTGGAGAACTCTGGGCTAAACAGAATCAAAGAGATGTCTTTCTTGCAAGACTTCCAAGAACCTTCCATGTGCTTATGACTCTTTGAGAGGGAACCTCAGGAGGTTAATGTTTTCAGGAACCTGCTGCAGGAAATGAATCAATTAGTTCAGCAAACGTTTACTGGGTAATTACTATGTGCCAGTGGCCATTCTAGATGCTTGGGATAAGCCGATGACAAGTTCGGACCTCGAGCCCCATGCTGGAGGAACTTACCTCCTTGTGGAAGTGATGACGTGGTCTTTGTGGAGGACCTGCTGTGTGTCAGGTCTGTGAGTTATCACACATTATCCCGTGTAACCCTCCCAACAGCCTGGTCGGATGGATGGGCCATTTTACAGTGTAGGCTGTCACTGGGACTCTCAAGGGTAATGTGGCCTCCCCACTTGGGCTGAGTTGTCCTTTTCAGAATACGCCCCTGAATTGCAAGAGGAGCTGGTGAAGTGAGGAACATGAGCAGAGCCGTTAGGGTCTGTGGCGAGGGTCTGTTGCTATCCTCTGGTGTCCGTTTGTGAAGGTCTGATGGAGAAACTTCCCCGGGAGTCTCTGAATCTGACAGGGGAAGACGTGCTTCTCCTGCACGACTGGTTTGTTTTCCTCTCTGGGCACCGGGGATCTCGGGGATCTCGTGGCTGATCGTGTTTCCTTTTGGCTTCGGTTACTAAGCACCTGAGGACCAGCCGTGTGACCTGGCTTGACACTTCAGCAGAAAGAAACTGACCATATGGTGTATTTTTCTACGTGTTGGTCTTGCCCCTGGCTTTATTATTTTCCTTATGCTTGTTTTTCTCTTGGCCTGATTCCCTTGACTGTTTATTTTATTCTTTGGTGGTGTTTGTATTGTTCGCTGTAAATACTTGGTGGATGGGTATAACTAAATTTAAAAAATGCTGGTCAGGTGCGTCGTGTCGGATCCTCCAGCTAGCTGGCCGGGGGAGGCAGGCTCTGCCCCTGCCCTTCACACCATGTGTCTTGCTGGATGAGGATCCACCAAGAGACAGTTGTATTTGCTTTTGCAGCCACTGTTCTTTGGGTTTCAGTGGAAACTGGGCTGCCTGAATTGGAGGTCTTGAGTGGCTTGAATTGATCTGCATGTCACATACGTGGTTTAGCAAGACTCTGGGCTGTGGATCCCTTCTTGGCGAGAGCTCCTCAGCCTTCCCTTCTTGCTTGTGGTTCGGAGGGTTCCCAGGGGACAGACCCTCTCCCCACCTTGGACAGACAGACAAGCACCGGACGCTCTGTGCAGCTGCCTCTCATTCATGATCCTCATGGCAACTCTGGAGAGCGTCAGAGGAGCAGGTGGTATTGATGAGAAAACAGGCCTGGAGAGGCTAAAGGACTGCACCCGCTGGGTGACACCTTAGCCGCACCGCGACGTAAAAAACCACGCCGCCCCCGGGAGAGCTCCCCGAACCCTCTGTCGGCAGCGTGGGCGTGGGGGAAAGCTTAGGATTCGGGGTTTGGAGCACATTGGGCATGAGTCCTGGCACACACAACTCTGTGTGCCTATGGGCGAGTCACTTTTTCTGAGCCTCAGAAGCGTCATCTCTAAAATGGGCACCCTAATTCCTGCCCTGCCAGCCTCACTGGATGAAGGAGAAGATGAGCATGGGAGCATTTGTCTGGTGTTAGGTACTGTGCTGTGCGCTCTGCTCCGTCTTCATCGTGCTGGTGATGAAGAGGGTGGCAATAATGATGAGAATGGCGGATGTCACAAGAATATTGCCTTCTTTACCCATACATTATCTTAATGAATGCACGAAGTAAGCAGATGAGTGGGAAATATGAGAGTTCCTTTTTGCAGGTGGAAAAAAATTGAGTAATTTGTTTAAAAAAAGATTAAGTAATTTGCTTAAAGGCACAGAGCTATTAAGTGGTAAAGCCAAGATTTGAACCCAGGCAACTGACCTCACAACTGAACTCATCATCACAGTCGTGGGAAAGGGCAGAAGCCCGGGGCCTTTCAGGCCTCTCACATCAGCGTGAGAGGACCCGTGAGGACCATTAAGGACCACCTAGGGCAGGCAGTTGGTGTGGGTGGTCCCTGGAGGGGCAGTGGGACCTGGAATAGCCTTGGGCAACTGAACCCACCTTGGAGCTTCATGTTTTTCACCTGTAAGATGAGGAGATAATAACATGCTTCATGGTGTTAATGAAACAGGGGATGCATAGATGCTTCTACCTTGCTATAAAAGTGTTGTGACACGTGAATGGCATTCTGCAGACATGCAGAGCAGAGGTAAATTAGTTGTCACGGCCCCCTCTGTTTCTTAAAATCATCTCCCTTGCTGAGATGGCGGGATCACCTGTAGTATGCAGATTATTCATTCAACCAGTTTGTTGAGAATCCATGTTGCAAAGTCTTAGCAAAGTGCTGGCTCAACGGGTAAAGAATCCCCCTGCAGTGCAGGAGAGACAAGACATGTGGACCCCCCACCCCCTACCCACCTTGCCCCGGAGGAGGAAAAGCAAACCGCCCCGGTATTCTTGCCTGGCAGAGGAGCCTGGTGGGTTACAGCCCATGGGGTGGCAGAGAGCCAGAGCTGAGCCCAGCACAGCAAAGCTCCAGGCAGACCCGAGTTACCCACCCAGGGGCGTTGCTGCTGCGGGGGGCTCGGGCTGGGGCAGGGTCAGGGTTGCCCGAAGCCCTGGGCCTGCCTCGGGAGAGCTGGGAGCACTCTTGGCGCTGAAAGGCCTGGGATGAGGCAGTGGGATCCCAGGGGGCTCAGGTGGGAGGGGGAATTCTCTTTTCATTGTTTAGATCTTTTCTCTTCCCACCTACAAGTAATAATAAAACTTTGCAAAGTGATGTGAAAAGCGGCCAACTGGAAATATAAATACAGGCCCCTAGGAGACAGGAGACGCACCGGAGAAACAGGTTCCTTTGGGAACAGGGTGCTTTTGTCAGCGCCAGCCGGGGGGGCGGGGCGGGCCGGGGCTGGCGAGCCTTTGGTTGCGCTTGATGAACTTTGGCTTTGAGTAGGGAGAGCCCTTTTATTTCCTGCTTTGTCCAGTCCCGGGTACAGCGACCACAGCCCTCATTCATGCAAATGGCAGCTGCCCGAGGGGGCGGGCTAGATACCTGGGAGGAGGAAACTGAAGCCTTCCTTTCCTCCTGTCTCCCGGGAATCCAGTTACCTTCTCTCCAAACTTCCTGAGGGTGGTGGTGTGTCTGTGTGTGTGTGTGTGTGGACAGGGAAACCTGGCGTGCTGCAGTCCATGGGGTCACAAAGGGTCAGACACGGATGAGCCACTGGACACAGGCCCCTGCAGTGGGCCTTTGAGGCCAGGCTGTCCCAATCTCCCCTGCCTTTGGGATGACCTCTGACCAGGAATATGGAGGTGGCGGAGGAGAGGCGGACCCTTGGCCTTGACCGGAACAACGGAGAAGTACTCTCAGGGGGAAGGAAGCATCCTTCCTGGTTCACCCTCTCCTGCCTGACCCCTCTGGACAGATGCACATGAACAAGCCTGTTTGGACTGGAGACCTCTTCCCAACCCCCCCGCGGCCCCCCCCCCCCCCCCCCCAAGCTCTGAGAGCAAAACTGAGGGCCCACAGCCAAGGAACCTGCAAACCAGGGGGACTTGGCACCCTCGTCATTACTGACTCTGACTTAAGCTAGCGACCCTGTGCTGAGCTGGGTTGCTCAGTCCTGTCTGACTCTTTGCGACCTCAGCCATGGACTGCAGCCTGCCAGGCTCCTCTGTCCATGGGGATTCTCCCGGCATGAATACTGGAGGGGGTTGCCATGCCCTCCTCCAGGGGATCTTCCCCACCCAGGGATCAAACCGAGATCTCCTGCATTGCAGGCGGATTCTTTACCGGCTGAGCTCCCAGGGAAGGACCCTAAGGAGTGTTATTTTGGGGAAACATCTTTGGACTTAACTCCCCTCCCCCACCTCCAAAACATACCCAGCACCCACCACTTCTCTCCTCTGAGGCTGAGAGGAGTAAGCTGGGCCGGGGTCCAGGAAGGGGTCCGACTCTCCCTGTTGACCATTCAGCAAACCCACTTGCCCAAGCCTGAAGGTAAAAATTTCCTGACCCAGGGGAAAAGGGTAAAAACATGTTGTGCCAGGAACTCCAGGAGATGGTGAAGAACAGGGAAGCCTGCGTGCTGCAGTTCCCGGGGTCGCAAGGGGTCGGACAGGACTTAGCGACTGAACGCCAACAGCAGAGGGTACCCACAGTGAGCTTCGGCTCCCAAGGCATCACCCTGGCACAAAGAACATTTGGGTCTCTCCCGCCAGTGTGTTGAATGCCTCTCAGCCTTCCTTCCTGAGTCTTCATCTCAATAAATTATTTGAGTAAGGCAGATTAGCCTTGGAACGTCAGCAGCTAAGCCCGCGCCATCACACGGCACACAGCTGGGAGACCCATGCAGTTCCTCCGAATTCGAAGCCTGTGTTATGTACGCAGCAGCGGACCTGGGTGGTGGTTATGTGTGTAACCGCTGACAAAAAAGGAACCATAAATTTTGCAGGAAAGAATTTGTTTTGGTTCCCTGTTCTTTTTGCTTTATATCACATATTGTTTAAAAGAGGGATTTTTTTTTTTTTTTTTGCTAAAGGAAAGGGAACTGTGTATTTGAGATAAGTAGACTAAAGTGAGATAAATAGTTGGGTTCTGTCATGTGCGAAGCAGAATGGCATGACTGCTGAGGTCACCCTGGTTCTGTCCTGTTCCACTATTTCTCTGAAAATTATACAACGTACAGGCGGGTCCTGAGATGCTGGTTTGATTGGGATTTACAATGGCATTCCTTTCTGTTCGCTTTACAGAGCGGAGCTGGGTGAAATTTCAGGAGATTGTAGCCAATGGTGATCCACAGACAATAAATATTGCTTTGTGGGGAGGTCTTTACCCCGTGTCTGATTTGGTGACCGTTAAATGGTGGCCAAATGGCAGAACCCAGTATGCAAATGTGGAAGTGGCCGGATTTGAGTCAGTCACCTCCGCTTGCGGCATGACATGCCCTAATTTTTGGTGGCGGTGGTGGAGGGCCTTGGCACAGAGAGTCAGGATGCTTTCCGTCCCCTGCTGCTGTGGGAATGTCTCTCATCTCTTCCAACCCTTCATTTGGCGTGGTCCCCTTTCCTTCTTAGGACATCTGGGGTTCCCTGGGGCGTGGGAACCTGGTCCACATCTGACCCCCACGGAGCTCACGGTCGGAGGTCTCATAACTGGGCTTGGTGCAGTCCGGGTGCAGAGCAAATGCCTGGTGACCGCAGCTGGGCCAGCTGAGTCCCTGAGGTGGGTCAGAAGCTGAGCAGGCAGAGGTTTCAGAACCCTCTGAAAGTCAACCTGTGTGTTGCTTCCGCCATTGCCTGCTGTCAGCTTGTAGCTTCTGGAGCTAGCATTGGCGTGGATGTGCCCGTGAGCTGCGAACAGGCTGTGGGCAGGTTCATGATACAGTAAAGGAGCAGGGGTTTGGACAGTTCACCTCTGGATTATCTGACTTTATCATGTGCCAGAGCTGACCATAGATCCCCGGATGCAGAGAAAAGACAGCAAAGGGCAGGCTGAACACTGATCGCTTATTTTTTAAAGAAATGGCAGGGCATATTCTTGCATTGAGTGGCATCACCGACTCAATGGACATGAGTCTGAGCAAGCTCCGGGAGATGGCGAAGGACAGGGAAGCCTGGCGTGCTGCAGTCCACGAGGTCGCAAAGAGTCGGAGATGCCTGAGTGACTGGACAACAACAACGAGGCATTTTATTCTTCTGTGGTGGGAGAGTAGTCTGCCCAGAGCCCTTAGCAGGAGGGTGGGTTTCATATGCAAGCCTCAGGGTTTGGGGCGTCAGAGGTGGGACACGTGCATTGTGAACAGACTGAAAAGTGTGGGCTACTGCGGACATTACCCTGTGACTGCCTCATCCCAGCCCTCACAAACAGGCAGCTCCCGAGAGAAGAAGCGAGCAGAAGTCTTGGAGGGGCGTTTAGCACATTCAGGTTTCCGTTGCCACCTCCAGTTTCATTGGTGGTGTTATAATTTTTTGTTTTTGTGGTTCATTTGCTTCTTAAGGGACACTCTGAGTGTATTTCCTTTGTCAAATGGTTAATAGCACAGTATTCCCTTTTCTGCCTAAAGGCAGCCGGTGATTCCTTCTGGCAAAGTGCTTAAGGACCACGCATCAAAAGCCTGGCTGCCTGGGCTCAAGCCCCTGGCTCTGCCCCTCATCAGCTCTGTGACCTGGCCAAATTCCTTAATCTGTGTCCCGGTTTCCTACTCTGTGAAATGGAGGCCCTAAGAGCACCATGTCCTTAAGGCTGTCGTGGGGATTAAATACGTCCACCTGTAAGAGAGGGCATAGGGAAATGCCGGGCACCTGGTCAGTTTCATGCGCGTGTTGGGTGTACGAGTTGGTTAAGCTGCCGGGTGGGCAGCGGAAAGTGCTCTGGTCGGGTGAGTCGAGAACCCCGGCTTCCGGCCTGATTCTAACAGACCGCTGTCCTCCGGCCGGCACTTTCCCTCTCTGGGGCTTCTGACTTTGCACCTGTGAGATGAAGACATTTGGCTTGACGAGCGCTTTTCTGGGGCTCTGTGGTAAGGGGTGAGAGGGGTGGGGGCAGCCCCACGGCAGAGTGACAGAGGCTTGTAGACCTCCGTCTTCGCTTCAGCTGGAGCAGGTTGGGTTCATTGCATCTGTGGATTTTGGTTCATGGGGAGGAAAGGGTCCTTTTGGGGGGTGGTGTGTGTGTGTGTGTGTGTGTGTGTGTGTGTGTGTGTGTAAGTGTGAGAGAGAGGGGAAAGAACAAAGGTATGGAAGTGGCTGAACTCAAGGGCCCTTCCTGGGGGAGGAGGCAGGGTGAGTGGGCCAGCCTAGGGGAAGTTGTCCAGCGAGGGATGGGCCTGGTGGGTGTAACGGAGCCTGGGGAGGGGGTCTGAAGGCCTGAGGTCATGCGGTACAAGCCGGGACTAAATATAGAACAGTAGGGGAATGCTGTCTATCCAAGTGGTCTGGGCTGATCTACTTACTTGGGAGGTCAAATGACTGCTTATTTATAAGGTGACCAGAGTTTGGAGAAGACATGAAGAGCCAGGAAACCAAGAAAAACGACTATTAGACGTGTAGAAATTCAGTTTTGTTATAGTTTACTAGTTCTTGCTGGAGGGCATCCCAACTCGAACACAACAGTCGCTGCCTTTTCTAGAATTGAAACCAGAGGGTGTCTGCCAGTCCTTAATACTCCTGTTTCCACCTCCCCCTCTTCTTTCCTTTCCATTCTAATAATCACTAGGAATTTCCCTGATTCGAATGGCCATTCATTCCTTTATTATCACTTAGAGACGAGAAGCTATCTTGCCAAGTGGAAAACCCATTCACAGGCTGAATGGGTCTAACTTTGTCGAATGAGAGTTTTCCGTGGGATTTTGAACTTCATTCTTCCTAAAATGGGATTTAACGCTTCCTATTTTTTTTTCTCCAACTGTAGTTTCATTAGATCTACAATGTTTTTTTCCAGAGGGAGGTCCTGAGGATTAATCCAGCAGAAGTGAGATGATTTATGCCACCCCTTCCCGGCTACTTTTTTGATTGAAAGCATCTTTTAAAACCCTGTCTTAGGGATGTCCCTGGTGGTCCAGTGGTTAAGGCTCCAAACGGCCAGTGCAGGGGGCGCAGGTTCAATCCCTGCTCGGGGAGCTAAGATCCCACATGCTGCAGGATCAGAAAATTAAACCAAAAAACCAACAAAACACCAACAGCCACCCCCACATACCCACCTCCGCCCCTAGCACCCACACCTCATCCAGCAGGTCTCCTACCTGGACCCCGGCCCGTGTTCACACTCCTCCCGTGTTAGTGACTTCATTAATCTGTAGGGTTCCGTGTCTGAATCCTTGGCTAGGCTGTTCACTCACTGCAGACAGGAGTCACAGTCACATTTCTTTTCTACCAGCATTTTGCTGCCCCTCTCTCACTCTGTCTCTAAGATGGAAGCAGTGGCGTGGATTTCCTGGTGCGGACAGCTGAGTCTGATGGCCGTAAGCGCTGGGGGCTCTACAGCCTCCCTGTTCTGCCAAGGCTGTGCCTGCCGCCTTGGTTACCAGCCAGTGAGTGTTGAATGTTTGCTTGTAGAGTGTACGTGGATTGCTGTGTTTCATGACTGAGCTGTGTCGTCATTTCCCGCATTCTGAGTGGCATCTAAGCCAGATCTGCCTGGACTACTCCAGGTCCCCCCCAGTCCCAGCCCTAGCAAAGGCACGGATCCCACCTTACTCAGATGTTATTTCTTGACCTCTGCTTAGAAGGCCTGACACATGGCGGGTAACCAGGAAGAGCTGAGTTGGTAATAGAGGGGAAAATAAAGATATCTTGCGTTTCTTCCGAGCTTGTTGCCCAGCTCTCTGGAGGGCCCTTCTGGTTACTTTTAGCCGTGCTGTCGAGCAGGGCCTGAGAGGGTATGCGGAGGAGTGGGGTGCAGGTCACTGTGGGTCAGCCGTGGGCTCCGGGGGCAGGATTGGCACCTGGGGCTGAAGGAATCAGGAATATCTACGAGGCCCATAAATGTGGCTGATGCTGCAACTCAGAGGGCTCTGGGGGTGTGGTGGGCGGCCTGGTAACAGATACGTGGACAGTGGCGGTTTACCCTCCGTCCTGGAGATTCATGAAAGGTGACCGTATGGAAAATGGGTGGCTGGTGCTCTGTCTAGCGGGGGCAGCCGCCAGTCAGCTTGTCACCCTGTACAAGTGTCATCCTAGAAAAATTCAGAACTTTTTTTTTTTTTAATGTGATGTCTCCTAATTTTTGAATGTTGGCAGCCATGACCACCACAGAGTCATGCCTGCTGGCTGGCCTCAGAGTCGGAGGGCCAGGCTGACAAATGCCAGAGGCTCCCAGGGGACACATGTTTGCCAGAGGGTCAGCTTAGGAGGGTGGAGGTCACCGTCCAGATGGTGACATACCGTGATGGCCACGGAGATGGACGTGGCACTCGGGGTGGGCGGAGCAGATGCCAAGAGTCGGCATCAAGGAGACGTCAGCGGCGAAGGCTGAGCTCTTTGCCCACCAGAAAGCCTTCTGTTCCTTGCCTCCTTCCCTCCCCCGTGCCTTCTAGGGCTCCTCCCTGCCTCCTGGAGCCTCAGTCTGCGTTTTCCAGTCTGACATTCAGGGCCTGCCTTGTGCGGTGTACCTAGAAATGATGCTCCCGTGTCAGAGAGTGGCCTCACCTGACTGACACGCCTGCAGGATCCTGCTGGGCTCCTCCAGGCTTCCAGGACCGCAGCCGGGGCTTCCTGGACCACAGCCGGGGCTTCCAGGACCGCAGCCGGGGCTTCCAGGACATGCCCAGGGTTACTTCCCTCCCGGTTGCACTCATGCCGTTCCCCCTGCTAGAATGCTCGTCCCCCCAGTTTATGGGCGAGTTCGCTGCCCTCCCCGCCCTGTAAACTGGGAATAAATTGGGTGTTTCCCTTAGCTACCACGGCGCGCCCTCTTCATCTGCACCCCTGTCCGCGGCTCGCAGCTCTCGGAAGCCCTGTCTCGCGGGGTGGATGGTGCTGGCTTTGTGGGAGGGTCCTGGTCTCAACTCATCACCCTGTGCCCCCGGTGCTTGGCTCAGGACCGCGGTCAACAGGAGTTAGCTGAATTAGACGCTTCTCACGGGGATGACACCCCACCCCAGGACTCTTGCCTGGAGAATCCCATGGGCGGAGGAGCCTGGTGGGCTGCTGTCCGTGGGGTTGCGAAGAGTCGGACACGACTGAGCGTCTTCACTTTCAGTTTTCACTTTCATGCATTGGAGAAGGAAATGGCAACCCACTCCAGTGTTCTTGCCTGGAGAATCCCAGAGACGGGGGAGCCTGGCGGGCTGCTGTCTATGGGGTCGCACAGAGTCAGACACGACTGAAGCGACTTAGCAGCAGCAGCGGCATTGGGGAATGGAGTTTCCTTAGGAGGAGGCTGCTTCAGGCCTGCAGGGAGCATGGAAAGGGGGCAGTTGGCTGGAGCAGAGGTGGGATATACTGCCTCACGGGCTTTCTGGACTTCAGAGCAGGCCCTGCCTGCAGAGCACGCAGGTTTTTTTCCTTTTTTCTGCCCCAGAGCTCTTCTTTAGGGCGCTCTTCATTCCCACGCTCACAGGCGTCCAGGGTGCAGGCGTGGAGTGGCAACGAGAGGGGCTCCCCCGGCCAAAGAAAAAGCACCCCGTGTTAGTAGCCCTTCTTCACCGCTGTGCCTGCCTTGCGTCTCAGAGGCAGAGGTCTTTCCCATTGCTCGCTTGTCTGCTGTCTCACTTTTCTAGAAGCACAGGGTCTTCCTGGTGTCTCTTTCCATTTTGTGCTTCTGACAGAGGCACGGATGCTGCGAAACGTTGCTTTTATGGCGGAGAAGCAAGCTTGGAGGCAGGAGCTGGCTGCAGAGTGGTGATGCTGGGAGCAGCCTGGGGACCCCTGTGTGCCCCCTCGCGCCACCTGCCATCCACCCTCAGCCCAAGGGTGGGGGCCTGGTGCGCCCACATCCCCCAGGTTTTCGCAAAAAACCTGGAAATCTGAGCTTTTAATGGGAAATCTCTTAATCGTTAGCTTTGTTTCAAAACGGTCGTGAACCAGACTAGCCATGGGCCTGATACAGCCACAAGCCCCTCCTGGTCTTTGCTTGGGATCCGTGGCAGAGAGGGAAGTTAAAGCTACATGTGGGGGCTCCTGAGAATAAAGGGTAGTTGGGAAGTGAATAAAAGCAGAGAAGATTTGCAGCGATGGATGCGGGATTTTATGCCGTGTGCTGGGGACGTGTGGCAGTCCTGTGATGTGCGGGGGCTTCGAGCCCTGCGCTGGCGGTGGGCTTGCTGTGTCTGCTGCAGGTCCTGTGCTGGGAGCTGCCGACGCGGCCATGAGCACAGTGGACGCGTCCTGCCTCATTGGACACCCCTCCCCGTGCCTCGGGGGTGCGGGCTGCTTCTCATGGGTCAGGGGAGCCTCACACCTGTGTGCATGGCTCAGCCCCGTGACCTCATGCAGACTGGTCCGATTACTTTTCTGTTTCAAGAGCCATGAACAATAACTTAATTTTTTTTTTTTAAAGGAAAAATGCCAATGAGTTGCATGTACATGGTTGTATAAATTCAGATTATACAGAAAGATCTAAAGAGGAAATTGCTCTTTGCCCTGCCCTCTCTTCCTCTCCCAGTTATTTGAATAAAAAAAAACAAAACTGACTAGCTATGTGACCTCAGACAAATCCTCTAACCCCTCCAAATACAATTTCCTTATATGTTATGGGATAGTAGTAAAACATGGGCTTCCGTGGTGGCTCAGACAGTGAAGAATCTGTCTGCAATGCAGGAGACCCTGGCTTGATCCCTGGGCTGGGAAGATCCCCTGGAGAAGGGAATGGCTACCCACTCCAGTATTCTTGCCTGGGGAACCCCATGGACAGAGGAGCCTGGTAGGTCCATGGGGTCACAAAGAGTCAGACAAAAACCTAGTTCACAGTATTATTATTTTTTCTTGAGTGTGGATTAAATGAGATGATGTGAAATCCTCCAAGTCCTAAGCACACAGATTCTTGTTTCTTTTTTTTCTGTGTAAGGATTTCTTTGGCAATCTCCTTTGTAATTGCTGTGCGTTTGTCTTTGATAAACATACATGTTCAGCTCATATGAGAAATAACATTAAAGCCGAACAGCACCATTTTCAACTTGAAATCTGTTCCTTCCCTCTTCCCATGGGGGAGTCTTAGCATTGCTTTCATACTCTCGCATCCCGAGACTCGTGAAGACCTCTGATGACTGGCTCTCAGTAAGACCAGAGGACATTTTTCTCTTAATTAGAACAGGACGTGGGATCTTGATTGTATATCGCTTGCAGCTAGTGATAGAGATGATAGTCTAAGACGTGCTGGACGTCCAAATGTAAACCCGATTAATTTGTAGGAATGTTGGATTTTTATCTGGGCAGATGTTTTGCTCTTTATGGAGCTGGTTGGGAGTAAAGATGGGGTCAGGGTTTTGTTGGAGCTTTGGTTTTGCTTTAAGCTCATGTTGGTTAGGATCGGCTTTAGCTGCACGGGCTTTCCTGGTGGCTCAGATCGTAAAGAGTCTGTCTGCCGTGCAGGAGACCCGGGCTTGATCCCTGGGTCAGGAAGATTCTCCTGGAGAACGGAATGGCTACCCACTCCAGTGTTCTTGCCTGGAGAATTCCATGGACAGAGGTGCCTGACAGGTTACAGTCCATGGGGTCGCAGAGAGTCAGACACAACTGAGCATCTAACACTTCTACACTTTTTAGCCGCATACAACGAAGTAAAACCCCGGCCACCTCCAGGTTCACTGTAATTTAAAAGGTGCTTAAGGGATGTCAGGTTTTGTTTCTCACGTTAAAACAAGCTGGAGGTAGCCGTTCAGGGCCTGTAGGGCCCCAGGGTGTCACCTGGGGTCCAGGTTTCCATCCGCAGTCGCTTCACGGTCCAGGGCGTTCCTTGAACTCCCGCTGTCGTGTCTGAGCCACATGCGGCCGGAGGAGGACGGGCAGAGCCCTCGCAGGAGGCGCCTTCTCTGCTGCCTCAGCTCTCTCGGAGCTCTTTCCTGGAAGCCCCGCAGAGCACTCCTGCTTGCGTCTCACGGTAGTGACTTGGTCACACACACACACAGTTAGCTGCGAGGGAGGCTGGAAAGCGTGGCCTTTTCGTCCCCAGTGCAGTGCGTCAACTTAAAAAAGGGTCTTTGACTATGAGAAGGAGCCTGGACATTGTGGGTGTGGGCAGCAAGCAGCGCTTTCAAGGACTTTAGCCGGTAGAAATCTGTGAGCCGAGCTCCTTCCCACTCTTCTGCGCCCCTCTAAGTGAAGGACCACCTCACTGTTCTGTACGGTGACCGTCACCTGTTAGAGTCTACGGGTACAGACTCCTAGCCGACTCCTCCTTTTTATAAGTGGTGGGGTCAGGGTATCAGAGCCTGCAGAAGTCGGAGGGCTGACGGTAAACCAGCACAGGGGCCGAAGGTAAGTCGTGTGGAGCCGTTAGAAGGTGCCCCGGCCCTGGTGTCAGAAGGCCTGGCTCAGCTCCCAGCCTCCTCTGACCTCTCTGAGCTCTTCCCATCAGTGAGACGAGGAGTCCCGCCACCTTTCAGGGCCGCCGAAGCCTGTGGAAGCCTTGGTGGATCTGAAAGCGTGATGTGAATGATTAACCCAGTGCTGGGCTGAAGTGTTTCCCGCAGGCATGTGGGAAGCACCCACAGCGCAGAAGATGCCGTGGGTTCAAAGACGTCGTAGAAGCGGTCCAGCCTGAGTCTGGCCCAACACGCTGGTGGGACGCAGTCGGACTCTGTTCTTTACCAAATGGCAACCCACTCCAGTATTCTTCCCTGGAAAACCCCATGGACAGAGGAGCCTGGCGGGCTACAGTCCATTGGGTTGCAAGAGTCGGACACGACTTAGCCACTGAACCACCACTGTATATGTCCAGACGTGGCCTGCAGGGAGGCAGGATTGGAAACACACCCCTCTTCTTCCTTGTTGGTGTCCTCGCGCCTCTCACCGTGTGGTTAACCTGCCTTGCCAGTGTGCTTCCAGGGATTAAAGTGGGTATTTTCCCTGCAGTGTGTGGTTCCTTCACGCAGACCATCCGCCTGTCCCTCCATCTGCCCAGTGCTGCAGCGCCGGGGACAGTGTGTCCTTCTGATGACTGCCTTGGTCGGCACATTTCGAGGGTTATTATGTTCATGGCTCTCCTGTCCCCACACCCCGGGGACATCAGTACCTAGCCCTGTGTTAGAGGTGTCCCCGTGGCTCTATCAGGGGGTTGTCATGAGGATGAGCCCCCGGCCAGGTGCCTGGCGCTTGGTCAGGGCCACCGCGGCCGCGTCCAGCTGTGCAGAGCAGGCCAGGCGGCGGAGAGTGACTCAGTTCCCCCAGCACCTCTTCCTGCCCCCTGCCAGGATGTTCCCCCGACTTGGTTCCTTTTTTTGGGGGTGAGATTCTCATCCCTCAGCTCTGGATTTCCATGTGCCATCAGTTTCAAAACATGATGAAATAAAACATAGAAGGGGGAAGGGAGAGAAGGGAAGCCAAGCAGTCCAACAGAACTGGCCGCTGAGCACCTCCACGAGACTCCTTGGCTGGGCTTCAAGTGCGTCTTAAAAACTTGAAGTTAAGCCCCAGATACGATTTTGTTTTCTGACCCTTTCTTTGTCTACCTTGGCTTCTAATTAGTTAACCAGTTAATGGATTCTCATATTCAGTACCATATTCAGTACTTGCTCCGTGCCAAACCCCGTTTGTGTCCTGGGGATACTGAGGTACACAGGACAGACCACGCTCCCTCCGGAGCTTCCGTCTGGTGGGGAAGACGGGCGGCTTCCGGCTGAGAAGTAAAGGAGGGTGATGGGAGGCAGGCGCTGTTTTACATATGGCAGCCGGGGCGAGCCTCCACCAGGGGGTTCAGGAAGCAGCGAGTACAGATGCCTTGAGGAAAGACACTGGCTTGTTTGTGGAACCGCCAGGAGGCAGCTCTTTGGGGAGTGGAGTGAACTGGGCAGGGGGTGTGGGTTTTAGACTTTTGAGCTTGAGAAACTTTTCAACATGAATGTGGGGAGGCTGGGTAGGGTGTTGGTAGCAGGTCCCTGGAGTTCAGAGGACAGAGTCGGGGACTGGATCACGTTAGCTCGGTGGTAACGGCCGGGTGCTCTCCGTGTCCAGTCGTGGCGGATCTTCAAGAGATACAAGTGCCTGTCCGCCTCATTCATTGGCCTTGGGTTTGCGTCTGGACGGAGTGACCCAGGGCCAGTGCCTGCGTTGCTGCCCCTCTGAAACCCCTCAGAAGCGGAGAAGGCACTGATGAGTGTCCGTGAGGTCTGGCCTCGATAGCTGTTTGGTGGGTGACCACTCATGGTGGCCTCTCTGCGACTGCTCAGCAGAACCAGAGCCTTTGACTTGTACTGGCCAGCTGAGTATCCAACAAGTGCGTTCTTTACCACTAGCCTTCTCTCCAAGGCAAATAGGGGCATGTCCCGAGTAGGACTCGGCAGGACTTCCAAGGGTGAACCCCGAAGCGCTGCCACTATTAACAGCTGCTCATTGTCAAGCCCTTCTTACTTGGTCAGAAAGTAACATACAGGCTTGGCCCCGGACTCCCCTTTTCTCTCCTTCAGTCTGTCCTGTCCTGGTGCTAGACCCTGGTGTGGACCTTCCTGCTGGCCATTCCCTCAAGACGGCACGTGAGAAGGATGTGATCTGTTGGGAAGAACTTGGCTGTACAGGCAGACTTGAGCTAGAAAAAGAACAAATGGTCATTCATTTGGTGCTTCCCATGAACCAGTTTTTTTTTTTTTTTTTTTTTTCTCTTAAAGGAAACCTTCAAGAAAGGGAGATTCCCAGGCCATCTTTAGAATTTAGGTCCTGACTTCACATCATAGAATTGTTTCTTTTGGGGGAGGCTCGATGAAAGACTTAAATAACTTAGTGGATATAAATATGAAGACATACTATAGATGTTAGGAACCACTGCTGTTGCCTTAAAGGATAGCCCTTTGCCCCGATCCCTATTCATCTTATTTGTATAACAAATCCATAGACTAGAGCCTGGCACATATGTATACACAGTGTAAATGCTGTGCATGTATCCTACATGTCAGTTGGGAGGTAGGTGCTATTATTTCATCTGTTTTACAGATGAGGAAATAGACACAGAGGTTAAATAAGGTCGCCCCACTAGCAAGTGATAGAGCTCAGATATGAACCAGAGGAGCCTGGCTGTGGCTCCAGGCTTTTCACCTTATTGGCTTTTCTGCAAATCTTTACTAAAGAATAACAACGATGGCCATATCCGTAAGCGTTGCTCTTTTATACTGTCACGGTGTTGTATATTTCAGACGCTAAGACTCTTCGTCCCCGCATCATCTTCAAAGCCCATTTTTCAGAGAAGGAAACAAAAGCCTCCGGGTAGTTAAATAACCACTCTGAGTCTAAGGAATGGCGCCAGGATGCCAACTGTGGTCTGTCTGGCTTCCGAATCCTGCTGTTTCCTTAGCACAATGACTCTCCTGCCCTCTGCACATAATACTGTCCTGCCCTGGGTGACTCATGGTCCCGGTCACCTCCTTTCAGACTTTTGTGGCCCATGGCACCAGTTGGGCTGCAGGACGGGACAGTGGCCCGTGTTTCTCCAGGCCTGGCTCCCAGGCCACGTGAACACCCCCCCGCCCCCCACCTCTGGAGAGGCTGGCGAAGTCGGAGCTTGGACTTGAAAGCTGTTAATCCAGCTGGGCCCCCTCCATGTCCTCTGCTCTGTTTTATTAAGCTCAGGGTTTTCCTAAAGCACCTCAGATCTCCTTTTCCTGTGTGAAGAGATTAGGCCAACATGCACACACCCAGTGTGTGCAAGATTAGGCATCACACCCAGTGTGATATGCAAGCATCTAGTTTCTGGTCGGCACTGGGATGAGCAGTTTCTCGTGAAGTGCCCGGCCCCGGAGAAGCCTTGGGAGGGTGGGGACCATCTGTGCTGTCCTCTAAAGGAAATTGTGGTTTCTTTCTTTCCTTTTTTTTTTTCTTTTCTTTTTTCACTTATGGGAAAGGGAGACTTGGGTCTCAATCGAGTCTTTGTGGCGTTGCATTTCAGAGAGTCACAGAAAATGTTCTATGTAAATGACTACGAGCCCTGATGAGGGCCTCAATGGGCGCCATTGTGTCATATTGCTATTATTGGCGATTGCAGGATTCTAAATGATATTCTCATCAGGCTGAAAAAGTTCAGTGTTAGCAGCGAAACTCGGGGTTAATTATACCGCTCTGAATTAGAGCATAGAATTAAGTTTCGAGGAGAGCTGGGCTCTTAATTTCTCTCCCCCCGCCCCCCGCCCTCTGTCTCTGCAGGGTTGCTGCTGGAGGTTCGATCAGAGTATTGTTTAACCCGTGTTCTAAATTTGTACTTACTGGCATTTTGCTCCGCATGAGTGAGTACCCTTTCTGGTGTTGGGAAACACAAGGCCAATTTATAGGACAGTGGGAGAGGGGGAGAAGAGGTCTGCTTCCTAGCGCATCCTCAGTCCCTCTCTGCCTAAGAGAGACTGAAGTCTTAGGGGGCATGCGGGACCCCCTGGAGAGGCTCCTTTAATTTAGCTCTTGTCTCTTCTGCCTTGGAATTACCGGCTGCTCTGATACCGACTCACCTCTTTGAAGAGATGACACGCTGACCTACATCTCCGCTGAAACAGATAGAAGCCTCTCTCGCTGTTCTGGCCCTTCTCGGCATTCCCCGGGCGACCTGCGAGGCAGGCCCTCTCGGGTTTCTTGCCTTCGACTTCTCTCCCGCCTGTTTGAATTGCAGAGTTTGGCTCTTCTTTGACTCCTTGCTGATTGGAAACTTCCTGCATTCCTTCTGCTCCTTGCTTTTGTCTATAAATTTCATGTTGCCTGCATCTCTTCTGAACGCACATCCCCCTTCTCTTTAATATGTGACGGGGGCTATGAATGTAATTGTTACATAAAAAAGAAAAAACTTTGAAAAATTCTTTTTGTAGCAGTAGCCTCCTAGTTTATCGTCTGTATGTATCATTATTTAACCACTTCATCACTTTTCAAAAAATTAATTTTTATTGGAGTATAGTTGCATTACTGTGTTGTATTAGTTTGCAAACCAGCTCTCTATATATTCTTTTCTGCTCTGTTTCGGACTTCCTTCTATTTAGGTCACCTTGGAGCACTGAGAGTTCCTAGAGCCGGACAGTAGGTTCTCATTAGTTGTTCACCGCTTTAGGTTTGTTTCTTTGTTTTTGTTTTGGCTGCCCAGCTTGTGGGATCTTAGTTCCCTGACTGGGACTCGAACCCAGGCCCATGGCAGTGAAAGCACCCAGTCCTGACCACTGGCTCACCAGGGAACTCCCCACCGCTTCACCACTTTGGGATGTTTAGGGTGAATCTTTTCTTTCTTTTGCTGTTGTAAGTCACACTATATTGGCAACTAGCCTAGGACCAATTCCTAGAAATGTGCGTACTGAGAGTACGAACTGAGAAGAAGAGAAAGCGTTTGTAAACCCAGATCCGTCTGCCTCCGAACCCAGTGCTTCTTTTGCCAATCTTAGTTCTCTTTGACCGGCCAGGAGATCCAGAGCCCGCCCAGAGGGGCCAGGCACATGCTGCTGTCCCTGGGGGACCCACTCCTCAGCTGGATGGGCCAGAGGCACTGGGCCCTGGAATTCTTTCTCTCTCTCTTATTTTTGGAGTTTGACGGAGGTGAACGGTTCTCCAGGACAGCACCGGTCCTGTCCTGCAGAGCGTGTACCAACAGCACACGTTCAAGAATACCACATCGTTAACACGTGGCCCTTGAAAGAGCAAAAGATAGTTTGTTTGTTTGTTTTTTAATGGCATGCTTCACGGCAGGTGGAATTTTACTCCGGCGACCACAGCTTGATTGGCAGGACCACGGCCTTCTGCAGTGGGAGCAAGGAGCCCTAACCATTGGACTCTCAGGGACTTCCATATCGAATGTAATTTATTCCTCCCAGTGCAGACCCCTTGCAGAGTGTCCCATCCCTATTTGGAAACATTAGTTCTCAGCTTTCTCGGTCGGTGTGGTAACATATTTTCTATATTTATAGTATGTAAAACAGACGTTCTGAAGCACAGCCCGGACCGAAATGACTGTCTTTCCCACGCTGTGCATCCTCTCAGGACCTAGAGAGAATATGAGGAGGGGCGGAAAGGGGACCTTTGGTCAAACAAGGTGGGGAAGAGCTCTGTTCTCAAGTGATCCCTGGGGGACTTTCCTGGTGGTCCAGTGGTTAGGACTTTGCCTTCCAATATAGGGAGTTGTGTGTTCGATCCCTGGTCGGGGGAGCAAAGATCCCACATGTCTCATGGCCAAAAAATCAAAACATGAAACAGAAACAGCATTGTAGCAGATTCAAACGACTTTAAAAATGGTCCACATTAAAAAAAAGAGATCTTAAAAAAGAGACTCCTGAAGCCCTTAGACTCTTGGAGGCTCAGCTACGCTGAGATCGGGAAGCCTGTTTAGTTCTGTGGATGCCACTCTGTCCCCTGGGACACCTGTCGATAGCTTGTGGTAGAAGCAGCATGTGAAACAGTGCTGAGCCAGGGATGGAGTCCAGACTCCCAGCGTTTCAGTGCCCGCACCTGCGGTCACCTCTTCCTTCCCCGTCCTTCCTGGCCTCTGTGCGTCTGCGGACGCGGTTGTCTCCACCCTCTGTGCCCTTTCCCTTGTCTAAACACGGGCCAAGTTCAACCGCATCTTCACATGGTCCGATTCAGCCCCATTTGCAAGACTCAGTTCACAGCCTCCTTTTTTGCTTTATCCTTGGACCTTCTCTGTACACTTTGCCTCTGGGCTGCTGGCATCCTCACTATTCTTTGTACCCGCCGTGTGTCATGACATCCCAGCTGGTACTCCATCTATTTGTGTCCACGTCTTTTTGACTGATTCATCGCCTTGAAGATGAGGCCGGTCTTCCTGTTGTTGCTTCAGTGGGACCATCACATTGTCGTGCATTTAGTAAGTGCTCAGTAAACGCAGAGCGGATGTCCGCAGCGTTGGTTACCGCTTCCGTGGAGGGAGGGCCTGACGGCGGTGGTCACAGTGGAAATGTCCCACGGCAACGTCTGCGCGGGCCTCAAAAACCGGCCACCAAATGAGACGCAGAATCTGCCTTCTCCATTCAGCATTGCTGGGGAGGACAGCTTCTTTTTTCTTTTCTTTTTTAAATTTTTATCGTGGTGTGGTGAAGATCATAGAATAGAAAGCACACTAATTTAACTAATTTAACTGTACCTTTCAGTGGCAGTAGATACATTCACCTTGTGCCACTGTCACCATCATTTCTCTCTGGCATTTTTTACTTTCCTAAACTGAAACTCTGTCCCCATTAAATACTACCCAGGGATAGAACCCGGGTCTCCTGTATTTCAGGCAGATTCTTGACCATCTGAGCCTCCAGGGAAGCCCCCTTCACCCCCACTCCCCCCACCCCCAGCCCCTGGCATCTACCAATGTACTTTCGTTTTTTAAAAAATAATTGTATTTATTTATCTTTGGCCGTGCTGGGTCTTGGTTGCTCTGTGGGCCTTTTCTAGTTGCAGCAGGCGGGGACCAGGCCCTAGTTGCGGCGTGCGGGCTTCTCATCGCCGCGGCGTCTCTCCTTGGGGAGCGCCGGCTCTCGGGCGTGCGGGCTTCAGCAGCTGCAGTGAGCAGAGTCAGTAGCTGTGGTTCTGGGCTCCGGAGCACAGGCTCAATAGTCGAGCACGAGTTTAGTTGCTCTGCGGCACGGGGGATCTTCCTGGACAGGGATCGAACCTGTGTCCCCTGAGCTGGCAGACCGATTCTTTACCACTGAACCACCAGCGAAGCCCTACCAATGTACTTTCTGACTCTACGAACTTGACTTTTCTAGGTACCTCACACAAGTGGAATCAAGCCATATTTGTTTGCTCCTACTGAATATTGGAATGCATCTGTAAGGTTAACTTAATCTACGTCCTACAAACAGATTGTATCCTCCCCCCAGCCTGTGCTATATAGTAGGTTCTCATCAGTTACATATTTTTACGTAGCTGTGTGTACATGTCGATCCCAATCTCCCGATTTATCCCCGCCCCCGCCTTGCTTCTGATTTTTTCCCCCTGATCAGTGACAGTGAGGGTTTCATTTCTAAGACTACTGGTAGATGATCTTCACCTTTTTGAGCAGCCCCTAGCGCATAAAGTAGTTAGCACCTAGTTATCGCTATAATCCTTCTGTCTACCTAGTGAGCGAGGTAGGGTTTGTTACTCAGCCAGTGTCGAAAACTGTACCCCAGAGAGGTTAAAAAATGGGCTCAGGCACAGTCATATGGTAAATGGCAGTGCTGGGAATTAAACTCAGGTGTGACTCCAGAGTCCTTAATACCGCATAACAGTATTGCCTTTCACCAAATGCAACAAATACTGTGGTGTGTGTGTGTCGTTTATAGATTTATTGAATTGCTTCTGGAGCCCTCCCTCCCCTTCCTCTCTTGAATAACACCGTTTCTTCTCTCCTGGGCGTGATATCTGTGGCTTTCAATGTGGCTAATTTACTCAGTCTTACACATTTTCTTAATTCTACTTTTCCCCTCACCTCTCTTCTTTATGAAGCTTTATCGAGAAACCAGCTGCTGGGAGGATAAAGGGCTCCTAGTGTCCAGTTTGACATTAATAGTTGACTGTCCCCCCGATCTGCCCTTTGCCCTCTCTTGGTATCACCAACACATCCTAACCTCACGCCTTTCCAGATTCTAAGTCTCAGACCTGTTATCTTTGGATACAGACTGCCTGTAGGTGTTGATTCTTTTGGAAGTTCCCAGATAGCATATGCGTGCATGCTAAGTAGCTTCAGTCACGTCTGATTCTTTGGGACCCTGTGGACTGTAGCCCACCAGCCTCCTTTGTGCATGGGATTCTCCAGGCAGGAATACTGGAGTGGGCCTTGCTAAACAACCCAGCGCCAGAAACTGTCACCAGCTCCCTGAGATGTGCATGTGCACGTGTGTGTGTGTGTGCACACACACCTAGTGAGATGTAAACATTTACAAGAAATGAAGGACATTCTTTTCCCAGAGCTGAGATCTGGATAGTCTCCAATGTATACAGCGTTGATGGTGATTCCATATGTTTTGTTCATCTTTACATTTTTGCAGCCTCCACAAATTTATTTTCCACACTGCTGCCACCAGCAGGAGAGCATTTCCACAATGCAGAGCTGACAATCTGACCATGTCATTCCGTGGTTGAAAGCCTTTCTTTGGCCCCCCGTACCCCCCCACCCCCGCCCAGAACCCTCAGGGTGACTGGCCTGTTGGTTGCCCACTTTCCAGCCTCTTTTATGTGCTTCCGGTAAGTTTGCTCCAGCTGGCATGTATTCCAGGTTGTTCCTGCATATGTGTGGTTCCCTCTTCTCTAGGCATTCCTGGCTGGCTGCGCCTTCTGTACCTGTCACTCTTCTCCCCCTGGCTAATTCCTATTGGCCACTTCCGGAAATCTGTGCCCAATCAGATCCATCCCGGGCCCGCCCTTCTGCTGCGTCACTGGGCTCTTTGGCCTCTGTTCCGGTTCGCTTCCTCCCTCAGCTGGACCATTCACACCTTGCCTTCTCCATCTCTGTACCTGGCACACAGTCGGAGCTCAGTAACGACTGAATGGAGGATTAGGCACAAGACTTTATTTCCTGTGAACATGCAGAGAGGTGGGAAAATCCGAGCATTCTTGTTCCTTGCGCATTCCCAGATTTGCCTGGTAATACACTCTGCAGGTTATCCAGGGCCTACCGTGTGCATTCCCAGCGCTTTTCTTACCCTTGCTGTACCCACGTACGTAGTGTTCCTGCTGACCCCATCACACAAGTGAAGAAGCAGGGGCTCTGTTTCTCAGATGAGAAGTCAGTAGACCATGGCCTCTCAGCATTTCAAGGCACTTTCCGCCTTTAAAGCTGAACGGCATCACTGTGGAGGCTCAGGGAAATGGTGACAATATTGTGACAATATTTGAAACAGAATCTTGGGTGCTTGGGCCCTGAGAGAGGTTGCCAGTTGCCAAACTCCTGAATGTAAAGGGGGAGAGGGGGGGATTTTCTTTCTCAAATAATGTGCATTTACATGAAGGCCAAATTGGAGTTCTTTATTGACTCAATAAAGACACTATCTCTTTGAATAATTCAGAATCTGATGGGCCTATTAGCCTGAGTTCCCCTTTGGTGAGTGACACAGGCTGCTGCCTGCCGCGTTGCAGAGCTGGGGAGTTATCTTATAAGGGGTCTCTTCAGCGTTTTCTTGGTCATATGAATTTTTATTTGCTCAGTAGGACGTGACGGAGGCTCTGAATAGTCAGAGAAAGCATCTCTCTTGTGTTCATTCTCATGAATAGAACACTCTGTGTCCTGAACTGTTGCTCCACTGGGGCGAGGACATGGCGTATTTTCCTGATGTTTGAACCAATACGCTTTTTCATTTTGGGGCAATCCAGGTAAATTCTGGTGCTCCTGGGTGGCAAGGAAAGCATTTCTTTTCTTTCGTGTTTTTCCCTTCTGGTGTTTGAAAAAGTAGATTTTGAGTTGCATGACTAATCAGCATATTTATTAGAAATTAATGTTCTGCCAGCGATCGGAAATTCCTTCCTGTCTTCCATGCTCTCAAATCAGAACAGTGCTGGGGGCTGGAACTCGGAGAGATATTCAGATCCAGAGGATAGCAGTTCAGAACATTGGAGACGTTTGCAAGAATAAGTCTATGGCCTTGGGCTCTGATTCTTTTATGGGGGGGTGTGTGTGAGTGTGAGTGTGTGTGTGTGAGTGTGATGGGGGTAGGGTGAGAAGGAGAGGAAGATTGATTGGGAGGAGACTTGCACACAGCAGAACAAGACTTCCTGAAACATGGGACCCAAAGAGACATCATAGTAACCTTGTTTTCCAGCCCTTCTGTCAGGCTCAAGTTCTGGTAAAAGTTTTTGTTATGCCTTGTGGATTTGTTAACGTGAGAAATCTTATATAACTGTGGACATACGGCTAGTAGACTGCTTTGTGGAAATGAATAACCCCCTACAGGGTGGGTCCTGACCTGTGAGCTCGGAACCTGGTTTGGGTCACAGACAGTGGTGTTCAGTCTCTGACCAGTCCCCCTTTGGGTGGAGCCTTCTCTGCCGGCCTGATACTCACAAACTTTTCCAGGAAAAACAGAGCCACACCCATCTGACCGGGAAGGCCTGCGCCGACCCCAGGAAGACCAGCATCTCTGGCTGGAGGAGTGTGGGAACTGAGGCAGACACGTGCAAGAAAAATAACAGTTTCTCGTCTTTAGGAAAAAGCTGAGTGTTCACTTGACTGAAACAAGTTCCACCTGTATGACACCAGGGAAGGTCAGAGCAGAACAGGGAAGGAAATGGTTGAATAATTCTGGTTTTTTTTTTTTCCTTTCTTGAGGTTTTCTTTTCCCCCCTTTCCTCCCCGTCTAGAGGGATATTTCACAATTGGCAGAGTCCAGTGGATCTTGAGATTGTGGGGGTGGGCTTTGGAAGGGGCTCAGCCATGGCTGACTCCCAGCTGCCGTTCAGAGTGCTGCTCTGGGCCAGCCTCAGGCTGCATCTTCAGAACCCTCCTCTGAGCTGAGAGAGTGGGGACTTAGAGGGTGGGTCCCGGGGTCTCATGGCTAGTATGTGACTTTCAGACCCATGCTGGGGTGGGGGTGGCAGGAGAAACCCCGGATGCTTTCAGAAGGGCATTTGTGCAGCTCCCCTCCTGGCCCTCAGAAAGGATGCTCATCACCTCACTCCTGCTTCGATACTCTGGGAGGTTCCAGAACCAAAAGATCGTCTGCTTAGGGGGGGAACTCCCCAGAGCTGGGCTGCGGTCCTCCTCCATGGGGGACTGGCCGTGCGGGAAAGGCAGGGAAATCCAGTGTGCTGGGCTGCGGGAGGCACGGGCCTTGGCGCACACAGCCTTCTTGGGGACGGGGCGGTCCACATTTGTGCTTTTCACTTGCACTTGTTTTGAGGCACGCACGCTGCTTGCTCGAGTGGGGCTGAACTGGCTCCTCGCCCAGCTGGACTTGGGTTGACTTCCTCAGTGGATCCCACCTGTGGTGGGGGGGATGTTTTCCAGTGTGGGCCGTGGTTCACAGCTGCCCTGCCGTCAGGCGTGATGGCCAGTGGGACCCTCGGAGGAACTGGGTGGCCCCGGGGCCAGGCTGGGGCGGGATGGTTGCCTGTCATCTTCAGCCTATGCTCAGAGGTCTCCCAAACCGGCTGGCTGGCTAGTGACGCTGGACCGAGGAGTAACTCATTTGACTGAGACTTTCATACGCTTCAGTGGGGTTCGGGTGTGTGTTAGAGGAACCCGCGAGGTGAAGAGGTCGGGTCAGGAGGTTTTCTGCCCGCTTCAGACATGAGGATGTGGAGACTTGTTAAAGACCATACAGTAGTGGGAACTCAGCCGCTTGCCTAAGGCTGGTGTTCCTTCCACTGCCCTGTCTGAACCAGAGAGAGGACACACGCCAAGTCAGGCCTACACTGGAGGAGGTGGCCATGTGGGCTTGACGGTGCCCTGAGGCAGTGCAAGCCATCACTGCGTGTCCCCAGCCCCTGACAGCCCGGCTGGCGCGGGTTCCCGGTGTGGTGTTGCTGGGGTCTCGGGGGAGTGACGTCGGTGGAGTGATGCTGATTACTCTGCACCTTTCAGACTGTTTCTCTTCCCTCTGTGACCCCCAGACTCTTTCCTGCCCGCTTCTTTCCTCCTTCCTGGGGTAGCCTCTCTTACCTGGGCAGTGGGATGGTCTCTGAGCAGCACCTTTGAGATTCCCAACCAGCTTTTCCTTCCCCCCACAAATTATGGGACTTGGGACTCAGAGAGAGAACTTTCAAGCCCAGTGCATGAGCTTGAGGGGGCTTCCCAAGTGATGCTAGTGGTAGAGAACCCGGCTGCCAATGCAGGAGATGCAAGAGACTCAGGTTCGACCTCTGGGTCAGGAAGACCCCCTGGAGGAGGGCCCGGCAACCCCCTCTAGTATTCTTGCTTGGAGAATCCCATGGACAGAGGAGCCTGGTGGGCTACGGTCCATAGGGTTTCACAGATTAAGACACAACTGAAACACAATTTAGCACGCACGCATGAACTTGAGGTCTGGATTTTGTGGCTGGTTTCTGATGCCTGTAGACCCCTTTGACCTGAAAGGATGTCCTTGTAACTTCTTTATTTTATCAGCTTAGGAGAGAGGGTCCCAGGAAAGTTTGGGGAGCTGCCTGGGGCTTCCTGCTGAGCAGTGACAGAACTGGGCTTGAACTTGAACTTGCCCTTTCACTGCAGTGCTTTCTCTGCGCTAGTCCCTTTTGTCCCAGACCCCAGCGGTTGATCTTAGATGTCTTTTGAGATTTAAGTCTCTCTGGTTTCTGCTGCTTGGAGCTGAGCAGGGGAACTTCTGTTTAGTGTAGAAGGATGGTGGGATGTCTCTAGGTAAGATCTCGAGGCCACTGGTGCAAGACTCTTGCGGCTCTGGGGTATTTTTCTTTTGAGAGTTTGGTTTTCTTCCCTCCCCTTCACCTCTCTTTTCTCCTCCCACCTTGGGTTTTGAGCCCCTCGTGGCTTCCCCGGGGTGGAGACAGGTAGAGGCGAGCAGGTGGAATATTTGCGTGTGGAGCTGATCCCCGGGCCCCTTGCGTGGGTGTGGCTGGTGGTGGTCCAGCTGGCTTGGCCTCTCTTCTGAGTCTGCAGGCTGCGCCCAGCCACCCGCCTCTCCCTGGAGGGCCCGGGGCCGGCCACCTGGTGCTCAGAAGGGCGGCTCTGCTTGTGTTCTTGTGTGCGGAGGAGAGAGGGAGAGTGCCGCCTGATCACGTGCGTACACGTGACCGTTTCACAGCCTTGTTCTGTTTGTGATCTCGTGTGCGCAGAAGGTGGGGTGGATTGCCATTTACTGGCGCCTGTGTGGTGGCTCTGCCCAGGGCACCTTCCCATCCGTGAGCTCATTTAATTCTCACGGTAATGCGGGGTGGGGGGGGGTGTGCCTCTTACAGGAAGGAAATAAACAGCCCTTTGCTCCGAGGTTGCTTTCATTCTTCATGCAATTTGTAGTGACGGAGTGTCTGCTATGGGCTCAGCCCCGGCCTAAACCTGGCCTTGATGCATGAGACCCACACAGTCCCTGTCCTCGTGGAGCTGGGACTCCGGAGGTGGAGCTCCCTTAGTGAGGTTTGTGAGTAGGGAGCAGTGAGAAGGGACTAGAGGCTGGCGGAGGGACTTAGGATTTTAGCCCATTTTACCCAGACACTTCATGTTCCATCACGTTACAGCCTTCTCTCTGGGTGTCCTCCCCACTCCCCTTAGATTATTAGCACGGTTTACCTATGTGTAAACCTAGGCTCAGAGAGGCTGGGTAACTTGTCTGAGGTCGCCCAGTAGGTGAGCTGGAATCTGAAGAAGACCCTGGGTAGATTTCTATCATCTTACACAGCGTACCTGTGCATACCGTGTTTTCATAAAAAGTAACAGTTGGCCGAAGAATAGCAAGTCCTTCTTGCTAATAGCAAGTCCTTCAAGCATCTGGGTAAACCCTCAGAACACGTTCACTTCAGAGTTGCTCCTGTGTAAGGCTGTGCTCCGTGTCTTCTTTTGTAATCGGGGCCCAGAGATGTGGGGGCGTCTGAGGTCTTGGGGGGTCCTCTCTGAGCACATGGCCTTGGCTGTGTCTCATAATCTCCCTCCAGTGGAGAGTCAGGGTGAAAAACCTCTTCAGATACAGCCCTCAATTTCGTCGCCAACAGGAGCCCGTGTTAATTTTTAAACGCGGCTCAAACTTTCAGAAAACAGAAGTCTGGAAATTCCGTGTTGAGCCACCAGTGACTTCCTGGCACACGTGAGCGTGACACGGGGCCCCGGCGGCTGACGCGGCTGCAGGGCAGACGCCCCGGGGGTTCTCGCCAGCAGCAGGAGTTCCTGGGCACGTGCAGTTCCGACCTTCTCAAGAGGCCTCCCCGTCGGTTAGGACCAGCTTCATTCGGTTCTTTGTGGCCTTGTTGGGGGTTGCCTTGCAGCGAGCGGATGCTGTGGGGGCCCTGCTGGAAGCCCCCGGACACCGAGTTCTCGCTTGTTCTTCAGGGCACCCTGCTGGGGGGATGGGCTTTGCGGTTCAGTCTGCTGCTTGTTCGCTCAGGGTCTGCAGAGGAAGCCTGACTAATCCTTTCCTTTGCTGCCAAATGCTGCTGCCGTGAGACCGTCTGGTCCCGGGCCCCTTCTCTTTCTTGCCTTTGCTTACTTAGTCATCACTGCCATCCAGGACGTCTTTGAGGGTACGGGTGACCCCAGGAAACCCCCGAGCTGCCCCACCTTGCTCAGTGTCCCACGGGGCGCTGCCCTGCTTCTGGGAAGCCTTCTACGGCCTGGCTGCTCCCCAGCTGATGGCGAAGAGGGCTCTTAGCATCCAGAGGACATCTCCGCTTTGCTGACCGGTCTCTCCTAAAGTTTGCACTTGTGGCGTGCCAGGTGCCGGCGTGCTGTGAACTCTTTGCAGCGTGACCTCTCACTGTCCTCACCCAAACCTGGGGAGGCGGGTATTTTTCTTGTTCCCACTGGATGGCTGAAGAAACAGAGGCTTGGATGGAGGCAGTCACTTACACCAGCTCACACAGCCAGCTGTGGAGGGCTGTGTCTCACCGGAGGAGCAGAGTTCCACTTAGGAATGTCCTTCGCTTGCACGCGCAAAGTGCGAAGTGGCTTCAGTTGTGTCCCACTTGTGGCGACTCCTCGGACTGTAGCCCGCCAGGCTCCTCTGTCCATGGGATTCTCCAGGCAAGAATACTGGAGTGCGTTGCCATGCCCTCCTCCAGGGCATCTTCCGCACCCAGGGATCGAACCCTTGTCTCTGGCATCTCCCTGGATTAGCAGGCAGCTTCTTCACCACTCTTGCCACCTGGAATGCCCCACAGGCCTGAGGCAGGAGTTTTATTTTAAGGTTCCTTCAGCTTTTCCCTCTTAAGCCTTCTAGTTAAGATAGGGACTCTCGGCCTTGGCATTCCGGACATTTGGGGCCAGCCAGATCATTCTTTTTTTTTTTTTTTATGTTTAACTTTTTGGCCATGCCACGTGGCTTGTGGGATCTTTGTTCCCCCACCAGAGATCGAACCCAAGCCCCCTACTTTGGAAGTGTGCAGTCTTAGCCACTGATCTATGGGGGGATATCCTCTGATGATTCTTTGTTGTGGGGGCATCTCTTCTACCCACGTGATACCAGTAGCGCTCCTGTCCTGCCCTGCCCGCCCACCTTGCAGCCTCCATGTGTGACCACCCAAAGTGTCTCCAGACCTTGTCAGGTGTCCCCTGGGGCGGGGCGGGGGGTGGGACAAGACTACACCCAGTGAGGACCACTGAGTTAGAGTGACCACTTCAAACCCTAAGCCAGGATGTACCTTATTTGGGGATGGAGAAAGATAAGAGCGTTTAAAATCAGGACTGTCGCAGCAAACTTGAAACTGCAGCTTTAACTACAGCCGTCTGTGTGGGAAGACAGGCTGACAGCAGGCCTTATGTGGGAATAACCTTTCAAGATGAAATTTATTTGTTTACTTTAAAAATATTTAATGAAATAATTTATTTGGCTGGCTTCCCTGGAGACTCAGAAGTAAAGACTCCACCTGCAAAGCAGGAGCCGCAAGAGACACGGGTTCCATCCCTGGGTTGGGAAGATCCCCTGGAGGAGGGCATGGCAACCCTCTCCGATATTCTTGCCTGGAGCATCCCATGGACAGAGGAGCCTGGTGGATTGCAGTTCGTAGGGTTGCAAAGAAGCGGACACGACTACAGTGACTTAGCTCGCATGCACGCACAGGTCTTGGCGGTGTGTGGGATCTAGTTCCCTGACCAGGAATCAAAGCCAGACCACCTGCATGGCGAGTGTGTACTCTTGGCCACTGGACCACCAGGGATGTCCCATGATGAAATTTAAATTACCCTGCATACCTGTTGGAGGCCTGTCATGGAGTCCCCTTAACATGTTTTGACTTTGTTGGTAGCTTGTGGGGAAAAAAATCGTAGTCTTTGATTTATTGAAGTTTTGTGGTTCAAGGCACTTTGTGCTGGAAAGAACCTGGTGAAAACGAGAAGGGCCTCCCTTGGGGCTGGGACACGTGGAAAACGCACCCTGCCGGAGCTTTCCTGTGTCCTCCATACGCCCCTGCGTGCGCCCTGCAGGTCTCGTTGGCGCCCGGGTCAGGTGTGGCGTGTGTACACAAGCCCACGTGAGTTTCTTTTCATACACACAGCTGGCAAATCTGTCATGTTGTGTCTGACGCGATTTCTTGTCCTCCACGTGTAGCTCCTGTGGGTTCACACATCCATCCTCTGAGGCTCCCAGCCGACCTGTGCCAGGCGGCACCTGAAGCCTCAGAGCATCTATTTGCAGAGACCGTGAAACACGGGAGCACGTGGTGTGCTCAGCTGCCTCGTGCTGAGAAAATCCAGTTTATTAGAACCTCAAATGGAACGGTAGAATTTGGAAAGTTTTTTTTTTTCAGTTGACACAATCAGATGATAAATCCCATTTCTTTGGTTCTGTGGAAGAAGTGCTCCCTCCTGTTAGGTCATAGGTAGGGTGCTGTTTGCAACACCCCTTTACACGTGCTTTTCCAGAGACACATAGATTAGCCAGGTATGGTCAGCCCCTGTGCTGTAGTGGGCAACCTCCGGGGGCCATACCAGCGGTCTTGTGTCTAGTACGGCTTACGAGAGCGGCTGGTTTTCAGCCAGCGGTTCTCTTGTCAGTCTTGGTAACTCAGGGGAATTTTGCAAGAGCGGCCGGTGAACATTTCTTTTTGCAGCACTAATGTAACACCCCCAGGGGTGATATCTAATTAACTGATGACATCTTTTTACCCAGAAGGATCCATCATTTTTTATTCCCAGGGCTTAACTCTCCCCTCCAATAGGAAAAGTCATAATAATAGCTACGTTAGGCGTCCTGCTATTTTATTAGGAGTGTCATTAACTGGGAAAGTTAACCGCCCAGCACAGGGAGGCCCACCCTCAGGGCTTTCCCACCTCTAATGGCCGTTGTAGATATAGAACCAAGGGGACAAGGAGGGTTTAAAAAAGAAATAGAAATCCCTTTTTTTGCTGTCTTGAGGTCTACATAGTTAGCATTTTACCGTTTCCTTATGACTGAGCCCCCAGAATACTTACAAGACTGATCATACTGCATGTGTCATTCTTTATTTTGCATATACAATTTTTGTATCTAATCTGCCTCACTTTGAGTTTTATTATGAGCACTTTCTCATGTTGACAGTTGTTCTTTTATCATTTGCTAGCTGCATAATATTCTAGCATCTCTTGTATTTTATTTATTCTATTATGGAGCATTCGGTGTTTATGATGTTTCATGATCCTCAAGGACTGTCACTGCAAGGCTGCTCTGACACTAGGCCATCGGAGAGTGTGTGTGTGTGTGTGTGCGTGCACACACTTATGTGCAAGTTCGTGCAGACTGACTCACAGCCTGAAGGCTGTGTGATGGGCCATTGGCTTCCAGGCTCGAGCTGGAAGCTTCTTACATTTGACTCCCAGGCCAAGCTGCTTGTGGTTTTTCTTTCTTCCTTTTTGGGTTAGAGGAAGTCACTTGGTCATATTCCCCTTCCCCCGCCAGCCGCCTCCCGCGGCATAAAGAAAATGGTGTTTCTGATGATTGTGTTTCTCCGTAGCTGCGGAAAAAATAAACCTGCTCCTGATTTTTCAGAGAGGTTTTCCAGGTCACTGCAAGGTGGGTCTCAACTGGATGACCAGACTTATTCTAATGACGACGGAGCATAATCAAGCCCTGCCTGGGAGCCGGCTTCTGGCCCAGATTCTTGGCATGAGCAGTTCCATTTATTGGAGGAGCCCTGAGAAGGAGCCACAGTGCTACTTCTGTCTTACAAGGGAGGAGACCGAGGCATATGCTCAGAGGCCGGGCTGGGATTTAAGGCCAGGCTCAACCCCGGGGCCCCTCTGCCAAGTCTGTATCTCTTCTGTCCCGGGCCGTGTCTTGGTATCCTGTGCAGCTCCCAGCTGGGGCCAATTTTGCCTTCCAGGGGCCATTGGGCAGCTATCAGGAGACTTTTTGACGTCATGATTGCAGGGCAGAGGATTTTAAAGTCGCTGTCGGACTTCCCTGGTGGCTGAGTGGTAAAGAATCTGCCTGCCAGTGCAGGAGACACAGGCTCAGTCCCTGGTCCGGGAAAATCCCACAGGCCATGGAGCAACTAAGCTCGTGCGCCAGAACTGCTGAGCCGGTACTCTAGAGCCCGCGAGCTGCAACTCCGGAGCCTGTGCTCTGAAACGAGAGGAGCCACGACAGTGAGAGGCCCGCACACCACGACTGGAGAGTGAACCCTGCTCCCTGCAGCTAGAGAAACGCCCGAGCAGCAGCGGACACTCAGCATAGCCGAAAATAAATAGAAAGCAAAACAAAACAAAAAAGTTGCTGTTGACAGCTGATGGGTGGAACCCAGGCAGGCTGGTAGAGACCCGGCATGCACAGGATGGCTGCCCGCAATGATGGGCCATCCAGCCTCAGATACCAGCCGTGGGGGGTGGGGGGGTGGTGCATTGAGAGGCTCTCCTGTGGGTGGGGGAGGGAAGAAAATACAGGCTTCTCGGGGTGGGGGTGGGGGGAACCAGGAGGGGGTGGAAGAAAGTGGGCTTGGGAGGGAGCCCTTTTCCTGGTTTTATCATCTTACACAAATTACACAAACTTCTTGAGGCTCAGCTTCCTTATCTGAAAATCAGAAAGTAAGCCTTGACTGGCATTTCCAGCATGGGTTCAGGAGTCAGACTTCCTGGTCCTGAATTCTAGTTCCTTCTGTGACTTTGAGCAAGGTACTTGACCTTTCCTAAGTCTCAGTTCTCTCATTTGTTAAACAGGCAGATAGTAGTCACAGCGAAGTGTGGTGTGTGTGTGTGTGTGTTCAGTCACTCTGTCGTGTCTGAGTCTTTGTGACCCCGTGGACTATACAGTCCGTGGGACTCTCCAGGCAAGAATACCGGAGTGGTTAACCTTTCCCGTCCCCAGGGGATCTTCCTGACCCAGGGATCGAAGCCAGGTCTCCTGCACTGTAGGCAGATTCTTGGCTGGCTGAGCCGCCAGGGAATCCCACCAAAATGTGATAAAGAGAGTGCAATGCATAAATGTGCCAGCTGAGACATAGTGAACACAGGGCATGTTAGTGCCTCAATAACAGTGACAAAGTGCCTTGAAGAAGGTCTTAGCCAAGTCTAACGGTGCAGAGTCTGCTTCCTGAGGGCAGGGTTTTGTCTTATTGCTCTCTCTCTCTCTCTCTGTCTCTGTCTCTCTCTCTCTCTCTCTCTCTCTCGACTCTGGAATTGCCTGTAGGTTCTCCCTTGGATCCCATCAGGGTGGGTCTGAGTTTAGAAAGACATGAGATATCCCATCTCCAGTCATGTGAGGCTTAATGTTTATTCTTGGTCTACAAGGTAGCGGAAGAAACAAACTCCAGTACTTTGGCCACCTGACGTAAAGAGCTGACTCATAGGAAAAGGCGCTGATGCTGGGAAAGATTGAGGGCAGGAGGAAAAGGGGGCAACAGAGGCTGGGATGGTTGGATGGCATCATTGACTCAATGGACATGAGTGTGAGCAAGCTCTGGGAGAGGGTGAAGGACAGGGAAGCCTGGTGTGCTGCAGTCCATGGGGTCGCAGAGAGTCAGACATAACTTAGCAACTGGCCAACGACTCATAGTAGTGGAGATGTGATTCAGCTGTGAGTGTGCCCTGGGATTGGTGGTGGACGGTCTTCAGTTTCTTCAAATGTAAGAGTATGGTTCTCTGGGGGCAGGCACTGGCCTTTGTCTTTTCCCCGCCAGGACTTCAGGAGATGCTGGCCATCCTCTGGATGGTCTTACTCACTCCTGGCTTCAGCCTGAAATTGAGGTGCTCCCTGTTGCAGCCCTTGGGCCAGTGCCGGAGTTGTGCCAGCAGGTCCCCCACCCCTGCCATCCGCTGAACCTCCCCACTTGGCTTGACAAGGCTTTCTGCCTCCTAAGTGGCAGAAGAGCCCCTGGGGTCAGGAGGTGCTGGGGATCTCACGTATCAGCACCCCTTCCCTGATGCTTCTGATGGGAGTGACTTGATCGGGTGGAGTCCAGATCTGAAAGGGTGGGACAGATGGACCCAGGAGGTGGGGAAGAGCTTGGGGGAGCACCACGCATGCTTGCCCAAGAGGGCTGGTTCCACATTATTGCCATCAATGAAATGTCCTTCATGGATCCCCTAGGTAACAGGGAAGTGGTACCAAAAATCTTACAACCCAGTAAAGACTCGGCAGAATTACAGAAACTGGTGAAGGCTCAGCAGCTGTGTCTCACAACACCTTGCTTTATGCAGTGCTCACTTAACTTTAGCAATGCCGGGCACCAGCCTACGGTGGCCGGACAGCCATATGTATGAGCGGAGTGAGCTGGGGGCGCTGGTGTGGAATTGGAGGGGTCAGGTCGCCCAGGAGGCCGCCCCACTCAGCCCCAGTGCCTGTCATGTGAGAATGTGGCCCAGTGTTGGTAGATCTTTTGCTTCCCCAGCCCCCAGGAAAAGTGCGTGCTCAGCCCCTAAGCTGTGCCTGACTCTGTTTCCCCACGGACTGTAGCCCACCAGGCTCCTCTGTCCGTGGGATTTACCAGGTGAGAGTACTGGAGTGGGTGGCCCCTTCCTTCTCCAGGCGATCTGGCCGAGCCAGAGATCAAACCCACGTCTCCTGCATTGGCAGACGGGTTCTTTACCCCTGAGCCCCCCGGGAAGCCTGAGAAAAGTAGGAAATTCTGTTTTGATGGAAGATATTCGCTTCTAGCAGATACCTCTCCGGAGTGGTCGGGACCTGTCATTTATAGACTGTGGGTTCTTTTGGTCCTAGTGGACTGCATTTTTGCCTGGCCAGTTGCCTGCAGACACGGAACCTCTGATACAACAGTGATTCTTAGAGTCTAAGGGGCCTGAGACGCCCAGCCGATCTCTGGGGTTGACACATAGTCAACCTCCTGCCTTTATTCCCTGGCCTCTGTCCCCTCCACCTCCTCCTCCCACCAATGAGACAGTCACATCCTCTCTAGAATGTTTCTGATGAATTCCAGCCTTGGGAGGCTTGAGGGCTGGTCTCATGACCAACACGTGAAGGACAGTGTCACCCCACCCTCCCCACCTCGTATCCTTAATCGGGCCCCTGGGCTCCATACTTCACGGCGGGTTAGCTTCCAAAGCCTGCTGACAAATACCCCTTCTGTTATTCCACGTGCAGGCTGGGGGCACCAGGGTCCCATTCCACCGTTAGGCCTCAGGGCTGGTGGATGAAGGTAGGTCCCTGAAGTCAGGTTCAGTAAAGGCCCCTGGGGCAGCTGGGCTTGGTCTGTGATGCTGGCCCTGGGACCCGGTGGGACGCTGCTAGCTTGCCTGGCTCCGCTGGGCGGGTGCTGGGAATAATGAGCAGCACTGAAGGCGCGATGCGTTTCAGTCCCCGTCACTCTGATCCCCCTCCAGGTGTTGGGAGGATGTTTTCCCAGCTTGGTTACTTGCTGGCACGCATAGGTAAGTATCCAAGGTGTTCCCGGAGAAGCTGGGACTGGATGTTGACTTTTGCTCCCTGGGATGTGTTCTGGGGAGGAAGTGGGCTTTTCGGTTGTGGTGGGTATAGGATGTGGTCTGGGGAAATTAGAATCACGCTTCGGATGAAGTTAACAAGAACAGTGGAACTTTTTTTTTTTCCTTTTGTACTTTTGGGCTTAAAAGGCTTCTCCAAAGGAGCTTTGTGTATCAGGGAGGTGCCCTTGATTCTGCATGTATTCTAAACATTTGTATAGAAGCTAGAAGCACACTCATCGCTCTGTTTCATGCAGTAAATATATTTCTGGCAGGTCATTTGTAAGACCTGAGTTCAGCTTCTGACTTTGACACTTGGTATAACTTAACCTCACACTGAATTTCAGATTGGGGAGTAAAAAGTGAACAAAAACTCATAGAGGTTTCCATGCGTTATTGCATGTGAAACACTTAGTGTTCAATTTTTGGCTCAGGGTAAGTATATTTAGTAATGGTAGTTATTATCCTAATTATTAGGCAGCGTGGTATGATGATAATAATAACAATAATGGTGATGATGATAGTTATTGAGGACTTACTGTCTGTCAGTTATTCTTCCAAGTACTTTGCATCAATTAACACATTTAGTCCTCACGATAACCCAATGAGGTAGGTGCTGTTACAAAAACTGTTTTATAGATGATGTAACTCAGGTACAGAGAGGTTGAATAACATGCCCAAAGTCACCCAGCTCGTAAATATGAAAAGAGCAATGACTTAGGAATCAAAAGACCTTGGCCGCATGCCTGAGTGTTGTGGTGTGATAGTGTGGTCTTTTGCACATTGCCTACCTCTGAGTTGCCTTTCTTCGCTATAAAAAGGTGCTCCTGCATCAGACCTCCCTCGCCTCCTTACCCTTCATTCCTTAGTGCTTGGTTGTGGCTGTTTCATAATAGATGCCGAGTATTCATTTGCCGACGGACTGATGATGGGGAGGGGTAATGAGGTTCCAGTGGGTGTTATGTTAAATGCCCTACACGCTTATCGTTGGGGTTTAAACAGCACACCTGTTTCTCAGATTTCTGAACCACTCAGAGATACCGAGTAACAAAAAAGTAAACATCAAAATATCACCTTTCTTACTGAGAAAGACTTGCTTGAAGGATGTGGCTTAGGTGTGGGATACCATGAGCTTCCTGATAAGAGCTCAGTGGTAGACAGACAGACCCACCCAGCCACGAGCAGACTTGAGCACCCGGGGGCCTCCTCCCTGGGATGATGCTGGTGGTGGAGGAGCGGACCACCGGGGCGGGTCTTCTGCATTGGGGGTGGGGGAGGCCTAGAGGGAGAGGCAGATGAGAGCCAGGAGTTTTGAAGGAAAATCTTTTTTTCTGATGTGGACCATTTTAAAAGTCTTTATTGAATTTGTTACAGTATTGCTTCTGTTTTATGTTTTTGGATTTTTTTTTTTTTTTGTTTGTTTGGCTGTGAGGCTTGTGGGAATCTTAGCTCTCTGACCAGGGACTCAAACCAGCATCCCTTGCATTAGCAAGTGAAGTTTTCACCACTAGACTGCCAGGGAAGTCCCAGGAAAATCTTTCTTTTTGCAACCTAGAAGTAGGGAAGAAGGATACTGGCTCCAATGACTATTGAAAGAAATATTCTTCTTCTCCCCCTGCAAGAAGCCCCAGTAACCGAAAACGACCCTCGCTCATGGTCCTACCCACTTTCTGCCAGCACAGTTCATGGCTGCTCATCCTTCCGCTTGCTCACCCCTAGAGCCTTTGAGTCACCCTTGACGTTTCCCTCACACCCTGAATCTGTACCCACATCGGTCTGAGGGCCAGAATCCAAGCCATCATTGTCTCTCACCTGGGTTTTGCAGGGGCCTCTTGACTGATCTCCCTACTTCTCCCTTCCTCTCTTTTTGGTCTGTTCTCTTGGAAGCAGCCACAGGGAGCTGGGAGTCAGGTCACGACCTTGCCACTTACCACCTGCATAGACTGCATCGCTCCTCTTGGAATCACAGCGTGGGCTCCAGGAGATCTGGTTTGTGGGGGGATTCATCTCCAGCCACCAGGGCAGGGCCTGGCGCGTAGCAGGTCCAGAACATGGCCGTGTGACAGCTACTGGAGATTTTGCCGTGAGCACTCGGAGTAGAGCAGGTGACCACAGCGTGCGTTTGCATAGCCCCCACTGTCCACCCCGCACGCCCCCCGGGCCGCTCTGCAGTCAGCTGACAAGGCAGCTGCTGTTAGAATCGCCATTTTACAGGTGAGGAAACCGAGGATGAGAAGGGATGAGGAGCTGACGTAGGGTGATACATCTGGCACGCAGTGAAGGGTCAGCCTGTGGTGTCACCTCTGAGAGTTTCTGTCTTAACCACTGCACCATCTGTCTCCACTGACAAAAACCTGCAGGAACCCTAAATCCAGTTTTGACTGAGGCTGCAGGGGAATTTTGCATGTGGTTAATGCAGTGCTTTATGGTCAAGGGGTTCTGGGAAGCCTTCTCCATGGAAGGGATGTTTTGTAAAGTGAAGATACCTCTGGTAAATGGAATAATTATCGCCCCCGCCCCCACCAATTAGCCTCATTTTCCAGTTAACTATAATATATCAGGCTTTCAAAAGTGGAGATATGCCTATTTTATTTTTCTCTCTAGGTCTGGGAAATAGATTTTTGTTATGAGTAAAATTAAAAATGACTGAGTCTTAGGGTTACTGAGAATTCAAGGGATGGACTAATAACTTTATCTTTTGAAAAACGTTTTTGAGAAACCCTATTTATAACCAGGAGGCAGGCTTCATGAAACTTTCTTTCCCATTAAAGTGTCTGTGGTGTACTGTAAACAAAGATTGAGCTCCTGTGAGCTGCTTTTCCATAATTTAAAAAAAAGCTATTTTTTTTAAAAAAAGGATCCAAACTCATGTTGCCACACAAACAACAAAATAAACCAGTATGTGCCAAGAACAAACATTTGCTTTACCCACCCACAATCTTGGAAGATACAGGAGAAGTCGGAAGCCAGGGGGGTAGTGCCAGATTGTTTTCGGGGCTCCTGTTAATTTTAGCAAGCCTGGAAGAAGCTCTTAAGCTTTTGTTTTTATTAGAACCACCACCTCAACAGAGTTGTCAGAAGAAGTATTTTCGTGAAGATTCACTGGGCTCCGTGTTCCTTGAGCAGCTGCGAGGCCCGGGCCCCTTAACAGGAGGACATCTCTCCCCTGCCTCGCTTCCTCATCCCCGCTTTTCCAGAGCAGTGTGGGCAGAGGCGTTTTTGAATCTCCTGTGTGACCAGCGGCTTTTCAGGGAGCTTACGTGGCGCTGGGGGGCTGCTCCCCGCTCACACCTGCCCCAGGGGCCGCCCTCTGCGGGGTGAGTGCTGTGGGCTGCCTGGGATCCATCCTGGCCCCGTCCCCGTGGGCACGCGGCTGGGTTCCCACTCAAGGCCCCGTCGTTCTGGCTTCTATCTGATGGAAGCCGCTTCTCCATCTCACTTGCTCGGGGGGGCCAACCACGTGACCCTGGCCACACTTGCTTGTTGGGGTGCCACGTGGGGCTCCTGGGAAAGCCCTGAAGAGGGGTTGACTCTGGTTTGCTCTTCGACGGAGCCCTTCCGATGGGGCTGTGGAAGCTCTGCACGCAGGTGCCGCAGTGATGCTAAAAAGAATTGCATACTAAATATAATAATACTTATTATTTAATATAATTATTTATATTTTAGTAAATACAAGCTAAAAATAATGTAAATATTTTATAATATAATTGTTATATAATCATACATTTATATAATATAAAATAATATAATAAATACTGATAATAATACAAAGACAGGGGGTCTGTGTGTCAGGCCCTTTTCGGAGCCCCTTTTATTAACCTGTTTAAGACAGGTAATATAATCTCCATTGGATAGAGGAGGAAACGGGCTGAGGAGGGATGACGCCCCCCGCCTCCCACCAGGCCGCAGACTAGGTGGCGGAGCTGGGACCCTGGTACCGGCATTTGTATCCGTCCCCTCTCTGATACGCTGCCTGTCGTGACGGTGCAAGTTCTGTCCTGAAGGACGGAAGCAAGAAAGAGCCTTAAGCAGCTGCTTGTGTCCTGGGGGGCCTGCTCTGGACTGCTCCTGCTTGGAGCACTTGCTGTTTGGGAAGCATACACCTCTTCCTTGTTACCCAGGGCCGCTGCTTTACAGACCTGATGGAAACACTCCAAGCTGTGTGACTGTGGACGTGCTTCTCAGCCTTTCTTGGGCGTGTGGGTCACTCAGTTGTGTCCAGCTCTTTGCGGCCCTGTGGACGGTAGCCCGCCAGGCTCCTCTGTCTGGGGGATTTATCCAGACAGGAGTACTGGAGTGGGTTGCCTGTTCCTTCTCCAGGGGTCTTTAGCCTTTCTTGGTCTCCGTCTTTCATATGTAAGATGTGGATAAAATTGGTGCCGACTCGCAAGTTGCTTAGAACAGCGCCTGGCTCATGCCCCGTTGTTAGGTCCTCGTCACCAAAGGCGTTGGCAGTGATCCCCACTCTGTACCAGCCTCAGCAGTGGGGGGATGGAAATAGCCCATGAGGGATGATGGTCAAGGTGCTGGAGAGGTGCGGAGGAAGAGGGCTATGCCCTGAGCAACAGGACCACCTGGCTCTTGGACCATCGCTTCGGAAGCACTTTCTCGTATCTTTTCGTGTTTACTCACCTCCTGCCTGCCAACTCTGCCCACAGAGCCATCCCTAGGTGGAGCTGGCTCTCCCTTGTCAGCCGGGGGCTGAGATGTGTCCCTGAGCAGGTGTCACCTGGGTGGATGCAGGGGCCACCGGTGGGCACGGATTCCAGGCACAGTGCGGAAACAGGAGACAGGTCGGCGCGGACTTAGGGGCAGGAGTGAGGCTGCGGGAAAGCGTCTGCGATGTTTCCACTGTAAAGGACAGAGAACGGGTCCCTTTATCTGAAAGTCCACGTTTGGAGACGTCAGCCCCCCCCACCGCCCCCCGCAAAGCAGGAGGTCTTGTCTGTTTTGTTTGGGGTCTCCTGCCTGGCAGGAGGATTCGTTACCGTCTGAGCCACCGGGGAAGCCCTCTGCTTTCTTTACTGCTCTGAAATAGCAACTGGCACGGTATGTAGGTGCGCAGTGCATATTTGTTGAATGAGTAATGAGAGGAATTGCTTTCCTTGCTCAGTTCTCATTGAAAATTCAGTTTTCACATAAAGGGCAGTGTTGTGGACAGGCTGACGCAGGGTGGCTGTTTGCAATCGCCTCACTCTTTCCCGATGGAGGGAAGTGCACATTTTTAAGCTACTTTTCCTCTGACCGATGCACTTGGCTGCCTCACAAAAAGCCAGAGAAGAACCAAGATTTTTAGCATCGTTCAACATGCTTGCCATTCCCCTCGCTTTGCGAAATCATGAGCTAGTTATTTCGAGTTCACATGGAGGTCAAAACTTGGTCTGCAGGAAGGAGGTTCCCCTTGGTTTATGCTAAGGGAACTTTTTCCCCCTTCTGTTTATTTTACGCAAAGGCTTCTGTTTCTCTCCCAAGCTAAAAATCTGGCGTTTGTTGTAGAAAGTTCTCAGCTTATGTATTTTTTTTTTTAAAAGCTCATATTTTGGCTTTAGTTTTGATTCTTAGTGACTTTTTTTTTACTGCCTTAGTTGATTTTTATGCTTCTTGCAAGGCCAGCTCCTAAGTGGGCGCCTGAAGTTCCCTTTCAGTTTTAGAGGTGAGGTGACTGAAAAACCGTTTTCTGAGGCCTTCAAAGGGCTGCTCCCCACTCGCATGGGTGTTGGGGTGTTGGTTGATCTAAAAGCAAACAGGGACAGGGTCTCTCGAAGTCCATGGGCTCTTCTGCCTTCCCCCCACCCCTGTTTTGTTTCTAATGACCGTGAGGCAAATGAATTCTCTTTCTCCTCCATGTATAATTTTTTTGGCAGGGGGGAAGGTAGCGAAGTCCCTTGAGCCCTTGCACTGTCCCAGCCCCTCTCCTGGGGAATAGAGAGAGGTCCCGGGGCTGGGTTGGCCCAGAAAGTGGGGGGCGTTGGAACTTTGTGGGGAAGATGCTGTAAGGGCTGCAGGGCGGGGCAGAGCCTGGTCCACAAGGCTGCCCAAGCCCTTTCTGCGCATCCAGGGTCCTCAGAATGTTTTCCTGCTGAGCAGCAGTGGAGACTCAACCCCAGGGGTCAGCGAAGAGAGGAGCTGGGGGAGGGGCTTCCCCCTATCCTGGGGGGGCTTTGGCCTGCGTCCTCCGTGGGCTTGGTCACTGAGCCCTGCCGGGTCCTCCAAGGCCTCTCCCGGGGGAGGGCGTCCTTCCCGGGGGCCTGTGCTTCCCTCTGGACTCTACAGGTCTTCATTCTTTCTCCCTGGGGTGCCCGTCAGCTTTTCCCCATCACACAGATTTGCATTATATTCTGGAAACTTCTGCAAGTCTTTCTTCCCGTTTGTAAACTGTATGTCTTCTGTTGGATTTAAAAACTTTTGAAAGCAAGTGTCCTGTGTTCTGTGCTTTATTTGTAGGGCTCAGATGACCAAGTGTGTTCAGGCCTTCTCTTAGTTCTGAACAGTAACCAGGGTGGGCCCTGCCATGGCGCTGCCTAAGAGCCAGGCTCTGTTCTAAGCCCTTTGGAGCTACTAACTTCCCTTCACCCCATGCAGTGTGCTCTTATCAGCCTTGATAGATCGAGGGAAAACTCAGCCAGAGAGCGATTAAATGATACCCAGGCGGCCACACACGTGCCAGATGCAGAGCTTGGACTTGAACTCAGGCAGGTGAGTGCCTTAATCCTGGTGTTTAAACAACTGCACCACACTAGCCTTTGTATTAGCAGCAGGGTTTGGACTTATCATTCTGATTTCTCACCAATGAAAATTCCGGGGAACTTCCCTCGTGGTCCAGTGGCTAGGACTCCGTGCTCCCAAGGCAGGGGGCCTGGGTTCGATCCCTGGTCCGGAAGCTGGATCCTATAGGTCACATGCATCTAAAGATCCTGCGTGCCACAATTAAGACAAGGTGGACCAAATAAATGCTCATTGGAAAAGACCCTGATGCTGGGAGAGATTGAGGGCAGGAGGAGAAGGGGGCAACAGAGGATGAGATGGTTGGATGTCCTCACTGACTCAATGGATGTGTTTGAGCAAACTCCAGGAGATAGTGAAGGACAGGGAAGCCTGGTGTGCTGCAGTTCATGGGGTCACAAAGAATCAGATACAACTTAGCGACTGAATAACAAAAAAAGAAAAACTGTCCTTTTCCTAAAAGATTCAAAAGTAATATGACAGGGAAAACCCAAGTGATGCATATGAATAGAAAGTGAGTGCTCTCCCACCCATGGTGCTCTTGAGATGGACCGAACTGCTGACAGGGGATGATGTCTGTACAATCTCTCCATTTGGAATCCTTCGTGTATTTCATACATCAAGTGTAACATCCATAATCACACTGATGGGCCTCACCGTCCTCCCGCAGGTGGTCAGAAGGCAGCTCAGGTGTTGCGTCCACTCCAGGCACTCTCTGATGCCGAGGAAGAGTCTAGGTTTGAACCCAGATACCCTGTCCGCTGGGACCTGCCTTCTGGGGCATCAGGGACTGGTTTTACAATCCTCCGACTTGTATTGCTGACAGGTCTTCCACGCAGAGCTGTGGGCGCCTCCCGGGGTCATAAGTAAAAAGGGAATAGGTTTCAAGCAAAGACAGTAAAATGCAAATCTGCAGTTTCGGTTAAGAAAACCTGAAACTTGTGGTGGGGACATAGAAAATAAGGAAGTAGAATGATTCTCTTTCCCCCACCTCTCCCTTCTTTCCCCTCTGCCAGAGAGAAGGCAGCAGGAGGCCTCCTGGAAAAGACTCCAGGAGAATCCTTTCCTGCCATAAAACCAGTCCCCTCCCCTCCCCCAGGGCAGTTATGGAGCATCTGGCCTGGAACCCTGGAAGCACCCTCGCCAGCCTGGAGGAGATACCATTCTGCAAACAATGGGGGGAAGGAAAGGAAAGCAATGCGGCTGCCAATGCTGCAGATGACTTCCTCAACGCGAGACCGGCTTGTGCTCAGGGAACCCCTCCTGGGAGGTCCCGGCGCGTATAGCCTTTGCTTTCACTCTCCACATCCTTTAGTCCAGGAAAGAACGTTTCCAGGCGGTGGGGACCGGCCCTCTGGCTGTCAATTCAGATGGAAACTTGAAAGGGAAGGGAACTTTATCCTAGGAAGCCTCTCTCTCTCTCTGGATCGGACTGGTCAGGCAACAGCAATTATCCAAACCACAGCTCTGCACCCAGAGGCAAACCACAGGAAAAAGAAATGTGAACAAGCAGTGAAACTAGGTATTCATGTTTTTCTCAGAGGAGAGTTTTTCTTCACGATTTTAAGGACTGGTCCAGTAAGCGTGCTTCTGGTTTTCCATCCCATAGCAGATAAGCAGGAAATTGGAAGGAACAGGAGAAGCCTATAGGGTATCTCCAGGGTGGAGTTGGGAGAAACTGGGAAAAGGAGAAGCATGTGCTTAAACACCTCTGCAGCCCCTGGGGACCCTTAGGTACTTGATTTCTAATCAGAGTGTGGAAGGCCCTTATCTCAACTGGACTAGGAAACATTAACCCTCACCCAGCACAGGTAGGTGTAGACTGTGATAAGGTGACCTGTCATCCTCGAAAGGTGAAGTGGTGACCGGGGCGATATTATTGTATCAGAGTAGTCAGTTTGAGAAGGCGAGATGGGGGAGTTCAGAGGTTAGCACTCAGCGCTTTCACTGCTGTGGGCCTGGGAACTGAGTTCCTTTCTTTATTTCTTCTTTATTCCTCCTTTGGAGAAGCAGAACAATTGAAAGAGATGTGTGAGTGGCAGCAATTGGTTACTGGCCTGCTCTAGGCAGCGGGAACAGAGTCAATATTCAGCAGTCAGCTGGTGTGGGTGCAGAAGCGTTCAGGTTGCTGGGAATACGACACGGACTTGCCAACAGGGAGTTTGTGCTTTTCTGGCCCTGTGAGAGCCCTGTGATCCGAGAACTGAGGTGTGAGGAGAGCCCGGCTCAGCCAGGCATTAAAGCTGGCCCTGCGTGTGTGCGTGCGCCGTCGTGTCTGACTCTTTGCAGCCCCCATGGACTGTAACCCACTAGGCTTCTGTGTCCATGGAATCTTCCAGGCAAGAATATTGGAGTTGGTTGCCATTTCCTACTGCAGGGTATCTTCCTAACCCAGGGATTGAAGCTGTGTCTCCTGCATCTCCTGCATTTTTAGCAGGCGGATTCTTCACCCCTGAGCCACCTGGGAAGCCCTGAAGCCCTGCCGCTTGCCTTATTGATTGGCTGCGTCCCTCCCCTTTCTAATTTTCACTTTGCTCAGGCATGGGGTGAAGACTATAAAAGTTCTACCCTCAGAGGTCTCCTGGGAAGATGAAATGAGAAAAGGTATGGAAACTACCTATGCAGACTACCCGGCATAATCTGATAGCTGCTGTTCTTATTTGATTCTCCTTTACATTCGAGATCTGCCCTGGGTGGTGGTGGGGAATTCCAGGACGGCTTTGGAGAGAAAGTGATCTTTGAACCCAGCCTTGGAGTCCCCCAAGTAGGTTACAGAGGAGGTGATTCCAGTTGAGAATAATTCTCAATGACTGTGGTAAAAAGGACAGTGAATTTATCAGGCCACATTGCCCGATGACAGTGGGAGCAATGCAACTTGACTATGTGATACTTTGGTTTTGGACCGAGGTCACTATAGGTGAGGCCAAGTGAAATAGAATATCAGCTGGAGCATGGGTTCCTGATGGAAAGTCAGGGCTGAGGTGGACCTGCTGTTTGGTTAGGATCACAAGTGAAAGTCCTCATCCCTTGAGTTGTCCCCAAATAGTGTCCAAAGTGGTATTTATCTGCCACACTAGGGACATATGCCATCTTTCTCTTTTTTGGGGAGGGGTGCACTTGGGACATGCAGGATCCTAGTTCCCTGACCAGGGGTCAATCCTGTGCCCCCTGCATTGGGAGCTCAGAGTCTTAACCACTGGACCACTGGGGATTCCATTTCTTAATAAGCTTCCTCCATGGTTGAAGAAAGTGCCATCTGTGGTTGAGCATCAGATTTAGGGGCTCCGTGCTATGAAAACTCTATATCCTTAAGTTTTAAATGAGGATGGTGAGAAATGGTGCGTGGGAATTGGCACTTACTGGGCTTCCCTGGTGGCTCAGATGGGAAAGAATCTGCCTGTAATGTAAGAGACTGGGGTTCGATCCCTGGGTTGGGAAGATCCCCTGGTGAAGGGCATGGCATCCCCCTCCAGTATTCTTGCCTGGAGAATCCCATGGACAGAGGAGCCTGGTGGGCTACAGACCATAAGGTCACGAAGAGTCGGACACGACAAAGCAGTGGAACAGCAGCTTGGGACTCACTGAGGCTCCAGTTGATTTTTTGAGCTGTGGTGTTGGAGAAGACTCTTGAGAGTCCCTTGGACTGCAAGGAGATCCAACCAGTCCATCCTAAAGGAGATCAGTCCTGGGTGTTCATTGGAAGGACTGATGTTGAAGCTGAAACTTCAATACTTTGGCCACCTGATTTGAAGAGCTGACCCTTTGGAAAAGACCCTGATGCTGGGAAAGCTTGAAGGCAGGAGGAGAAGGGGAAGACAGAGGATGAGATGGTTGGATGGCATCACTGACTCGATGGATATGGGTTTGGGTAAACTCCAGGAGTTGGTGATAGACAGGGAGGCCCGGCTTGCTGCAGTTCATGGGGTCGCAAAGAGTTGGACACGACTGAGCGACTGAACTGAATGGTGGGTAGAATAGCTGCTACCATTTAAATTGTCTCTCTTACTTCTCCCCTCCCATCAGCAGATGTAGTTTAATTCACCCCAATGATATCGTTATATGATGGGACATCAACATGGCCTCTTTGTTTTTGCTACTGCTGGAGATCTAATTTTAAATATGAATACGTCAGTGATAAGAGTTTTTGTTTGGTGTATTATTCTCTGTGGAAAATTTCTTAACGTATACTTCATTGTTTTATTCCTTGGCAGTTTACCAATAGCAGCGAATATCATTCTTTCTTATTGTTCAGAGGAGCAGACTATTTTTATATTTTTCCATCCAAAGTGCTGTGACCTTTTCAACCATAGAGGGAACTTTGATGATTTAGTGTTTTATGAGGGCCATCACCTGATTGTGCTCATTGCCATAAACATATATTATTACCTGTTTTCTGAGAGGTGGAGGGACTTGGTTTTCCTGGGTTTGCATAGTTATTATTGGTTTACTGGAATTGCAGATACATGAAAAGAAGGATTACAGACCATCGGGTTCATTCTCCTTGTGGTGCAGGGAACCTTCTACAAAGTTCTGAATAGATCGAAAAGGTCATAATATCAGTGACTAGAGCTCAGTGAAGCTCTTCTGCAAAATAATATGAAAAGTACATAAATGTAAAAAGTAGCTCAGTAAAGAATCTGCCTGCAATGCAGGAGACCCTGGTTTGATTCCTGGGTTGAGAAGATCTGGAGAAGGGACAGGCTACCCACTCCAGTATTCTGCCCTGGAGAATTCCATGGACTGTATAGTCCATGGGATCACAAAATGTTGGACACGACTGAGCAGTTTTCACTTCACTTCACCAACTATCAAGAAGAAGTATCAAGCTACTATTAACATATCCTTGGCACTGTGGTGGTTAGTACTGGGTGTATTTTTTTGTTTTTTAATAATCTCAACAACCACCCTAATGGAAATAGCACTATATCATATCCATTTGCAGGTAAGGAAATACACAGAGAAAGTCAAGAGTTTTAACCTAAAATTACTGAATTCAAAAGTCAGTGGTCTTTTGTTCTGCTTGACTCTTTTTGACCTGTGATTCCATGTATGGTGGTCCTTCAACTCCTGGTATTCGAGATGATGTTAGATGCTACCCAGATGAATATTTATTTCAGTAGCCATCTCTTTTAAAATGTATTAGGGAAGAGAACCCAGAGAGCAGTGAACCTCATGGTTTCTCGAGTAGCGCTACCTAGGGTGAAGCTACATTTATTTCAGTAAAATCTGTAGATTAATTCACAGAAAAATATTAGATAAAAATGTGAGTGGCTTGTGACTATGGCAGAAATGATGGTGATGGTACTTGAACGAGTGAAGCAATTTCGGTGATGCATTTGGGAATTAGATACTGTTCCAGTGTTAACGTGGTTCTGCTGGTCGGAAAGTTCTTAAGAAAGTGGGGTGGTCTGCATGCCGGCCCTTTTTGGCCTACTGGTTCGTTCCGGTTCCCCTAGAGCCCTCCAGAAAGAACCTGCGTCCACTTTCCTGACTCCCTGTAGTATCTGCTTCTGCAGGTTAAGTACTCCCAGCCATCAGCGTCTCTGTTTGCCTTGGTCGTTCATGCCCCAGGACAGCATTTCAAAACTGCCGGCGTCCCGCTTGAGATCAGGTCACCTCCCAGGATTTCTAGAAATGCTGCTTCTGCAATGGTGACCTTCTACAGCAGATGCTCCAGGGCAGTCTGACCTCTTACGCATCGCTTCACCTCTTGATAGTTTTCTCGTGAACCTCTCACCTCAGCTTTCTCATCTGTGAAATGGACAGACAACATGTAAAGTGCTTGGCACAGTGGTTACTATACAAAGACCATTGTTGCTACGGCCAAGTTGCTTTGCTCCTCATGGATCGCTTTCTCTGATTATGCCTTCTTCAATATGAATGAGTTAACTGTAACTGAAAATTTACAGCTTTAAGACTTTGGACCTCATGGTGGAAGGACCTCTTCCTGATTTCCTTCTATCAGTTTTTCCTTTCAAAAAAAAAAAAAGGGATGTTTAACATCTTTTCACTTTCGAGTTCAGTTTCTCTCTTCTCCTTTTTTTCTGGGTGATGGTTGAAGTTAATATTTAAAAAAAATGTTACATACATGTGACATAAAATAACCCAATGTAGCTGAAAGTGTCCAAAGGTGTTTCTTGCATTTTTAGTAGACCCATTCACTTTATAAGTCCTTAGGGTGTTATATTTGAGACCACTTGCAGCCTTTATGTATACTTTATAAAGAGCAAAATCATGCTCACAAACATAGTAAACTCTTTTTAAACCACAGGGGGGAAATTCATTTCTAAATTTAAAAAACTAGGAGAAAAAAGTGTTTGTGCTAAGTTGCTTCATTTGTGTCTGATTCTTTTCAACGCCATGGACTGTAGCCCACCAGGCTCCTCTGTCCATGGGATTCTTCAGGCAAGAGTGGGTTGGAGTGGGCAGGAGTGGGTTGCCATGCCCAGGGGCTCTTCCTGACCCAGGGATCGAACCCGTGTCTCTTATGTCTCCTGCATTGGCAGGTCGGTTCTTTACCGCTAGCACCACCTGGGAAGCAAAAAAAAAAAAAAAAGTGTTTAAAGCACTTTAAACTTGAGAACTTCAAGTTTCTGTTCTGTGTTGCCAATTTATTTTTGCAATAGTAATTATTTCAGCTGCCCGTGGTATTAGCATATAGGAACATTGGACTAATTTGTTCATGAGTATATTTAGAGCCTTTTACCTGATAAGAATCATGTATATCATGCCTGAATTTGTAATTACCCAGCATGCTGCGCTTAATCGCTCAGTCGTGTCTGACTCTTTGCAACCCTTGGACTGTAGCCCACCAGGCTCCTCTGTCCATGGGGGATTCTCCAGGCAAGAGTACTGGGTTGGGTTGCCATGCCCTCCTTCACGGGATCTTCCCAACCCAGGGATCAAACCCATGTCTCCTGCATTGCAGGTGGATTCTTTACAATCTGAGCCACCAGGGAGACTCAGAACCAAATTAGTCTACAGTATTTAGATTCTGGGAAACAATGCCTAAATAAACTAGCATTATTTAAGTTGTGCCAGAGTCTCTTCCCACCTGTTCTGTGAACCTGGGCAAGGTATGTAACCTTTCTGAGCCTCACTTCCTTATCACATGTAAGTGACTCACAGTGCAGTTTGGGCAAAATCAATGCCCAGTGTTAATGTGACAGTCACGGAGACTTTGAACCTTAGTTCTTAGGTCAGTGCTTCAGAGAGCTTTTGACTCTCTTGTTTGATGTTTTCTAAAGTGCAGCGTGCCATCGTTTTTAGGTATTTTTGAAAACACTAAAGCACTTACTGGAATAATTGATAGGAGTATGGGATTTTACCAAATTAGGGCTAGGAATCAGTGCTCTCAACACGGGAGACTCTCACCCTCCGTATATTTTATGTAGGTTTTGCATGCTCAGCAAGAGCAGTAAAGACACAGTGAGAGCAACAGTACTTGCTCCTGGACTGGAGTTTTGTTTGCAAAGAGAGGAGTGAGTGGGCGCTTATCAGATGAGGCATTAGCTTAAGGAGAACACAAAGAATACTTGAAACGTACTGAATTTCCTAGATTCTCTGGTTACAGCCTGCAGCTGTGTTCCAGCCTCTTCCGTCTCTTCCAGAGAACTCCAGGAGGATATTTGGATGTATGATCATGTCCCTTACCTGCTCTGAAGCCCTTGTTTCCTGCCTCACTCCCCTAGACAGAGGCCAGGTTCTAGTTGAAGCAGCCTGATTGTTGTTTTCTGTCTAAATGCCAAGTGCTGGGCCTTCAGCGTGGGATGCTCTGCCTTCCCTGCTGTGTCTACCAAAGTCCCGGTCATCTGATTTCCATCTTGAAGGTCCCTTGTTCCTAAAGTCTTCCACGGTTTCCCCGCCCCAACAAGGCATACGTTTCCTTTTCTTGGGACTGTCCTCGGAAGAACATGGCAGGTTGACCTGTCTTCAAATTACCGCCTGTGTGTTTACCTGGGGAGTGGTCTTAGGTGTGTCCTTTCATATTCTTAGAGCTTTAGGTTCGAGCCTGACTCCCATGAGACAGCACAGCTGGAACACCTAACATAGCTGCTCTCCAGGCTTTCTTGTCTTACCTCTTCTGTTGCCCTAATGGCTTCTCCGTCTGCTGTTAAGAGTTTGGTTTTTGTCTTGTTGTCCATTCGCTAAGTCATTTCCCACAGGCCAAACCACCGTTCCACTGATTGCTTCTGCACTGCTGAAGAGAGGAGAACGGAGAATGGGCTGGGAAAGAAAATCCGCAGAGCCTGGGGTCAGTTCTGGATTTGCATCCTGGTGTTTAATTGCCTGTTTGTATCCGACTCTTTGTGAGCTTGTGGACTGCAGCACGCCAGGCTTCCCTGTCCTTCACCATCTCCCGGGGCTTGCTCAGATTCATGACCAGTGAGTCAGTGATGCCATCCAGTCATCTCATCCTCTGTCACCCCCTTCTCCTCCTGCTCTCAATCTTTCCTAGCATCAGGGTCTTTTCCAGTGAGTCGGCTCTTCACATCTGGTGGCCAAAGTATCGGAGCTTCAGCCTCAGCATCAGGCCTTCCAGTGAATATTCAGGGTTGGTTTCCTTTAGGATTGACTGGTTTGATCTCTCTGAAGTCCACGGTACTCTCAAGAGTCTTCTCCAGCACCACAGTTCAAAAGCATCAATTCTTCAGTCCTCAGCCATCTTTATGGTCCAGCTCGCACATCTATACATGACTACTGGAAAAACCACAGCTTTGACTATACAGACGTTTGTTGTCAGTGTGATGTCTCTGCTTTTTTATATGCTGTTTAGGTCTGTCATAGCTTTCCTTTCAAGGAGCAAGTGTCTTTTAATTTCATGGTGGCAGTCACCATCTGCAGTGATTTTGGAGTCCAAGGAAAAAAATCTGTCATTGCTTGCACTTTTCCCCCATCGATTGCCATGAAGTGATGGACTGGATGCCATGATCTTAATTTTTTTGAATGTTGAGTTTCAAACCAGCTTTTGCACTCTCCTCTTTCACCCTCATCAAGAAGTTCAATGGTTCCTCTTCACTTTCTGGCATTAAAGTGGTATCATCTTATTGTTTTTGTCTTAATTTATTTTAACAAGTCATGATCTTGTGAAAGAAGACTGTCTTTTCTTTGTTTTCCCAATAGTGCCTAGCATAATGCTTTTACACAGATAGTGTATTGTTGCCAATTTCCATAGAATCAAGTTGGTCTGGAGTTATTCCAGTTAAGGGATAAAATTGGATAGCGCTTGTGTTCAAAAGGGCCTTCTTCTCCCTTTTCATCCTTTATTTCTGTCTTCTCCCCATCTTTTAGCTTCCATTTTTACTTCTTTAGTACTGAGAAAGAGCCAGGCTCACTTCAAAGAGTTGACTTCAAAGCCCCCCTTGGCCGAGAACTGCTTGCCACTGAAGCCTATAGGGGTTGGTGTCAATGGAAGACCTTGTGTTCGTTGCATTTGAGAGTTTTTCGAGACTTCTATTTTTATAATCCTTTTAAAGAGATGTTATAGAAACATCTGCTTCTTAAGAAAAAAAAAAAAATCAGGCACAAGCCAGTGTAATTCTAAAAAAAGTTAAGATGTCTTTAAAAAAAAAAAGCTATTTTATAGTTGGTGAAAAAAACAAATCTTTTTTTTTTTAAAATTACTTTTGCTGGTCTGTCCTACTTTTATAAGCGGGAGGACGGAAATAGTCTTGTGTGTAACGTTTTCCAAGATGGCCAAGCAGGCTTGCAGGTTGCAGACCAGAAAGCGGGGCTCGGGCCTGGTAAGCCTCAGACTCAGTTCTCCTTGGAGCTGTGGGTGTGCGCTGGACAAGGAGAGGCGATTAGAGACCAGGGGTCTCCTGCCATCGACCCTCTGATGCTCTTGTACATTGACTTTTTGAGGCTTGGAGTGACTGACTCTTCCAGGAATGAGGAATGGAATCCCAGTTTCTGTGGTAGCCCCCCAGCATATTTCCCGAAGGGCTACTGTGTGTCCACACCATGCTGAGCCTCCCGCAGCAGCCCTAGTGTGTGCGTGCCTGGGCCGAGAGACCCTTTGTGACCTGACGTTTGCTCCCTGCTCCTCCCTTGCCTTTGCGTGAGCCTCCCCAGCCTAGAATGCTGCTTTCCCTGCTCTCAAACCCTTACGTCTTATTGGCTTGCTCACCCTTCAGGACCTGGATTAAGGGGTTTGCCTTTTATAGAGACTTCCTCCAACTTCTCCTGAGCTGGTTGCTCCCCCACCACCCCTGTAAAAAAGTTTGGCTGTTCCGGGTCTTAGTTGCGGCGTGTGGTCTTTAGTCCCCTGATCAGGGGTTGTACACAGGCCCGCCGCCTTGGGAGCACAGGGTCTTAACCACTGGACCACCAGGGACGTCCCGCAGCCGGTTGCTTTGTTCTCCACTGTAACATTTCGAACACCAATTAGAATGCTCATTTTATTCTTCGGTAATTATCTGTTTGCACTTTTATCCCTGATAATTATAAGCCATTTGGCTTCCCTGGTAGCTGAGTTGATAAAGAATCCGCCTGCAATGCAGGAGACCCCGGTTCGATTCCTGGGTTGAGAAGATCCCCTGGAGAAGGGAACCCCAGTATTCTGGCCTGGAGAATTCCGTGGACTGTACAGTCCATGGGGTCACAGAGAGTTGGACACGACTGAGTGACTTTCACTTTCACTGGGGGCTGGATGAATGGCATGAGTGCTATGAGAATGGAGACTCGGTTGAGGTGAGGTGATCAGGGGGAGTTTTGAGGACAGTCTCGGAGTCTAATCTATAAAGATGGATACAATTTATTTGCCAAATTAAAAAGGACGGACTTAGGCAGTTTAGGCTCTTCGGAGACAATGGGAAGGACATCTGGGAACCTGAATGAGCCAGGCCTCACATGCCAGCCAAGATGTTTGGCCATTTACAGCAGGGGAATGAGATGACTAAAGTGGAATTTGTCGGAAGATCTGCCCAGGTAGGAGTAAGCAGGATGCAGTTAAGGTGTAGTCAGATGTGCTAGGAAGGCCCAGTGGGGAGTGTTGGTGAGGTCTGGGGGGGAGGTGTCAAGGGTGTAGACCAGGCCTGTCACCTGTGTTTGCGTGGCCAGGGAGTTAAGAAAATATGCTGTGACGAGGGGAAGTTATATGAAATTCAGACGTCAGTGTCCATACGTCAAGTTCTTTTGGAACACAGCCAGACCCATCCATTTGCATGTCTTCTGTGGCTGCTTTCACACCGCATGTCAGCCTTGAGTAGTTGCGACAGAGATCACGTGGCCCATGATGGCTAAACTATGTACCATCCCGCCCATGACAGAATAAGCTTTTTGACCCCTGGTGTAGACCAGCCAGGGTGAGTGATAGTGAGTGGAGAGGAGAGGGATGGGCAGGATCAAGGGACGTTTTAGAGGAAGATGCAGCATAGAGTTAAGCAGTTGCTTCCCTCCTTCTGGAACTCCATGTCTTGGTGGTGGTGCCCTAGAGGTGGGCTTCGCTAGGGGCCAGGCGTGGGGACAGAGGGCAGGGAAAGGTAAAAGGATTGTGCTTTCACAGTGGGGGGCCGGGGTGAGTCTTAGAGTAAACCCAGAGCGCTGGGCGGCTCCAAGTCCTCCAGGCCGAGGACAGCTTGCTGGCTGCTGGTGGTGGGGCCGGATAAGAAAAGAGTGAAGCTGGGACTTCCCTGGCGCTCCAGTGGTTAGGACCCTGTGCTTCCAGTGGCAGGAGGCGCAGGTTCGATCCCTGGCTGGGGAACTAAGATCCCACAACCGAGAGTGAAGCTGAGCGGCCCACACTCGAGTGATCGGGGGGCTCTTGGGGTAACAGTTCTTCCGAGAGGTCAGGAGAGCGGTGGAAGGGGGACAGCCCCCCGAGGCTCCTTTCTTCCCAAGCTGCAACTCCTCAAGGGCGTGTCTGTATGAGAGCTAAGCAATTGGAGCTCTTTGTCTCTGGCTGGCTGGTGTTGACACTTCTTTTCCCTGCCTTTGGGGATGAGAGAGGAAGCTGATGACTCCCTTTAGCCCTGGGTGCTGGGGGAGTCAAGTTCCCTACTATCCCGTGCCTGCCTGCATGCAGGGGGAGGGTCACCCACAGAGCTCTTTGAGGATGAAAAGATGCAAAGAAGAAGCCAGGAAGGGAAGCACAGTGTTCCGAGGCACGTCCCGCATCAGGGAAAAGGCACGACTTTCAGCCAGCCTTAGGGGTGCCGAAAGCCGTGAGTCAGAGGGGGCAGGCACACCCATCCAGGACAGACCCTGGGGACTTCAAGTCTCTTTCCACTATTAGAAAAATGGAGATGTTAGGGTCAGGTGGAAGCCTCTAGTTTTGCAGGTGGGAAACTTAGCCCAAGATGGATGTATTATATTTACAAAGCTGGCTGGTGATGGGTGGTGGTGTTCAGTTGCTCAGTGGTGTCCGACTCTTTGCGACCCCATGGACTGCAGCACACTAGGCTCCTCTTTCCTGCATTATCTGCTCACACTCATGACCATTGAGTTGGTGATGCTATCTAACCATCTCATCCTCTACTGCTTCCTTCTTTTGCCTTCCATCTTTCCCGGCATCAGGGTCTTCAGTTTAATTGCAAACCTTACATCATTATTGTTACTAAATAATTCTTAACCATTTGAACCTGTACCACATGCCAGGGCCTCCACGTGTAGACTTACCCTTCACTGCAACCTTGGAAATCAGCTATTGTCTCTGCTTTACAGATGAGGAGAGCAAGGCTTGGAAAGGCTCATGGCCTGCAACCCAGTAGCTGGAGATGGTCTGCGGGCCCTAGTCAGCCTCACTGCAGGGGCTGAACAGCTTCCTGCTGTCCTCGTGTTCAACCATCCTCCGTTGTTTTTTTTTTTTTTCTTAAAGCAAAAAAAGATTTTTTTTTTTTTTGATTGGACCATTTAAAAAGTCTTTATTGAAGACTTTGTTAGAGTATTGCTTCTGTTTTATGCTTCGGTTTTTTTGGCCCTGAGTCATGTGGGACTTCCCTGGTGGCTCAGAGGGTTAAAGCGTCTGCCTGTCATGCGGGAGACCTGGGTGTGATCCCTGGCTCGGGAAGATCCCCTGGAGAAGGGAATGCCACCCCACTCCAGTACTCTTGCCTGGAGAATCCCATGGACGGAGGAGCCTGGTGGGCTGCAGTCCACGGGGTCCCACAGAGTCGGACATGACTGAGCAACTTCACTTTCACTTTCCTTCACTTTCATGTGGGATCTTGGCTTCCTGACCAGGGATTGAACCCATATCCCTCACTTTGGAGAGTGAAGCCTTAACCACTGGCCCACCAGGGAGGTCCCCATCCTCCATTTGTATTCATTCATCACTGTGTACTGAGTGCCTTTGAGCATTCAGGAGGGTACTGGGCTAAGTGAGGATGGGTGCGGTGCCATCTTGGTTTTGGCTAAGCCCATGGGAACGCCAAAGGCCAGCCAGGGTGGGGAGTGATGTTTCCATAGCAGCCTCCTCCCCACTCTCTGGGCCTCGGCTCCAAGATCCCGTCTTCTGTGATGCTGCTTGTAACAAGCCCCTCCCGGCAGAGCTGATTTCTCCCACCTTTGAGCTCCCTTCACGCTCTGTCTTCAGCACATCACACTGAATCGTGTCTCCCTTGGATGCTCAGACTAGGAGCATGTGCATTTTTTATTTCAGAAAAATTTTTTTTTAATTAAGTTTTTTTGACTGCACTGGGTCTCTGTTGTTGTGTACAGGCTTTCTCCTCGTGGTGAGCAGGGGCTACTCTACACGCAGTATGCAGGCTTCTCATTGCTGTGGCTTCTCTTATTGAGGCCTGCTGGCTCTAGAGCACAGGCTCAGTAGCACATGGGCTAAATTGCCCCGTGGCATGTGGGATCTTCCCGGACCAGCGATCAAACCCCTGTCCCCTGCATTGCCAGGCAGATTCGTAACCACTCGGCCCCCAGGGAAACCCAAGGAGCATGTGCATTTATCTTTGCATTCCTACATCACAGGTGGCAAATGTTGAGTGAGTAAATGAATATGGACCCGGGATCGTCCCTGGTTCTCAGACTTGATTTTGCAGATGAATCATTTGAAGAGCTTGTGAAAGATTCACGCTCCTGAGTTCTCCCCCTGCTGGTTCCTGCTAGGTTGATGGAGCCCAGATTCCGAATTTCCCTGCAGCACCAGGTGTTTCAGATGCGGGTGGTCTGCAAGCCGTGTGTGGAGCAACTCTGGCACAGGTGCTGAGCCTTCTGGAAGAAAGACAGGAACCACGCGTTAAAAATAGCACGCCATTCATTTGCTTCTGTTGGGATGCCAAGTGTCCCCTCCTGCCAGCGACAGGTCCGGATGTGGGCCAGTTCGCTGCCCAGGGAAAATGAACAGTGTCTTCTCCGCAGTGCCCAGAACGGTCTGAGTCAGTGGAATGTGCCGGCCAGCCAGGCAGGCAGAAGGGAACTACTGCTTCTTTTTTAAACCTTGGTGGGAACGGTGCTGGCCAGGCGGACCGGGAGGAGAGGAAGCTCGATGTGGGCTTTGGGGTTGGCCGGCCTCGCAGGGCTGGCTGTACTTTGGGTGGCCGCCGAGGACCATTGCTATATATGCCCCTTTCCTCTTGAAATAGTCACTTCCCTGGCTGGGTGATGTGTTGCTTGGCCACCTCAAATGTGTGGCTGTTATTCAAGGGGGCCTCCTGGGATGTTAAAAAGACCAAATTAGGCCGGGCCGCAGCCAGGGCTTCTCAGGAAGATGAGCAAGTGGGCTTTGGCCCCTGTCACACCTCTGACTCATCCTGAGGTTCAGAAGGAGTGGCTTCTGGGTCCTGGGCTTGCTTTTCCATCTGTAAAATGGGTGGGGTGAAGAGGCAGAGCAATAAAGCTTGTTTCTTCTCCTGAAAGGGATGTTTCACGGCCAAGATTGGACACAGGGCTCTGTTGTTAATCTGGTGCCATTGATGGAGGCTCAGGAAGCTTGCAGTTAACCCTTTTAGGGAATATGTGGCCAAGAGTGCCACGCCTCTGAGTTGGTGTCATGCTGATGATGGTCCTCCAGGACAGAAGCTCCAGAAGGGCAGGCCCTCGGTCTTTCTTCTTCATCTCTGTACCCTCGCTGCTCCATACTGGGCCTGGCGCACTAGGTCTCCACGAACATTTGTAGAGCTCATGGCTCCAAACATGGGTGCTTACTAAGCATCAGGCTCCGTTTGTCTGTCTTCTTCATAAGTTCGACTTGCTGTCTAAGAAGGGGGATGACAATGATCCAGGGCGTTTTTGGAGGAAGACACTAAGCTTCTATCGTTGCTCTAAATGTCTCACCTATTTTCTTTTCCTCACTGGTAGGAGTATCAGAGGTGATGGAAACGGTGACGGTCTGTCTGGTGAAATGAACCGTGCAGAGGGGTCGCGGGACTTGGGTTCAAGTTCTGAGTTCATTATGTAACAGGCACGTTGTTGCTTATTAACCTCTGCCGGGCTCAGTTCCCTCCTCTGAGAAAGAGATGAATAACCCCCGGCCCAGGTCACCCTCACGGAGTCATGTGAGGCTCGGGCCGGGTGGCCCGTGTGCCGTCCAGGCCGGGGAAGGGATGCTCTGTGTCAGCAGGGAGGCCGCGGTCAGCCCGCTGGAGGGGCAGAAGCCTCTCTGCGAGGTAACTGCTGAGGTTTACCCCTCCTAGAGCCAGTGGAAGGGAGTCCAGCCCCAGTGGTGAGCTCTCAGCATTCCTAGGGCAGGTCACCCCCACCTCCCCACCCACGCCCATGTCCGCAAGTATTTTTGTATTAAAAAAAAAACAAACAGCAACCCATATTTTATTGTGAAACCCTCAAATTAGCAAATCCCAAGCAGGCTGAATTAGGCCTCCCAGGGAACCCACATGCCCATGTGCAAATATATGGTATGGCGTTTTATTTTTCCTCTGGCACTTAGCATTACCTGAAATTATCGTGTGCCTTTACTGGTTGGTTCGTGTATGGTCTGCCCTCCCCATGAAAATGTGAGCCCCACGAGGGCAGGGCTTTGCCTCGCCCGCTGCGGAATTCCCAGCACGTGAAACAGATGTAGTGGGTGCCCAGTAAATATTTGTGGAATGAGTGAAGAGATACAGACATGTTCATTGGGTGTGAGCTTCTTACCGGGGGTTCTCAAAAAGTGGTCCTGGGACCCCTGAGCTTCCCTGAGACCCTTTCAGTGGATCTGCGTGGTCAAAACCATTTCTAGAATAGTGTCGAACTGTGGTCTTTTCATTGTCATTCTCTCTTGGGAACAGATCTCAGTGAACTAATATTTTCCAAGTAACCGATGCGTGATGGCAGAAAACCATGCAGGGTAAAAAGAGCCATGCAAAGTTCAGTGAGTGCAAACAGCGATTGATTTTCATGCAGTGGAAGATGAATGGTCACCGACAGAGTTTCAGATTCCACATCACGGCTGACTTTACACAGCTACCTGTCACTTGTCGAGTTTTGGTGTAGTGTCAAAGAAAGACATCCGCAATTACTGAGAAGGCTGAGGAAATACTCCCTTTCCCAACGACAGGTTTGTGGCAGGCCAGGATTTCTTCATCAACTTCAGCCCCCAAAACTGAACTATAATAGAGTGAACACAGAACCACACACTACCAGACATGAAAGAGGCTTGCAACAATCTAAAATAATGCCACTCCTCTCATGGATTTTTTTTCATGTTGTAAAATAATGTTTCCATAATGATTTTTAAACAGGTAATAGATACTATTATAAACATATATAATATTATAAACAAAAAGTCATTAATAAAGGGGTCCCAAGACCAAAGAGATTAAGAAGCTCTGGGATTCGGATGGGGGGGATATCGCATCCAGCTGATGGGCAAACTCAGGCTCTCTGTCTGAGCCCTGAGTCACGTGGCCTGGGTGGAGCCTCAGTTACTCTGCTTCTGGACCCCAGCCTGTGTCCATCCCGTGACCTGGAGCTCTTCATTCTTTTCACCCCAGAGTGCAGCCCGGGCCTCACGTGAGGCCTTTCCTGGGTTTACAGAGCGACCGAGGTCGGTGGCCTGAGACCACCTGGCCTTTGTGACTGATCAGCTGGTGTGCAGGAAGACAGCGGACGTGTGTGTTCGTTTTAATTGCCTTTCTATAACTTCCTGCTGCTCCTCTCAGGGCAGCGGTGCTTTTTAAAATAGACCGTGAATATGTTCCTTCATGTTGAGCCTTGAAATAAGTTGCAATCTGGTTTTTTTTTTTTTTTTTTTCATTCTGAATATATTTCTTTATCATGGTGCCCCTGGAGAACTGAATATTGTTGCTGTTGAGTTGCTCAGTTGTATCCAACTCTTTGTGACCCCATGGACTATAGCCCACTAGACTCCCCTGTTTTCCCAGGAAAGAATACTGGAGTGGGTTACCATTTCCTTCTCTAGGGAATCTTCCCTACCCAGGGATCGAACCCCTGTCTCCTGCATTGACAGACTTTTTAAAAAAATTTTTTATTTTTTTTACCACTGAGCCACCAGGGAAGCCTGGAGAACTGCATACCTTGATTGAAAATGGACAAAAATTGGATATGGAGAATTAAATGAATCAATCCATGCAAAGCACTGAGCCTCTTGCCCGCCTCGACAACAGCAAGAAATAAAAGTAATATATTATGATTAGTACTGTTTCTCTTTAGCAATCTTGGTAATTGACTTCTGCAACTCATGTTATATCAGTTTATTCTGCAGCTAAAATACATTGAGGTCTTCCAGCATGCCAGGCAAAGCGATTAATTTTATGCTCTAAGATGAATGTGGCCGGAAATGCATCTGACAGTGATTCCCATACGCTGGTCTGCAGACCAGTGCTCAGCCTGTTCTAAGTTTTCAGCGGCCCATGTTAAAAAGAGAAAAACAAGGACAACGTACTGAGATTCTCATGACCCTACCTCAGTTCAAAGGAACATTCTTTCATCAGAATATGTCCTTCCTATATTTTTTGGGGAAAGTATTTCCTTTCGTGAAACAAGAATGACAGACAGTAGGTGGTAAGTACCCCTAGGCACGATAAAAAGTTGTGACTCTAATGTTTGAAACTGCATTGATCTGCGAAATGCAAAACCCTGGTAGATAAATCCGTAAAATATCAGAGCTAGAAAGGATCTTAGAAACCAGTCAAGGAATGTCCTCATTTTACAAGTAAGGAACCTGAGACTCAGATAAAGTACGTGACCAGCCCAAGGTCACACAGCAAACCCGAGGCGAGTCAGGGCTAAAACCCAGAGAGGATGAGTGTGAGCACCGGTTCTGAGTTAACCACACCTGTGTTCAGGTTCTGCCTTTGATCCCTTATCTGTGAAATTGGGGTATCCGCCCAAAGAGTTAACTAACATGCAGACTTAGGTGACTGGGTTTGGGAGAGATGTTTGGGTCAAAAGCAAAGGAACCCCTGTTTCTCTCCCCTCCCCCTCATTAGTAAAATAAGTTCTTATGTTCTCAGTGAGTGACATCAGGGTTTTATTTTTAGCCTGGTTCCTGCATTTACTGCTTGTGATTCTAAGTAATATCAGTTTCTAGTTGTGTTGGTTTCTTAGCCCTCTCTTGATGATCTTTCAACTGTGGATGGACTTCAAAGATCTAATTTGAGTCTTCCTGCCCCCAGTTTCAGCTCAGGTCCTAGGAGGATGGGATAAAAGGGTTTGCCCCGGATTCTATGCTGTGTACACAGATCAGGCATCCTTCTCTTTCTTGAGAGGTCCTGCCTTCCTCTCCTAAGATGATTGACAAGCGTTTTCTCTCTCATCTGGGGCCCTACAAGGCAGCCTTTTAACAAAGATAGCACAGAGTAGCGAACATGGAGAAATTCTCATGACATCCTGTCAGATTTAAAGACCAGAGAGCGTCCCATGCTCCTTTCTGAAGCCTTGTAATAACTGACATAAATTATCTGTGGGAATGGAGCGGCCCTGGCCTCAGCTGAGCTGTACCACGCTCTCCCAGGGACAGTTTCGTGACTCCGTATGTCCACAGATAAAGGCGGCACGGCGACTTGGCCGATGGCCCCCTGTGCCCCTGGCTTGCTGCCACGGGCTCCTCCTCGAGGCCGGAGCAGGTGATGTTTGCAAAATGCACACCTTTGCTCTCGGTGTGCGGTGGGCGCCCCGTAGGCGGCGGCTCTCGTGGCCGGGATCCCGGATCCAGATCGCCCCGAGGTCTCCTACCTGTCATCTGAGCGTCGTGGTCTGCCGCCCCTCGTGTCCTTCAGGGAGGATGAATGAGGTGCCTGTGATGGCCCATCTGCGCATCCAGCGCAGGAATCACATGTGGCGTCGATACTCAGGCTTGTTATGCTTGGCTGGGGCGAGCTTAGCGAATGCCGTTCCCAGCCTGCTGTGTCATATTAAGAAAATTTATGTTGTGTTGGTGTCAGCCAAACCAGCCGACGTGCTTCGCTTTAGTAACGTCCACGAAGGCTTTACCGTCTGTTATGTATTCAGCTGACACACGGCGTCTCTTAATTTCGCTGCTGCTCTATTTGTTGTCCCTGGGCAGCGCGTTGAACGGCCAGGAGGCTGTCCCTTGCGTTGGAGACGCCTTTGAACGTTTTTAGTTGGGTGGTTATTATTCCCCACTGTGTTCTACATGGAATTAAAGTCCTGTGTTTTTTAAAAATTGTGAAAGGAAGCCCCACCCCGTGTGATAAGGGTGCCAACTACAGAAGCGCATTGAGAACAAGCCACCTGTTACTGATTACCTGAGGAGACCGCTATTAATGACTGGGTCTGTGTGTTCTCAGCATTTCTTTTTTTTTTTTTAATGCAAAAAGATACTTTAGTTGATGTCATCCTGTACACATATAAGGGTTGTTGTGAGGGTTTAGTAAGATAACAAATGTGAAATGCTTAGCACAGGGCTGGCATCTAGTTCAGTTCAGTTCAGTCGCTCAGCTGTGTCCAACTCTTTGCAACCCCATGGACTGCAGCACGCCAGGCCTCCCTGTCCGTCACCAAGTCCCAGAGTTTACTTAAACTCATGTTCATTGAGTTGGTGATGCCATCCAACCATCTCATCCTCTACCGTCCCCTTCTCTTCCTGCCCCCAATCCCTCCCAGCATCAGGGTCTTTTCAAATGAGTCAGCTCTTCGCATCAGGTGGCCAAAGAACTGGAGTTTCAGCTTCAGCATCAGTCCTTCCAATGAACACCCAGGACTGATCTCCTTTAGGATGGACTGGTTGGATCTCCTTGCAGTCCAAGGGACTCTCAAGAGTCTTCTCCAACACCACAATTCAAAAGCATCAATTCTTCCATGCTCAGCTTTCTTCACAGTCCAACTCTCACATCCATACATGACCACTGGAAAAACCATAACCTTGACTAGATGGACCTTTGTTGGCAAAGTAATGTCTCTGCTTTTTAATATGCTGTCTAGGTTGGTCATGGCTTTTCTTCCAAGGAGCAAGTGTCTTTTAATTTCATGGCTGCAATCACCTTCTGCAGTGATTTTGGAGCCCCCCAGAATAGTCTGTCACTGTTTCCACTATTTCCCCATCTATTTGCTGTGAAGTGATAGCATCTAGGGGGCATCAGTAAATGGAAGGAGTTTGTCTGGGGGACACAGTGGAGGGGCCTCCAGGGCCTTGTACCATCAACCACGGGAGCACTAGCTGCTTCGTCTCCCCGTCTGGGAAATGGGGCTAACCACGGGGTACCCCCAGATAGCGCATACTAGACCCCTGGAGCACTGCTGCCTCACAGCCAGCTCACAATAAATGTTGGCTGTTGTTAATCAAGAGCAACGTGGGAAAACCCGTTTTTAGACAGAGTAGGAGTCCAGTCCCCTCCTCTCTGGCCTCCTGGACGTAGTGGATCCGAGGAAACTCTAATTGAGTCTGTGGAGCAGTTCAGTGTCAGCTGGGAGCCACCCTTGAGGGCAGACACAGTCTATCACCTCCTCTGTACCCCAGGCCCCCACGGAGCCGGCGGGCTGGGCCGGGGCCCACCTCCATCCTTGAGCCCCCAGATGGAGGCCCACAGCCCCAGATGCTTCTTCCGCTTCTTCCTGACACACCCTTTCCTCTCCCCGGTCCACTTGTTACCCGAGCTTCAGGGAGGAGGAAGTAAAAATGGCCTCTTCTTCCCAGACCCCAGCCCACATCGGCTTCCCGCCTTGAAGCTCCTGGCACCCAACGAGAGACTGGCCGGCCAGCTCTCCCTTCTGCCGCATCCACTCGGGTCAGCCGTCGGGAGAAGGATTTGCTGTTGTGGTGTCTCTGACCAGAGCTGGCACGTCAGCCTCTGCAGAGGCAGGGCTGGGCCCCCGGGCTGGCCTTGTGAACCCCCGTGTCCTCATTGCGACTGGCGCGCGCTGGTACCCCGGCCCACCCCAACCTGCCTGGCCTGGCCGGTGGTCTTACTGAGCACCTGAGAGCTGCCGTTGCTTCTGATCCATCGCATGGCGGTGTCTGGAAGTCAGTTCACGTGGCCGGGGATGCGCGGCACGGTCTGGGGCCTGGTTTGCCTGGCTGGGCTTCCTCTGCCGCAGTCCTGCTGCCTGGGCTTGGCTTGGCTGTGGGTATGCGGCTGGGACTTTGTATTTTGAGTGAGGCCTCTGTCCTGCTGGTGCATTCTCCCCAGGTCTTCCAGCATTTAAGGAAGCCCGCCCAGGCTGCCGCAGTCTCGAGGGTGAGTGTCTGGGGAGCGCTGGTGAAGTGCTGCCCCAGCTAGAGAGGTTGCCTAGGAGACCGTATTCTGCAGGTTGACCCGAAGTGCTCAGGGGAGGGTGCTTACCTGTTTGCCTCAGAAGATTTCTTCAATCTGCAGTTAAACAAACTCCTCCTTGATAGAAAGAAGGTGGGAGGATGGGGAGGTCTGGGGAGGGGGAGAGCTGGAGGAAACATCCTACAGGCTAATCATACGGCCTTGGGCGATTCACTTCCTGTGTTGGAACCTTGATTTCCCAATTTGTGAAATGGAGATAAGAGCATCCCTTATCTCACAGGAGTTATTAGGATGAGGTATGCCATGGATGAGTTTCCTGGCGTATGGGAAGAACTCAGTGAATGCCTGTTGCTGCTGCCATGATATTGTTGACATTATCAGAAATTTGCATTTTATGACTTCCCCATGAGGAGTTAAGTGTGTGTGTGTATTTAAGAGGTTAGGCTACCAAGTAAAACTCTTTCTAAACCTCAGGACAGGATGGGTCTTATTTAGTTAGACTCCATAGTGGTGGTTGACGGTGAGGGGAAAGCCAGAGGCCCTGCTCATGTGTTAAAGGCAGGTCTGGACCGGCCTCTTGGAAGTGAAAAGCATAGTTGTTCACATGACTTTTCTTTTTCCTTTCTGCTCCAGATTTGACATTTTTAAAAAAATTTATTTTTTAATTAGAGGAAAATGGCTTTACAGTGCTGTGAGGGTTTCTGCCGTACGACAGTGCAAATCAGCCGTGGTTATAAATGTATCCCTTCTTAAGCCTCCCTCCCCTGGCTGCCTCCCACCCCTCGAGATGATCACAGAGCCTGGCTGGGCGCTGTGTTATATAGCAGCTTCTCACCAGTCCATGGAAGTGTATATACGTTGATGCTGCTGCCTCCGTTCTTTGCTTCACATGATTGAACACTTGCGGAAAGGCGCCTGCTTCCTTAGGATTGGTGTCAAGGGTCCGTGAGTGAACCAGGTGAAGTCTGTTTCAAGAGCCTTTGCTGTTTGCCTGGGGTTGTTATTTCAATCAGTGGGTGGTGTCCTCGCCCCCAACCACTAGACAGGGCGAAGCTTGTGTGCTGGCGCTCAGGGCGGACAGAGGCGGCTGAACATTGGAGTGGAGCCCGGAGAACCGCTGGTCTGTGGGGTCGGGTCGAGCCTCCCCTGCGAAGCGAGCATGTAGGTTGTCATCTTTGGCAGCAAACAGTGTTATTTTGGGAGTCCCCTGGGTGCTGTTTAGACATGCAGGTGCTTCTAGAAAGCCACTGTTGTGGGAGACAGAAGTCGCTGTCAGAGTGATCTGGGTGGCCACTTAGTTCTGGTAAGCTGGCTTAAGTGTGTGCTTTTGCAGACAGGAGAAATCTGAAGTCTGCCAAGGGCTGTTTGGACCGTTGAAGAGTTTCTCTGCAGTTAGAAGGCAGGGGTGACAATATCACTCGATGGGCAAAAGAACAGAGGCCCAAACAAGGCGAGGTGTCTTGACTGCAGGGATGGAGCAGGTAGTTAGATCCAGGACTCCAGACGCACAGAAATAGTGTCCCTCTCCCATTAGATCAGTTTGGGTCGGGGTGGGTGGGTAGGTGGCTTCTGATGTGATCTGTTACCAGGAAACTCCTGCACTGTCTCGCGGGGGTCCCATCAGACAAACGACCTGATCCAGCCAGCCACCTCCAGCCAGCGCCTGACTTTCTCTAATCCTCTCTCTCCTCCCTCCCCTTCTTTCTCTCCCTCCTCTCTCACTTCCCTTTCTTCCTCTCTTTGCTTCAAGGCCAATCAATGGTGGTCCTCAGGACCTTTCCACCCCCATCCTGAGCACAGGCTGAGGCCCTAGGCTGGCTCTAAAGTTCTTTTCTTTTTATAAGCTTTTTTTTTTAAAATGTGAACCATTTGAAAAGTCTTTATTGAATTTGTTGCAATATTGCTTCCCTGGTGCCTCAGCTGGTAAATAATCTGCCTGCAATGAGGGAGACCTGGGTTCCATCCCTGGGTTGGGAAGATCCCCTGGAGAAGGGAAAGGCTACTCACTCCAGTATTCTGTCCTGGAGAATTCCATGGACATGGGGTCGAAAAGAGTTGGATACGACTGAGCGACTTTCACTTTCATAATATTGCTCTGTTTTATGTTTTGGTTTTATTGGCCACAAGGCATGTAGTTCCCTGACCAGGAGTTGAACCCACCACCCCTTGCATTGGAAAGCAAACCTAACCACTGGCCCACCAGGGAAGTCGCCTACACTTGCCCCGTTGACTCCTAGTGAAGAAAGTCTGCTAACCCCTGTAGATGATGCCTGTTAGGAGAAAGCTTTGGATTTGCTTTGACAAGATACCAGCCATTTGTATGCCCCTTAGTAACAAATGATGGCAATATTTCTTGGGACAGAGGGCCACCCACCTTTCTGTTGCTACCTTCTCAGGTAAGAACCTCTCTTCTAGAAGCTAGTGGTTTTAGCTGCCATTCAGATAAAGAAGTTGGTTCTAAAGTGCCCGTGGATGCGCATGGGTCAGCTTTTGATGATTTGCCTTAAATGACCAAGCGTGTTATTCTGGTAATTACCTTATTATATGACGTAATATATATTTCACTTGTGTATCCAGCCTGTGGGTATTTATTGGGCGGCTGCTAGGTGCTCGGTACTCAGAGGGGAACAGAGCAACTGGCAAGGAGTGTCCCTTAACCTGCCCTGTGGTCGGGGAGATGGGCACAGCAGATACCCACAGGCGGGCGTGACGTGTGGCCTTGAGCGCCCTCCTCCCGGCCGAGGGCGAGGAGGCCTGGGCTTGTCTTCCGGCTCTGGCCTCCCGCCTGGCAGTGCTGCCTCTCGAGTTGTTTTTCTGTGTGGTTGGAGAAGTGCCTGGCCTCCAGTGGTCGCCTGGTAAATGCTGGCTGCTGTCAGCGTCAGTGGTTTGATCATTGTTATCATGTAATATATGATAATTTGAAAGAAAATAGCTGAGTTACAAGTACAGTAATAGAGTACACTGGGAATAACCACCCAGTGTATTTCATTTACCTGTGTTCCTTTTGAGTCCATCACTTGCCTACCCTGCAACCAGATCACTGCTACCCTGAATGATGTTGATCACTATTCAGTGTTAGAAAGTATTTAAACATATGTTGTTGTTCAGTTGCTAAGTCATGTCCAACTCTTTGCAACCCCATGGACTGCAGCACGCCAGGCTTCCCTGTCCCTCACTATCTCCTGGAGTTTGCTCAAACTCATGTCCATTGAGTTGGTGACGCCATCCTACCATCTCATCCTCTACCGTCCCCTTCTCTTCCTGCCGTCAATCTTTCCCAGCATCAGGGTCTTTTCAAATGAGTCAGTTCTTTGAATCAGGTGGCCAAAGAAATGGAGCTTCAGCTTCAGCATCAGTCCTTCCAATGAACACCCAGGACTGATTTCCTTTAGGATGGAATAGTTGGATCTCCTTGCAGTCCAAGGGACTCTCAAGAGTTTTCTCCAACACCACAGTTCAAAAGCATCAGTTCTTCCATGCTCAGCTTTCTTTATAGTCCAACTCTCACATCCATACATGACCACTGGAAAAACCATAGCCTTGACTAGATGGACCTTTGTTGGCAAAGTAATGTCTCTGCTTTTTAAAATGCTCTAGGTTTGTAATGGTTTTTCTTCCAGGGAGCAAGCGTCTTTTAATTTCATGGCTACAGTCACCATCTGCAGTGATTTTGGAACCCAAGAAAATAAAGCCTGTCACTGTTTCATGTATAAGATTGGCCTATAATTTTCCTTTTTCATTTTGTCCTTGTTTGCCTTGAATAAAGATTATATTGGCTTTAGAGAATCAAGGCATGCTCTTTTTCTTCTTTTTTTAAAAAATTCTTTAGTAGTGTTTGTCTAGGTTTGGAATATAGATGAGTAATTTAAAATTCTCCCAAGGAAACATTTTGTGAAATGTTTCAGGAGTTCTGTTAAATGTTTGGTTCAAATTAAAAAAAGAAGTTACTATTTTATTATTTAAAACTTTCAACACAATGCTGTATTTTATTTTATTTTTGTCTCAGACAATAGTCTTTATTTTTACACAAAGCAGTGCAACATGAGGCAGTTCTCCAAAGGGTGACTGGTGGAGCTAGAAAATCCATCCTGAGTGTGAAAGTGAAAGTATTAGTCACTCAGTCATGTCCAACTCTTTGCGACCCCGTGGACTGTAGACCACAAGGCTCCTCTGTCCATGGAATTCTCCAGGCCAGAATACTGGAATTGGTTGCCATTTCCTTCTCCAGGGAATGCTGTATTTATACTTGAAAGTTGCAAAGGGAGTAGATCCCAAATGTTCTTACCCCCTCCCCCAAAAAGTAACTATGTGAAGTAATCGATGTATTCATTCACCTTGATGTGGTATTATTTTTGCAGTGTATACATATATCAAATCACCATGTTGTGCACCTTGAACTTATGCCATATTATGTCAATTATCTCAGTAAAGCTTGGGGGAAAAAAACTTTCAACTTTGTAGGCTACTCATGTTCCTTTGTACTGCCAGCTTAACTTTTTATTTTTTTTGTAATGAGGCCCTTAGGAATAAAACCTCTGCTCTCTCTTTAATTTGGATGAATTGTTAAACTTGCACCATTTGCAGCTACACAGCTCAAATCAGAATTTTGTTGATTTTTGTGCAACCAAATGAAACCCAGAAATGGATGAGATATAACACATGATTCCAGATTTTTGCGTTGTCCCAAGTTGCCATTAAAAAAAAAAAAGATGAATACTTCGTAATATGTAAGTGATATAAATATGAACTATAAAAATAATTAAGGCTTCCTAATAATATTACCCAGCTTACCTGGTTTTATTTGGGTGTTAATTTGTCAAGAGGGTTTTGCTGTTCCAGAATAATAAAAAGAGGGGCCTCTGGTTGCCCATGGCTCCGGCAGCGCTGATGGTCCATGATGAAGTGTTCTTTGATTAAGTGTCACGATGAATGGGGCCAACGTTCGACAGGCAGGGCTGCAGCCGGAGAGAGCCCGGCGTTAACTGCTGACCTCGCCATCTCAAGTGAGCAGGTGCTGAATGCGCTCCGTTCTCTCTCAGCTCTTCTTTTTCCCTGGTGGGTCATTGGCTTCTGAGTAAGATAGATGCATGCAATAGAAGAACTGCTAATAGCATTTACTCTGTCTTAATCCTTTTTAATCCCATTCATATTTCAGTGTCTGAAACTTGGCAGGATGTCAGAAGCCACAATGCAGGCAGAGAAATTTTTCTTTGAACAGCAAGGACCAAGTAAAACTGTTTTCCTGGCATTTAATTTGTTAAAACACGTGAGAGTGGAATATTCCCTCTTAGATCCCAGAGAAAGGCCGCCAAAAGATCTTGTCAGTATGACCTCCCTGGAGTTTCTTCTTATCTTCATTTAAAAAATGGCCGTAAAGACATTTTATCAGGCTTACAAAGTATCATAAGTTATTCCTGGCATATTAAATTTACTTATAACTTTGACAAACATTGACAGACAAGCATTGTCTGTTTGATGTCAAACCTGTTGGGAATTTGGATCTTTTAACTCGTTATTGATAAGACTTTAGCCTCTGTTTGGGCTTGTTGGCCCAACTTTCCCCCCCTTTTTCTTTTTCCCCAGCTTTATTCAAGTATAATTGATAATATAACATTGTATAAGCTTAAACTGTGCAACACGTTACTTTGATGCAAAATAATTACCATCATAACATTAGCTAATATTTCAGTCCCATCACATAATTACCATTTTTTGACATAAAATTTTTTTTTTGTTGAAATAGAGTTGATTTACAATGTTTGCTAGATTTCAGTTGTATAGCAAAGTGATTCAGTTCTGCTTATCTATCAAGTGTTTTTCAGCTTCTCTTCTCTTATAGGTTATTATAAGCTGTCGAGTATAGTTCCTTGTGTTATACAGTAGATCTTGGTTGGCTACCTATTTTATATACAGTAGTGTGGATATTTTAATCCCAGAATCCTAATTTATCGCCCCCTAACCCCTTCCCTTTTGGTAACCATAAGTTTGTTTTCTGTGTCTGTGAGTCTGTTTCTATTTTATAAAAAAAAATGACATGTATCTCTTTTTTTTTTTTTGGATTCCACGTATAAGCAATATTATATGATGTTTGTCTTTCTCTGTCTGACTTCAGTTAGTATGATAATCTCGAGGTCCATCCGTGTTGCTGAAAATGGCCTTATTTTAACTTTTTTCATTAGTAGGACTTGGCTGTTTCCTTAAATATCTTATATAAAGAATCTGGAGAACCCCATTAAAACCCCAGGAAGTCTGAGACACAATCTCCTTTGTAACTTCTCAAAGCTGAGGTTGGGGGTGCTGGGTTTTGATGTCCACTGTGCTGCATGCATATCTTAAATCTGTATTGTGGCCCTTAAGGGTGATTTGGGGGTGTAGAAGTTCTTGGTAACACAACAGCTCCCCAAAGGCTAGATTCTGGATCCGACTCGGGGTCAGACTCAGGATAGCAGGAGGACGGATGCCCAAGGACATGTTGTCTTCGCCTTCCAAATGGCCTTCCGCTTCTCCGTGCCGGCCTTTCCTGGGCGGAGATGGGTCTTGTCTGCCATCTGAGTTCTTGCCGAGCCCCGGGGTGAGGGCTGCGGGGGGTGGCGGCGGGGGGACGTCCAGCCCGTTGTGGGAGAGGAGGCAGAGGGCTCCTAGAGGAGCATTTGGGCTTTGAGTCAGTTTTGCCTTAGAAAAAAATTTACCCATTTTTGGACTTGTCTGTGGAAGCAATTAGAGAGATCACAGGACCATTTCTGACTCCTGCTTCTGTGCAGTGTCTATTCAGAAAAGTAGAAAACAGTCAACTGGAACAGGATTATTTGAGCACACACAGAGTCCTGTTGTCTCAGAGGCATGCCCTCAGACAATTTGCCTTTTAGTGAAGTTTTAAGCCCATGAAAGGAAATAAAAAGTGTTTTATTTGATGGCAAAGAAAGATGGACTGGACTTATGAGACTCTGAGCATTTTAGCTTTTTCTTTGTTAATGCAAACTTTGGAAGAGAGCGCCTCTGTATAGAATGCAGTTTATTTGTACGGTGTGGTAATTAATTGCTAATAGTTAATAACTATCTTCAACTGGGTAAAATACCAGTGTGTGTATGTGTGTTGTGTATCTTTTGTTTAAAGCTAAACATTTCTACTTCTGAAGATAAGTGTGCCTCAGGGTTATAACCAGCTAAACATTATTAAGCATCTGCTTTTTCCCAGACCTTACGGTAGCTTCTCCTTGTCACCACTGCGGGAGGTCAGGCAGCATTATCTGCCACCTGAACACGTGGACACCGAAGCTTCAGGAGAACTGGTGACTCCCCCAGTGCCAGATGCCTAGTTGGTGGTAGCGTGGGGATTTGAACCTGAGTCTGACTTGCAAACACCATTCTTGTGCTTCTTGTAAAAGGCTGACTCACTCACGTTAGGCCTGGCTGGAACCCAGCCCAGCTCATTGCAGTTTACAGAATTTGTTTACATCTATCGTGCCTCTGAAGCCTTGCCTCTTGTTTCCTGGAAGCGCGTGAGGAAAATCAGGGGCTCCACGGATGGGACCTGTGATGTGTTGTATGAACAGTTGGTGCCAGCCAGTGGGCAGGAAAAGGGCTTTCTGAGTGCTGAGTGGCAGAGCCTGGGTCTTCCGACCTTGGTAGGAAAACGGTTCAAGTTCTTAGTCAGTGAGGAAAATGAGCTCTTTGTCCAAATTCCTACCTAGACTGTTGGGATCACACACTAAGGTTTGTTGGGCGGCTGGATTTGTTAAAGGCAGAACTGGAGGAAGCTGGCAGAAATTTGCCGTGCATCTGAGAAAAATCCTCCCTTTGATACACCTTCTCCACCAAGTACAGTTTGGTTTTTAACCCAGTTAGAACCTACAGTGTGACCTCAGTCTGAGTTCCAGAAGACCTGGCCCCTTTTCTTGTTTAAAGACCGTTAAAGGATGTGTTCTGTTTATTCTGAGTTGAATTTTCCTCAAACTGGACCAGCGTGTCCAACTCCTTCCCTGGAGTGAGCCGTTCAGGGCTTTCCTGGGAGATCATGGGCTGTGGCTGCTTCAGACCAGAGGGGAGTTTCTGGGTTAGATCATCTTTTCTCAGTGTCCGTTTAAAATGACTTAAGCTGGTGGTTCTCAAGGGCTTCCCAGGTGGTGCCAATGCAGGAGACATAAGAAACACAGGTTCCATCCCTGGGTCGAGAAGATCCCCTGGAGGAGGGCATGGCAACCCACACCAGTGTTCTTGCTGGAGAATCCCATGGATCGAGGAGTCTGGCGGGCCACAGTCCAGGGGGTCACAAAGAGTCAGACAGGACTGAAGCGATTTAGCAGCAGCGACAGTGGTTCTCCTACAAGTCACCTAGAGAGCTGGTTTAGAACATAGAGGCCGTGGCTGCTTGAAGTAGGACAGGCCTGGACCCTTTGTATCTTTAACTACGTTCCCTGGGTGGTCCTGAACCAGAGTGTGAGAATCACGCCCATATGCTTTCTTGTCACTGTGTTTTTTTCTCCCTCTATCCTTGGCTTCGAACGCTGTCTTTTCTGCTGCACAAATCAAAGCTAATTTTCATGCCTGGACCCTCTCTTGTCATCCTTTCAGCTGCTAAACTTTTATTTTTAAAATGGAAAAGTACCGAAGTACAGTTGACTTACAATGTTGTGTTCGTGTCGGCTGCACGGTAAAGTGATTCAGTTATGCATATCTGTACCTGTCTCTATATCTATTCTTTTTCAGATTCTTTTCCACTGTAGGTTTTTACACGATCTAGTACACAGTTCCCCGTCCTACACGGCAGGTCCTTGTCTCATCTATCAGCTGCTAAACTTCTTGCCATCCAAATGTCTAGTGGTGGCCAGTTCAGGCACTGTGCTGGCTGTGAGTTAGAGTCTCCAATGTCATGGAGTTTCCAGGCCAAATGGACATTTAGGATTACAGTAGGAGGAAAGGCAGGGTGCTGGGCATCCCAAGGAGGAGCGCTCAGCTGTGCGGGGGCGGGAGTTTGGCCACGTGGTCCTGGTACGAGGATGAGCAGGAATGAGTCGGGCGGAGGAGAGAGTGAGACAGCTCTTGCCTTCTAGGGCGTGGGACCACCACAAGTCAAAGCAGGGGATGACAGCGGAGCTCAGCAGGGGATTTGAGGTGTGCTGACACATGGGGGAGCGTACACGCGATGTGAATCCTGCTTTCATGACTCACACTTTCCTTTACAGAAGGCATGGGCTACATCATAAAAAAAAATGTTTGTTGAAAAGTTCAGAAGATGTGAAGTGGAACAAGTAGGAGGTTGAAATCCTCACCAAATGAAGTGGTTTCCACCTAAAGGGAGAAGAACAAGACCGTTGTTTACTTCTTTGTCTCCCTTGCTAGTCTTGGGAAAGAAATGTGTGTTTTATTTGGCTGTGTGGGGTCTTAGTTGTGGCATGTGGTATCTTTGCTGCCACGTGCGGGCTCCAGCTCTCTGACTGGGGATCGAACCCAGGCCCCCCTGTGTTGGGAGCATGGAGTCTTAACCACTGGACCACCAGGGAAGTCCTTTCCCTTGCTGGTCTATAAGCAACTTGAGATTGTGGGGCTTTTGTGTCTGTGTCCCTAGCATGATTGTGCGGCCTGGTGTAGAGAACTCAGTCAGTGAACAGTGGGTGAATGAAGGAGTTTCAGATGCAGGAACATTGGACAGATCCCTTTGCCTCTCTGGGCCTCTGTTGCCTCAACTCCAAGTAGAGGTTTTATCCAGTATTTGTGACTGATGACCCATATTCCAGGTGCTTGCCCTGCGGCCCTGAAGTTCACACCCACGCATCCAGGTTTACCCACTAGTGGCCGGGCCAGCTCTGTTGCAGGCACCAGAGATCCAATTAAAACCCACCAGTCAGCCAGTGTGGAATGAGCGTGGAAGGCCCTATCTTGGGCACGGGTGGATGGATTTCCGTGTGCGAGTCCGCTTACCTTCATTTGTAGAGATATGGATGAACCTAGAGCCTGCCATGCAGAGTGAAGTAAGTCAGAAAGAGCAAACCAAATATTATGTGCTGACACACACATATATGTAGAATCTGGAAAAACTGTGCTGGTGAACTATTTTCAGGGCAGGAATAGAGATGCAGACACAGAGAAGGACTGTGGACGCAGAGGGAAGGAGAGGGCGGGATGGACTGAGAGTGTTGACATATATACACTACCGTGTGCTTCCCTAGTAACTCAGGTGGTAAAGAATCTGCCTGCAATGCAGGAAACCCCGGTTCGATCCCTGGGTTGGGAAGATCCCCTGGAGAAGGAAATGGCAACCCACTCCAGTATCCTTGCCTGGAGAATCCCAAGGACAGAAGAGCCTGGCGGGCTGTACAGTCCATGGGGTTGCAAAGAGTCGGACACGACCGAGAGATTAGCACACTCACGTGTGTGGAACAGCTAGGGAGAAGCACTGTGTAAGAGGGGGCTCACCTTGGTGCCCTGTGATGACCTAGAGGGGTGGGATGGGGGCGCGGGAGGGAGGCTCGAGAGTGAGGGGGTATGTGTGTACACGTAGCTGATTCACTTGGTTGTGTAGCAGAAACTCACACCACGTTGTAAAGAAGTTATCATCTGATTAGAAACAGAGAAAGTTTATTCTCTGTTAGGGAAATAAGGTAAATACATGGAAAGATAAATTGGCTTCCGATTAAGTGCCGAAGTCAGGATCAGCCTGCAGGTGTTCAGTCTACCAGAGGGGCTTGTCTGAGAAAGCAGTTCTCTTGCCAGTTCGTTTTGACCATCAGCCACCATCCTCTGTCACCAGTGGACCCGTGTGTGCTGTGCATAGATGCTTCCAGTCGTGTCTGACTCTTTGCAATGCTATGGACTGTAGCCTGCCAATCTCCTCTGTTCCTGGGATTCTCCAGGCAAGAACACTGGAGTGGGCTGCCATGCCCTCCTCCAGGGGATCTTCCCCACCCAGGGATCCAACTTGTGTTTCACATCTTCTGCATTAGCCGGTGGGTTCTTTACCACTAGCACTGCCTGGGAAACCCCAGTGAACCCATAATGCAAGGTATTTCATCTCTCAGATACCCTGTTTTCATGAAGAAAAGTTTTGTTCCTTCCCATGTCTTATCAGCCAGTTGGAAATTCAGACCAGCACTGAGAGATCCTGTGTTCTTAAACCGAGCTGGTTGATCTCTAGCCAAAAACCAAGAAACAGTGGCAATAATGATAGAATTGTCCTTTCTTGACCATTTGCTGTATGCCAGACATTATTTCATTTAATTAGCTTAAGTCTTTAGGAGGGGACTGTTGTAATCTCTATTTTCAGAGGAGAAGATTAAACTTCAGCTTAGTACTCAAGCTAGTAATTGTCAGAACCAGGACCCAAACCCAGACCACAGGCTCATGCTCTGACCTGCTGTAGGCCTGTGCCTGCGGTCTGTCCAGCGTGAATACGTGACTTAGGGCAGTGGTCGGCCAGCTACGGTCCCACAGGCCAAGTTCAGCCACTGCCTGTTTTGGGGTGGCCTGGGAGCCAAGAGTGTGTTTTTTTTTTTTTTTTTTTTTTTTACATTTTTAAGCAGTTAAAAAAAAATCAAGAGAAGAATAATATTTTATGACAGGCAGAAATTATTTGAAATACAAATTTAATGCTCGTAACGAAAGTTGTAATGGAACAGAGCCATGGTTGTTACTTTGCACACTGTCAGTGGTTGATTTCACGGCACGACAGCGAGCCGTAAGACCTGCAAAAACCTAAAATATATACTGTCTGGCCTTTTACGGACACAGTTTGCCAACTCCAATTGAGGGCATTCATCAGGCTTTAGGAGACGTTGAAAATCGGTCCCCTCCCATTGCTGTCTTCACCCTCACCATTTGTGGGTAGGCTCTGCTGATAGTATTTTATGATTCCGCATTCTCTTTTCACTGCTTGGGCATTAAATGAAAGTGCTCACTCTGTGGCCTCACTGGCTTGATAGTGCCTGCCCTGGGGGATTCGCCCAGGTGCCGTTTTATCAAAGATCTGTCTCTTAGAGAAGACAGTGGTATGCCTTTGCCTTGGACAATCTTTTTTGTGGTGGTGGTGGTTGTTCTTAGGTTACTGTTAAAAACAGATCTGGAGAAGAGTTGTCTGGTTGTTCCAGAGATGGATGCACTTTTTAATTGAAGGAGAATGTGGTAGGTGAGAAGTCTCTAAGCACCGACTGAGCACTGCCGCCTGTGATTACGAAGGCCACCCTGAGGCCGTCCTGGCGGGTGGGGAGGACCCGGCCGGTCCAGTGCTCTCGTCTTGCTGGCCTCGTGGGGAGCGGGGTGGACGGTGGGCTTGCTGAGAGCATCTCTCTCCTCTGGCGGAAGCTGGATGGTCCCGGAGCCGCTCTGGCCGTGATGGCGGGCGAGGGTGCAGACTGCAGTCAGTCTCAGAATTTCAGCCCCAGTTCTTCTTCACATGCACCAGAGTCCCGGATGCCGGCTTGCTCTCTCTGCTGCCCTTGCTTCTGTGTTAGCTGCAACACTCCCTGCTTCTGCTTTTTCTTACACCTTGTTGCGACAGCTCACCCCTCCCCACCCATCACCCCTTGAACCTTCCCCTCCCAGCTCCTGCTGGGGGCGATAGTGGTAACACTGGCTCATATTTATCGGGCACCCGCTGTATGGTAAGTGCTTCGCATGGGTTGTATCCTCTAAGGCTTGTCAGAGTCATCCTGTGCGGTAAATACTGTTTAAACCATTTATTTTTTAAGTCGTGAAAGTTTTCAAACACACGCGGATGAACTCCAGGTACCCCTCTCGGGCCCCGCAGACTCTTTGGCCCCCTCCCCTGCTCAGGGAGCTGGTTGCTGTAGCTGCTGAGAGCCGAGAGGGAGCCGGCTCAGGCGCGCGCCGCTGGTCGGCTGGACTCCAGGTGTCACCTCTCAATTCCTGTGCCCTCCCACTCGCTGACTGTTTGCTGCTGTTGGTGGGGTGCCTACTGTGTGCTACTGAAGCCCCATGTCAAGCCTGTAGGGTAGATGATAACTTACAGGTGAAGGAGTTCCGGGAGGTGATATCTCTGGCCTCCAGACTCCTTACTGATAACCAGCAGGACCAGGGTTCAAACCAGTCCATCCTAAAGGAAACCCACCCTGAATATTCATTGGAAGGACACATGCTGAAGCTGAAGCTCCAATGCTTTGGCCCCCTGATGTGAAGAATTGAGTCGTTGGAAAAGACCCTGATGCTGGGAAAGACTGAAGGCAGGAGGAGAAGGGGACGACAGAGGATGAGATGGTTGGATGGCATCATTGACTTCAGTGGACATGAATTCGAGCAAACGCTGGGAGCTAGTAGTGAAGGGCAGGGAAGCCTGGCGTGCTGCAGTCCACTTGGTCACAAAGAGTTGGACATGACTTGACAACTGAACACACGAGGATTCAAATCCAGGACTGACTCCAGGCCCTGAGCATTCTCTTCCCCACCCCTTTCTCTGCCCTCCTCTCTTGGGCAAGTGCAGGGGGAATCAGTGGGGTGGTGGTTTGGCTTGTGGGAACCTCTTGCTGCAAACTTTGGGAGAACATAGGGTTACTTCGGGATGAACTCTAGAAGGGTGTGAGGAGCTTCTGGGCCTGTTGGTCCTTGTGGCCTTGGAGATAGAATCCACCCTTGACCTTCTGGCCGTTTTGCATAGAAAATGAGAGACCCCTTAGCTTCTGTGGTCAGTTGAAGGCAGAACTTGCCAGGCTGGCACTTGGGAGTCCCGATGGTCACTGCTCCTCTGGGAGAGAGGGGGAGAGGTGAGGGCGGCTGCGGAGCTGGGAAGGATGGGCTGTGGATGCACCCAGGTTGGGGGCAGGGTGGGGGCGGGAGGTGTCCACGAGGAGCTGGGCCTGAACACAGTGGGCCCTTAGTCAAGGGTGAAAAGAGGTGTTGGTCGCTCAGTCGTGTCTGACTCTTTGTGACCCCATGGACTGTGGCCCACCAGGCTCCTCTGTCCATGGGAGCTCTCAGGCAAGAACACTGAAGTCGGTTGCCATTTCCTCCTCCAGGAGATCTTCCCGACCCAGGAATCGAAACCCTGTCTCTGGGATTGGCAGGATGAATTCTTTACCACTGAGCCACCTGAGAAGCCTGAACAGAGAATTTAGGGGCAGGCAAAACGGTCTCTTTTGCATCTGACGTTGGCCAGAGGTCTCTTCCTAAGAGAGAAGGTTAGAAAGTAAGCATCATGAATAATTGCCACCCATAAATTTTACAAACTGCTCTTGAGTCGGTGGTGAGAAACTCAAATGTGGTTGGCTTGTTGGGAACACGAATAAGTGGAGTATGGCAAACTCTGGGAGGTCACAGTGCCTTTCCATCTTTTATACGCTCTGGTGTGATGGAGAAAATGAAGAGCGGGGTCCCATGTTGCTTGGCGGCTGCCGTGTGTCCTCAGCTTCGAGGTGACGACGCTAGGGAGTGGTGGGGAATGCCAAGCACTCCCCCCAGGGAGCGGGGAGCGGATGCTCAGATGCAACTCTCTGCTTTTGTTGTTTTTGTTTAGTCCCTCAGTCGTGTCCGACTCTCCCGCGACCCCCACGGGCTGTAGCCCACCAGGCTCCTCTGTCCATGGGATTCTCTAGACAAGAATGCTGGAGTGGGTCGCCGTTTCCTCCTCCAGGGGATCTTCTCTACCCAGGGATCGAACTTGCATCTCCTGCATTGGCAGAAGGATTCTTTATCGCTGAACTACCAGGGAATCCCGACTCATTGCTTACATGTGGCCAGATCTTCTTCACCTTTTTTTTTTTCCCTTTGAGAAACTAAAAATCAGTACTTTAAAACGTGCTGTCTCCTAATTTTAAAGTATTCACTTAAGATTTTAAGAAACACTGTGGCAAAGCATTATGTTTTATACCATAAATATATATAATCTTTTTTTTTTGGTCAATTATATCAAAGTTGGAAAAAAGTACAATGGGGGAAATAGAACAATGTTCTAATGGAAGTAAATTTTTTTAAAAAAGCAACAACACTGTAGATTAAGTAAAACATGTCAGTGGGCTAGATTTGAACAGTGGAGTTCTAACTTTAGACCCCGGGATTTAGCATATAATGTGGGGAAAAGGTTCAGATGGGGGCCTGGATCTTGCCAATTCTGATCCTCTCATGAGATGGGCAGGTGACTCCTGCTTTGTGCTTTAGTCTCAGGGCTGGGTCATGTTTGTTGAGTTGCTGAACCACTTTGGACTGTTCTTGGCTTCCTTCATGAAGTCAAAGGGGAGATTGATCACTGTTTTACAAACTGTGTCCCTTGAGGCACATCGGGGGTTCCATAAGTGTTTCCTGTGAGTTTCCTTAAAAAAAAAACCAAAACACACCTCACCCTGTCTCCAACCCCTCCCAATAAACTGTAATGCAAACACTTGTGTGTTACACCAATTTTTAATACATGGGAGAATACAGGGCCTTGATAATGCATCTATTATATTGAGAATAAGAACAAGGTAGCTTGAACTTTGAATGTATAATGAAAAGATTGCTTTTATCTGAGGGCACATAGACACACACAGACATTTATACCTACATAGATATATATGATATATGGAACTCTATGCATATAGTTCTTCATAAGATTCTTTGTGAAAGAAATAGTTCTGCTGCTAAAAATACCCATGGAAACTTCTGGCCTGGGGTTTCCAAGTTCATCTTCAGCTCTGCATCTCAGAGTTCACACAGCCTCACCAAAATAGCCGCTCTAGTTACTTTTTCCTCTCTGATTTGGAAGGGAAATGTTCATCATGCCTTCAGCTGCCCCAAGAGGCAAGAGATGAGCCAGCTGGTGTTTGCCAGGGTGGTTGTTATTCACTGTTTGTATCAAAGCCTCATCTGACTTTCTTGGGCTCAAAATTGTGGATTATGCTGACCCTTCCCCCCAGTCTCTTTTGATGACAGTGTCAAGTTCACAGCCTCATATATTTGCCTCTGAGGCAGAGTGGGCCAGCCCACTCTCTTCTTGCTTTGCCTGATGTCTTGTGTTGTGGGGACCGCTTGCCATGTTGCCTGCTGGCCTGCCTCTTCCTGCCTGGGGACTCTAGGGTGGAATGGGATGCCAGATGTTCAGGCTGCCCCACGATGTCACACCTGTCTTCTGGGACGTTTCCCATAAAGGTGTTTATTGCCTGGCTTGCTGGGTTCGGAGGGAGTGTTCAGTCTTTGCAACCTTTCTACCTGATTTACCTTTTTTTTTTCTTTTTTTTAAAGTGAAAGCAATACAGATTTTTAAAGCTTTATTCAGATACAATTGATACACAGAATTGCATACTGGGCCATGTGGCATGTGGGATCTTAGTTCCCCTGCCAGGGATGGAACTTGTGCCCTCCTACAGTGCAAGCATGGAGTCTTAACCACTGGACCGCCAGGGAAGTTCCAGTGATTTACCTTTTTATCCCAGTTTTAAAGGGAGATAAATGGAAGCATGACGGCCGTTCTGGCTTGGAATGCGTGCCCGCACCGAATCCCATAAAACTGTTTGATTTTGAGAATCGCTTGACACGGTGCACATTTTGGTTAATGACGTCAGCGGGTAAAAATAACTATTGTCATATGGTGTGTGGGCTTGGTTTTAGAAGGATAAAGAATCTATTGTCACCCATTGTGTTATTCAGTCACTTATTACCCACCCCGAAACTCCGAACGTGTGTAATAGAAAACCTGAAGCTTTGTCACTTGCTGAAATCCAGGCTCTGTGAACTTATCCTCAGACTCTGCTCTGTTGGGAACATCGCAGAGTCCTTCTTCGTTCAGCCCGTTTAAATGGATGGGTGGGGCCTGACCACAGGGTCTGTGACAGGCGGGGTTTGTGGCGTGCAGCCCCGGAAGCGCCTTTGGGTTCTGTGGTCTCAGGTGAGATTTGTCCAGGGTACGAGCCAGCTCAGTGCTCCCTGGCTCGTTAAGTTTCTTCATGTGTATAACGGGGATCACTGCAGTTCCTGCCTCCCAGGTCCTTGTCGTAAGGCTCCTCAAGGAGGTGACGAATGTGACAACCTGTAATGCCATTGTTGGCCAGTAGTTAAGGGCTTCATCGATATTCTTGGAAGTCGACTCCACTAGCGTGACGTGCCCGCGTGGGATCACTCTCAGACCAACCGTGTGCCTCCCTCTGTATCCCCCCGACTCACCGTGTGCTCGGGACCCCCGCCCTCCCGCTGGGTGGCTCCTGGCTCCCTCTGGGCATTGCATGGTCTTTGTCTTTGGCGTTGCTCCTGCCTGTGGCTCTTGGTGGGTTGGGACCACCTTACGTGCCCTGGTATCCTCCAGCCCAGGGCCTGGTGCTGGGCCAGGGCTGCAGGAAAGGGCACCAATGTCTGGGGCTGAAAGGGACTCGGAGCCTGGGCAGATCCTGGGGCTGGAGGGGTCATAGAAGGTCATCGAGAGAGTTGTCGGGTAGCCACTTTGGAATTTGTTGAGGCAGGAGGAAGGCTATGAGGTTGGGCCTTTAGGAACCTTGTTTCATTAGAGCCCCAGGAGAATCCCGGCGTGGACTCTGGATTGCCTATATCCCTCTGAGGCTTTCCAGCAGATGACATGGATGACTCGGTGAGACCCAACCAAGTCCCTGAGCTCACAAGTGCCAGGGGAAGTGGAACCTCGACCTCTTGATCACCACTCTGGGCCGTGCCTGCCAGGCTTGCAGGCTCCGCGGTGATGTGACATGATCTCTGCTTTGGCCCCTGTGTGTGCGGCTGCAGGCCCCTGCCTCCCCACCCACCCTCCTGCACCCCGCTCCGCCCGCCAGGAGGCTGCCCGCCTCGGTCTATGCCATGAGTGCCCTCGGTCCGCAGCTTCCTGCTGGGCCGGCCCCGCAGCCCCTTCCCTTGCGGCCCCACGGCTGCTAAAACTCCCACCCAGCCCTTGCTGGGTTCCCGTCACACCCGATGGTCATCCCTTGGTCCACCAGTGGGTTGCACCCAATGGGTGTAAACAGCCCCGTTGAAACTCTGCTCAGTTACCCTGGTAGCGTGTCATCTGCCCCTGCCAGCCTCCCCGTGAACACCGGCGTGTTTCAGAAAGGGTAACTTTCCACTATGCATTGAAGGGGGAGACGGAGAGAAGCAGCCAGGTCTGTGGATGAAGGAATGGGGCTGGTTATGCACAAAGAGCTTCGATTTAGCTTTTGGCCTTTTATATTCAAATGAGGGATTGTAGAGAGAGTCACAGCGATACTCTGACAGGACAGACAGACAAACAGACTGCAGCAGATAGGATCCTCGGCTGGCACTTCTAAACTCGTGTGTGTGTGTGTGTGTGTGTGTGCGCGTGTGTGTGCTGAGAACTTTAAGATGTAAAAGGGGAAATGGTCTGTCTGTTTCAGCCCAAGGACAATGCTGTCTTCTGTTAGGGCTGAGGGTTATGAGGTTTGTTTTTGGGTGGCCGCAGTGTGGAAGTGGGAAGTCCAGGTGCATTCAACACCCAGGCATCGTCAGGCCATGACTGCTGACTGTACCCGCGAAGGATGAAGGGAGGGAGTTTATGAACTGGGAGACAGGTGTAATGGGGCAGTCACAGAGGTATTGGGTTGGCCAAAAACTTCATTCAGGTTTCTCCAAATGAACTTTTTGGCCAACCCAATACTTGGAGAGGGGTGAAGAGAATGTGTACACGTCTGTTCTGGTGTGTATCTAGGAGGAGTGTTTACCTGAAGAGGAGCTGGGGGGCATTTAGAGATTTTAGGTTAATGTGGCTAGTGAGCTCCCTGTGATTTGGGTGTTTGGCAGGAAGAATCCAGGGTCCAACGTGGACCACTGCTGTGATGACTTTGGACCAACTTAGCTTTGGCTGAGTTGGGGTAGTACTGAGGGCGGTGTTAGCAGTTTTGTTTTCTCTGGGCGTGGAGGAAGACCCTTGTGGCTGAAACCAAAGTTTCAGGACTGGAAGTGGTTCCCAAAGAGGGTTTGGCTCGTCAGCGTGACCAGAGGAGGCTGTGAAGCAAGAACACCTCCCTGGGGCAGGGGGGGTGATGGAAAAGGCAGGAAGTCTCGGCAGTGAGGGTCTGCTCCTTCGAAAAGAAGCAGGAGAATACTGCTCTGCAGTGTTGGGTGTTCTTGGGTGTCGTTAATGCTCGGCCATCTGGTTGACCAATGGGTGGACCACTGTCTGCCTTCCCTGGAGTTGCTAGGTAACTGGAAGTCCTTGGCAGAACTGAGGACCGTCTTGGAGTCTTTTCTCGTATGTCGCCACATCTTCCTCCATGGACAGTGAGTGTAGTCTCTCTTCTCTCTGGGCCCCTTTAGCCCAGTTTTGGGGGCCTGCAGAAGCCGTGGGCCACCTCTATGGGTGACTTTGCAGGGGGAAGTGGGGATGTGGGCGGGCTATGAGTACTCCATCCAGGTCTGCCTCCCAGGAGAGAAGGCTGTGGGGAGTCTTGGCTGGAGTGGCTGAGGTAAAAACCTGGGTTGTTTCTGGGGCTGTGTGCCCTTGGGTAAGCCATTGAGTGCCTCTGGGCCTCCGTGCCCACCTCTGTAACTGGGTTCTTGGTCAACTATGTATACATTTTGGAAAGGATGCATTTCAAGTTGCCTATTGGTTATATCAGTAGAGTCTGAGCTTTGGTGTTGTCATCTATAAAATAGAGATAAAATACCTTGCAGAGTTGCTCTGAAGATTCAAGGTAATGGTGGTAGTAATAGTGGCTAAAGAGATCGTTTTATTTCATTTTCACGGTAACAAGGCAGATACAGTGATCATCCCTGTTCATAGATGTGGACACTGAGGGACAGAGAGGTTAAGCTACCTGCCCAAAGTCACACTGCCAGTAAGTGGTGGCCCTGAATGCCTTCACCCAGGTGGTCGGACTGCTGCCAGAGCCCAGGCTCTTAGCCAAGATTCCGTGAGTCTGTGCCCGGACAAAGGCCACAGAAAGCCCAGCCCAGCGCCTGGTTTGCTGCGGCTGCTCAGTAAACTGAGTTCCTTCCGTTTTATCCTCAGAATGCATCTGGAAGTGGACGTCCGCACTGTGCTTCTGGTCAGGCTCTTCAGCTCATGTTTTCTTTTTTAACTTTCTTTTCTCCCAATTCTGGAGGTGAGTAGTGCCAGATCAAGGTGTGCATGGCATGCGTGCTAAGTTCTTTTAGTTGGCTCCGACTCTTTGCAACCCCGTGGGCCGTAGCCCGCCAGGCTCCTCTGTCCGTGGGCTTCTCCAGGCAAGAACACCGGAGAGGGTTGCCATGCCCTCCTCCAGGGGCTCTTCCTGACCCAGGGACTGACCCCGCATCTCTCGGGTCTCCTGCATTGGCAGGCGGGTTCTTTACCACTAGCGCCACCTGGGAAGCCCTGCCTAGCTCATGCTATCTAATGTCTGGTTCAGGGAGGTTCATTCCCCCTTCTCCAGCTGTCCAAATCCACCTTTCAAAGCCTTGCTACTTATTATCTTCCTCTTCTCCTCCCTCCCCCAACCTGGTCGTGCTAGAAGCGACCTTTCACTCCTTCTTCCCAGTGGCTCAGCTTGATGATAAATAGTCACCTACTCATTGTCTTTTTTTTTTTCTAATTGAGGTGAAATTCACATAACGTAAAACTAGCCATTATAAGGTGTGCAGTTCAGTGACATTTAGTACATTGACCATGTTGGGTGACCACCGCCTCCATCGATTACAGTTTCAGAACATTTTCGTCCCCCCATAGAAAAGCCACTACCTGTGAGCAGTCGCTCTCCCTTCCCATCTTCTGTCCGCTGGCAACCACGGGTTCTGCCTTCTGTTCCCTCTTCTGGACGTTTTGTATAAATGGAACCACAGTCTGTTTGCTTCTGTGTCTGACTTCCTTCATTTTGGGTCATATTTCCGCATCCATCCTCACTGTAGCACGTATCAGAGTTTCCTTCCTTCTTAAGGCTGACTGGTGTTCCCTTGTACATGTGTCCCACATTCCGTCTATCTGCCGGGGGACAGTGGGTTGTTTCCACCTTTCAGCTATTGTGAGTGGTGCTGCTGTTACCCCCACCGTCTTTTATGCAAACGCTGCCCCCTGTTTCTGTCTGAGCACCGGGGCTGTGACTTCTGGGGTCCCCTGAGCCCTTGCCACATGATGGGCTCAGTCGTCACCCCCTGCTGGGTCTCCTTAAGCCAGGAGGGAGGAGACTGGGAGCGAGAGGTGCGCCTTGCTCTTGGGCTGGGTCTACACTTCTGCCCAGAGGAAAGTAGCAAGTGGAAAGTGCTGGAAATTCTCCACCGTGAAGCACTTCTCACTCCTGTGCCAGCCAGGGAATTTCTGAGTTCTATGAGCTAAGGCATTCCCTGGCCTCAGTGTTCCCATCTGCACAATGGGGTGATCATTCCTTTTTCAGAGACTTGTGTGAGGGTTAAATGAGATGGAGCCTATGGAATGCTTGCTTCCTTCCCTGCCTGGAGTTGGAGCTCTGGGTGAGGGACCAGTTTGAAGAAGGGCCCTTGCAGGCCATTCAGGTGTGACCTGAGTCCAATCCCTTATGATTGTACAGTGGAGGTGACCAATTGACTCAAGAGATTAGGTCTGGTAGACAGGGTGCCTGAAGAACTGTGGATGGAAGTTTGTAACATTGTACAGGAAGCAGTGTCCAAAACCATTCCAAAGAAAAATGCAGAAAGGTAAAATTGTTGTCTGAGGAGGCCTTACAAATAGCTGAGAAAAGAAGAGAAGCGAAAAGCAAAGGAGAAAGGAAAAGATATACCCACTGAATACAGAGTTTCAGAGAACAGCAAGGAGAGATCAGAAAGCCTTTTTAAGTGAACAATGTAAAGAAATAGAGGAAAACAGTAGGATGGGAAAGACTAGAGATCTCTTCAAGAAAAATTAAGAGATACCAAGGGAACATTTCATGCAAGAATGGGCACAATAAAGGACAGAAATAGTATGGACAAGCAGAAGAGATTAAGAAGAAGTTGCAGAAATCTACAGAAGAACTATACAAAAAAGGTCTTAATGACCTAGATAACTACACTGATGTGGTCACTCACCTAGAACCAGACATCCTGGAGTGTGAAGTCAAGTGGGCCTTAGGAAGCATCACTACAAACAAAGCTAGTGGAGGTGATGGGATTCCAGCAGAGCTCTTTCAAATCCTAAAAGATGATGCTGTGAAAGTTCTGCACTCAATATGCCAGCAAATTTGGAAAACTCAGCAGTGGCCACAGGACTGGAAAAGGTCAGTTTTCATTCCAGTCTCAAAGAATGGCAATGCCAAAGAATGTTCAAACTACCACATGATATCAAGGTAATGCTAAAAATTCTTCAAATTAGCCTTCCACAGTATGTGAACCGAGAACTTCCAGACGTACAAGCTGGATTTAGAAAAGGCAGAGGAACCAGATATCAAATGGCCAACATGCATTGGATCATAGAGAAAGCAAGGGAATTCCAGGAAAACTTCTTCTTCTGCTTCCTTGACTATGCTAAAGCCTTCGACTGTGTGGATCACAATTAACTGTGGAAAATTCTTAAGGAGATGGGAATGACTACCTTACCTGCCTCCTAAGAAAGCTGTATGCAGGCCAAGAAGCAACAATTATAACTGGGTATGAAACAGCAAACTGGTTCAAAATTGGGAAAGGAGTACATCAAGACTGTATACTGTCTCCTGGATTATTTAACTTCTATGCAGAGTACATCATGCAAAATGTCAGACTGGATGAAGCACAAGCTGGGATCAACATTGCCGGGAGAAATATCAATAACCTCAGATATGCAGATGATAACACTCTAGTTCCAGAAAGCAAAGAGGAGCTAAAGAGCCTCTTGATGAGGGTGAAAGAGGAGAGTGAAAAAACTGGCTTAAAACTCAACATTCAAAAAACTAAGATCATGACATCTGGTCCTGTCACTTCATGGCAAATCAAATGGGAAAGAGTGGAAGCAGTGACAGATTTTATTTTCTTGGGCTCCAAAATCACTGCAGAAGGTGACTGCAGCCATGAAATTAAAAGATGCTTTCCTTGGAAGAAAAGCTATGACTTTAATATACCTAGATAGTATGTTAATAAGCAGAGACATCACTTTGCCGACAAAAGTCCATCTAGTCAAAGCTATGGTTTTTCCAGTAGCCATGTATGGATGTGCAAGTTGGACCGTAAAGAAGGCTGAAGAATTGATTCTTTCAAATTGTGGTGTTGGAGAAGACTCTTGACAGTCTCTTGGACTGCAAGGAGATCTAACCAGTCAATCCTAAAGGAAATCAACCCTGAATATTCATTGGAAGGACTGATGCTGAAGCTCCAATACTTTGGGCACCTGATATGAAGAGCCAACTCTTTGGAAAAGACCCTGATGCTGGGAAAGAGTGAGGGCAGGAGGAGATGGGGGCGACAGAGGATGAGATGGTTGGATGGCATCACCGACTCAGTGGACATGAGTTTGCGCACACTCCACAGTGAAGAATAGGGAAGCCTGGCGTGTTGCAGTTCGTGGGTCACAAAGAGTCAGACATGACTTAGTAATGGAAGAACAGTGACAACTTGCAGGCAGGACGATTTCTGTACAGTCCTTCTGGACGAGCAACCCCCAGTGCCTTCTGGCGTCCTAGAAGGGGAAGGAGCGGCAGTCCTTCTCGTCACCATGCTTAGTTGTCACTGCCGGAAAGTCGTCCCCGCTTCCCTTTTCTGCAGTTAACTCTGGTGCTCAGTGTAGGAATCTGTGGAGACTGGTTTTCTCCCCGCTCACCCCCAGGCACAGCTGTGCTCTGAGCTAAGTTTAGAAAGGGGAGCTTTCTGTTGATTGAATGACTGGAATGAGAGGGACTGTGCTCAGTTGTGTCCGACTCTTTGTAACGCTTTGGATTGTAGCTTGCTAGGCTCCTCTGTCCGTGGGATTTCCCAGGCAGGAAGACTGGAGTGGGTTGCCATTTCCTTCTCCAGGGCATCTTCCCAACCCAGGGATTGAACTGTGCCTCCTGCATTGCTGGTGAATTCTTTATCCGCTAAGTCAACGGGGAAGCCCTTTCTGTTGATTGTCTTCTTTTAAAAAGTGCTCATAAGGTGTCTCCCATGCCATGTATCTTGTGGGGTGTTGTTTGCAAGGGTTTTTTTTGCCCTGTGGTCAGTGGAAGAGTTTGGGGGCCTGGCAGACCTGGACTGGCCTCCTCCTCTCACTGACCAGCTTGGTAACCCTGGATGACAGATCACTGACCTTTCACTTTCTTTTTCTATAAAAATGAAGATTAGTGTGAAAATTAGTCATCTGGCTTTGTGCTCATTATAGTGTCAAGTAGTGTTCCAAATAGTGTTCTTTTGGAATAACTCTTAGACAACCCAAACAAAAGTAGTTAAATAAAAAGGGGTTAAGAAGTCAAGGAGTCTGGAAGTAGAAGGAGTCTAGAATTGCTTGATTTGGCAGTGCAGGGGTCCAGGTGTTTTCTCTCTCTCCCCACATCAGCCATCCTCAGCTGCTGGGTGAGTTCTTCCCTCCTTGTCACATAGAGGCTGCAGCAGCTCCAAGCATCACGGCCAGATCTGCTCTAGTCCAGCAAAGCAGGATGGTATTTCCTTCCATGCATTTCCTTTTTATGAGAGAAGAAATTTTCCCCCAAGACACCCCTTGTAGATTTCTCTTAGGTACCCTCGTCCTTCATTTTAGCCTGCAGCCTTTAGATTCCCTGAGTCCTAAGGCAAGGACTAAGCTGCTGATGCTTCATTTGGGAAGTCAAGGCCCATTGAGGTCAAGGTGAGGGAATGAAGCTGGGAAAGACGTGAAGCCACATGAGCTAGGGTGATGCCAGTCTAGCTACTGTTTCATCATGAGCCTCAAAGAGATGCCAGCTGGTATGTACATCTGGCATGTAAGGTCTTCTCTGGGAGGGTTCCCAGGAGAAACTGTACCTGGATTTGCCAAAGAAGTGCACAGAGAGTCATCTTTTGAAGTTAACCTTCCCTTAGTTCTGGTACATTTCTTGCCAGTTTCTTCATGTTGGAAGCTAGTGGAGCTGGTGGTTTGGTACGCAGACGGGAGTCAGGCTGCCTGGGCTTAGATCCTGGTGCCGTAGCCAGCAGGGACCGGTGCCTCCCGTTTAGGGCTGTTTGGAAGAGTGAATGAGTTAGTATCCGAAAGCGCTTAGAACAGTGCTCTGTGCGTATTGGGCCAAAGGCATTGAGAATACAGAGTCAAAAGCACGACTCTAATCTTGGAAAACTTGCGTTTGGCCATGACTGTGATTCTTGGAATTTCATCTGCAGAACTCAGAGCTCTTTGACACGTTGTCCTGAGTCGTGACCAGCAGCCAGGCAGTGTCTGCTGGGTCTTGGACTGCAGAGGACCCAGACTAACATGCACAGACGCTCTTCCCCTTCACACGCGCCTCCCCTGACTTCCCTCAGCAGGTGGTACCCACCCCAGGGCAAGCTCCATCCGTCCCCCTCCGTCCCTCGCTCCGCCATGGCCCCCGAGACTCGGAGCCTTATGTCTCATTTCCCTTACTTTTCTGCAAACAGTTTGAAGACAGGGCCCAGATCTTTATTGCTTTAGGCAATACTTGGTGGAGTGGATGGATGATTGAATGGCTTCCAGGTGAGGACACAGCACACAGATGCCCAGGCAGAGAGAGAGTACCATTGTAAAGGGCTGGGACGTGCCATCCTAGGGTCACAAAGTGACGTAGTTTAATGTTTTCCAACTTCAGGGCAAAAGAAAATGTTTACTGCCCTGTACTGCTTACCTAGTGACCTATTCCTCCTCTTTCTCCCTCCTGTGGTCCATCCTGGACAATGTGGAAGGCGGCAGAGCATAGAGTGAGGGGCGAGGGCTGGAGGGAGGAAGGTGGAAACATTTAGGCCTGAGATGAGGCGGGTTGAAGGGTACCTGGTGGTGGTGGGATGGAAAGTTCGAGCGTGGGTGTGAGCAGGAAGGGAAATCAACAGGGCTCGCCCACCCCTTGCCTCCCCACTCCTGCCCCCTGGCATCCCGTCCCACAGGCTGGCGGGGAGTGAGGAGAGGGGGAATGCTGGATTCCTTTGAGTACTGGTGCCCGGGTCACTGGGAGACAGGACTGGGGCCAGGCCCCCTTCTGCCCCTCCATCTCATGAGACGAGAACGAATGTTCTTGTTTTCTCCATTTGATAAGCGCAAACTTGTGGGATGAGTGGGAGGAATACGGCATTGAGTGATCGGGCTCCTGGGACCTGACTGGCCTTGACCTTGTCCTTGCTGTGGAACCTTGGGCAAATCTTTCCCTTCGCTGGGCCTGAGAGATTGGCTCCTCTGCAAAATGAGAGGCTCATTCTTTCCTTCTGTGACACATATTGAGTGCCTACTGTGTGTAATATTCTAGGCGTGGGCACAGACGCAATTTCTGTTCTCCTGGAGTGTACATTTCAGTTGGAAGAGACTGACGATAGTTGAGCTGAAGGCTGGGAGGAAACTCACCAGTCACGCAGTGTGAATGGGGCTCGTTTCCATCGGCTGGTGGGACAGACTCCGTAAAGAGGTGGCACCATCTGGGAAGGTCTGGACGGCAGGGTGGGGGGTGAAGGCAGAGTGTTTTTGGAGAAGGGAATCAGTGCATAAAGGCTCCAGGGGAGAACCAGCTTCAAGAACATTGCAAAGGGCGTGAGAGGAGATAACAGACGGAACCTGTAGGCTGTGGTTAAGAGTTTGCATTTTATTCTAAGTGTGATGGGAGGTTTGAGGACATTTTTTCCACTGGAGTCCCTTTTGATTATTTTCCACTTTACAAGGGCTGTAGTTGGAAATATCCCATTAACCAGAAAGGTGTGATTTTACTAAACAACAGATTGAACAATCTTGAATTATTTTAGGCTTTTAAAGTGTGGGGAAATAATAGGGACTTGATAAATGTCTTTGAGGATCCTCAGGCATCTGTACAGATGGCAGATGGAGACACCCTCTGGTTCAAACGTTTATTCTTCACAAAGCCTTTTGCCGTGTGATTTTTAAAAAGATTCCTGCCACCTCCTGATAGAAGATGAACTTTTGCACAATGAACATCTCTAGCGCGGTGCATTTCTGCTGCCACACGTCTGGCTTCATATCCTCCGTTCTCGACCCAAAGCGGCTCTGGGGAAGGGGCGATGGGGGTGGGGATGGCCTTGCTTTCTTTCTTTTGATCCAGAGAATCTCAACTCCTGTTGCAAGGTCCTTCTGCCTCAAAGTACAGTGTAGTGACGGGAAGGAGCGCGGACCTGGGGAGTTGCTCTTATTGGATGTTTCCAGGGGATGAAACGCCGGGTAGCCAACAGCCATCTGCTCTCCGTATAACTGAGTTCATCCATTGTTTGCAGATGGCTGGCGCTTACCCTGAATCCCCACGTTCAATGACCTCACACCCTAACCCTGGCCGGCAGGCCTTTGCTTAATGCTTTTCTCAACACCCCACCCCAGTCATTAAATTTTCATCTGCTTTATTTCTGACTTGCAGTTTGCCCTGGCTGAAGGAATCTACTGACTTCCGTTTTCTTTTTCTGTTACAGATCCTGTGCACAGATGGCTGTGGTAGGTACCACTTCCCACTCTGCTCTTGTGTTGTTCGCTACTGCCCCCTAATGGGCGCACCAATATTAACAGGACGGTGAAAAATCACAGAACATGCTAATTTGCTAAAACTCGCTTAGTTCCAATACTTCTTTGGAAGTGGGGTGAGGGTGGAAACAGCAAATGAAAGAAAAAATTTGATCAGTTGTGCAACCCTGACACATTGAATTTTTCTTCTGTGATTTTTTTTTCTAGCCTACATTTGTGGGTGGGTTTTTTTTTTTTTTTTTTTAAAGACAACTTAGTTTTTATAATGCAGTATGATGTATATTTATTTCATGCACTGTTGCCCTGTAAGTATTTTCTTGTCTTGCTGCATCACCCCATGATTTTTAAAATGGTGTACCAGTTTTGTATATAATCTTTGAAAAACAAGACGTAGCCTCCTGTATATTATGTTTCCTTGTGGAGGGCTGAGTCTCAGTTGCCAGTTAGTCCCTGGTCCATTGAAGTCCTCCCTGGTCTATAGTAAAATGAGAAAAATGGGGTTGCTGTAGTAAATTTTTAATGGAACTTAATATATTCAGTTGAAAGCATTATTTACTCTGGGGTTATGTCCTCACTAATTTTTTGATCATTATTCACTTCTATAAGAAATAAAATGAATAGTATTTAGTAAATTTTTAATGTACCTCTTTGAAAAATAAAAATCGGTGGCTTTTGTCTGTCATCAGAGTTCGAGGACTACTTTTGTTTCTCCCCGGTTGGTAAAATCTCAGCCTGTGAACCATAGAGATAAAATTCTTAGAATGTTCTCACAGTGTCGTGCAAAGGGGGCAGACCTTGGTGAAACCTTCTAATAAAGAGAATCGCACTTAATAACAGTAATTATGCAAAGCCTGTGCAAACAGTAGGAAGAGTTCTGCAGTTGCTTTCTCTTCCTTGTTAGTCAGTTTGGTAAGTAAGCTGGTAGGTTCCTTGCACAGGCTTGAGTCGCTGGTGCAAAAGAAGAAAAGCATCTGTGTGGAGAGGCCACATTGTAAAGTGGGGGAGGGGAGGTGAAGGAACTGTGACACATTAAAAACTTATAGTTAAAAGTCTGTTGTATGGCCTGTATGTGGTGGTGGGGGTGCCGTTTTATTGCCCTGCATTTTGTTTTTTTTTCCTGAGTTCTAGGCACTGGCTGCAATTCGACTACATTGTCATCTACAGCCAGGGAGAGTCCATGGACCCCGGCACGAGAAGGCCTTGTGACGACAACTGGAATGGCTTCGAATGGCCCGTTTACCCCAGCAGACAGGAGGACGTCTTCACCCCTGGGTCCTGGTATGCACTATTCTCTCACCCTCTCAGATGGCTCCAGTCAGCTCCGCCGCTCAGTCGTGTCTGACTCGTTGTGACCCCATGGACTGCAGCGCGCCAGGCTTCCCTGTCCTTCACTGACTTCCACAGCTTGCTCAGACTCATGTCCATCCGGCTGGTGGTGCCATCCAACCATCTCATCCTCTGTCGCCCCTTTCTCCTCCTGCCTTCAATCTTGACTTCCTACTTTTGCATTCCAGTCCCCTATAATGAAAAGGACATCTTTTTTGGGTGTTAGTTCCAGAAGGCCTTGTAGGTCTTCATTGAACCATTCAACTTCAGCTTCTTCAGCATTACTGGTTGCGGCATAAACTTGGATTACCGTGATATTGAATGGTTCACCTTGGAAACGAACAGAGATCATTCTGTCGTTTTTGAGACTCCACCCAAGAACTGCATTTCGGACTCTTTTGTTGACTATGATGGCTACTCCATTTCTTCTAAGGGATTCTTGCCCACAGTAGTAGATATAATGGTCATCTGAGTTAAATTTGCCCATTCCAGTCCATTTTTGTTCACTGATTCCTAAAATGTACCTGCTGCCAAAAAGTACAAACACATGAGCAAGACCTTTGGGGTGGGTTGTGGGTTTTGGAGAATATCAATATTTTCATGTGGGCACTGTGTTCAAGATCGCTTCATCTAGGCTTCAGTAGTAAAATGCAACTGCTTTTATCTCTGCTCCCCATTCTTGGCCCCGTAGCCTGGCTCCCCTGGCAGCTGTTTAACACTTGTCTTTCTCTCTGCTCTCTGAGCAGCACCCCAGTGGTGCAGTGGTTAAGAGCCCAGACTGCAAATCAGAGTCCCAGCTTTGCTTCCTGGGTCTGTCGCTGTCTCACTATGTGACCCAGGGCTAGTTATCCTCTTCGTTTATTGATTTATGTTTTTGCCCTCACCACACAGCCTGTGGGATCTTAGTTCCCCAAGAAAGTGAAAGTGAAGTTGCTCAGTTGTGTCTGACTCTTTGCAACCCCATGGACTGTAGCCCACCAGGCTCCTCCAGCCATGGGAATCTCCAGGCAAGAGTACTGGAGTGGGGTGCCATTTCCTTCTCCAGGGGATCTTCCCGTCCCAGGGATCAAACCTGGGTCTCCCGCATTGTAGGCAGACGCTTTTACCATCTGAGCCCCCAGGGAAGCCCCTGGCCCTGTGAGCCGGGGATGGAACCTGCGCCCCCTGCCATGGGACCCCGGAGTCTGGACCACTGGGTGAGTCCCTCCTTGGTCCTCTTAGACCTCAGGTTCTTCATCTTTATCACCAAAAATACATACATATACACACATATTTTTAAAAGATGTTTTAAGATGTACTTTGTTTGCTGAACTGTTGAAAGTTAAGGACTTGCTTTTCAGGAATTCCCTGGCGGTCCAGTGGTTAGGACTCCACACTTCCCCTGGAGAGGGCACAACTTTGATCCCTGGTCCAGGAACCTAAAGGTCCCTCGTGCCAGGAGGCATGGCCAAAAAAAAAAAAAAAAAAGAACTTGCTTTTCTAAAATCTTCCCAGAATCCCTGTGCGAATCAAAATTTAGGTCTTAACACGTTTCTTTTCCTTCTTTAAAATGGTGCCATGGCCTCCTTCATGAAGTTGTCATGACGCACACATGGGAAAATGTGTTCCCGGCACCTTGGCAGGGCCTTGGGACTGTGTGGTGTACGCACCTCTCCATAAGCAGTGTTTTCTGAACATCGGAGATGGATGCATTTAGCATCTCAGATCAGCTTCTGAACAGATTTAACTCCATGTTCAAGTTGTAGCCAACACGGCCAAACTCTATTATTTTTATCTTTAAAAAAAACTTTTTATTTTGTATTGGGGTATATGTTTGATTAACAAACAATGTTGTGACAATTTCAGATGAACAGCCAAGGGACTCAGCCGCGTATCCATTCTCCCCCAGACTCCGCTCCCGTCCCAGCCACCGCACAACATTGAGCAGAGTTCCCTGTGCTATCAGCGGGTCCCTGTTCGTTATTCCTTTTAAATCCATCCTGTGTACGTGGCCGTCCTGAATCCCCAACTATGCCTTCTCCCCATTCCTTTCCCTGCCAACCATAGTGCGTTCTCCAACTCTGTGGATCTTTCTCTTTTGTAGATTCCACATGTAAGGGATGTCATACAGTATTTCTCCTCTGTCTGACTTTCTTCACTCAGTGTGAATATCTAGGTCCATGCTTATTTTTATCTTTATTTTGTAGCCTTCTGTTTCACTGACACATATGTATGTGTTATATACATATATGTACACATGTATGTATATGTCTGTCTATCTAACTACATGGAAATCTAAATGTATTTTGTTGGAGGGAAGTCCAGGAGGCAAATAAAGAGAAATGAAATTTTATAGTTGCAAACCTCACTTCTGGAAAGTAGATATACAGAACAGTCCTTACTCTTACATTTCTTTTTGAAAAATAATGTTTTTTCTGTTCTTTTTTTTTGGAAACAATATTAAAATAGACTCCAGTCCTATGAAAGCTGTTACCATCAGTCCAACCAGTGTGACCCCAACTTGGAAAAACAACACAACTGCTTCTAATTCCATGGGTGGCATAAAGACTATGAATGAGAATCAGCAGATGAGCTTTGCAAATCAGACAGGTGATAACAGCACGGACTCAAGTCCAGGAAGCAATGGGACTTCAGGAGATACCCCAGTAGGTAAGATGAGTAGCGCCCAGGAATGATCATGAACTGTCCTTCTCATCCTGTGTCCTAGAGCCTTGTTCATTCAAGTTGCCTACTGGAAAGAGATTGATTTTTGTTGACTGTGGAAGATGAGGAAAGATTCTCTGTGGTTTCAAGCCCAGGAGTTTAGGTGGCAGGGTCATTTAATACTAAGGTCCTGTGTGTTTTGGGATATTTTAACTGTTGCCAACTGTTTGGTTTTTTAAAAATCTTTCATTATTTTTGGTGGATATTTACTTTTCTGTTAAGACTTGGAAACAGGGACCCTGTTAGAAATGTGTCTTGATGCTGTTGGTAGCTACTTGGCTTCTTTTAAGCTCCCCAGGAAAGTTGATGCTGTGTTTGTATTCCCAGAAGCTTCTGTTGGGCATGAAAGTTTGGATACTTTATAGAGGAGTATATGCTTCAAATGCAACAAGAGCCCAGTGACATTGGATTAAGCTTAGATTTTTATTTAGCTTAGGTATCAGTACCCTGAACTACCTGTTATAACTGCAAATAACAGCTTTTTTTTTTTAAAAAAGCTGAAAAGAACCAAAAACATAAAAAAGAGTTGAGATGCTTTTTTTAAGCTAAGAAGAATACAGAATTCAGAAAAAGAGGTCCTGTGTTGGTTTTCTGATCTGGAGGGACTGTGATGTCATTGGCTGGTGGGAGCCATGGGAAGCTGACCTCTTGAGCCCGTGGCTTGAAGTGACCACCTGGAGCAGCTCCTTCTGCACACAAAGCAAGCCAGTGCGAAACCAGTGGCTTTGAACGTGGTTTTTCTTCAAGCCAGGAAATTATTTCTTTAAATAAAATGTTGCCCAGGGGCCCAGAAACTGAAAAGAACTGGAGAAAGAGGAGCTCCAGGGACGCAGTGTCACCGGCACCTTCAAACAGCTCCTGGAGGTCCTCAGAGCAGTTTCAGAGAAAACAAAAGCTGCAGGAAAGCTTCACCGTGTCGTGACAGAGAGAGGAAAAGAAGGACGGGGCGGAGGGGAGATGGAAGAGAACGGAGGAGGAAGAAGAGAGCAGGGTTTAGAGTTGGTAATGGGACGACGTGACACAGAGTTGGTGACCATACGAACAGGGAGGTGACCAGGTGGCCCGAAGCACCCAGCTCAGGGGCTGAGGCGCCTCACTCCAGCTTACGGCCCCCGAGGCCGAGGCTGTGTTTATCAGCTGCTGTTTATTGAGCATGTACTGTGTGCTTGAGTTCAGTTCAGTCGCTCAGTCGTGTCTGACTCTTTGCGACCCCATGGACTGCAGCACGCCAGGCCTCCCTGTGCATCACCAGCTCCTGGAGCTTGCTCAACCTCACGTCCATCGGGTCAGTGATGCCATCCAGCCATCCCATCCTCTGTCGCCCCCTTCTCCTCCCGCCTTCAATCTTCCCCAGCATCAGGGTCTTTCCCAATGAGTCTTCTCAGTGTGCTTAGCTGCCCCTAATGCATCAGAGTGCCCTCACAGACCCTGAGGGCTACAGAGGAAGACTCTGTAATGCTGAGAGGTTGAGTTTCTCCTGCGCTCCTGGGGTCACTGAGCACCACGTGGCGGGCGCCCAGGAGCCTGACTCCAGAGCGCCGCGGTGCAGCGGTGTCCATCGCGGTCAGCCGGATCACTGAGCCGGCTGGTTTATTCACGTTCCATTTCTTTAAAAAAGACACCTGCATGACCCAGTTTAGAAATCTTGGCCTCAGACAACGTTTGACATGAAGAATAGAGTCGTGGAATGGACCAGCTCGACTCAGAGCTGGATGGGGCCTGACGGGCATCCATGCCAGTGTCTCTGAGTTTAGGCTCCTCAGGCAGGGTTGTGGCTCCGTCTGCAGCGCTGCTCTTACTGTCTAGTTGCTAAGTCGCGTCTGACTCTCTGCGGCCCCGTGCTTAAAGCTAGAGCCCCGGGTTCTAGTTCCCCCGTGCTCCAAGTATGCTCTGCGTTCTTGAGCGAGTCACCCTGCCATCCTGAATCTCCATGCTCTCATCTCAAGACCGAAGGAAGCCTCGCCGAAATAGCTCAGTTGGGAGAGCGTTAGACTGAAGAAGACCGAAGGATGTGGATGTCATCCTGGCCAACGTGGTTTGGTTTCGGTCACAATCAGCCAAATAAAGTGACAGAAAGGATGGTAGGGGGCTAGTATAGATAGGAAGTCTTCAGAAAATCCCTCTTGGGGTTGGAATACAGGGATGAGCATCTCAGTTGAAATGTGTTGGTGCTATGACATATTTGTATTATCTGGAATCGAGACCTTTAGATGTAGCACATGGGCACTTTTTTGGATGCTTCTTCCTGATATCTAAAACAAATATTAAAAGCTGCTGTTTAAAAGGGCAATTTAAAAGAGTATTAAATCACGGTAGGAGTTAACTGTCTTGGAGAATAGTTCCAATCCTAAAACGTTATGGCTTTCAGGTTCATCCTTTTCTCCTTTTTCCTGCATAATGACAAGTTTTCTCCCCACTGTGAAGCGATAGAATTGCACTGGACTCTGACACAAAGGAAGTATTTTTAGTGGGCCCCACTGAAAGGTCGGTGCCCCCAGTCATTCACAATGGAAGGTGACTCCGGGCACCTTTCCATTGGTGCCCACGCTGTGTTTTTCAAACAGGACCTGGTCCGGTTATGGGTCTGCGTGCTGCCTTCGTGGGTGTGACGCATGTGGTTCTTACCTGGAAGAATGATAACATCACGTACACCTGCCGGATGCTCCTTGAAGGAAGAAGCCAGGAGTCGACTGAAAACTTAATGGTCAATATTTCTAACCTGAAGCCGGGGAGTCAGAACATGGTCACCGTGTATCCTTTAGGATCAAATGAGACAGAAAGTGGCTTGGGTGAGTCACAGAAGTGGGCTTCTGACCCACAAGGCCTTGAAGCAAGAGATGAGGTGACTCTGGTCTCTCTTCCTGCTTCTTTTCTTTTAACCGGCCTTCCCCCTGGTCCAGCAGTTCTGCCTGTTTTACCCTCTCTCCGCAGGGGTCTGGTCCAGGGAGAGAATGCCTTGAGTGGGGCTCTGCTTAGCCCAGTGTGAATCATGGGGTTGTCCCTGGAAATCTGTTTTGGAATTGGGTGGGAGAAAATGGGTTCTTGGAAGAAGTTGGGGAGAGATGCAAATAGCTGCTGCTTTGGAGAGAAAAGCACGTATATCTGTGAAGCTACCTGGTCTTCACTGTTGGCTCAGATGGTAGAGTCTACCTGCAATGCGGGAGACCCGGGTTCAATCCCTGGGTTGGGAAGAACCCCTGGAGAAGGAAATGGCAACCCACTCTGGTATTCTTGCCTGGAGAATCCCATAGACAGAGGATCCTGGCGGGCTACAGTCCGTAGGGTCTCAAAGAGTCGGACACAACTGAGTGGCTTAACACACCTGTGCTAAAAGTACAATGCAAAATACGCTCCGAAAATGAGGCTCCTGGGACTTCCCTGGCAGGTCAGTGGGTAGGAAGCCACCTTGCAACGCTGGGCAATGTGGGTTCAGTTCCTGATCGTTAAACTAAGATCCCACGTAGATCACACAGTCAATGAATCACTCAATACACACATACACACACACACCCCTAAACCATTGCTTACAAATATCAGGCTCCTTCCAGGAGCATGGCTGTCTTTCTGGGAGAGAAGGGGAACGGGTGTTTGCAGAATCCCAGCTGTGGTCACTGTCTGATGTGGCGTCCTTTGGTGGGGAGGGCGGTGGCTGAAAGCAGACAGGAATGCACTTTGGTCTCAGGTCATGTCTTTGCCTTTTGTGTTTCAAACAGATGCCGGCAACACAGACAGCTTGCAGCAGCCCCCTCGGGGTCCCGCGGCCCCTGGGAACAAATACCGACGGGAACCTGCAGCCTCGTCCTCTGACCATTCTCTGGCCCAGGACGCCGTGGAAGTCCTGCTTCTCAGGTTAAAGCCTGACACACAGTACACGGCCACGGTCTATCCCCAAGCGGATAACGGTGCCGAAGGACAGCCCCAGGCTGTAGAGTTCAAGACAAGTACGTGGAGTTTTATAAAATGGCTTCAGCCAGAGTTTCCTAGCGCAAAGTTTGTCTCCTGTGATTCTGGTCCTGCGTGATCTCTTGCTTCAGAGGTCGTTTTGTGGTTGGAGGGAATTTTCCGGAAGAGATTTTGGACAGAGCAGGTCCAGTGAGTTTCTTCCAAGCTCCGTGGCCCAGACTCTTTTCCTTGATGCCCATCCCCGCGTATTGAGCAGCTGCCATGTGCGGATGCGAGGGGCTCCCTTATTCTTTCTTTTATAGCTCTGCATATGGGCCAGGGAGGCACACTCGCATAGGTTTTTCTCTTGAAAATTAATATTCATTTTGTCCACGTTGTCTAAGTATTTTCCCCCGAGAGGAGAAAATGAGTCTTCTTTTTTGACCTAAACTTGGAAGGCATACTGGCCTTCCCGTGTCCCTTGATGACACTCACGCTGCTGCTTTTTACCTAGAATCTGTCCGCTTTCTTACTCTGTAAACTGAACAGTTTTGGAGACTTTTTGGATTAGTGCTAATGAGGGCATAAAGAGATGCATGGTTCTGACGCTCAGGAAATTTCAGAACAGAAGGGGAATCCAGGTAAAAAAACAGGGAAAAGTACCCAGCCATGCTCCGTGGGTTCAGAAACGAATGCTGTAGCCTTGTAGCCTTCGTGGGCTTGTTTGCCGGCAATACAGACTGACTCAGGTTATCTTATCCCAAAATATATCTCTTTTGCATGGCAGTCTCTCTGCTGCATGTTAGAAACTAACACGTTATAGATCAAATATATTCCAGTAAAAACTAAAACAAGCAAACCCCCCCCCCCCCCCCCAATATATCTACTCTGGAAGGCTGTCATAGATCCATAGAGCAGAGGAGGAGGGTGGAGGCTGGAGGACCAAGGACAGAACCCCGAGCAACAGTCAGGAAGCTGGTGGGCTGGACCACGCTGGACCTGGTGACCCAGGACAGGAGGTGGCGAGGAGAAGGCTCCAAGTGCTTCCTCCTCCAGCCCCCCAGTAGCCTCATTGATGGAACCTGGCTCCAAGTCACCCGGCAGAGTGCCCCAGTGACGCAGTGTGCGGGGGTCCGCATTGTGGGGACGCAGAGCAGGCAGGAGAAGGACAGAGGGTGGATCGGGAGGGTGGGGCGGACAAGTGATGAATGACTAGCACTCTTGTGTTATCTTTCCTGGAGTTATGGTTGTTATCTTGGTTTGTTTTTTTGTTGATGAGGAAAACTGAGTTCAGTGATTTTTCTAAGATCTACCAGGCTATTTAAGTTACAGCTGACCTTGGAACCCAGACCTGCCTCATGCAAAAGTCTGTGATCTTTACTTGATCATGTAGATAGTGTTAATTCTTGGATGGATATATGCCTGAGACCTTTTGGGGTCACCTAGCCCCTAGACGGGCGTGTGTAGAGTCCATGTTGTGGTTTGAGGCATCTATTGCATCTCTTAAGAGTCAACTTAACAGGGAGAATGAAGGGTAAACTATGCAGTTGCAGTTAGCCAGGTTGTTTCTTCACTGAAGATGCTGTCTGACTTTTGCTGGGACCCCGTCTACACTTGGGTCTGTTGTGTTAAATGGTGTACAGCAGGAAGAATTGCTGAGAGTGTTTCTTGGATTGGATGCCTTGATGACTGCATCTCTCTCCCTGTCTCTCTCTCTGACTTGGCCATCCTGGTGGTGGTTAACTCCTCTTGTGTCTTCACAGATTCCAGTCAGGTTTTTGACATGAAAATTGTGAACATCAGTGCTACCAGCCTGACCCTGACCTGGAAAATCAATGATAATGAGTCATCTTCAGTCTATACCTACAAGATACAAGTTGTGGGCGAGACAAATTCCTTCAATCTCACAGTCCAGGAGACTCATGCCGTCATCACCGCACTCAGCTCAAGCTCCTTGTACAACATCACGGTGTATCCTTTCCTTGGTGACGGTTCCGAGGGCACGCCAGGCTTCATCCAAGTTTACACCCGTGAGTCCACTCGTGGCTTTGCTAGCCTTTCTTCCTGCTGGCTGTGTGTCAGATGCAGGACAAGCTCTGTTTCTCTTTCGAGGGGTGCACAGTTCCGTGTGTGGGCCCACGGGGACTCTTACCACCTTCAAGATTTTAGATCCTATAATGGTGACCACTGATTGACCCTGCCCACCCGCCCAGCATCGCGTGACATGCGTTCCTTGTGCCATCTCTCTTAATGTTCACACATCTGTGACATGGTTGGCATTGGCCTCATTTTATGGATGAGGAATTCCAGGCTGAGAGAGATGCTGTGGGCAGGTATCACACCTCGTAAGTGTCTGAGGTGGGATCAGACAGCCTGGCTGTCTCAGCTCCAGTCTGTGCTGGTGACAACCATCCTAGCATGGTGGAGACGGGGAGCAGATGGTCTGCGGAGATGAGAGGAACCTGGATATTCACATTCCTTTGTCCTTTGGATGTTGACAAAATAATGAAGCAGGACGCAGCTATCTCTGTTTTTTTCCTTCTCATTCGAGTCTCTCTTAAAGATAAGGTGATTGGCAGCAAATAAAAACCTTTCTGTTCCAAAGAAGGTCCAATAATTAAAACAATAATGGTCTACCAGTAGAGTAATATAATAATATAGTGTATTAATATTACACAATGATATTGGTATCACACTGTGCCAGGGGCTTTGCATGTATCACAGGGGTCTTCATGGTAGCTGTTAGGATGCCTCTTTTTTTTTAAAATTTAATTTAATTTTTTAACTTTTTATTTTGTATTGGGGTATAGCTGATTAAGTGTTCTGATTGTTTCGGGTGAATAGCAGAAGGACTCAGCCATATCTCTATATGTATCCATTCTTCCCCAAACAGGATCCTGGTTTTTTTTTTTTTCCCCATTTATTTTTATTAGTTGGAGGCTAATTACTTTACAATATTGTAGTGGGTAGATGAAAACCCTACAGCCCAACATGGCTGAAGAATTTGCCTAAGACCAGAGAGCTGACAAGCGGCAGGTCAGGGACTAGAATCCAGGGGTGCCTGGCTCTGGACCCAGCAGAATGCTTTATTGAAGTGTCTGATGCTTCCCGCAAGGCACGCCTTAGGCGTTCTTACAAACGTCTTCTGACTCCGTCTTTGGAGTAAATGAAATCTGCTTCCTTTTCTTCTTCTACTTTAAAAAAAAAAATATTTAATCTCTCTGTTAAGATTAGGTTCACCGTGAGTAACAAACTCCCCAAGTATCTAAGACAGGAGCTTGTTTCTCTGTCACTGTAAAAGCAGCCTGGCGCTGAGCACGGGATGGTAGAGCCTTAGCTCAGCTCAGAGCAAGGAGCAGAAACCATGAGCTCACTGCAGTGTTTTCGTTTTTTATTTTAATTCATGGAAAATTGCTTCCAGTGTTGTGTTGGTTTCTGCCGTACAACGACAAGAGTCAGTCATGGTTTGACACACACACACACACACACACACACACACACAGACACACAGGCACAGACACACACAGACACACACACATATATATCTCCCTTACCTTTTGAGCCTCCCTCTCTTCTCCTTGTCCCATCCTTCTGGGTCATCCCTGAGTGCCAGGTTGGCTGGGCTCCCTGTGTTAGGTAACAATTTCCCACTAACTAACTGTTTTACACATGAAAGTATATATATGTCAGTGCTACTTGCTCAGTCTGGCCCACCCCACCTTCCCCCACTGTGTGCACAAGTCCGTTTTCTTTTTTTTTTTTTAAGTCTGTTTTCTACTCAGTTCAGCAGTACCATTTTTCTAGATTCCATATGCATGTGTTAATGTACAATACTTGCTTTTCTGACTTCACTTCACCCTGTATAACAGTCTGTAGGTTCTCTCACCTCACTACAACTGACTCAGATTTGTTCCTTTTTATGGCTGAGAGGCTATGAGCTATTTGAAGCCGAGAAGGATCTAATCTTGGGAATTGAGAGTTTATAGAATCATTGGAAGGACTGGCGTGTTAATTTGCTAGGGCTGCCATAACAAGCACCGCGGATTGGGAGGCTTTCACAGCAGAAATCTGCTCTCTCACAGTCTGGAGGCAAATAGTCTGAGATCAAGTAATTTACAGTTGGTTTCTTCGGAGATCTACCTTCTTGGTTTTGTAATGACCAGCTTCTCCCTGTTTCTTCATGTGATTGTCCTTTGGTCTGTGCATGCCTGTCCCAATCACCTCTTTATTTAATTTTATTGAAATACTGTTGATTTGCCATGTTGTATTTAATTTCTGCTGTATAGCAAAGTGACTCAGTTAAACATGTTTATATTCTTTTCCATTATGGTTTATCACGGGATATTGAATATAGTTCCTTCCAATTTCTTCTTATAAGGATACTAATTGTTGTGATTTAGGACCTCCCTTAATGGCCTCATTTTACCTTAAACACTTCTTTAAAAACCCTATCTCCAAGTATAGTCAGATTCTGAGGTACTGCGGGTTAGGACTTCAATATAAGAATTTTGAGGGGACATAATTCAGCTCATAGCATGTGAGGTGCAGGGTCTAGGCTGGGACCCAGAAATGACTCCCAGCTAAAGGTGCAGAACTCCCCACCCAGGGAGCCCCAGCAGAGGCACAGTCAGCACCCTGCTGTGGCTGTTGGCTCTTGGAATGCATGGAGTTGCTTGCTGGGCCTCAGGAGGCTGTAGCCACTGCCACACTGGTGGTTCTAGAGCCAGGTAGCCTGGGTCCAGGGATCACACCCACAGTTCAGCTACAAGGAGGAGAAAGGATAGAAAATAGAGCTCCACCCTTTAAGGGTGCTTCTTAGGAGCCATATTGCCCTTATACTCACATCCCATTGGTCAGAACTTAGTCACATGGCTAGCTGCAAGGGAGGCTGGGAAATGTAGTTTTTTAAAAATCTCTAAGAGTCACGTACATTGCTTAAAATCTGTGAGTGTATGTTTAAAGAAAATGGAGGGGGATGAATTTTGGGGGTCAACAGCACCTTCTGCTGTACATCGTTAGAAAAAGACTCTGGGAGGCTGAGTGTTGTATGCAAGATAAGACAGCTGAGAGTGGCCAAGGTCCCACTCCAGAGTCTGAGCCCCGAACCCTAGGGAATTCACACCTCTTCTCATTTCCTTTGAATGACTCTGTACAACTTAACCAGTGTCTGAACTCCTGTGGCCAGTTGTTCTCTTGATGGTTAGAAACATGAGTTCCTAAGGGTCTTGTGTTGTAGATGATGATAAAAAGAAGAGGAAAAGAGAGGTCAGATGTTGCCAAGTGTACATTTAATCTCTGTGTAGATATTTTGTGAGATTCAGGCACCCTTGTCTTCTGGAGAAATAGATTCTTAATCTAGTCGTTTGCTTTCTGTCCACAGCTCCCAGTCCAGTTTCTGACTTTAGAGTGACAAGTGTCAGCACAAGGGAAATTGGCTTAGCGTGGAACAGCAGTGACTCTCATTCCTTTGAGATACTTATCATACCTCGTGAAGCTGGAGAATCTCAAACCATCAACACCACCGAACAAAGTATTGTCATTGGTGACTTATATCCTGGAACCATATATCGTTTTGACATATATCCACTAGGACCAAATGGGATTAAAGGGGATTTCCAAACAGTTTTCAATAGAACTGGTAAGCAAATAGGCTGTATTTTCTGTAAATTAGTTACGTTTCTCAAGGGGAATCAGTATAAACCTTACATGTCAAAATTTCCAAATATTGCTCTTCTTTTAATTATCTAATAAAGACCTTTTAAAAAATTGCTAATGACAGCAATGCATATTCATTATTTAAAATACAGATAAGCAAAAATAAAAATCACCTGTAAACCAACAGCCAGAGATAATCACTAATAGCTTTTGATGCGTGATATTTTAGAACAGGGGTCCCCAACCCCTGGGCCACAGGCTGGTCATATCTGTGGCCTGTTGGAACCAGGCTGCACAGAAGGAGGTGAGTGGTGGGTGAAGGAGTCACGTCCCATCGCTCACATTTACTGCCTGAACTCCACCTCCTGTCAGATCGGCCACGGCATTAGATTCTCATAGGAGTGTGAACCCTCCCGTGAACTGCGCATGCGAGGGATGTAGGTTGCGTGCTCTTTATGGAAATCATCCCCAAACCACCCCTCTACCCTGTCTGTGGAAAAATGTCTTCCATGAAACCAGTCCCTGGTGCCAAAAAGGTTGGGGACTGCTCTTCTAGAATTTTAAGATATATAAAGGTGTATATATATTTTAACAGGTATTAAAATCCTCTACATGTGTTGTTTAAAATCTGCTTTTTTTCTATTCAAGTTTATTATGACTCTTCTTCCCTATCAGCATAAATATTCCTGCAGATTAATTTTAATACCTGCCTGGCATTCTGGTGTCCAAATCAGGAGTCAGCAGATAATAATGGTCCATGGGTCAAATCTGGCTCACTGTCTGTTTTTTTTTATAAGTAAAGCTTTATTTGAGCACAGCCATGCTCATTTCTTTATATAAAGTCTATGACTTCTTTCGTGCTAGAAACAAATAGTTGCAACAGAGAATACATGGCCTGCAAAACCTAGGGTATTTGTTCCATGGTCCATATAGAAAAAGTTTGCTAACCCCTTGGTTAGATCAGTGGTTCTCAAAGTGTGGTCCAGGGATCTCTGGGGGTTGCCCTAGACTCTTTCAAGGGAGTCTGTGAGGTATTATTATCATAATACTACTAGAATACTATTTGGCTTTTTCACTCTCAATCTCTCATGATAAGTGTACAATGGAGTTTTCCAGATGCAGTGTGACATGGGATGGCATCATTTTTCTGTTGGCTCATGGAATGTATGCTTTTGTATTCTTATGTTTTAAGCATTTCCTCATTAAAAATGTTCTGTTACAGCATACATATATATAACCTAAATAAATAAAAATTCTCTGAGAGCCTTGATAATTTTTCAGACGGTAAAGGGGTCCAGACTGCTGGTCTGGATGTATTATAAATTGTTTGACCACTTACCTGTTGTTGGACAGGTAGATCATTGACAGCCTTTCATGAACAATATTGTGATGCAATGGTCTTGTTAGTTCTATGAGGCTGATTGATGTTGATAAACGTATTTCATGAAAACAGTTCATTATTCCTTATTGTTACCTTTGAAATTTGAAATGAAATTTTTGGGAAAGCGTGGAGAATATCCAGTATCCTCGATCTTGGATTGTGGGGGAGTTGAAATCCTTTCTACAGAAGGATAGAGTAAAGAAATGAGACTGATTGCATGAGCCGTGTGTGAAGTCAGTTGGGCTCTTGAGATTCCTCTTGGGTGGGTTTTCTCAACTCCGTTGGGTTAAGCATTGATGGTTATTTGGAAGATCTACTTCCAAAATAAGGGAGCTGCTAAAACGCATCCCGCAGATGAAGTGCATAATTCCTTTTCAAGTCTGATTTTCAGATTAGACTTTTGAGATCAGGTTATAGTATCAACATATATATTTTTTCTCTTCTTTTGAGGATGTAGCTAATGGTAAGGGGATCACAATTTGGGTCTCTTTGATATTGTGTGACTTGCCAATGCCCAGGATTTGATGCAATAATAACATTATGTACTGGGGGTCTACAAAGTGCTGGGCTCTCAGCCTTTGTATTTAAACCTTTTGAACACAACTCTATGAGGTAGGTACTATTATCGTCTCTATGTTATAGAGTAGGAAATGGGGACTCTGTGACCTTAAGTGACTGGCCCAGGGTGACAAGGTAGTGAGCTGGGCTCTGTCTGACTTTGAAGACGGAGGTCTTAACCACAGTGTGGACTGCACTTCAATATGGAGCAACTGCAAAAGTAATTTAGGACTATTCGTAAGGAGAAGGCATCTCTTGTACTATTGCCTATAATTGTCCCAATGAATGGAACTCAAGAAGAGTTATAATAAGGCACTAGGCTCTTAGGACATTACCAATTCTATTATTGACCAATGTTTGCTGTTATTGGGGGAGAATCAATGTAACAGCATTAAGGGCAATTTTGAAAAAGGGAAGCAAGTGCTGGATGACCCAGCAATTCCACTCTTACGTGTATACGTATTTCTAAAAGAACTAAAATCAGGGACTTGGACTTATTTCTCTATACCAACATTCATAGTAGCATGATTGACAATAGCTAAAAGGTGGAGGCAGTCAAGTGTCCATCAGCAGATGAAATGTGCTATATCCATATAATAGAATAGTTGTTATTTAGTTGCTAAGCTGTGCCCGACTCTCTTGTGACCCCCATGGGCTATAGTCCACCAGCCTCCTCTGTCCATGGGATCCTGCAGGTGAGAATACTAGAGTGGGTTGCTCTTTCCTCCTGCAGGGTATCTTCCTGTCCCAGGGATCGAACCTGCGTCTCCTGCATTGCAGGTGGATTCTTGAGCCACCAGGGAAGTCCCGCAATAGAGTATTATTTAGCCATAAAAGGAATGATGTACCGAGACATGCTACAGTGTAAATAAACCTTGAAAGCATTACGCTAGGTGAAAAAAGCCCGACATAGAAGAACAACTACCATGGAAATCCACTTATGTGAGGTGCCTAGAATTGGCACATTCATAGAGACAGAAGATAGAATAGAGGAGTGGGGAGAAGGGAAGAACGAGAAGTTCTTGTTTCATGGGAGCAGAGTTTGTGCTGGGCATCATGAAACACTTTGTGTTTAGACAGTGATGATGGTGATACCACATTGTGAGTGTAATTAACGCTGCTGAGTTGTAGGCTTACAAATGGTTCAGATGATAACTATTGCACTGTTTATTTTACTACCGCAATGAAGACTATAAAGATGGCCCACGTAAAAAAATCTTAAAAAAAAAAAAGATTCTGTGCAATTACATTATTGCCGCTGGTCCAGTGTGTGGAGGTGAGATGGTCTGAGTGCAGGGCCCGGAGCACTCTGGGTAGGTTCACTTCTGACCCCGCTGTGGGGATGAGGGGATGTGTGCCCTTCCGCCTCCGTCACTCCAGCCTCAAGTGCCCCCACGTAGTATCAGCTCTCCATTTCAGTTTTTCTCTCCAGTATGTCTGCCTATGTTATAGAAAGACTTTTTCTTCCGAGGTTTTTAAAAAACTTTGCTGAGATATAATACATACACTGAAATTTCACACACACCCTAAGTGCATAATTTGATGCATCTTTACAAACTGAACACATCTGGTCACTGGCACTCAGATTAGGAAAACTGAGCATGGTTTCCACTCGAGAAGACCCCCTCCCAGCCACCTCCAAACCAAGGGGATGTGTCAATGACAAAAGCAAAAGGCCAGAGAACTGATAGGATAGGTTGGTAGATTCATCGGTGTTGTAGAAGAGCCCACATTCTCTAAAGAAACTGTTTCTCACCGAAGTGTTAGAGTTTGCGCTTTGGGAACTCATTTGATGACAGAGGAGCAAGTTCTCCTGACTGATACTTTAGAATAAAGCTGGACATTACGATGGTCATTAACAGATTTCCCTTTTTCTTCCTTTCCTCTGACCAGACCCCAGTGCAGTGTTTGACATCCGTGTGGTTAACGTCACCACAACCGAAATGCAGTTGGAGTGGCAGAATGCAGACAATGCTTCTGGGTACACCTATAGCGTAGAAATACAATCCATAAACGGCTCTCGTCTGGAAACCAGTCCTCACAGAGGGATCGCTCTCCACGGCCTGACCCCGGGCACCTTACATAAGATCACAGTCACCCCCAAAGTGAACTCTGTCCAGGGGATAGCCAACTCCATTGTACAGTACACACGTAAGTGTTTTAGGACACCCTCCCAAGGAAGCATTTTCCCAGACTTTCACCTGGAGGAGGGGAAATAAGCATGGGTTCAGTGATGAGTTAAGAGGCCCTTGTGTTTCTGGGCTCCGGGTAGAATGTGAAACCGAGTAAGCAGAAGACATCGGGCTCAGCCAGCATTCTGCCCTGCCCTCGCGGCCCTGGTGCGGAGCCGTGTGAACTTGGGATTGTCTTCCGAAGCAGAAAAGCATCCCATAAGCGTGGGAAGCATCACTCTTCATTCATTCCTTGGGAGTATGGACCAGAGGAGGGTCACCGGGTCATGTTGGCGTGGAAGATGCTGCCCAAGGAGGCAGTTTGGCATGCACCAGTGAGGGACATGCCCTGCTAATATTTGACCTAAATATATGGTAGAGATGGAAGTGTATAATGTCTTTTTTGTATATTTTTGTTTCATCAATCATATTTCAAAAACAAGTAGGAAATTACATCTTGAAAATAGATTTCAGATAAAGTATTAAAAAGTCTGAAAAGCTTCAATTCTTTTGAGTTTTAGTCTGTATAATTATTTTCTAAATGTCTCTTTGGCAGAGTGAAGTAAGCCAGAAAGATAAAGAACATTACAGTATACTAACACATATATACGGAATTTAGATAGATGGTAGCGATAACCCTATATGCAAAACAGAAAAAGAGACACAGAAGTACAGAACAGACTTTTGAACTCTGGGGGAGAACGTGAGGGTGGGATGTTTTGAAAGAACAGCATGTATATTATCTATGGTGAAACAGACCACCAGCCCAGGTGGGATGCCTGAGTCAAGTGCTCGGGCCTGGTGCACTGGGAGGACCCTGAGGAGTCGGGTGGAGAGGGAGGTGGGAGGGGGGATCGGGATGGGGAATACGTGTAACTATATGGCTGATTCATGTCAATGTATGACAAAACCCACTGAAATGTTGTGAAGTGATTGGCCTCCAACTAATAAAATAATATTTAAAAAAAAAAAAAAAATGTCTCTTTGGGGAAGCCTTCTCTTTTTTGATCCCAGCAAGTATTAGCTTTATTTATTCTTTACCCAAAGGAGCCAGGCTGTTTTTATATCAAATTTAATGGAAAAAAAAAAAAGAAAAAAAAATTTCTGGGCTATTTTTAGATGCAGTCAATAAAATGGCTCAAGTTAATCTATCCTTTTTTTTTTTCCCCTAAAACTTAAGGGCCCAGCATGGTGTCCAGCATTGAGATAAGTACCAACACCACAGCAGCAACCTTAAATTGGGAGAATGTTGATAAAGCCTCTTCGAACTATACCTACCACCTTCTTATTGGGCAGGATGGAAGTTCCAGCAAGGCCACGCCAATAGTCACAGGCATCGGCGTTACCCATGCTACGGTCACCAATTTAATACCTGGTACCTCCTACACTGTAGAGATCCTCACACAGGTGGAGAATGTCAACTCATCTGCACCCAGCAGGCAGTCATTCTGTACAGGTGAGTAGTCTCAGGGGCCTCTTGGATTCCTTCTTGTATCATGCTGATGCAAGGATCATAGGTCCTTGCAGTAAACTCTAGTTGATTAATTTTTTTTTGTTGTTTTGCCGACCACCATGGCATCTTAGTTTTCCAACCAGGGGTAGGACCTTTCCCCCCTGCAGTGGACCACCAGGGAAGCCCCTCTAGTTGGCTAGCTTTTGTGTGGTGTGTGAGCACCCTATTATGTCATTAGTGCTGTCTTGCTGCCCTCGTTGTGTATCCCTTCAACAGGTATGTACCGAGCATTCACCGTGTGTCAGGTACTGTCAGAGGACACAGGCGAGTCCCTGCCTTTCTGAAACGTTCGTTCTGGTGGGGGAAGACATGATAAGCAAGACACATAAGTTATTAGGTGATGATTACTGCTAAGGAAAGAGAAGTTAAAAGAATAGGAGGGATGAGATGTTTATCTTGGGGAAGGCTTTGTCGAAAAGGTGACTTGAGCAAAGACTTTCAGGAAGTGAAGCCGGTCACGTGGACAGGAGAGACGGGAAGCCCCGCTGCGGTGCCGAGGTCCCAGGCCTGGAGTGGGCCTGCTGTGCTGGAGGAAGAGCAGGAGGTCAGGATGGCAGAGGTGGAGCCTCGGGAGCAAGAGGGGGAGGGGAGGAGGTGAGGCCCACGGGGTGAGGGGCCCGGGCACGGCTGATGTCAGGGCTTGCAGCTCATAGTCTGGCTATTACCCTGAAGAAGACAGAAAGGATATAGTTAAACGGGGACGCTCAGCGTTTTCACTTTTCTTGATCCTTATCTCTCAATGCAAAACGTGTGATCGTGTGATTGTTTAAAGAGAAGAGCCCTGTGTTTAACTGAGGAGCTTTCAGAGAGCGAGTGGGGGGATGTTTGGTGAGCAGCTGTGAGCCCTTCTGCTCACAGTTCTGATGGCGGGGCCTTTATCCCTCTGGACCTGTGTGCCATCTTATCCCCTATCACCTTTGCACCTGCTTCTTTCTTCCTTAGACTAAGCCCTTCAAGTGTGTTCAGGCTGATCTGGAAGTGGGGCAGGGATCTCAGCAGATCAGCCTCCCTGGTAGTGTAGCGGCTGGGACCTCGATGACCTCTGACCTTTCTCATGGAGTGGCAAAAGAGATGCTGGCAGCTCTGAGCCTCCCGTGTTAACTCAAACTCCATTCACCGGTTCTAAACTCTGATCTTTGGGTGGCTTCCATTGCTAATATTTATCTTAGCTGCAGTCATGGTTTCCTGTATAGCAAGAGAAAGATATCTGTGAGCATTTATCAGTGAGGGGTGGATGGACAGGAGTGTGGGAGGGGGACTGTATGGGGCAGGTTGTCCTTCCAGGCCTCAGGTGGAGAGTGTGGGCGCTGTGCTGGGTGACTCTGTAAAACGTTTTCTGCTTTAAAACACTGCAACGTTCAAGTCATGATAATATCCCCGCCCCCAGTACATTAACACAGAGTTTTCCATCTATTTATTTTTGGAGGCCCCACTGGGATCTGAAAGAGTTTTCCATTTTTGTCGGTTTTTTGTTGACACTTAATAAAATCCTGCCGCTCCTGCTTAGTCGACTTTGGTTGTGTCTAATTCTGTGAGACCCCGTGGACTGCAGCCTGCCAGGCTCCTCTGTCCATGGGATTTTCCAGGCAAGTGTGCTGGAGTGAGTGGCCAAGTCCTCCTCCAGGGGATCTTTCCGACCCTGGGATTGAACCCGGGTCTCCTGCATAGCAGGCAGATTCTTTACCGCTGAGCTACCAGGGAAGCCCGAATAATATGCTACTGGCCCTCAAATGGGTAGAGACAAATAACACCCCATATTAAAGATGAAGAAACTGGTACCATTTACTATTGATTATTCAGCCTTGTTGTGTGTAGAAAACACCCTGGACTTGGATTTAGAAAACCCAAGATCCAGTTTTGCTTTGCCACTGGCCAGCCATGTCATTTGAGCAAATTACTTAATCTCTCTAAGTCTCAGTTGATTCAACTGCAAAATGGGACAGTGTTAACCCTGCCTGTTTCAGAAGGATGGTCAAGAGGGTGCCAAGATGAGGGGACGCAGGTGGAGAAATTGCTACCACTCCCAGCGTATGGTAGCCATGTCTCATGGGCCCTTGTGCTCTTCCAGCCTGGAGCCTGACGGCCACCGTTTCATTTAATCCTCAGATAGTCCTGCAGCTGGGGCTTAGAGTGGTTGGGGGACTGACCCGAGGTCACACAGTTCAGTAAGGCCCGGTTCAAGGTCAGCCTCTGCCTCTTCTGCCATTCCCCACTGCTGTCTCCTCATCACCAATGGGCCAGGCATCCCAGGTTTAAGTGTTTGCAAAGGCAAACATCCAAGAATCTCATGATGTGCTGTGCTTGCCTTGCAGACCCTGAGCCGGTGGCCTCCTTCCACTGTGAAGCAGTCCCCAAGAAGGCCACCTTGGTCCTTAAGTGGGCCTGCCCTTTAGGCACCAACACGGGCTTTGAGCTGGAGATCAGCCATGGATACTGGAAAAATACAACGATCCTGGGGGGCTGCTCCTCGAAGAATGACTCTGAGTTCAGGACGGAAGTCACACATTTGAATTTTTCTACGTTGTATGATGTCAACATCGCTACCTGGTCCTGTAACAAGAAGGCACCGCCTGCCCAAAACACCTGCCTCTCTGGCATCACAGGTGGGTTCCCTGGAGGGCAGGGTAGCCTGCAGGTCATTTGATCACTCCTGGAAAACTGACCCAGAGGCTCTGCCAAGTGTAGCCTAGAAACCTGTTTCTAAACAAATTTATCCAAAATATTTGTTTTTGTTGGGTTTTGTTAACCCAGTTCTATAGAAATCTAGTCTGTATAGTCTATAGAAACTATAGTGAGTGAGTGAAAGTCGCTCAGTCATGTCCGACTCTTTGCGACCCCATGGACTATACAGTCCATGGAATTCTCCAGGCCAGAATACTGGAGTGGGTAGCCTTTCCCTTCTCCAGGGGATCTTCCCAGTCCAGACATCAAACCCAGGTCTCCCACATTATGGCGAATTCTTTACCAGCCTAACCACAAAGGAGGCATAGAAACTGTATAATCTATAGAAATATAGTGAGTGAGAATTATCTTTTACATTCCAAAAGTTGCCTTTGTTTTATGCAACAATTTGTTGCCACATATTCTTTTAAGTGGTAAGTTCTTCTACTGCATTAAAACAAAGCATTTTTATGGAAATGTTCAAATAGACATGAAAGCAAAGGACAGTGTAATGGGACCCACGTACCATCATCACTCAGGTGACCATTTCTGGGCATTTGAGCAATCTTGTTTCATTTATATCCTCCCCACTCTTATTGGATTTCTCTGAGACCGGTCCTGGTTATTCTATAATTTTATTTGTATGTTTTCCACATGTATTGATGCAAGAGAGGGACTCCTTTTCCCTTTCTTTCAAACATAACTACATTATTGTTCAGTTCAGTTGCTCAGTTGTGTCTGACTCTTTGCTACCCCGTGGACTGCAGCACGCCAGGCCCCCTGTTCATCACCAACTCCCAGAGTTTACCCAGACTCATGTGCATTGAGTCAGGGATGCCATCCAACCATTTCATCCTCTGTCATCCCCTTCTCCTCCTGCTTTCAATCTTTCCCAGCATCAGGGTCTTTTCAAATGAGTCAGTTCTTTGCATCAGGTGGCCAAAGTATTGGAGTTTCAGCCTCAGCATCAGTGCTTCCAATGAAGATTCAGGACTAATTTCCTTTAGGATGGACTGGTTGGATCTCCTTGCTGTCCAAGGGACTCTCAAGAAGTCTCCAACACCGCAGTTCAAAAGCATCAATTCTTTGGCGTTCCTGTTACCATTACATTAAACAATTTAATGACCCCTTTTTTTTTTTGGCCATGCTGCACAACTTGTGGAATCTCAGTTCCCTGATCAGGATTTGAATCCAGGTTATGGCAGTGAAAGCGCTAAATCCTCACCACTAGGTCACCAGGGACCTCCCAACAATCTTTTTTTTTTTAAAAAAAACTATTATCAGATACTCAGTCAAGATTCACATTTCGCTAGAATCTGGGTCAACAAACTCCCCAGCTGTTTTGGGATCATTCACAAGAGATTCCTCCTAGGGAATGTTCCCATGTTGTTGTTGAGTTGCTCAGTTGTGTCTGATTCTCTTGCAACCCCCTGGGCCGTAGTGCTCCAGGCTCCTCTGTCCATGGGATTTCCCAGGCAGGAATACTGGAGTGGGTTGTCATTTCCTTCTCCAGGGGATCGTCCCAGTGCAGGCAGGCAGGGCCCCTTGAGTGTAGAACTGAGAAAGGCACTGAGAAGGAAGGAATTTCCAGGCTGGGAGGTGGGTATGCTGTCTTGGGGCAGGGAGCTGAGGACCCCTTGCTGGCCGGCTGGAAGGCAAAGAGCTGTGGGCGGAGTGGGAGCAGGTGTCCCAGTGTCTGATGAGGCCCTGACGCCAAGACGTCGGGACAGCGCCTCCAAGTGGCCACCACTGTCATTTTCTTGCGAGGTTGCCCGAGGATGCTTTAGAGCTGTGCCTTCCAATAGGAAACCGTATGAGCCTCTTGTATAATAAAAAATTTTCTAGGCACCACATTAAGAAACTAAAAACAGTAGCTGAGATGAAGTTTTTTTTTTTTTTTTCTGCTCTATGTGGCGTATGGGATCTTATTTCCCTGTCCAGGGGTTGAACCGCTGCACAGGAAGCGTGGACCACTGGACTGCCAGGGAAGTCCCCCAAATGAGTTTTGATCACATTTTATTTAACCCAGTATATTAAAAATGTTATCATTTCAGCATTTAGCTTCATTTAATTTGTATAAAATAAGTTATTAATGGGGCTTCCCTGGTAGCTCAATTGGTAAAGAAGCTACCTGCAATGCAGGAGACCTGGGTTCGATCCCTGGGTTGGGAAAGATCCCCTGGAGGAAGGCATGGAAACCCAGTCCAGTATTCTTGCCTGGAGAATCCCCATGGACAGAAAGCCTGGTGGGCAACAGTCCATGGGGTCGCAGAGTCGGATACGACTGAGCAACTAACCACACATACAGACACACACACAAGTTATTAATGAGATGCTGTACATCCAAAGTTGAACCAGTTACTTCTCAGAGTGGTTTATTGTATAGTCGCTCAGTCACGTCTGACTCTTGCGACCCCGTGGACGGTAGCCCGCCAGACTCTTCTGTCCCTGGAATTTCCCCGGCGAGAATCCTGGAGAGGGTTGCCCTTTCAGTGGCTGCCATATTGGGCAGTGTATGTTTGGAGAATTGGGCTGTGAGCTTTGTCTTTTTGGAGTTCACTTTTCTGAGTCTCCCTTGATTAAACTAGCAAAGACACTCACACTGTATGTGGGAGACAGACTTAGATAGAGAGTGTGTATGAGGAGAGGGGTCATCTTTAATTCAGCTTTTCTCTCCTTTTGCGTCAGTTCAGAGAGTGGCTTTATGAGCTTAGCTCAGGACGCTGAGGCACGAGATTTTGAAGGCCACTCTCAGAATGTTTCCGTGTGGGCTTTTCTGATTTCCAGGATGCGGGTCGGCTGGGTTTCTCTAGCGGAGTTTTAAACCATCCCTAGAGAACCATGAGGACTTTGGTGTGAAGGGCACAGAGCAGGACTGCAGTCAGGTCTCAGGAGGAAGCGTCTTCTCTCCACGTCGTCTTTGCTTCCCTCTGGGAACCTGCTCCGTCACTGTTCTCAGCCGCCCGACCAGTCCGGGGGCCGATTCCGGCTCCCAGGTCCCCACCTGGACATTCCACCTACACAGTCTCTGGCCCACTCTCCTCCTCTGGCCGTCCTTCTCAGGATAAGCAACCTGGCCTTTCTGGGTCAGGAAGGATTGGTGGAAAATAGGAAAGACACGTTGCCTTCTAGAAGCGAGCTTGCCAGGAGGCCCCCTTGGGAACGTGGCTGGACCCACTGAAGGGGTCCTTGTCAGCTAGGCAGGCTCCCCGAGGACCCACCATCTCTGTCCCCACCAGCTCCCTTCCTCGCCCTTTGCTTCTGGATTTGCTTTGCGTGAGCCCAACACGCAGCGCCCAGAACCGGGGGGGAGCTTGAGGGGGCACGATAGCAAATCCTCTCCTTAATAATTTTGTCCCTTCTTTGGTTTTAAATGTTGAGTGATCGTGTTTTGTGTTGTCCTGTTTCAGACCCCCCTCTTCCAGATGGGTCCCCTAATATCACATCTGTCAGTCACAATTCGGTGAAGGTCAAGTTCAGCGGGTTCGAAGCCAGCCATGGACCTATCCAAGCCTACGCGCTGGTTCTCACCACTGTGGATGGTAAGGAGGGGCCCTTATGGGTTCTGTAACTGGTGGGCGATGGTGTGACCGGGCGCCACTTGCGTGCCCACCGAGGCACGTTAGTGAGACAGATGCACGTCGGGTTTGACACTGCGGCCCACACGCTGGCACTCACGTGGGGATGGGCGGGTGTAATTCTGATGAGCTCAGTCAGAAGTTGACAGACTTTCTGTAAAGGGCCAGACGGCAAACCGTTTTAAATCTCGCAGGCTCTGCAGTCTCCTTCTCAGCTGTTCAACTTTGCAGTTGTAGTGTGAAAGAAACCATATAAAATACAGAAAGAGCGAGAGTGACTATTCCAGAATTTACCAAAAATGGGTGGCAGGCTGGATGTGGCCCTTGGACTTGACTTGCTTACCTCTAATCTAGGCTTTTCATCTCTTTTACAACACAGAGCCTTTTAGCTGGCAGATTAGTAGTTTTAACCAATTTTGTCTCTTGCCCACGTGCACACACACATGCACATACGTGCGTGCACACACACACCCACCCCCCCAAATGATCCTCAAAGGGTGACTTTTTCTTGGAAGAAAACAAAAAAAAATTTGCATTTGCAGTGGGAACTGGCAAAGAGCATCGCCATAACTGAGAGAGGAGGTGGATTAAACGCTGCCTTTCCTTAAAGGGCTCTATTACATTGCTTGGAAGTAAGAAGGGCAAGCTTCGAGGATGGGTGGGTCTGGGTGCTTTGTTCACGGCTTGGCCTAAAGGGCTGAGCTCTGAAACTCCCCCGAGGGCCCAGTGGTTAGGACTCTGAGCTTTCAAGGCCATGTGCCTGGGTTCAGTCCCAGTTTGGGAACTAATCTCCTGCAAGTTACATGACTTGACCAGAAAACGGAACAGTGACAGGCTTGGCTTTTTGGTGATTCTTTAACTGTGAACAATGCAGTGCTGTCCCTGTCCAGGCTTGCAGCCTGTGATTCTGTCCTCTTCTCCCCAAGGAAGACGGAGATCAAACCCACTGTCAGGGCAGTGGGCATCCGGGAAGACAAGGGATTCGCTGGTGTCATCAACCTGTGGCTTAATTTCAAAAAGAGATGTTGAGATCTCACTCTCTGTCTTTTGTTTTGAGTCTGTTTCAAACACCTAGTCATTTTGCTGTGAAGGTTTTCAGCAAATCCCAAGCTCAGATCTTTGCTGAATAGGGGAGGTGATGTTGCATACTGACCAGCCTGACCAGGACCAGCCTGGGATGGGTGAGGTCACACAACTTCCCCGTCGGATAGTCTGGGTTAGAAATACAATTCCACCACCTTTGGGCACAGGTCTTTTTAGCATTCTGTGCCTTCTTTTCCCCATCTGTACAGTGGGGACAGTCAGCCTGTGCAGTGAGATTATTGTGGGGATTAAATGAGTAAGTGAAGCTCTTTGAACTTAATAAAGGAGAACCTGGCAGAGAGAGCATCTGTGAGAGATGGCAGGGGTCACCACCATCACCCCGTGTCAAGGTCATCACTTAGAAATGCAGGAGACACAATAAACCTCTGCGATCACTTTCTTTCTCTTTAATAAAAAAAGATTTGTACAGTTTTTAAAGGTTACACCCCATTTACAGTTATTTCAAAATATTGGCTACATCCTCTGGGTCGGATAAGACATCCTCAAGCCCGTGTTACACCACTGGTTTGCACCTCCCGTCCCCCACGCCACGTGCGATCCCTTTCTCACTTTCTTACGCCTTTCTGTCTGTGTGCCTTTCTTAGCTGTTCCATCGGCAGATATTTTGAGATACACATATGATGACTTCAAAAGCGGGGCCTCGGATACCTATGTGACGTACCTCATAACGACAGGAGGAAAGAGACGTGCTCAGGGCTTGTCTGAAGTCTTGAAATACGAAGTTGACGTTGGCAACGGGTCCACCACACACGGCTACCACAACGGGAAGCTGGAGCCCCTGGGCTCCTATCGGTAATGTTCGTGGTTCGTGCTTTCTGGGGGGCCGGGCCTGTGCGTGCAGAGCTCTCTGGGCTTGGGACGTCAGGACTCAGTCACCTCTTTTTCCCTTGTCACCCCACAGGGCTTGTGTGGCTGGCTTCACCAGTATCGCCTTCACGTCTCGCAGCAAGGAGATCATCGACGGGAACGAGAGCTACGTGTCCTTCAGCCCCTGTTCAGAGGCCGTTTTCCTGCCCCAGGACCCAGGTAGAGGCGCGAGGGTGCTGTGAGCAGTTCACTGAGGTTTTGCTTCCAGCAGCCACAGAAGGACGCGTGTCTGCACCCCTCCCTGGGTCCCCAGGAGGCTTGGGAAGCCTGCTCTCTCCTCTCCGGGGCTGGCATGTCACTTGGCCCTCAGGACCCCGCTCAGCTTCCTCTTCTGGGGTCCCCCACCCTCCGCCCGCCACGCCCCTTCTCCCAAGGCCAGTAGCACTTCCCGTCTGCACGCCAGTGTAGTGGTTTGTGTGACTACGTGCCAGACACACGTGCCACTTTCAGTGCATGGAACTCTTGAATATTAAGATCAGAAGGAGCCCTGGAAATCATCTTGTCCGATGCTCATTTTATTTTTTAAAAATTTTATTGAAGTGTAGTTGATATAGTTGATGTACAATGTTGTGTTAGTCTCAGGAGTGTGGCAAAGTGATTCAGACACACATGCACACACACACACACAGACATATATGTATTCTTTTCCTTTACGGTTTATCACAGGATATTGAATACAGCTCCCTGTGCTATATACTGTAGGGCCTTGTTCATCCACCCACACATAATGGTTTGCCTCTGCTAATCCCAAACTCTCAGTCCTCTCCTCCCTCCACCTGCCGTCCCCTTGGAAACCACAAGCCTGTTCTCTGTATCTGTGCAGTTCCCGCTTTAGATATGAGGTTGTTAAGGCCCAGAGAGGGGCAGGTACTGGCCCCGGGTCGCACAGTACCTTCAGGGGCAGGCCTGACGTTCTGGGCTTGGACTCCTTGTCAAGTGCTCCTGTCCTTTATCGCGCAGAGCGAAGTGATGCAGGAGCGTCAAGGACCACAGGGGGCAGGGTGCATGCCCTCCGCTCGGGCCAGAGGCCGACTGACCGGCCGGTTGGTTATTTGTCTGGTCTCCGTGCTTGGCAGTCGTTGGCTTCAGGAGAGGAGCCCGGCAGCCAAGTTCAGGGACCCCCAGGCCGCCCCGGCAAGCACACGGGTGTCCTGTCACCGGGGCCCGTGGGGTGAGTGCCAGAGTCGGCTCGGCGTGTCCGCGTGTCCGGGAGGTTCCGACCTGCGGCCGCTCCGCCACCCGGCCCTTCCCGGGGCGCCCGCCCCACCCCCTCAGCAGGAGCGTTTCCGCCCGCCTTTGCGTCTTGCCGTTGGGCTGCGGCACACACTTCCCTGTGAGCAAAGGAGACGGGGCTGAGGGCAACCTGAAGGCCACCGGGAGCCCCGCTGCCTCCGTGTGCAGGTCGGGAGGAGCAGCGCCTTCCCGGAGCACCGAGCCCGGTGCAGGGGGCCCGGGCTGCTCCCAGGCGCCCCGGCCGGTTCGTGTCCAGAGCTGTCTGCCTGTCCTCTGCCACACACACACACACACACGGACACACACACACACACGGACACACATACTCCAGATACACACAGACACACACGGACACACACAGACACACACGGACACGCACACACACACGGACACACACACAGACACACAGAGACACACACACACACACGGACACACACAGACACACACAGACACACACAGACACACACAGACACACACACACAGACACACACACACACACACGGACACACACAGACACACACAGACACAGACACACACAGACAGACACACAGACACACACACAGACACGGACACACACACAGACACGGACACACACAGACACACACACACAGAGACACACACACGGACACACACAGACACACACACGGACACACACGGACACACACGGACACACACAGACACACACAGACACACAGACACAGACACAGACACACACACACACACACATGGACACACACAGACACACACAGACACAGACACACACACATGGACACACAGACACACACACGGACACGGACACACACACATACACACACGGACACACACACGGACACACACACACACGGACACACACACACAGACATACACACACACGGACACACACACACAGACACACACACAGACACACAGACACACAGACACACACACAGACACACACACAGACACACACACACATGGACACACACAGACACACACAGACACACACACACACACGGACACACATACTCCAGATACACACAGACATATGGATACACACACGGACACACACACAGACACACACGGACACACACACAGACATGGACACACACACAGACACACACACACAGACACACACACGGACACACAGACATGGACACACACAGACACACACAGACATACACGGACACGCACACACAGACACACACACACACATGGACACGCACAGACACACACAGACACAGACACACACACACACATGGACACACACACACACACACAGACACAGACACAGACACAGACACACAGAGACACACACACACACGGACACACACAGACACAGACACAGACACACACACACACGGACACACAGACACACACAAACACAGACACAGACACACACACACACATGGACACACACAGACACACACACACACATGGACACACACAGACACACACAGACACAGACACAGACACAGACACACACGGACACACAGACACACATGGACACACACACACACACACGGACATGGACACACACACACTCCAGACACACACACACACACAGACACACACACACGGACACACACACAGACACACACACACGGACACACACACACACAGATACACACACACGGACACGGACACACACAGACACACGGACACACACACACACACACGGACACGCACACACACACGGACACACACAGACACACACAGACACACACAGACACACACGGACACACACAGACACACACAGACACACACACAGACACACAGAGACACACACACACACGGACACACACAGACACACACAGACACACACAGACACACACACACAGACACACACACACACACACGGACACACACAGACACACACAGACACAGACACACACAGACAGACACACAGACACACACACAGACACGGACACACACACAGACACGGACACACACACAGACACACACACACAGAGACACACACACGGACACACACAGACACACACACGGACACACACGGACACACACGGACACACACAGACACACACAGACACACAGACACAGACACAGACACACACACACACACACATGGACACACACAGACACACACAGACACAGACACAGACACAGACACACACACACACACGGACACACATACTCCAGATACACACAGACATATGGATACACACACGGACACACACACAGACACACACGGACACACACACAGACATGGACACACACACAGACACACACACACAGACACACACACGGACACACAGACATGGACACACACAGACACACACAGACATACACGGACACGCACACACAGACACACACACACACATGGACACGCACAGACACACACAGACACAGACACACACACACACACATGGACACACACAGACACACACAGACACAGACACAGACACACAGAGACACACACACACACGGACACACACAGACACAGACACAGACACACACACACACGGACACACAGACACACACAAACACAGACACAGACACACACACACACATGGACACACACAGACACACACACACACATGGACACACACAGACACACACAGACACAGACACAGACACAGACACACACGGACACACAGACACACATGGACACACACACACACACACGGACATGGACACACACACACTCCAGACACACACACACACACAGACACACACACACGGACACACACACAGACACACACACACGGACACACACACACACAGATACACACACACGGACACGGACACACACAGACACACGGACACACACAGACACACGGACACGCACACAGATACACACACATGGACACGGACACACACACACTCCAGATATACACACACACAGGCACAGACACACACCCCCCCCAGACACTGATACACATACACCACACACACACACAGACACACACATTTTATGTTCAGAGCTATCTGCCTGTCCTCTGCCACACACACACCACACACACACACACGGACACTCACACTCCAGACACACACACGGACACACATACACATACACGGACACGGACACACACACGGACACACACACATACCACACACACGCAGAGACACACACATGCACACAGACACAGACATAGACATACACCACACACAGACACACACACACAGACACACACCCAGGCACACAGACCACACACCACACACACAGACACACACACACATTCTATGTCCAGAGCTCTCCTCTGCCACACCACCCCCCCCGCCCCTCCCACGCACTCTGTCCATGAGCACCTCGTGACCTGCCCCCCGTGTGGACTTTCCCCAGGTGTCATCTGTGGAGCAGTGTTTGGGTGTATCTTTGGTGCCTTGGTGATCGTGGCCGTGGGAGGCTTCATCTTCTGGAGGAAGAAAAGGTGACTGCTGCTTATGCTAATAATAATTCCCTGCATGTATTTTTAATTAATTGAGCGAGAGACTGAGTAAACGCAGCGCGGTATGTTCACGCCCCAGATTTCCTCCTGGCCCGCAGCCTCTGATGGTGGTTTTCTCCACCACCTTGCGCTCCTGGGTTGATAGGCAGGGCCTGTGTGCCAGCTTTTTGCATTCTATTTTTTTTTGAGGGAGGGGTCAAAAACAGCTTTATCGTTTCTTGTTAAAGTAAACTTATACATACTTATGACAAAAAAACCCAACAATAAAAAACAAAGACAAGAAATAGTCCATACTTACACCATGGAAAACTACTCTTAACATGGATGTGATTACAAAACTCACATAAATACACACACCCACACCTACAAACAGAATCCTATTATATGTGTTATTTTCTGTCTTGGTTTTTTTCATAAGACACTGTGGATAGCTTCGGATCTTCAGTTTAAGTGACTATCGAGTGTTCAGCTGTATGGAAATTATTCAACCAATTTTCTGGCATTTTTGTGTCCTCCTTATTTGCCACTGTTACTTATCCTTGTGTGTAAATCTGGGCACAATCATAGTTATTACTTTAGGCCAAATTCCAAGCTGGGTAGTTGCGGGGTCAGGGGGTGTGCATGTTTTTAATTTTAATACATACTGTGACATTGCCTTCCAGAAAGCTTTATCATTTTTTAAAATACCACTATGGGGTTTAATCAGCAATATAGGAGAGTGCCAGGTCCCTCCCCACCCTCCACCGCCACCCCGGTCCCTTGCCAACACTGGATATGTTTTCTGGTTTATTACATTAACTTTTTCAGAAAACCTTACTCAAGACAAAAATCAGAGTACAAAATAGTGAGCTTGACTGTATAATAGGCTGCTGCTGCTGATCTGTATTTACTCAGAGAAATTCCTACAAGTTGCTTGAGTAGGATCCTTTGATACTTTTAGGTGGTATAAATGCGAATAACTTCACAGGTTTAGACCATTAAGCTTTAGTATTTGTGAACAGGATCTGATGTGCTCTATGAACTAAAGGCCCAGGGAAGAAGCGTCTTGTAGATACACAAAGGAAGCAAAACATAGTATTAAGCCATTTTGATCTAATGGGTCTTTTTTTCTTTCAAAATAGGAAAGATGCAAAGAACAATGACGTGAACTTTTCTCAAATTAAGTAAGTCTCTAGATTTATGAGCCTTAAGACATTTAATCCCCCAATCTGTTCAGTGACTATTTTGAGATTTTTTTTTTGATGGGAACCGCTGCCATTTTCCCAGATTGACATGTTTGGACCTGATCATCCAGAAGTTCTTATTAGCGTTGTTATCCTGCAAGGACCCTATGTTTACTTGGCTCCTGAAGCTGACCTCCTTGCCGTGGTCTACCATGCCAAGTAGAACTTGCCATATTCTATGAATAAATATGTACTTTGTGATTAAAAGCATGGTTATTCAAGGTCTAGGAGGAAAGAACTTTGTCACAGTCATGAAGCCACTCAGTTATATAACAGGGTCTAGAAGTCAGATTTCCTGATTCACATTTCAGTGTTTTGTGAATTACATTTCAGTGAACCTCCCCCAACCACCCCCTGCCCTTATACTATAGGTTTTCTTCTTTTGGGAAAATCTCTGGAGTTATGGTTGAGTCATTTTTTTTTCTAATTGTCTTTTTTTTTTCTTCTTTGCTTTTCTGCGATGAAGACCTAAAAAGTGAGTACATGTTTTGCTTTTTGAAAAATGACTTACATTTTTCTATCTTGAGTGTGCACTTGATTGAATGCAACCAATCCTGATAGGTTGTTTTGTTTTGCTAGATCCAAGTTAATCAAAGTGGAGAATTTTGAGGCCTACTTCAAGAAACAGCAAGCTGACTCCAACTGTGGGTTTGCAGAAGAATATGAAGTATGTGGTTGTTAAATATTGTAGTTTTATTTGCTTTATGTTTTCCCTGAAAGTTGGAAAACTGCCTGTTTCTGTTTTATGGTGAAGCCTTGGGTTAGAGGTAGCCTTCTTTGATGGAAGAGAGAAGTTTTTTTTGGCCATGCTGCATGGCATACAGGACCTTAGTTCCTCAATCAGGGATTGAACCCACGCCTCCTGCAGTGGAAGCGCCGGAGTCTTAACCAGTGGACTGCCGGGGAAGTCCCCTGCCTCCATCTTTACGCGTCTCCCTTATGTATCTCCACCTGTGTCTTTTCTCCTCTTATAAAGGTATCAGGGACTTCCCTGGTGGTCCAGTGGCTAGGACTAGGCGCTCCAGGTGCGGGCGGCCCAGGTTCAATCCCTGGTCAGGGAAGTGGGTCCCACATGCTGCAACTAGGAGTTTATATGCCACAACTAAAGATTCTGCATGCTGCAAATAAAAAAAGACCCTGCGTGCTACAACTGAGACCTGGAACAACCAAATAAATAAATAAAAAAAGACATCAGTGATACTGGAGTAAGGGCCCTGCCCTCTGCAGTATGACCTCATCTTATCTTGTTTACATCACAAAAGCTGTAATTTCCAGTCAGGTTGTGTTCACAGGTACCAGGGCTTAGAACTGCTATGTCTTTTTGGGGATACAGTGTTCCCATAACATCTCTGCATTCCCACTTTATCCTGCTATACCCTTTGTGCAGTATAAATTCTATCTGGACACGGAGTGAAGGAACAATTCTCATGGTCTGCTTTCAGGATCTGAAGCTTGTTGGAATTAATCTACCTAAATATGCAGCTGAGCTGGCTGACAACAGGGGAAAGAATCGCTATAACAACGTTCTGCCCTGTAAGTTGTTTTTCCCACACCTTCCCTTTTTTTTCCCCCCCATCATGGATATCATATCTCTAAGAGCAGGGGGCAGAGGAATCTGGATACTAACCAGCCACTCCCACAGCCATTCATCAGTCACCTATGTGCGCTCAGCACAGTGTTTAAGCGTAAGCCATTGGATTCAGCCTCGCAATAGCCTTACGGAATAGGTAGTAAGATACTTGTTCTGCAAAAAAAAAAAAGAGGCACAGTGTGGCTAAGTGATTTGTCCAAAGTCACATTGAGAGTCATGGTGGGACCAGACTTGGACTGGATCTGGCAGTTTCCTGCAGGGAAAAGGCCAGAGCCCGTGCTTTGAGCCCCTTTATTCTAACATAAATACAGTTCTGGAACCAAAGGGGAGCTGGTGGAGGGCAAGTGGGGAGTAACGCTCTCTGCTTGTCCAGACATGTCTCTGGTTGGCTAAGTACACTCCATGACTGGATGTGAATTATATTTGGATTCATTCCTGTTTTTGAGGATTGACAGGGACAACAACACATTGAGTTTACACTGTGAGTTTGTTTCTGTTTTGTAAACAAGTTCATTTGTGTCATAGTTGAGACTCCACACACACCACTTACAGTAGTCTTAGACACTGAGTTTATTCTTGCATTTGGGGCTGTCTTTTTAGAACAACTTGTTAATGAGAATAGGGAAAGCGTGAAAGGCTTAACTTTCTGCCCTGAGGATCTACCCTGCCGTAGTGGAAAGGGCACTGGATTTGAATTCTGACTGCCACTCACCAGATGAAAGAGCTTGGAAAAAATCACCTAACCTCACCGACCCTCAGTTTTCTCATCTGTAAAATGGGCACAGAAGCTTGTAGGATGGTTATGAGGGATAAATAACTGCAGAGGGCCTTCCCTGGGTTGTGGCATACACCCAAGGGTGGAGGTAGTTGGTTTCATCTAGAAGGTGGTCTGGAGTGGTTCGGAGCTTGGGCACCCGTGCCAGACTGCCCAGGTTCGAACCCCAGCAGTGCCACTTACTAGCTCTGCCCAGGGGATTGTGCAACTTCTATGTGCCATGGTCATATCTGGTGACAGCGGGAATGCAGTAAGGCTGTGGATCTAAAACACTGGGGCAGGTGGTGTCAAGGTGTGATGGAGCCCCTGTGTTCCCATTTTGCTCTCGTTTCTCTGTTCTGAGATGAAATATTCTATTCCGTATCCTAACGTGGAACTCTTCTCTTTGAATGTCACAGATGACACTTCCCGTGTCAAACTTTCAGTTCAGACCCATTCAACTGATGACTACATCAACGCCAACTACTTGCCTGTGAGTGGGGAGCGGGGCTTGGCGTGCTGGCTGGCTGGAGGAGGTCCTCGGGGCTCCTCTTCTGTCTCTTTGAGATTGACTCTGTGCTGCTTTCCGTTTTCTAGGGCTACCATTCCAAAGAAGATTTTATTGCCACGCAAGGACCTTTACCCAACACTCTGAAAGATTTTTGGCGTATGGTTTGGGAGAAGAATGTCTATGCTATTGTCATGCTGACCAAATGTGTTGAACAGGGAAGGGTACGTAATTTTTATTTTTTATTATTATTCTGTTCAGTTCATTCATTCATAGTTATTATGGTGGACGGTATTTTAAAACCTATTTTTTAAAAAAGACATTCCCCCAAGCATTAGCACTTCTATTCTTAGAAATGTGCTTTTTGTCTTTTTCTCCACTAAAAGTTTTAAAAAAATGCTAAAAAACAAAATCTATGTTATTGTTACCTTCTTTATGGACAGAAGAATGTTCTCTATACATTAAGTCACAGCTGCTGGAGTTAATAGACATCAAAATTTGGGTTAGTGGAGCATAAGAACTTCGTGTGACTCCATCCTTCATCAGATCCATGTTAATGCATTTTTCTGGTCGTGCCCCGTGGCATGTGGCATCTTAGTTCCCCGACTTGGGATTGAACCCGCTCCCCCTGCATTGGAAGCACAGGGTCATAACCACTGGACCACAGGGAAGTCCCCATCAGCTCTGTGAATGGGTGCAAGCCTGTCTTTTCCCCGAGCAACCAGCCGCACCTGTGAGATGACCAACTTGAGTGACTCAGTGATTTTCAAACTGGGTTTTTAGCATCGGAACCCTTTCTTTATGCAAAATTTCCAACTTATCCCCCAATAAGCCTCAGCAGTTCCCTCTCCCCTGTGATGGCCTGGCATCCCCCCATTAAAGATAAGATTTCTTCTCGTAATAAAATCCCTTGGCTTCCCTAGTGGCTCAGATGGTAAAGAATCTGCCTGAAATGCAGGAGACCTAGGTTCAATTCCTGGGTTGGGAAGACTCCCTGGAGAAGGGAATGGCAACCTACTCCAGTATCCTCACCTGGAAAATCCCATGGACAGAGGAGCCTGGCAGGCTTCAGTCCCTGGGGTTGCAAAGAGATGGACACGACTGATTGACTTTCACTTTCACTTTTCCACAAATAAACCAAGGAGAGTTGAAAAACATGGGCTAAATTCAGAAAGTCTGTGCCTGAGGAATAGGAACTCGTATGCTCTGTGAATCTTTGCTTGTAGGTCTGTTACTTGAAGAATAGGGTGGCAGTCAAGTCCCTACGCCCGTGGTTCTGAAACATGAACATGCCTCGGAGTCACCTGGAGGGTTTCCAGTCTCCCGCGAGGGTTTCCGCCTGCAGGGCCTCTGGTGGACCCCAGAGCTGCGTTCTGCCAATTCCTGGTGCTGCTGCTCCAGGGCGCTCGCACTGTCCCAGGGAGAGTGGGAAACTGGCAGGCATCATTTCTTTCGGTTCTTATCTTTCACTTTAATTGAGCAGATATGTGTATATCTGCCCCAAATGTGTGTATAACATCCTGTGCTGGGGCTGGGGATGGAGGAGGGAGAGGTAACAAAGAGCAATCAGGGATGGTTCCCATCTTCACTTTATTTGTGACACCGCAGGTTGGGTTCCGTACCTGCTTCGTACATTAGCTGGGATATTTTTTGGCATCAACCAATAAAATTTATTTAGTGTATCATGTGGCAAAGTTATATTAGTATATCATGAACAACTTAAATTATTGGTTTTCAATTGGTTTCAACAAAGAGAAAAATTACATCAAAATCAGTATAACTTTTTACATGAATTAACTCAAAAAATGTCAGAGGTTAACCTTATTCTTTCATGAAGAAAATAAAATGGCATAGTTTAGTGTTGCCTTCTTCCAGTTTTCACCAAGTGCCAACATCAAGCAGCATTTAAGTCAGCTTCTCATTTGAGTAGGAAGTGTTTATGTGCTGTGCGTAGTTGCTCAGTCGTGTCCGACTCTGTGACCCTGTGGACTGTAGCCCGCCAGGCTCCTCTGTGGGGATTCTCCAGGCAAGAATACTGGAGTGACTTACCATGCCCTCCTCCAGGGGATCTTCCTGACCCAGAGATCGAACCCAGGTCTCCTGCATTGCAGGTGTATTCTTTACTGTCTGAGCCAGCAGGGAAGCCCATGAGGTGTTTATGATTTTCTACAAATTAAGATTTTTTAAAAAGCAGAAGCTGGGATCTTTTAATAAATACGGATCTCTGGGCCAGTGTCAGCATCTCTGGAGTTGAGAAGCAGGCATCTGTTTTTTAAGCAACATAAACCTCTCATTTTAAAAAAAGTCAGCTACCGAGTGGGGATTCAGATACTTTCAGAGAGCGGTTGTTTCCTGATTTTTATTTCTGTTCACATTTGCCCACTGGCTGTCAAAGTCAAAGACCCCAAAATGATTTAATCTGATTTTCTTTTTTTTTTTTTTTTTGGTGTCTATATTTGTGTTGGAGTTAGTGTACATCTAAAAGTCTTGAGAAAAGCTCTCATTTCTTCTGCACGTGGAGAAGTTTAGCAGAGGTTTAGTTCAGTACTGCTGTAGGGCTGGGGAGCTGGGTGGGCACAGTGTCCCTTGTGAAGGAACAGTGGCTGCTCGGCTGTAAGTCAGTTTCTGTGTAGAAATCGGGGCTCAGTATTGGCTAGGTCTTCTGATTTCTCAAGAGAAGCCAGAAATCTAGATTTTTATGGAAAGATTCCCAAATTTATAACGTTGGTAGAAATTGAAAATTAAAATACAAAATTCCAAGGATCAGGCAGAACCCAAGTAAGGCATGGATTCAGACTCTGATGCTTGGTTTTAATCTCTCATCTCCTTGTGAGGTTTCAGTGATGGCAGACAGTGTGATCTGAGTGTTTGCATTTTATTCTAGACCAAATGTGAGGAGTACTGGCCCTCCAAGCAGGCTCAGGATTACGGGGACATAACTGTGGCAATGACGTCCGAAATTGTTCTTCCAGAATGGACCATCAGAGACTTCACAGTGAAAAATGTAAGTAAGAAATCAAGACGCATAGATCTCATATAAAATTAGCATACATTACTTTTTGGGTGACACTTTTAGGTTAATATTGGTATAAATCATTTTTTTTTAATGCATCAGAAAAATATTTTCGCTTTCTTTATAGAATGTAACAATCTGTATCTGCATATACTCTAATGCAACCTGTTGGCTTTGCTTGCTTGAGAATTTCATAAGTTATTCTTAAATGAATCTTAGGAGCATGGCTCAGCATCTTTGACTTCTTTTCTTCCCCTTCCAGGTGACATGCTTATAGAGTTTTTCTTACAGATCAAGGCCCTTTTGGATTGTTTAGGAAATTTGACATCAGGAGTGTCCATTTGCCGTTGAAATAGTTTATGATGACAGTTACGTTAATAGGAGTCTAGGACATATACATATGGCCTCCTTTCCCCTCAAAGGTTATGAAAACAAATGCAACTAAATTGTGTAGGCATTCTAAGAAGTCAGTATATGTGTCCTTTTTATTTTTTAATGGTATTTAAAAATTGAATCAGTGTCATGGGCGACACTGATATCTTTTGATGGCTGTGTAAATCGATATAGCCCTCTATAGTTTATATCAAAGCATAAAAATATCTGTTTCCCTTTGATCTGCTGGTTTCAAGTTTGAGAATCTGTCCTAGAGAAATAATCTGAAATCTAGGAGAAGCACTATTATTCTTTTTTAAATATTTATTTATTTATGCGGCTGCCCTGGGTCTTAGTTGCGGCATGTGGGATCTAGTTTCTTGACCAGGGATCAAAACCCAGGTCCACTGCATTGGAAGCACAGAGTCTTAGCCCCTGAACCACCAGGGAGTTCCTAATATATATATATTAAAAAAGAAAATAAATACACTTCAGAGGGTAGCTGTCATCAAGGAGCACATGCCTGCAGTCCAGGTATAGCACACACAGGTGAGGTCAGTCCCCAGGTGTAGGCATAATGAATACAGTTGGCTCCGGAATGGGAATGGTTCAGCCAGGGCAGAGTTGTGATAATTAACGGTATGTGCTTTGGTCCGTGTGGGACGGCAGTCTGTGTCAGAACTAACTCTGTTATAATGAGCTTCACTTTCTATTGTCTATCTGAAGTTGAAACAGATGTTTTTCGGGGGGAGTCCTTTCTCAAACCCCTATAGTTCTAAATATTTACTTGGTGCTTGCTGATTGCTTATCACTTTATTAAATTCTTTGGAAAGTGAAAGTTGCTCAGCCATGTCTGACTCTTGGCAACCCCATGGACTTTACAGTTCATGGAATTCTCCAGACCAGAATACTGGGGTGGGTAGCCTTTCCCTTCTCCAGGGGATCTTCCCAACTCAGGGATCAAACCCAGGTCTCCTGCATTGCAGGCAGATTCTTTACCAACTGAGCTATTAGGGAAGCCAAAATTCTTTGGAGGACATGTGAATCATGAGACAGTTCTTGCCCTGAAGGCACTGGTTATCATAGTTAAATTTGTGTAAATTTATTTCTGGTCGGTGACATTCCCCCTTGGGCTCAGGGATGGGGTTTATGAAGCTCTAAGGAGGTGTAGGTATAAGAATGTGAGTGTACTATTGGCAGGGGACTGTGGTAAAAAGGGAAGATTCTGAACTTAGAACTGGAGGACACGAGATTTCTGCCTCTGAGGTGAGTGTTAGAGAAGTCACTTCACAACTTGGAAAGTTTGCTTCCCCTTCTTAAAAGGGAGATAATAAACCCTCCTGCTTGGCATGTTATATGGATTTGCAGTCTGTACAAGCACTTTATTAGCTGTTTTACCAACGTACAATTCTAATTTGTAGTCATAACCACGTCTGAGCTGCTTTTTGGCTGTTCCATGCAGTTCAGCCTTCAGGTATGGCTTGATCTAGCGTGCCTTCTCTCTGGCTCTAACCTCGTTTCTTGGTTTTTAGACTCTGACAAGTGAGAGTCACCCTCTGCGTCAGTTCCATTTCACCTCCTGGCCTGACCACGGTGTTCCTGACACCACTGATCTACTCATCAACTTCCGGTACCTTGTTCGTGACTACATGAAGCAGAGTCCTCCTGAGTCGCCAATACTGGTGCATTGCAGGTATGCATATGTGACAGATTTCAAATGTAATTATAAATATGGACACTTTTGAAAAAAGAAAAAAGCCTGAGAGGGAATGCCATAGGTATTTATAAATTTAAGAAAGTTTGGATATGGGACAATGGATTTATTCCTTAAACCTGAGACTTTAGAACAAGGGTTGGCAAACAATAGCCTGTGGGTCAGATCTGGTCAGCTAACTGTATTTAAAAAAAAATCATAACATATTTTATTTCTTATTTATAATATTTTCCTTTGAGATATTTCAGCCTTACAAAAATGCAGAAAATAATAATTTAACGAAGCTCAGCATGACGCCATATATGTTTCTTTTTGTTAATAATACATTACAGGTATAATTAAAGTCTCTACTTACTAGCCTCCTATCCCATTCCCCTTCTTACACAGGTGAACATTTGGTCCTAAAGTTGATCTGTATCACTCCCTTGCATGCTTTTATATTTTATTGCATATGTAGGTAACTCTATTGTTTTATATGGCTTTAAACTTTTACTAGATTTTATAATGTATAAATCATTCTGCAGCCTGTTTTCTTTAGCATTTCGGTTTGCTGTTTAGCTGTTGAGATACACAATTCCAGTTCATTTTGTTTATTTAAAAATACATTTTCCACATACAAAAACTGTCTGTAAATGAATGGATACAACCTGATAAGTTTGGAGATGAGTGTACCTCCATGAAGCCATCACCACAATCTATTTGGCTGCCTGTTTCCGTCCATAAAGTTTTATTGGAACACAGCCGTGTCCCTTTGGTTACATCGTGTCTATGGTTACTTTCACACTGCAGTGGCAGGATGAGTCTGCAAAGCTGATGATATTTTACTTTCTGGTCCTGAAGAGAAGAAGTTTGCCACCCCCTCCTGCAGAACAACCATAAATTAGCTTTGGAGCTAAAGGAATTGATTTTGGGACAGAAGAAGGGAGGGACTTTGTTACCCTTTGAGAGTAACAGATTGAAATGGATGAAACTTGCCGTCCTAGATACAGTGGCAACTTCAGTGGGACTGAGATGAAAGACCTCTAACAAGGTGTTTTATTTGTGGCATCTGATTTGAAAGTAGCTTTAGGACTTGGGTCCCAGTACCAAGCTAATACAGTCTGACCTGCGGAGGTTTTAACTAAGCCAGTGGTGAATGGTCCTGGCCTTGACCCTCAAAGCCTGATAGCTGGGGAGAGCAAGATATACGTACAAATGGGGAAGTGGGAGTTTTCCCGTAGAGGTGACCCATGCTAGGTGGTGGTAGTGGTTAAGAACCTGCCTTCCAATGCAGGAGATACAGGAGACTCAGGTTCGGTCCCTGGGTCAGGAAGATCCCCTGGAGGAGGGCTGGCAACCCACTCCAGTACTCTTGCCTGGAGAATCCCATGCATAGAGGAGCCTGGTGAGCTTCAGTCCATGGGATCGCAAAGAGTCAGACACAACTGCTGACGTGCTGACATGCTCATTTCCCCTCTTTTTCAGTGCTGGGGTGGGGAGGACGGGCACTTTCGTTGCCATCGATCGTCTTATCTATCAGATAGAGAACGAGAACACTGTGGACGTGTATGGCATCGTGTACGACCTCCGCATGCACAGGCCTTTAATGGTGCAGACAGAGGTGAGGCCAGTGTCTCTGTTGGACAATTCTCCCTTCCTGTCCGTGTTTTTCTTTTTTTTTTCTTTTAAATTTTATTTATTTATTTAAATTGGAGTATAATTGCTTTACAGTGTAAGCTGGTGGGCGATAATGTGAATCAGCTATATGTGTTCCCTGAAATGTTCCAGATAAACAGTATGTTCAAGGTGTGTTCTCAACCAGGGAATTGGGAAATAGCCCTCCTCAAAGCTGTCAGGGTGATGACATCCTGACCAGGATAGAGCAGAAATTAATCTGGTGTCAGGCTGTCATCCTGAACCAGTTTAGAACTCTGTGAAGAGGTGCTGTGCTTCTGGGTCCAGCAGAGAATGTTCTAGAGGCCTGGTAACATTGTGTGCTTTGGGGTGAGCAGGTGGCTGGGGTGGGTAGAGTGGAGTCGCCTCCTGTGTTGGTTGGTAGAGATCTTCTTTTTTCTGCTCTAATTATATGGAGTCGTAGTTCTTCATCTTTTAGATTTTGGGTAACACAGAAATCTTATGCCTGCTTACAGATGTTCTCGTCCCTTTTAAAAATATTTTGAAAATTGCATAAATTTGTTCATATCAAAAAAACTTAGTATAGGATTACATAGAGGACATTTTTCTCTTTTGCCTTTTCTTTTCCAATTCCATGCCCTAGAGGGTAGGTAGTGTTTACAGTTTGCATAGCTCCAATACTTTGGCCAGCTGATGCGAAGAACTGACTCACTGGAAAAGACCCTGATGCTGGGAAAGATTGAGGACAGGAGGAGAAGGGGGCCACAGAGGGTGAGATGGTTGGATGGCATCACTGACTCAATGGACATGAGTTTGAGCAAGCTCTGAGAGATAGTGAAGGACAGGGAAGCCTGGCGTGTGCAGTCTATGGGGCTGCAAAGTGTCAGACATGACTTAACAACTGAACAACAGCAACAATATATCTTTATAGACTTCTTGATGTCCATTTGTTAAAAAAAAACAGGTATGTGTGTACACACATGGAACATATTTTATTTTTTTGAGAAGAATTTATAATTAGCTTTTTTTTGGCCTTTTAGTGACTTGGTTATTTCATTTAGCATAATGTCCTCAAGTTCATTCATGTTTTAGCATATTGCAGATTTTCCTTCCTAGAGCATATTTGAAAAATTGGATCCTATTTTATATATAATCCTGCCCTATGATTTCTTTTTTTCCTCTTTAAGTTTGTGGATGTCTTTCAGCAAACACCGCTTCTTCTTTTTAATGGCTACCGTTTGATGTGCTTGTCTGAAGGGTGGGGACCCTGATTATAACCCCAATCTTTACAACCCCCCTGAAGGACAGGAACCCCCAACTCAACCCTGATCATCCACCTTTATTTCACTCCTTTCATTGAGAGTCACAGTTTACTCCTTATTCTTCACATCCTCCCTAGCTAAGAAAGCTGTTGGACATTTTGGTGATTGAATATACATGTGCCTTAGTTTCTCCACATATTTTCTTTTTTTTTGCCCTTCCTCAAGATTCTGGTACCTCTTGAGGAGCCGAGCTGTGTGTGGGGTGCACCCCTCTGGTTGATACTCATTAGTGATGAGATCCTTGGTGTCTCTAGTTTCAGATTTCACCATGATGTAATTACTTCTTGACCACGTGAGCTTGGAGTGTTCGCTTGTGGGGTGGTGAGTGGGGTTGGAGAGTGGAAATCTGTTTGAGAAAACCTTCAGTGCTAATCTTTGGTGCTCCTTTTTTTTTTTTTTTTTTTTCCTCTTTCTTTTTCTAACAGGACCAGTATGTTTTCCTCAATCAGTGTGTTTTGGATATTATCAGATCCCAGAAGGACTCGAAAGTGGATCTTATCTACCAGAACACAACTGCAATGACAATCTATGAGAACCTTGCACCCATGACCACGTTTGGAAAGACAAATGGCTACATTGCCTAATTCCAAAGGAAAACCTTTCTGGAGTTAACCAGACCGTCACACCCACAGCAAAGGAAAATGCCCCGATGTTGACATGTTTTTATATGTCTAATATCCTAATTCTTCGTTCTGTTTTGTTAGAACTAATTTGAGAGTGTGAAGCTGCACGTGTAAAACATGACAAATGAGAGGCTGGGGCTATCAGGGGCTGTGGATGGGTGGTGAGCAAATCAACTACATTCCTGATTACCAATGGGATGAGTTCACTTTTTTTTTTTTTTCCTCTTGAGAATTACAGAATACCAGGAAAAGTGAGCTATGATTTTTTTTTTTCTTTTACAAGACATTCTTTTTTAAAAAGACTATTTTATATGATTCACACGCTAAAGCCAGGATTGTGTTGGGTTGAATATATTTTAAGTATCAGAGGTCTATTTTTACCTACTGTATCTTGGAATCTAGCTGATGGAAAATACATAATTGTGGATGATTATCACGTAGGGAGGGGTATGTGGTACCTCTTCTGCCTGTTTTCTATTTGAACATGTGCCTTTTCTGAATTATGCTTCCACAGGCAAAACTAAGTAGATATCTCTATTTTTGTACTGAATCTCATAATTGGACTATGTGGAATATTTAAACAGTAGTTTAGTACCGGAGGTTCAGCCTTCTCAGTAACATTCCTGTTCTCATTTGATTAGAGAAGATCTCGCCTCCCCGCCCCCCCCCTTTCCCCATCTCCTGTTTTGTGCTCTATTCTTTCGTTCCTTTTCCCCTCCTATTTTTCCCCAAAGACATTTCTGCTGGCCACGTTTTCTGCCCACGGGTTGAGCAAGAGTGGAAACTAAATTATCACCTTGAAAATTTTAGGGGTGGGAGTCGGGGGAAGCAGAGGAACCCTTCAGTGACACAAGAATCTCTTATTGTCCCTGTTTTACCTTTTTTTCTCATTTCTGTATTTGGTAAGAAGGATTATTTAAAGGTGCAATATGTGACTTAGTGATTCATGATGCTCTAGGTTTTTAGTAACGTTTTACTCAGGTTGGCATTTTATGTGTCTGTGTGTCCGTGTGTGTGTGTGTGTGTGCGTGTTTCTAAAAGTGTTGCAATCTGTGAACACTTCCGTGTGGAAACGGTGTCAGATGAATCCCTTCTTAAAGTCTACTGGCTTTAGTCTGTATCTGCAGTGACACATATCCGTATCTACTGTATATATATATACTAAACTCTTAAAAGTCATTCCTTGGAATTGAGGTGTACAAAGTTTGAATTTGTATCAAAGATGTAATTATTATTTTTAAAACCTCTTTTTCACTATACTGCTGCTGTAATTACTTTGATTTTTTTTAAAACTGTAGATTAATTTTTGTTGTTGTTATTTGGCTTTCAGGTGTGTATCCACTGAGAGTTTCCGAATTTATGTGGATTTATTTTATTGGTACATCATCTGTAAACTTCTCAAGGCATTAACACGAAAGGATTTGTTTCTTTTGTTTTGTTTTGTTTTATTTTATATTGTGGCTCAGGTTCTATTTTGAAGATGTATTAAGTTTCTCCTCCAATAAGCAATGAAGTATTCAAGGTCTTATGAAGGATCGATCAAGTCCCTCGCGTCCTGTGGCTGTTTGCCACGGTGATAAATCCTGCTGTAAGTGTAGGACGATGTGTCCTATTGGAAACGGGAGCGGGGTCGTCTCTGAGTGCCCCGGTCACCCCGGGCCTGTGGGAGCCCGTCTCCTGACCATGCCTGCGCCCCGGCTCGCCGGCACTTTGAGCACTGATGGGACATTGCGGCGTTTTCGGGTCACGGAGGGGGAACCCCAGTGTACGGAGAACGCTTGGTTCAGTGCCGGGGTCGAGGGCCATACGTCTTTTGTCTCCCTTTCCCTTTGAGGTACTGCAAGGAATAGAGGAGAGGTGATGAAGGTGTTGTGTTTTGGGAGAACCTTACTTCCCAAATGGAAATTGCACTTTTGGCTAAGTCCTTTGCTGTCTCTGTGGTGGAAAGCAGTTCATTCCGTGTCAGGCCTTTGGAGGAGCAGGCTGGCCAGGCCGGGCCGGGTCCTCTTTGGTCTTGTATCAGGGAAGCCCTGCCATCCTGGGCTGCTGAGTGAAGCTGGATTTGGGCGAAGGCTTCCAAGTCTCTCACGCGGGTCCGCCCCTCGCGCGCCTATCTGGAGAGTTCCCTAACTTCTTCAGGGGTCCCAGTCCAGGCGGCAGTTCTGGGGTCCCACCCTTTCCCACGCCAGGTTGCCAGGACACCCCGCTGATGGGTGCCGAGGTATCGTCAGGTCCCACGGAGGTGTACACCCTGCCCGCGTCACTGCTGCTGCCCTGGAGAAGTCGGGGGGAAGGACTTGACTCCAGAGATTCCTTTAAAAGATGAAAGCAACAAGGATTAGAAACATATGGGGGTAAAAAAATGCAAAGATCAGAAACCCTCCTCCCTTCCGCCTGGGATGAGCTTGGGAAATGGGCTGCAGCCCGGTCAGCCACGCTCAGACGTCACCCCCGGTCCTGGGAGGAAGGCTTGCGGTGGCCAGGTCTGGCTTCCAAATGGGCAGGTCACACGAAGGTCATTCACGATGCTGCTCTGCATCCTGAAGAGCCCTGGCGACGGGCCAGTGGGCGGGGGTTGGTGAGGGTATTTATAGCACAGTGATTGAAAAGGGAAGATTAACGTGTAAATATATAGAAGACAGGCTGGCTGAGGGCTGGTTACAGAAGAGAGAAAGCGCTTTTGAGCTCCTGCCCCAAACCATCCCAGGAGTGATGAGCTAAAATTAGAGTCCAGTGAAGCCATGGGGATGGCATGATCTCCCCTGCTTAGTATTTGACAATTGCAGAAGTAAACCAACCAGCATGGGTTGAGTTGGTTTGAGGGATTTCAGCCTCTAAAATCTTCTTCCAAGAGCAAGGACGTTTTTGTCTGCAGAGTTAAATCTAGTGATGGTTGGCAGCAGTGTGAAATGAGATGCAGGTCAGTCAGTTCCCTGTGGCCACGTGACAACCACCAGCTAGATTTTGGCATACTTGACCACTGGACATGGGCATCACCAAGTCGGAGGCTCCTGGGGCTTGGGGCCGACTATGCAGCTGATTCACGTTTGCTTTTCATCTGGGGGTGAAAAAGCCTGGTTTCCTTTTGAAATGCTTGATTGCACTTGCTGAGCTAAACAAGCCTTGGTGACTGATGTTGATTTGCCTCCAAAGTCCAAGTTCTGAATTTTCAGACTCTGTGTAGCAGTCGAGTATTCAATATACTGTAGCTTTTTATCCCCTCGGGGGCACCTATGAATAGGATGTGTTGATGTGGACTCTAAAACTGTAATTTTCTTGTAACTATTTTGGAATGATGCATATTTCTAATGTTTGTTATACTTGTACAGAGTATTGCTGTTGGTTGCTTTTTTTCCCCCCTTTGGTTTGTTTTTTAAGGAAAAACATGGCCTGAAAAAATTTTTTTAAAAAGACTTATAAATACCAAATATAAAAAAATGTCAACACATTATGCCTCTGTTTGTCTTTCTGCCTCCTTACTTTACATCCATGTCATATCATTTACTGAGAAGTTTACTGGCCTGGGTTCAGCTGGGGGATCCTTAGCAAAAGCATGTTTCCCTTGGGATTTTTCCACATTGTTTTGGTTTGCTAGGGGCTGCTGTAACAAAGTACAGCACGCTGAGGGGCTTAAGCATTAAAAAAGGATCATCTCACAGTCCTGGAGGCTAGATGTCTGAGATGGAGGTGTCGGCAGGTTGGCTTCCTCTGAGGCCACTCTCTTTGTCTGGTAGACGACCGTCTTCCCCTGTGTGTTCTAATCTCCTCTGTTTACAAGGACACCAGTCACTGTGGATCACAGCCCATGCTAATGACCTCATATGCCCTTAGTTACCTCTGGAAAGACTCTTCTCTCCAATACAGTTGCATTGGGAGGCACTGGAGGTTAGGATTTTAGCATATAAACTTTGGGGGCACTTAAGTCAGCCCAAAGGGCTTCCCTGGTGGCTCAGTGGTAAAGAATCCACCTGCAATGCAGGAGATGCAGGTTTGATGCCTGGGTCGGGAAGATCCCTTGGAGGAGGACCAGTATTATTGCCTGGGAAACCCCATGGAGAGAGGAGTCTGGTGGGCTACAGTCCATGGGGTCACAAAAGAGTTGGACCATGACTCAGCAACTAAACAACAGCAGCAACAAAAGTCAGCCCAAAACACACATGGCGGATGATGAAGTGGGGACCTGGGGGGAGTGAGTGGGCCTCTAACGTGTGGGGGCACGTGTTCTCAGAGGGTGGGATCCAGGGGTCTGCAGGTGGACAGACACCCACTTGGAGGCAGCTAAAATGCCTTAGGCAAGCCTCCAGATCTTTAGAGGCTTTCTGGTTGATGGATTTGGGGACTCTCAAAATTTTCGGGGTGACAGTAGCAGTTTGGGGGGTTTTTCTTTCATCTCACTCCCTTATGCGTTGATGCAAACTCTTAAGTAGACTGAGATGATTTTAAGATATCTCTTGGTCCTCTTTCCTGAAATAAGGCAATCCATTCAACAGTGATGTATTGAGTACCTACTGTCCACCAGGAACTATACCTTGGTGGCTGAGAGTTCAACTGTGAACATAGAAATCTCTGCCCTTGTGGAAAATGAGTCACTCAGTTGTATTCGGACTCTTTGAAACCCCGTGGGTATACAGTCCTTGGAATTCTCCAGGCCACAATACTGGAGTGGGTAGCCATTCCCTTCTCTAAGGGATCTTCCCAACCCAGGGATCAAACCCAAGTCTCCAGCACTGCAAGCAGATTCTTCACCAGTGAAATAAGAGGAGGTAGACAAGCATATGTAAATTAAATCCTTAGTATGTTAGAATCTAACAGATGATGAACATATGATGCAAAATGGTATATCATGCCTGGATGCACCAGCTTATTTTCACTAAGGCAGTGCAGCCACAGTGTGTCAAAGAGAAAGTGTTGCTATGTGCTCATCACTCAACCCCTGCTTCAGGCCCATCAGGAAGACAAAGGTGAACACCGCACGAGTCCTGCCAGGAAGAAGTGGACAGTCCAGAGGGCCAGGAGCATGAGGGATGCAAGTGCAAAATGAACCTGAAAAATACCAGAAGCAATTTAAAGAAGCAGGAGACAGGAATCCCAGGAGCGTGAGAGTGGGGATGGCAGGTGAGCTGAATCTTGAGCAGGATTTTAGGAGGAGGATATAAGGGGGAAGGCAGAGGGTGAATGTGTCCGCTTGGAGGCTGGCGAGCCTTTGGGATGTGAGCTTGCAGGGAGGGTGACGTAAGGTGAGGTGAGGTGGTGGCTGATGACCCTGGCAGGGAAGAACCCTGGGACTGTAAGCCTGGTTGACAAAAACAGTCTCAGCTTTAAGAGTCATGTGTGTGTGTGTGTGTGTGTGTACATATATAAATAAGTAAACCTACTGAGACATATGGGATTCCCTGGTGGCTCAGATGGTAAAGAATCTGCCTGCAGTGTGGGACTCCTGGGTTAGAACCCTGGGTCAAGAAGATCCCCTGGAGAAGGGAATGGCAACCCACTCCAGTATTCTTGCCTGGAGAATTCCATGGATGGAAGAGTCTGGCAGGCTTCAGCCCAGGTTGCAAAGGATTAGACACGACTGAACGACTAACACACACACTCACACACTCTGTCTTCGCTATTTTCTTTGCTTGGAAACCACATGGTGATCACACACACACACACACACACACACACACACACACACACACACACACTCTGTCTTCGCTATTTTCTTTGCTTGGAAACCACATGGTGATCACACACACACACACACTCACACACTCTGTCTTCGCTATTTTCTTTGCTTGGAAACTGCATGGTGATCACAAAGGTGAGCGACCACAGTAGGATGGAAGGAAGGGGCACACCAGACTCTCGGCAGGTTAGTGGGAGTAAACGGTGTACTTTCCCGCACAGAACAGACCACACTGTAGCACGTTCAGCCGGAGCCACATTTCCCTGACCTCCAGGTCCCACGAGGTCCTCAGTGCTCTTCGCTGTTGGCAGAGCAAGCAGGGATCCTAGCAGATCTTTCGTTTGCTTTGCTGATCGCACCCTCTCAATCTTTCTCTCTCCCCACTTCCCTTTCTCTATTTCTCATCCTCCTCGCCTGTGCCAGCCATCTGGAGACAACAGCTAAATGCTGGCCTGCTTGCCAAGTCAAAATAACTACTGAGAATTCCAGCACATTCTTGAGTTGTTTATTTGAAATACTGGGTGAAATCAGGTCAGTTTTCCAGGCATGGATTCCTGTAGTATGTCCAGGTCTGCCTGAAGACTGTTGCTGTAATTATTTTTTCTGATTAGGCAGAAAGCACAGATCTGGAGCATATGACAATGTAATTGTTCCAGACGTGATTACTTGCCTCAGTGAGGATAGAAAATCTTTTGCTTTTAAAAAGATGCTTCCAGATGTATGGTGCTGAGAAGGACGTTTCGGGTCCAAAGTTCAGAGGCCTGATCACAGAGTTCCCTGTGCTACAGGGAACTTGTAGGTTGGTTATCCATTAACCTTGTTGGTTATCCATTTTCAGGATAGCAGTGTGTACTCGTCAGTGGAGCTTCCCAGTTGACTCAGCGGTAAGGATCTGCCTGCCAATTTATGAGACACAAGAGAAGTGGGTTTGATCCCTGGGTCGGGATGATGCCCTGGAGGAGGAAATGGCAACCCACTCCAGTATTCTTGTCTGGAAAATCCCATGGACAGAGGAGCCTGGTGGGCTACATATATATAGTCAATGGGGTTGCAAAGAGTCAGACATGACTGAGCACACACTCACACCCACCCACTCACACACACACACACACACACACACACACACACACACACGTCAATACCAAACTCTCTAAGTATCCCTCCTCCGATGCTTACTCTCTGGGAGCCATCAATTTGTTCTCTTAAAAAAAAGATGAGAAGCAGTAGGTGGCAGAGAGCTGAAGTTCGCCTGGGAAGAGTTTGGAGAACAACTTCTGTGGCTTGTTGAGTCCACAGCCTCGAGGGCCTGAGTGGACGTGGGCCCGGGTGGGCGTCATCTTGTTAAATCGAAGCAGTCTAGAGATTAAGTGTCTTCGGAGGGCATCGTCCCGCGTGTATTTTGAATCCATCCGCATGTCTTGAATGGTCCCGTGACCATTACCCCTTCAACTGGGAAACTTCCAGGGCCTACCTTCTTGTCCCAGCTGAGAGGGCGCCTTGAGGGTTAGCTCAGAAGGAAAGAAGACGGAAGAGCGTGGTGACGTGTGACGCTGTGACGTGTGACGTGTGACGCTATGACGTGTGACGCTGTGATGTTGACGTGTGATGCTGTGACGCTGTGACGTGCCGAGACACTCAGGATATTGCCCGGGACATCTCAAACACCTGGGAGGTTCAGCTGTTTTTTTTTTTTTTTTTTAAATAAACTTAAATTTGTTTTGATCAAGTACTGTGGGCTGGCAGTGGGCCCGTAGTATGTATGTTTGTGAGGAAAAAAAGAAGGCGTGCTCACTGCCCTTGTGGAATTTAAGGGCCTACAGGAGAGGCAGGAAGTGAAGAAGGAATTGAACATGAGTCTGTCGATCCCTTCCGGCTGGAGTGAGAGAGCAGCCCCGAGGGAGTGGGCAGGGTGGGGGGCAGCCTGGGACAAACCCGTGGCAGGAGTGGGTTTGCCATTTGAAGGGCAGTGAGAAGGCTGTGGTCTTTGGGGCCTTGCTGGTGACGGAGCTGAGGGCACAGTACGAAGCCAGAGAGGTGGTCGGGGCCCATCGAGTGGAGCTTCGTGAGGAAAGGGGAAGTTAGTCTACGAGCCCTGGGAGGCCATCCATCAGTGTTTCCAGGGCAGAGTCCTGACGCCCTGGTCCCTGCATGGAGCTCAGGCTGTCGGGAGCCTGGAAGCAGGGAATCCCGTTAGAGCCTCGGGTTTAGCACTGGTTTTGGAAACAGATGAATCTATAGGCCATGAGGCCTTCCCTGGTGACTCAGATGGTAAAGAATCCGCCTGCAGTGCAGGAGACTCGGGTTCGATCCTTGGGTCCAGAAGATCCCCTGGAGAAGGGAATGGCTACCCACTCCAGTATTCTTGCCTGGAGAATCCCATGGACAGAGGAGCCTGGCGGGCTACAGTCCATAGGGTTGCAATAGAGTCGGTTATGACCGAATGATTTTCGCTTTGACTTCACAGCCCTTGAGGAGGAACTAAATGTTCTTGACTCTAAAGGCTAAACTGCTATTATTTTGTCCCATTTGGCTGCTTCTCTTCTGCGTTTTCTCACTTCTCTGATTGAACGTATCCTGTTTCTGGCTGTGTTGGGTCTTATTGCTGCGTGTAGGTGTTCTCTAGTTGCCGCGATTGGGGTCTGCTCTCCTGTGGTGGAACCTGGGCCCTCGGGTGTAGGGGCTTCAGTGGTTGGAGCCCCCAGGCTCTATAGTCGTGATGTATGGGTTGAGTTGCCCATGGCATGTGGGATCTTCCCAGACCAGGGACGGAACTGTATCACCCGGACCACCATGGAAGTCCCTAAGTTTATTCTTCCGCTAAAATTTTTCTGCAGACGAGAGGCAGGCAGAGGACACGGTGGGGAGGGTGGGGGGTGGGGGGAGGTCTGTCCTGGGAAGGGCCCAGAGGTTTCTGCTCTGTTAAAATGGGAAATAAAAATAAAGTGATCATCAGGGTTCTTATAATGTGTAAAGCTGAAGTGAGAAAAGCAATTTATAGAACTGTAAGAAGATAATTCCAGGAAGCAGTTAGGTAAGTACATAAGAAGATAAGAAAGAACACTGCAGTGATGTAAGGGTGGGGTTATAATTTTTTAAAAAGCATTTCTTTTTGGCTGTGCTGGTCTTCGTTGCTCTGAGGACTCTTTTCTAGGTGCGGTGACCGGGGGGCCTGCTCTCTAGCTGCAGGGAGCGGGCTTCTCATCGCAGCGGCCTCTCCTGGCGCAGAGCCCAGGCTCTAGGTCCAGGGGGCTCAGTGTTGAGGCTCCCGGGCTCTGGAGCACAGGCTTCGCAGTTTTGACACACAGGCTTAGTTGCTCTGTGGCCTGTGGGACCTTTCCAGACCAGGGATCGAACCCGTGTCTTCTGCATTGGCAGGCGGATTCTGTACCACTGAACCGCCAGAGAAGCCCCCAATGGTGGGGGGTTATGAGTGGCTTTTATTTTTACTTTCCTAAATTTTATATTCCCCACTGACTATGGAGTTCTTGTTGAGACTAATTTAACACTTTAGCATGTTTCTTCTTGACTCAGAAAAGTAAGCTAAAACATATTTCAAGATATAGTTGTCCAAATTTACCAAGTTCTTCAAAATGAGTGTGAACCCAAGGCTTTTTTGAGTACCTCCAGTTGCATGGAGTTTGTTAAAAAGTGAAAGTTAAATTTCTGGTATTAGATTCTGAGCTAAGCTGGAGGCAACAGGGGCCCACCTTCTTGCTCTGGGTTGAGTGTGTGTCTGCCAGGGTGGAGAGCGTGGTTGGCACCTGGGGGGCAGGGGGAGGAGGCAGGGAGAAAAGAGGGTTAGCCCTGCTCCTCAAAGTTCTTCCAGCTCTCCCACCCCGTCTGGGCTTCCACGGCTCCCTTCCTGGATGGTCCCTGGGCCCTCAGAAGAAAAACAGGAGGGCCTAGGCGTCACCCTATAAATGGTGTGTGTGCTCAGTCATCGTGTTCAACTCTTTGCTGCTCTGTCCACGAAATTGCTATTTCCTACACCAGGGGATCTTCCCGACCTACGGATGAAACTCATGCCTCCCTCGTCTTCTCCATTAAGCAAGGTGAATTCTTTACCACGGAGCCACCTGGAAAGCTCCCTTATAAACTGTTCAGTTCAGTCGCTTTGCCGTGTCCGACTCTTTGTGACCCCATGGACTGCAGCACGCCAGGCCTCCCTGTCCATCACCAACTCCCGGAGGTTGCTCAAACTCATGTCCATTGAGTCAGTGATGCCATCCGACCATCGTATCCTCTGTTGTGCCCTTTTCCTCCTGCATTCAGTTTTTCCCAGCATCTGCTGCTGCTGCTAAGTTGCTTCAGTCATGTCCAACTCTGTGTGACCCCATAGATGGCAGCCCACCAGGCTCCTCCGTCCTTGGGATTCTCCAGGCAAGAAAACTGGAGTGAGTTGCCATTTCCTTCTCCAATGCATGCATGCATGCTAAGTCGCTTCAGTCGTGTCCGACTCTGTGCGACCCTATGGACAGCAGCCCACCAGGTTCCTCTGTCCCCGGGATTCTCCAGGCAAGAATACTGGAGTTGGGTTGCCATTTCCTTCTCCGCTCAGCATCTGTAGATACAGCTTAATTCACTTTCTTGCAGGCAGGTGAGGCCTGGCAGCGATTTTGCATGTCGCCATTAGATGGCGCCAGAGGACTGTGCTGAGAAAGCAATTCAGGTTGTCAGATGGCAATGGAGGAAAGCAGGTTTGCGAAAAAGAGACTCAGAGAGCTGGCTTTGAGCACGGGTCATACCGTCCCCGAGGGTGTACAAGCAGCTACCACCTTGGTGGGAGGTAGGGCTGGAGGTGGAAGAGCTGGAGCCAGAGCCAGGAATTCTTTGGTGCTCAGCAGCTGTCAGCACTCTACTGGGAGCGTGGACAGGGCCCGAGGTGCAGGAGCAGAAACCCTGAGGATCGGGTCTGAGCTGGTTCATGGGTCCCTTCCAGGCGAGCGCGGATTCCTCGGCCGCAGCACTTCTTCCTAGTGGAGAACAGCACCGGGATCAAGAGCGGCTGCAGTGGCCTCCCGTGTGGGTGGGGTGCGTACAGGGGGTACCGAGAACCAGTCAGAGCCCCAGGCGGTTTTCAGTCTCTTTGTCTGCGCTGTTCCCAGGAATAAGCAAGCATACGTGTACCATCTTCACAAGTGAAGTCATGCCCCTCACAAGTGAAGTATTAGCTTCTTTCAGTCCTCCTGTAAGTCTCTGATTTTAAAACCAGCTAAGGGGACTCTTTACAGCATCGGACCTGGCTACTATCACCAGTCCCATCCACAACTGGGTATTGTTTTTGCTTTGGCTCCATCCCTGAATTCTTTCTGGAGTTATTTATCCACTTATCCAGTAGCATATTGGGTACCTACTGACCTGGGGAGTTCCTCTTTCAGTGTCTTGTCATTTTGCCTTCTCATACTGTTCATGGGTTCTCAAGGCAAGAGTACTGAAGTGGTTTGGACATGAGTTTGAGTGAACTCCGGGAGTTGGTGATGGACAGGGAGGCCTGGCGTGTTGCGATTCACGGGGCCGTAAAGAGTCGGACACGACTGAGCAACTGAACTGAACTGAAGGGGACTCTCATAACAGGGAAGAGCAAAACCCAGTTCCACGTTGGATCTGTTTCTTTGACTTTAGCCTTTGTTTTTCATTGCTTTTGTTATTATAGTCAGTAACATGATGTTGTCTATAGCTGTTTAGTTCAGTTCAGTCACTCAGTTGTGTCCGACTCTTTGTGACCCCATGGATTGCAGCACGCCAGGCCTCCCTGTCCATTGCCAACTCCTGGAGCCTCCTCAAACTCATGACCATCGAGTTGGTGATGCTATCCAACCATCTCATCCTCTGTTGTCCCCTTCTCTTCCTGCCTTCAATCTTTCCAGCATCAGGGTCTTTGCAGTGAGTCAGTTTTTCGCATCAGGTGGCCAAAGTATTGGAGTTTGAGCTTCACCATCAGTCCTTCCAATGAATATTCAGGACTGATTTCCTTTAGGATGGACTGATCTATAGCTGTAAGCGTATATAATGGTCTGCCTCTGGGACCTGCACCTCTGCCAGAGTGTCAAACTGAAGTGCCTTTGTTCAACTCTCAGGGAGACCTTCTGACCCTGCCCACCGGCGGATGGCGGCATGAAAGAGGAAATTGATATATTCCGCCCCTCCCCCACTCCATATTGGCCAAGTCAAGAGATGTTTTGCAAGATTTATTCCCTCTTTGGGCTTCCCAGGTGGCGCTATTGGTAAAGAACCTGCCTGCCAGTGGAGGAGATATAAACAGTTGCACGTTCAATCCCTGGGCTAGGAAGATCCCCTGGAGAAGGAAATGGCAAACCACTCCAGTGTTTTTGCCTGGAGAATCCCTTGGATAGAGGAGCCTGGTGTGCTACAGTCCATGGGATGGCAAAGAGTTTCTTTAGTGACTAAACAACAGCAATGGCCTTTTCACTTCCGGCCCTCCTCCTCCCCTCTCTGTTCTATAAAAGAAACTGGCACCCAGACCCCATAAGATGTACTCTACAGCACTAGCCTGCCATCAGATACCAGGCGTCAACACCTCCTCTCTTGATCACTGACCTGTCCTGCAGCAAGCAGACTGAGCTTTGATTTGGAAACCGTCTTCCCAGTGTCAGACCCTGGGGCTGGGGCACCCAGTAGAAATAGTAACAGACTTTATTTTCTTGGGCTCCAAAGTCACCGTGGACAGTGGCTGCAAGCCATGAAATTAAAAGATGCTTGCTCCTTGGAAGAAAAGCTGTGACAAATCTAGACTGTATTAAAAAGCAGAGATATTACTTTGCCGACAAAGGTCCATATAGTCAAGCGCTCTTTCTAGGAGTCATGTACAGATGTGAGAGTCAGACCATAAAGAAGGCTGAGTGCTGAAGAATTGATGCTTTTGAATTGTGGGGCTGGAGGAGATTTTGAGAGTCTGTTGGACCTCAAGGAGATCAAACAAGTCAATCCTAAAGGAAATCTACTCTGAATATTCATTGGAAGGACTGATGCTGAGACTGAAGCTCCAGTACTTCGGCCACCTGATGCAAAGAGCTGACTCATTGGAAAAGACCCTGATGCTGGGAAAGACTGAGGGCAGGAGGAGAAGGGGACACCGGGGATGAGATGGTTGGATGGCGCCACTGACTTGGATGAGTCAGAGTCTGAACGAACTCTGGGAAATTGTGAAGCATAGGGAAGCCTGGCGTGCTGCAGCTCATGGGGTCTCAAAGAGTTGGAGACAACTTAGTGACTGAACAGCAGCTTCACTCCAGGGAGGATCTGTGACCCTCCTCTGTGACAGCCCCCTCCTCTTCTGTGTGTTCGCCGCCAAGGCGTGGGTTCTGAGCTGACCACGTCATCTCACCCCCAACTCATTATCAACCTCTCTTTACAGTCTGGTAATTATTATTAATATTCCCTTGTGAAATCTGTGACAAGGTTGGTTGAAAACGTCATTTTGGTAGTCAAAGAAGAGATTTGGTGAAAGGAAGATACAGTTTAACTGTATCTTACTTTCTAGTATCTTTTGGTCTTTATCTTTCAATGATGACCAAAGATAGATTTCATCAATATGTGGTTTGTCAAGGGACATAGTTTAAAAACAAATAAGAGTTATTGATGATGATGGTAAAAAAAGAAAAGGAACTCAGAAGTTGATGTTCTGAGAAGAGATGGTATCCATCATTATGTAAGAGATAAAGGACTTTGGTTATTAAGGCAGAGGTGGCCTTGAGCCATTAGTTGGGCAAATAAATGATGTGATTTAATTTGTGAAATGAAAAATGGTGAAATAGATTGAATGGTGAGGTTTCACCAGATGGTGAAGTAGACTGAATGAGCTAGCTAAACTAACTGGTTTTATAAGAAATAACTCCCAGATCTCAGTGGTTTAATACCTATGTCACAGTTTAATGTGGCTGGCACTGTTCAAGGACGTAGACTGCTACAGGCTTCACCAGCTGTAACCCAAGCTTGTCGAGGTCATCCAGGGGTCACTGTCAAGCTGGCAGATGAGGAAGAGAACACGGGAGACAGTGCGAGGGGGGATTCTATGGGCCAGGTCTGTAAGTGACATGTACCACTTTCGTCCACCTTCCATCGGTGGGGGAACATTTGACCGGGTACCCTGGAGGAAGAGAGCTGTGGGTCCTGGTGAGCACGGGCATTCTGTGCCATGTTGGTGAGACCAGTGGGTGAAGTGCTCAGCTCAACGCCTGGCACCTCGCAGGGGTAAGAGCCACCTGTCTGGAGAAGAGGTAGATGGGAAAGAAATGGCTTCCATTCTGCATTGGCATGGCAACCCAGCTGCTTCTATATGGTTCTGTGGACCTAATGGGGATGCTGGCAGATGCTGTGTCCTGGTTGAGGTCCACAGTGCGCTTACAGGTGTCAGGAACTGTGACCTCGTTAGTGACTTGCACATTTAGTAGGGATGTGCTCTTGAAGCTTCCAACCATGCCTTTAATTACTTGCCTGAAGCTCCTGGGGATCTCAAGGAGGGAAAGAAACTTCTCCATTCTGAAGAACCCCCAAGGGATGGCATTAATTTGCCCCCTTGCAAACTTTTCTTAACTCTTTGCCTCAGCTCCGGAGGGCATAATTAATTGCCTAGAGTTGTCATCATGCCAGAAAACCCTAGTGTGGCCTCCAGAAAGTGGAGGAATAACTGATCACTGTATTCACAGGACAGAAAACTAATTGGCTGTTTCTCTTCCCTTGATGATCCTTGTAACAGCAGAGAACTTTTTCTATTAAATGCAAAGAGGCTAACAACATCTGAGTTGTGGAGTGTTAGTAGAAACCGCTGAGAATACATGGATTGATCAACAGTTTTCCTTTCTACGTTTACATTGTATTACACATACACATGTTATAATACATATGTATTACACATATTTTTCAACTTTCAAAAAAGTTTCATAATACATTTTGGAGCTCTTTCAATATCAGTGTATGTAGATATGCTCACCTGTATTAGGCCTCGTTGCCATAGCAAAATATCGGATGGGGTGGGTAAGCAACAGGAATGTAATTCTCATAGCTCTGAGGCCAGCAGCTCAAGATCAAGGTGCTGGTGGATTTGGTCCCCTGGTGAGGACATGCCTCCCGGCTTGCAGAGTCTGCCTTCCGGCTGTGTCCTGACATGGCACGTGGAGAGAAAGAGAGCAAGAGAGAGAACGGGTTCTTCTGCTGATTCCATCATCAAGGTTCTACCCTTAGTACCTCCTCTGACTCTAATTACTTCCCAAAGACTCCATCTCAAGTACCATCACATTAAGGGTTAGAACTTCAGCACATGAATTTTTGGCAGACACAATTAGTCCATGGGCTTCCCTCGTAGCTCAGATGGTAAAGAATCTGCCTGCAATGCAGGAGACCTGGGTTCGAGTCCTGGTTTGGGAAGATCCTGTAGAGAAGGAAATGGCAACCCACTCCAGTGTTCTTGCCTGGAGAATCCCATGGATGGAGGAGCCTGGTGGGCTGCAGTCCATGGGGTCACAAGAGTCGGACACGATCTAGCGACAAAAGCACCACCACCAATTCGTCCATAGAAGCATTCTTTTTTTCTATTTTTTATTTTATTTTCAATTTCTTATTTTATTTTCAATTTCAGCTTTGTTGAGGGATTGACAAATGAAATCGTAAGGTAAATTATACATGGTGGTGATTCCATATATATATATATATATACATACATACATATATATATATATATATATATATATATATATATATATATATATAAAAGGCTAGTGTTGATACATCCGTCACTCTGCAAACTCATATTTATTTTTTTGGTGAGAATATTTAAGGTCTACTCTTTTAGTGAATTTCAATTACACAATATGGTGTTGTCAGCTATAGTCACTAGGCTATACATTAAGTCCTCTGATCTTATTCATCTTACAGCTGAGAGCTTGTACCCTTTCACCAGCTTTCCCTATTTCCCCCAGTGCCTGGAAACTGTTTCTACTCTGGGTTTCTGAGTTTGACCTTTTATTTTAGATTCTATATATTAACCTCTTTTACTATATCATGATCTACTTTTTCTCTTGTTGCATTATTATTATTTTTTAAAATTTGTTTATTTGGCTGTGACAAGTCTTAGTTGCAACATGCAGGATCTTCATTGCGTTGTGGGATGGTTCCTTGTGGCACGTGGATTTTCTAGTCGTGGCTGGAAGAGTGTGGGGGCTCAGAGTGTGGGGGCTCAGTAGTTGCAGTGTGTTTATTTGCTGGGCAGCATGCTGAGTCTTAGTTCCCTGACCAGGGATCGAACATGAGTCCCGTGCATTGGAAAGCAGATCCTGAAGAACTGGGCCACCAGGGAAATTCTTCTTGTTACATTCTTTGAAAGTCGATTTTTTTTTTCTGATATAAGAGCAGCAACTCCTGTTCTCTTTTGGTTTCCATTGCATGGAATATCTTTTTCCATTCCTTCACTTTCACTCTATGCCTTAAAGTTGAAGGGGTATAGGCATCATATAGTTGGGTCTTTTTAATTCACTGAGACACTCTATGTCTTTTGATTGGAGAATTTTATTCATTCACATTTAATGTAATCATTATTGGTGTGGACTTACTATTGCCATTTTTATTTAATTGTTTTCCAGCTGTTTTATAATTCCTTTGTTTCTTCCTCTTGGTTTCTTCCTTTGTGATTCCTAAGCCTAGATTCCTTTCTTTTTTTATCTTTTGGGTATCTACTATAGCTTTTTGCTTTGTTTACCTTAAGGCTTACATGAAACATATTTATAATAGTCTATTTTAAGCTGATGACAACTTAAGTTCGAATGCATACTGAAGCTTCACGTTTTTAGTACCCCAAACATTTATGTTTTTGACATCACAATTTATGTCTTTTTACTCTGTATGTCTGTTAACAAACTATTGTAGTTATAGTTATTTTTAATACTTTTATTTTTTAACCATCATACTAGAGTAATAAGTGATTTATTCTTCACTGTTACAGCATTGGAGTATTTTGAATTTAGCTATATATTTAACTTTATCAGTGAGATTTATATTTTCATATGTTTTGCTGTTACTAATTAGAGTCCTTTCACTTTAGTTGAAGAATTTCCTTTAACCTGTCTTATGGGACTGGTCTAATGGTGATCAATTCCTTCAATGTTTGCTTGTTTGTAAAACTCTTGGTCCCTCCTTCAATTCTGGAAGACAACTTTCCTGGGTAGAGTATTCTTGGGGGCATTTTTTGCCCCCTTGGCACATTGTTGCCTTATGGCCTACAAAGCTTCTGCTGAAAAATTTGTTGATAGTATTATGGGGGTTTCCTTTTACGTAGAAGTTGTCTTTCTCTTATTGCTTTTAAAGATTGTCTCCTTGTTGTTAACTTTGCCAGTTGAATGATAATATGTCTTGGTGTGAGTCTCTTTGTATTCATCTTATGTAACTTCCTGGGCTTCTTGGATCTGGATATCTGTTTCTTTCTCCAGGTCAGGGAAATTTTCAGCCATCATTTCTTTCTCATAAATTTAAAAATTGTTTATTTATTTATTGGCTATTCAGGACCTGGGTGTTCATTGAAAGGGCTGATGTTGAAGCTGAAACTCCAATACTTTGGCCTACTGATGCGAAGAGCTGACTCATTTGAAAAGACCCTGATGCTGGGAAAGATTGAGGGCAGGAGGAGAAGGGGACAACAGAGGATGAGATGGTTGGATGGCATCACCGATTCAATGGACATGGGTTTGGGTGTACTCCGGGAATTGCTGATGGACAGGGAGGCCTGGTGTGATGTGGTTAATGGGGCTGCAAAGAATTGGACAAGACTGAGCGACTGAACTGAACTAAACTGAACAGAACCTCAATGGATTGGATGATATATTGTCATGGGGGAGGGAAATATGCTTTACTCAGTCTACTGAGTAAAGCTGAAAATGCTAATCTTTTCCAGAAACATCTTCATGGGCACACCCAGAAATAATGTTTAACCAGATATTTGGCATCATGTGGTGCAGTCAAGTTGACACATACAATTAATCATGATAGACATCTACTGAGACTCAGTATTATCTGCATCCAGGCAGTGCCAGAGGAAAGAGTGTGGAGCATGTTCATGGGAGGCTTCCTGTGGTCAGGGCTGAAAGTGGTCCACGTCACTCCTCACCTTTTGTTGGAGAGATGCTATTTACATTCACTCCTGACTACAGCAATGGTCAGCAGTGTGTGCCTGTGGGAGGGAAGAGCAGATTAATGAGAGATATTTCCTATTGATTTATGAGATACTATATAGTATGTGTAGTGACTTCTCATTCTCCTTTGCGGCTTTGGGCTCATCTTGGCTCATCTGAATCTCAGCCATCTCCTCCAGGTAGCCCCTGTTGTAGGTTATCTCCTCATTGAAGCTCCCAGAGAAGATAACCCGACTTCCAGCCACATCTCACCTCCTTCATGGGGCTAGCAGGAACCCCTATATTTTCATACCACACGAAACATCTATACATTTAAATTTTTATTTTGCTGTACTTTATGCTTATCCATGTACCACAGATTTCCTAATTTCATTATTTAAAGTTTTAGTATATTTTGATATTTGTATATAATGTTTAACCACTAAAAATAAGGTTTCTGAAGGTGTGACTTTCAAAATAGATGATTAAGTAGCTCACAAAACCTATCTCTAAGAAGCAACAATGAAACTGGACAAGTTTGTCAAAAATAGTGATTTGAAACCCCTGGATATTGACCAGAAGCACACAACAAACTGGGAAGTGCTTATCCAAGAAAATTTACCCAACCTTGGAAAGAAGAGCAGGAATCTTTGGGCATTTAATTTTGAGGCTGTCCCCATCCACTCACCTACTAATTATATGGTTTAGACATTCTGGGGAGAGCATCAGTCTGTAAGGACAGGTATCTACACTTCTAGAGAGGGTTGACTCTATTTATTTGGAGCAGAGTGAAGGAAATTTCATGTCCAGGGTCATTGTTGAAAGCGATAGTGATCTCAGTGACTAGAAATCAGAGACACTCAACATTGCATCTCTCCTGAGGTCTTGAGACTTTTTTGAGGCAAGCTACAGTTTGGCAGAGAAATGAAAAAATGTGACAGGAAGATCTGGGGAGTTATATCTCTTCTCAGTTTTCTTTGTATTTATTACAGTAGAAAAATTCACTGAAGCAGTCCATGAAGGTCACTGCAGAGGACCATGAAGGTCACTGCAGAGGACCATGAAGGTCGCTGTGGAGGACCGTGAAGGTTGCTTTGGAGGACATGAAGGTCACTGCAGAGGACCATGAAGGTCGCTGCGGAGGACCGTGAAGTTTGCTTTGGAGGACATGAAGGTCACTGCAGAGGACCATGAAGGTCACTGTGGAGGACCATGAAGGTCGCTGCGGGGGACCATGAAGGTTGCTGTGGAGGACCGTGAAGGTTGCTTTGGAGGACATGAAGGTCACTGCAGAGGACCATGAAGGTCGCTGCGGAGGACCGTGAAGGTTGCTTTGGAGGACATGAAGGTCACTGCAGAGGACCATGAAGGTCGCTGCGGAGGACCGTGAAGGTTGCTTTGGAGGACATGAAGGTCACTGCAGAGGACCATGAAGGTCACTGTGGAGGACCATGAAGGTCGCTGCGGGGGACCATGAAGGTTGCTGTGGAGGACCGTGAAGGTTGCTTTGGAGGACATGAAGGTCACTGCAGAGGACCATGAAGGTCGCTGCGGGGGGCCATGAAGGTCGCTGCGGGGGGCCATGAAGGTCACTGCGGGGGACCATGAAGGGTGCTGTGGGGGACCATGAAGGTCGCTGCGGGGGGCCATGAAGGTCGCTGCGGGGGACCATGAAGGGTGCTGCGGGGGACCGTGAAGGTTGCTGCGGGGGACCGTGAAGGGTGCTGCGGGGGACCATGAAGGGTGCTGCGGGGGACCATGGAGGTCACTGCGGAGGACCATGAAGGTCACTGCGGAGGACCCTCACTGCACAGTGAATCAGAGTGGAGGGTGGTGCTGGAGCACAGAGGGCTTCAGGAGTCCACCCCGAGGGCTCTCATCATCTGCTCTCAGCCTCGTCTGGTCTGTGGTTCATGTTCTCTACAAAGAAAATTAGTCATAGTTCTGTGGGATGCTGTCAGTTCAATCATTATCTCATCTGAATCCTAAAATGTTAGCTACTACTATGCTCTTGATATAAGGTAGTGGAAAAAAGGGGGGATAGCATACAATGATTACTATGTGCATACACACAAAAATGAGCATACAACAACTGCTATGGTTCCTGCTTCTGTAGCTAGTCAGCAGTCACCAACTGGCCCATAGCCTGTCCTGCCCTTAGACACAGGCGTGTGGGATCCCTACACCAGGTGCTATGCCCCAGGAGGCCAGCTTTTCAGAGCACCTTTCTTGAAATTTTAAAACTCTCCATTTAGTGCTCAAAGGAAGCCAGGTTTACTTCCTTATCCCTCAGGAGATTTTATATCTCCTGAAAGATAAACAACCTCACTACTCAGAACTGTTCAAACTTCTTGGGTTTCAGTGATGAGAGGTTGAAGGTGCTAGGCCATCGTGTAAAAATCACGCGCTGTTTATTGTATTGCTACTTCAAGATTTAACCTGTACATGTTGATCCGTTCTGGCTATTGTTTAAACAAGTTAGTAAACCTGCTCAGAAAGTAGAACTCTCTTCTCTTCAAGACATGCAAACCAAATTTAAATTATTTTAATATTTGCATATATTTCCCGCTTTTACTGTAAGCCTATGTCAGTGGTTGAACTCCCTAGGCAACATCTCTCAGGTTGAGTGTGTGTGTAAACATTTACTGGGAAGTGCTCCCAGTATTAACTTCTGTATAACAATGAAGAGGGCAGAATTAGGCAGAGGGAGAAGTCAAACCACGATACAGTGACAAAAAGATCTGGGAGGGCCCCCCAAGGAGCTTTAGAGCTGGGGTGGCCCTTTGGAGTTGTCTCAAGTTGAGGTAGGAGGCCCAGGTCTTCTCACCATCACCTTGACCGTTCTTGCATGCTGTCTGCTACAGACGAGGATCTGATTCTGGTGCTGCCCTGGGGGCTGGCAGTGTCTGGAGAGGAATTAGGAGTCAGACAGTAGCAGCCATCCCTCTGGGCAGTTGAGGGAATGAAGGGGCCTGTGGGTGGCTCACCACAGCATCTACTAAAGTCCCTTTCCTTGACTCAGGTAGTCCAGTAGCGAGCAGTGTTTTTAAACATTCTGAATCCAGCATCGCTTGTACTGTAGCATCCACAGAAACAATTCCCATCGATGAACTGTTTAAAGAAAGCTATGTGAGAGAAACTCCTTCACCTCAAATTAAATTCTTAAAACATAAGTTGCCTAGGTGTCTGGAGTTGCCAAGTTAATGGTAAGAACAGTAACGTCCACGAATGCAGCTCCTATCATGGAAAAATTGCTTTCACCTGCAGTTCTGTCTCATTTGATTCTCTATATAACCCTGGGAAGTGGTTGGAAGAGTAGTGTCAACCCATTTAACAAATTGAGAAACATTCAAGGCAAAGGAGAGTGAAATCCACTTCAACATTTGGTTTTGGTATCATCCTTTATTAGTAAACCTAGACAGCGTATTAAAAAGCAGAGACATTACTTTGCTCACAAAGGTCCTTCTAGTCGAAGCTATGGTTTTTCAGTAGTCATGTGTGGATGTGAGAGTTGGGCCATAAAGAAATTGAGTGCCGAAGAATTGATGCTTTTGAACTGTGGTGTTGGAGAAGACTCTTGAGAGTCCCTTGGACTGCAAGGAGATCAAACCAGTCAATCTTAAGGGAAATCAGTGCTGAATATTCATTGGAAGGACAGATGCTGAAGCTGAAACTCCAATACATTGTTCACCTGACATGAAAAACTGACTCATTTGAAAAGACCCTGGTGCTGGGAAAGATTGAAGGTGGGAAGAAAAGAGGGTGACAGAGGATGAGATGGTTGCATGGCATTACAGACTCGATGGACATGAGTCTGAGCAAGTTTGGGGAGTTGGTGATGGACAGGGAGGCCTGGTGTGCTGCAGTCCATGGGGTCGCAAAGAGTCGGACACGACTGAATGACTGAACTGATATACCTGACATCAGTTCAGTTCAGTTCAGTTCAATCACTCAGTCATATCTGACTCTTTGCGACCCCATGGACTGCAGCACACCAGGCTTCCCTGTCCATCACCAACTCCCCGAGCTTGCTCAAACCTGACATACCTGACATATCTCATGACTTAGAGGCATTACCCAGAGACAACAAAACTATCTGCTATGAAACAGACTATGTTTGACGTCAGAATTCTCTGTACAAATGTTTAATCCACTCAGGGCTCCCAGTAGGGAATATCTCTTATCAGATATTTGAATATCGCTAAAGTCAAACCACTAGTGACTAGTAAGGGAGGTCCTCCAAACTAGGTCTTTAGACTTCAAATCCAAGACGCCTTATATTGGATTAATATTAAATTGCTTATTTGTATAATGAGTTAAGGGCTGATTACTGACTATTCTCAGCAACCATTTTTGGAAACCGGTACAACCGAGGCTGTTCCAGTACACTGAACTTCCTGTCGGGGTCTCCCCTATTTCTGCCCAACAGCCTCTTGATCCATAGTATCTTCACGGCATTTTTCACCTCCGTGTTTCTCAGGGTGTAGACCAGAGGGTTCAACATGGGTGTGATGATGGTGTAAAATACAGCCACTATCTTGTCTTCAGGGAAAGTGGTGGAAGGTCTCAGGTACATGAAGAGGCAGGGGACGAAAAACAAGATGACCACAATGATATGGGAAGCACATGTGGAGAGGGCCTTGCGCCTCCCCTCTGATGAGCGGGTCTTGAAAGAAAGCAAGATGACAGTGTAAGAACCGACAAGAATGACGAAGGAGCTCAGTGAAATCATGCCGCTGTTGGCCACCACCACGAGCCCCGCCACATGCGTGTCTGTGCAAGCCAGCTTCAGTAAAGGGTGGACATCACAGAAGTAGTGGTCGATCAGGTTGGGGCCACAGAAGGGCAGTTGTACAGTGAGCATGGTCTGGACAAAAGTATGCACAAACCCTCCTAGCCAGCAGAACGCCAGCAAGAGGGAGCAGAATTTCCAGTCCATGATGGTCAAATAGTGCAGAGGCTTACAGATGGCCACGTACCTGTCATAGGCCATCACTGTGAGGATAAAGATTTCTGTGCAGCCAAACAGGTGCGAGAAAAAGAGCTGGAGCATACAGCCAACAAAAGAGATTCTTGTGTCCTTGACTTGAAAGTCAATAATCAGTTTGGGAGCCGTGACAGAGGAATAGCAGATGTCAACAAAGGATAGGAGGCTGAGGAAGAAGTACATCGGAGAGCTGAGGTTTGGGCTCCTTAGAACAGTCATTATAATGAAAAAATTTCCTGTCATGAGGATTATGTAAAAGAGTAGGAACAAAATGAAGCATAGTTGCTGTACTTCCCTGTTTTGGGACAGACCCATGAGGATAAATTCAGTAACATTATTTCCCATGAAACATGGAAGTTTACAAGAGAGAAATGCTTTGTGTTTTGCCTGTTGGAAAAAGGATAAAGGACAATTAGATTGGGGCACATGATATAACATTATTGTTTTTATTTTTTTAGCAGTTATTCACAAAGTTCCTCCCTTAAAGGTTTTGGTTTCATTATACTCTGTTTCTTAAAATTATGTGAGATTAAGGGTGGAACAGAGGGAGCAAGAGGAGAGAAAAGAAAAACTGATGGCCTTTAAATATATTTGGGCATGGAGTCTAGGTTCTCCACTTGTCAGTTGTCTGAATCATAGTTGCTTGAGAATTTAAATTATATCTTCTTTTTACATCAAGTTTCCAAGTGATAAAGTCCACTCTTCTATTTCAGGATGCTATTTCCCTATGTTGCAGTTGGTATATGGAATGTGAAGTGAAGTGAAAGTCGCTCAGTCGTGTCTGACTCTTTGCAACCCCATGGACTATATAGTCCATGGAATTCTCTAGGCCAGAATACTGGAGTGGGTAGACTCTTTCTTCTCCAGGGGATCTTCCCAGCCCAGGGATTGAACCCAGGTCTCCTGCATTGCAGGTGGTTTCTTTACCAGCTGAGCCACAAGGGAAATATGGAATCTATGTAAATATACACACATTTGTGATCATAAGTATTGATACATGTCTTCAAATGTACAACTTTGAGCCAGACCTGGGATGTAATGAGCCTTCTGTGTAGCTCTTTGGCCTCCCAAATTACTATCAACCTGATTGTCTTTATCACATTCAGTTTAGTTCAGTTGTTCAGTCATGTCCGAGTCTTTGCAACCCCATTGACTGCAGAACACCAGGCCTCCCTATCCATCACCAACTCCCAGAGCTTGCTCAAACTCATGTCCATCGAGTTAGTGATGCCATCCAACCATCTCATCCTCTGTCATCCCTTTCTCCTCCTGCCTTCAATCTTTTCCAGCATCAAGGTCTTTTCCAATGACTCAGCTCATCACATCAGGTGGCCAAAGTATTGGAGCTTCAGCTTCAGTGAATATTCCAATGAATATTCAGGACTGATTTCCTTTAGGATGAACTGGTTGGATCTCCTTGCTGTCCAAAGGGCTCTCAAGAGTCTTCTCCAACACCACAGATCAAAAGCATCAATTCTTCAGTCCTCAGCTTTCTTTATGGTCCAACTCTCACATCCATACATGACTACTGGAAAAACCACAGCTTTGACTAGATGGGCCTTTGTCAGCAAAGTAATGTCTCTGCTTTTTAATATGCTGTCTAAGTTGGTCATAACTTTCCTTCCAAGCAGTAAGCATCTTTTAATTGCATGGCTGCAATCACCATCTGCAGTGATTTTGGAGCCCAAGAAAATAAAGTCTGTCACTGTTTCCATTGTTTCTGCATCTATTTGCCATGAAATGATGGGACCAGATGCCATTCATCTTAGTTTTTTGAATGCTGAGTTTTAAGCTGGCCAGTTTTTTGAACGATGCATTTTATCACATTAGATTATTATATTATTCTGGGACTTCACTTTTTGTCTCTTCTCATCTGTTTAGAAGTTTGAGAAAGTGCATAGAGGCTTCACAAAATGGAAATACCATTTGCAAGATACTCAAACCTTCAGATTTTACCTGACATTGTTACAGGATTGGGGAGGTACCAGTTCTCAATTAGGTTAGTAGTGCCTCTGACAATGACCAACTGTGAGATCTGGGGTAAGTTATTTGTCTTCACTGAGACCTAATTTCTTTGGTCAAAGGATTGACTCTAGAGAGTCAGTCCCTCTAGAGGACACCAGGGCTTCCTCCAGTTAATGTTATATCATGAAATGTATGGTTATCTCTCCAATACAAAGAATCACTCTCATTGAATATGATTTCTTTCTTTTATTGTTTTTGTGTCCCTTTGAACCAAAGATGTATAAAGGTGGGGACAATGTGTATTTATTTTTGTGTTGGTTTATTAGTTTGACAAGTTATTTAAGCTTTTTTAAACTTCATCTTTCAAATGGAAAGCTACTGACTACTTCAGAGAATTGTTTCAAGTACCAAACCCAGTCCAGCATATTGGAAGTGCTCACTGAATTATACCTTTTGATTTTCCAACTCGATTTCCAGTACTTACATTTTGTTATGAAACTTTTAAAATATACACAGAATAGAGATAATGCATGCTCATATACTTGTTGTTTAGCCACTAAGTCATGTCTGACTCTTTGTCACCCCATGAACTGCAGCACCCCAGGCTTCCCTGTTCTCAGTATCTCTCAGAGCTTGCTCAATCTCATGCCCACTGAGTCAGTGATGCTATCTAACCATCTCATTACTCAGATTAAAAAATGATTTTTTACCACTTTTACCACAATAATTCTGTGGTAAAATTATTTTAACTACATTTGCTTCATGGATCTCTCTTTTTCCTTACTTTTTTGTCCCAAATTATTTTAGTGGAAATCTGTCATCATGTCATTTCAACTTCAGTATCCATGCCTCTGAAATTAAGGCATTAAAAAAAATAAGCATGAGGCCTTAATCACATCTAATAATATTACCAGTAGTTTCCCGGTATCTGGTCTGCTGTAGCCACGTTTTCTTCCCACCTCTCCTTACAGTAATTAGTTGAGTGCCTACTTTGCCTGCTGTGTAGAATAGGGTCACTCACTGTGAGTACCGAATACCTGCTGTGTGGACAGTGTGATTAAAAAACTGAACTTTCAATTTTATTTAAATTTAATTTGTAAAAGTAAAGTGATATAAAATGTTTGACATCATAAAAATTTGTGTAATTGAGTTAAACAAGATTTTAATATTACAAAAATGAGTTCAGTTTAGTTCGGTCACTCAGTCATGTCCGACTCTTTGCAACCCCATGGACTGCAGCACGCCGGGCCTGCCTGTCCATCACCAAGTCCCGGAGCTTACTCAAACTCATCTCCATTGAGTTGGTGATGCCATCCAACCATTTCATCCTCTGTAATCCCCTTCTCCTCCTGCCTTCAATCTTTCCCAGCATCAGGGTCTTCTCCAATGAGTCAGTTCTTCGCATCAGGTGGCTAAAGTATTGGCGTTTCAGCTTCAGCATCAGTCCTTCCAATAAATACTCAGGACTGATTTCTTTTAAGATGGACTGGTTGGATCTCCTTGCAGTCCAAGGGACTCTGAAGAGTCTTCTCCAACACCACAGTTCAAAAGCATCAATTCTTTGGTGCTAAGCTTTCTTTATAGTTCAACTCTCACATCCATACATGACCACTGGAAAAACCATAGCTTTGACTAGACAGACCTTTGTGGGCAAAGTAATGTCTCCACTTTTTAATATGCTTTCTAGGTTGGTCATAGTTTTTCTTCCAAGGAGTAAGCATCTTTTAATTGCATGGCTGCAATCACCATCTGCAGTGATTTTGAAGCCCAAGAAAATGAAATCTGTCACTGTTTCCATTGTTTCCCCATCTATTTGCCACGAAGGGATGGGACCGGATGCCATGATCTCAGCTTTTTGAATGTTGATTTTTAAGCCAACTTTTTCGCTCTCTTCTTTCACTTTTATCAAGAGGCTCTTTAGTTCTTCTTCAATTTCTGCCATAAGAGTGGTGTCATATGCATATCTGAGGTTATTGATATTTCTCCTAGCAATCTTGATTCCAGCTTATGTTTCATCCAGTCCAGCATTTTGCATGATGTGCTCTGCATAGAAGTTAAATAAGCAGGGTGACAATATACAGCCTTGACGTACTCCTTTCCCAATTTGGAACCAGTCTGTTGTTCCATGTCTGGTTCTAACTGCTGTTTCTTCACCTGCATACATGTTTCTCAGGAGACAGGTGAGATGGCCTGGTATTCCCATCTCTTTTCCACATTTGTTGTGATCCACACAGTCAAAGGCTTTGGCATAGTCAATAAACCAGAAGTAGATGTTTTTCTGAAACTCTCTTGCTTTTTGTATGATCCAGTGGATGTTGGTAATTTGATTTCTGGTTCCTCTGACTTTTCTAAATCCAGCTTGAACATCTGGAAGTTCTCAGTTCATGTCCTGTTGAAGCCTCACTTGGAGAATTTTGAGTATTACTTTGCTAGCGTTGTGTTATGAGTGCAATTATGTGGTAGTTTGAACATCCTTTGTCATTTCCTTTCTTAGGGATTAGAATGAAAACTTAACCTTTTTCAGTCCTGTGCCCAATGCTGAGTTTTCCAAATTTGCTGCCATATTGAGTGCAGCACTTTAAAAGCATCATCTTTGAGAACTTGAAATAGCTCAGCTGGAATTCCATCACCTCCAATAGCTTTGTGATATTATTGATGCTTCCTAAGGCCCACTTGACTTTGCACTTCAGGTTGTCGGGACCTAGGTGAGTGACACCATCGTGGTTATCTGGGTCATTAAGATCTTTTTTGTATAGTTCTTCTGTGCATTCTTGCCACTTTTTCTTAATATCTTCTGCTTCTGTTAGGTCTATACCATTTCTATCCTTTATTGAGCCCATCTTTGCATGAAATGTTCCCTTGGCATCTCTAATTTTCTTGAAGAGATCTCTAGTCTTTCCTATTCTATTGGTTTCCTCTATTGTTTGCATTGATCACTAAAGAAGGCTTTCTTTTCTCTCCTTGCTATTCTTTGGAACTCTGCATTTAGATGAGTGTATCTTTCCTCTTCTCCTTTGTCTTTCACTTGTTTTCTTTTGTCAGCTATTTGTAAGGCCTCCTCAGACAACCATTTTGCCTTTTTGCATTTCTTTTTCTTAGGGATGGTCTTGATCACTTCCTCCTATACAATGTCACAAACTTTGGCCATAGTTCTTCAGGCACTCTATCAAATTACAAAAATAAATTCTACCTATTTCTTTTACTTTTATTACATGGTTACAAAAGTATTTAAAATGACAATGTGGCTTGTATTCTGCTTCCTTACCACAGTACTGTACTGAGGGTTAGGCTCTGGTCTCAGTGTGTGACCATAATATCTAATTTAGTTGTTGTAACACTCTGAAGTATGTAGAACTAATAATAGGTTTGCTGCTGCTGCTGCTGCTAAGTCACTTCAGTTGTGTCCAACTCTGTGCGACCCCATAGACGGCAGCCCACCAGGCTCCGTCGTCCCTGAGATTCTCCAGGCAAGAACAGAAGGTGAGGGTGGGATGTTTCGAAAGAACAGCATGTATATTATCTGTGGTGAAACAGACCACCAGCCCAGGTGGGATGCATGAGTCAAGTGCTCGGGCCTGGTGGGCTGGGAAGACACAGAGAAATCGGGTGGAGAGGGAGGTAGGAGGGGGGATCGGGAAGGGGAATACGTGTAACTCTATGGCTGATTCATATCAATGTATGACAAAACCCACTGAAAAATAAAAAAAAAAAGAACACTGGAGTGGGCTGCCATTTCCTTCTCCAATGCATGAAAGTGAAAATAGGTTTGAGGTCTTCTTAATAGGAAGGTTCATATTTTTTAAAGGCCAATGGTAATTTTACATTTAAGTGATATAATGTAGCACAGGCTAAGACAATATTTTATAACAATTAAATCTTTGTTCTACCAATGACCAGCTATGACTGTGGATAAACTTAGTTTTCCTTACTGGGTTTTATTTCTTATGTGAATAATGGGACTAGTTCTACACATTCCACAGTGTCGCTACAATTAAATTAGATATTATGGTCACATTTGAGGGCTTCTTGGTCTTCCCTGGTAGCCAACTTAGTAAAGAATCCACCTGTAATGCAGAAGACCCCAGTTTGATTCCTGGGTCGGGAAGATCTGCCTGAGAAGGGATAGGCAACCCACTCCAGTATTCTTGGGCTTTCCTGGTAGCTCAGCTGGTAAAGAATCTGCCTGCAATGTAGGAGACCTGGGTTTGATCCCTGGGTGGGAAGATCCCCTGGAGAAGGAACTGTTACCCACCCCAGTATTCCTACATGGAGAATCCCATGGACCCCATCTTCATGGGGTCTCAAAGAGTCAGACACGACTGGGCGACTTTCACTTTTGAGGTCTTCTTTATTCTTCTAGGGTCTCTGGGAGAGAACTGCCACTTTAATTAACTTAAATAAAGTGTAATTAACTAGGATGGACACCAGTGCTCTGTGATAAGTTAGTGGAGTCCTGATATCTGTGCCCTCGGTAGACCCACCGGCTTATAACTGGACAGTCGTTTTGACTGTAGGACAGGCACAGTCTTAGAAAAGGGTTCTGATCATGGAGAAGCATATCCAAGCTCTCCCATTATCCTGCCAGAGTCTGGGACTCAGCAAGATCCTTTTACCCATCTTCCCTCCCCACCCTGTTACCTGCCACGTGGTGCTGCAACTAGGCGTGGATTTTTCCATATATGCCAGAAACTTTCAATCGGTAACTGAATGTGGATCTAGGCAAAATCTAACGGATGAGACTTTAGGCTTCTCCAAATGCTAAATTCCACTGCCTGACTGGATGCTCAATCCCTGAGAAAATCAATCATCACACTTGTCCTGAAAGAGGTGGCTTTCCAAAAGTCTGGTGTAGATGTATTTTTGACCCCTCTAGGTATCTTCTGTTTATTTTGATCTTAATATATAAAACCATCATCTTTGAGATTACTTGGTGTCTCCTGAAAAATAGTCCCCCATTTATTCCTTAGAATTGCTGCCTTGGTCACAAAGCAAGGTCACTTGTTTTGACGCCTAGAGCAAAGCTAAGTTTTTACATTGTTAAGATCTTGGCAGGTTTTCAGTAAACAGGAAGGACAGAGGATAAATGTAGAATACAAATATGTGACTGAGAACATTCCAAAGTTAACTTACTTTCTCTCCGAGATCCAGAGTTGCTGTCACCTCAGTGTAAATTTGGTCAAGAGTCTTGGTTTAGGGGTCTTTCAAATCCAAATGCTATGGCTTGAGAAGGAGAAGGAAAAGCTGCTTTTTACCTAGAGAACGCGGTGCTGTCACTGTCCTGAGTAACGAGCTCCCTTGAGCCTTCCAGGCTGCTTTCCCTGCTGGAAATTCTCACTAAAGATGCACAAAACTTCCTCCTCTGCTTTGGTCAATGTGGGAACCCTCTTGGGAGATAACTGCTTTTTATGGTCCCTGGATGTGGATCACCATGAATACCCATCCTTTAGTTTAACTATAATGGATTCCATTGGTTAAATACTTACTATGTGTTCTGCATTATTATAAACACTTTATAGGCATTGCATGGTTTCTTGTTTTGTGTTTAGGGCCTCAGTTGAACTGAATTGATGTAATCAGGACTGTGGTTTTGAGGCCCTCAATCATCATTGTTCCATGCACAACCTGTTCAGTATTATTTTAATAAATAAATACCTGTAAGCCATAATGTAATCCAAGTGTTGAGCGTTATCAATAACTTAAGTCTGCATGCTTATTTCTAGCCTATCCCATTATCTATCCTTGAACTCCAAGGAGTAGCTTTATTTTAAAATCTGTGTCTTTTACTGTTTTGATTTAGAATATTTTAAGATTGAATGCTGTTTCTTGACTGTCATGCCATTTTGATAGTTTTGTAAAAGGCCCCTACTTTTTTTTTTTCATTTTTATGTTAGTTATCTTTTGTTATTGATCTGTAAGTCCTTTTTATATAATTTGGATTTTACCAGACACTGAATCCTTTGGTGCCTTCATCTTGGACTTTCCAGCCTTTAGGTCTGTAAAATTTCTGTTATTTATAACTTACCCAGTCTTACAGGGCAGGAAACTGAAGCTATAAGCCTGGATGAGGAGGATAGGAGGCATGTGGGAGAAGCACAAACCTTCAAACCCTCCTCTCTTACAGAACAAAATAAAAAACAAAACAGGTGGACAGGCATAGCAAAGCAGAAACAGAGTCACAGGTGCAGAGAACAAACCGATCGCTGCCAGAGGGGAGCGATGCGGAGAAGGAGATCGGTGAGGGAGGTGGAGTGCAAGCTTCCACTTCCTCTTTGTTAACATTTCCTTTATGTATTTAGGTGCTCCTCTGTTGGGTGCATGTATATTTATAATTTCATATCTCCTTGGATTGACCTCTCATCATTGTGCATTTTCCTTTTTTGTCTCTTATCACAGTCTTTAAAAGCATATTTTGTCTGATATAAGCATTGCTATATGCCTTTTCTTTTGATTTCCATTTTCATAGAACATTTTCTTTTCCATTCCCTCACTTTCAGTCTGCGTGTCTGTAGATCTGAAGTGAATCTCCTATAAGCAGCCTGTATATTAATCTTGCTTTTTCTATTTACTTAACCACTTTATGCCTTTAGATTGAAACATTTAGTCCGTTTATATTAATTATTGATAGTTATGTACTTATTACCATTTTGTTAATTGTCTTGTGGTTGTTTTTATAGTATTTTTCATTCCTTTTTCTTTCTTTTGTACTCTTCTCATGATTTGATGACTATAGTGTTATGTTTGAATTACATTATCTTTTTAAGTGTATGTCTATTATAGATTTTTGGTTTGTGATTACAATGAGATTATATATAATGGTATATATATAAACACCTAGTTGCTTCAGTTGTGTCCAGCTCTTTGTGACCCCATAAACTGTAGCCCACCAGTCTCCTCAATCCATGGGGATTCTCCAGGCAAGAATACTGGAGTGGGTTGCCATGTCCTACTCCAGTGGGTCTTCCCAACCCAGGGACTGAACCCAGGTCTTCCACATTGCAGGCGGATTCTTTATGGTCTGAGCCACCAGGGAAGCCCAGGAATCCTGGAGTGGGCAGCCTGTCCATTCTCTGGGGATCTTTCCTATCCAGGAATTGAGCCAGGGTCTCCTGCATTGCAGGCAGACTCCTTACCAGCTGAACTACCAGAGTAGCCCCATATACACACTACTTTATATAAAATAGGTAACTGATAAGAACCTTTTTTACAGCACAGGGAACTCTACTCAATATTCCCATAGGCTAGATGGGAAAAGAATTTAAAAAACAAACAAAAAACCCTAAAATGAGTGGCTACATGTACATGTACAACTCATTTACTTTGCTGTTGAAACTAACACAGCAATGTAAATCCTCTATATTCCCATAAAAGTTCAAAAAAAAGAAGTGTCAATCTGTACACTAAAAAAAAAAAAAAAAAGAGAGAGAAATTTGCCCTGTAGGACTGCTGTGACTAAGAGATAATGGTTACGAAATGTCTGGTATAATGGCGGGTACATGGTAGGTACTCAATAAATGGCAATGATTATTATTATTTTGATCATGATCATCATCATTGCTTGTGTGGTACTTAAGTCTAAGTGACCTTGAAGCACAGGTGGTTAGAGTGAGAAGGAACACGAAAGAAAATCTAGTCCGATTCTGTCATTTTATGTCTGTAGAACTGCAACCCATAGAGATGAAGGAACTTGCCTGAAGTCATCCGATTTATAGTCTCTTCCCCTGGGCCAGACCTCTTTTCTCCCTTCAGACTCTTACTCCCTTGGTAGCTCAGAAAGTTGGGGCAAAAACCCTCCTAATGTCGTGTTTTTAGTTTCTCTCTCTCAGAGCATAATTACTGGATGTTTGTTCACTTCTCGAAGTTCTCTAAATTAATCGACGCACATTTTGAACTTTTTCTTAACTCCGTTTCTTGGAAAAGTTTCACACTAGAGACAAAAAGCCACCGGGAAATTTGGTCCCTTGATAACAGCATGTGGCTCAACTTATTTTAAATAGTTCAAGCATCTCCATGGTGAAAAAACCATCTTTGGTTTTCTAGAGAGCGAGTAGGTTTCCTAAACCAACAGCAGGACATAAAGCTTACTGGTTAGTTGTTTTTTGGTAGCTATTTTCCTGTTTCTAAATAGTTGATCTAAAGATTGGCTATGGGACCAATTTCCTAAATCTTTTCCTTTGTGATTTATCCACATCACCATAGGCTGTTCATTTTCTAAAAGATCACGGGGCTGTGGGGTTTTGTCATATGGTAGCAAAATTGATACTGCTAGTTGGCAACAGCAATCACAAAATCAAATTCACTAGAGATAATCCCAGTATTTCAGAAATAGTGCCTCAGCAACCTGACCAAAAAATAGCTGTGTGACTTTTAGAAGTCATTTAAACTCTCTGGCCTTCAGTTGCTTCATGGGTAAATCAAGAAGGTTGAGTTAACAGTCTACAGATTTCTTTTCAGCTCTAAAATTTCTTCAGTCTCACCTGGCGTCTTGGCTGAGATGAAGTGGCTTAACTCACTAGGGACCTTTAGTGCAGAGAAAAAAGCCCAGTGGAAGGGTTTTTCTGTGAAGAGAACCTTCTCTCCTCAGCCCGGGACATCTATTTGAGTGAAGAGTTCTTGCAACAGAAGGAGAAATATTTCCTGTGCCTAAGGAGAAAACCCTTCATGTTCAACTCCGTGCTCTAATATTGAACATTACCCATACTGGGTAGGTAATGGCGTACCAGGAGGATTTCACAGGTTGATGGAATGTGAGAGGCTCCGAATCCCTATGTGATCTGGGGTGAGTCACTCTTCCTCTCTGGATCTTGGTTTCTCCTTCTATAAAAACGAGAGGCCTGGACAGGATGTTTCCTAAAGGTTTTTTTTTTTGGCTTTTACATTCCGGGAGTCCATGAAATATGACTTGGAGGTACAAAGTGGGAAGGAGGCTCTCGTGATGCAATTTGAGCTTATAGCAATAAGTCTTCAGGCTCTCTATCACTTCATTATCGTGTCCTTATTAGATTTCTCTCATTGGGACTCTATGCTCATTCTTGTGTGTGTGTTGAGCCGTGTCTGACTCTCAGCTGTGGCCAGCCAGGCTCCTCTGTCCATGGGATTATCCTGGCACAAATACTGCAGTGGGTTATAGTTTCCTTCTAGGGATCTTCCTGACACAGGGATCGAACCCAAGGCTCTGGTGTCTCTTGCATTGGCAGGCAGATTCTTTACCACTGAGCCACCTGGGAAGCCCCAAAGTTAGAGGAGAAAATTCTAACTAGTTAGGGTCTAGACCATCATTTACCTACCTAGGTTTTTACATACAACCCACGGATCATTTTGTAATCCTTAATTCCACAGTAAGGGTTTTCTCTAGAGAAATGATAGAGGACAGAAGAGGTAATTAGTTATGGACTGTCTTTCTCTTGGGCTAGTGGAAAAGAGAAACCAGAGAAAAATGTAAATAAATACCAGGAAGTCTGAGCTAATAATAGCTCCTATTGATTGAGAACTTCCTATTTGCCAGGCAACCCTCTTAAGTGCTTTATATATTTTATCTCATATCTAATTCATGCCACAAACATGTCACATATGAGTTGTTGCCCCATTCTAAGAAAATGAGAAAACCTGTTCCCAAGGACACATGATATGTGGTGACAGAGTTAAGAATTGGCTGCCAGCTGCAATACTTGCTCTTATAGCCACTTCTCTAGACTGTTCTGGGAGGAGAGTGAAAGTCAGCTCAACTAGGTGTCCTTACTGTATTTTGTTTCCCTCTGTCCAGCGATCCATGAACCTGGAACTATTCCCTCCACCAAAAGATCATAATGGCATAGGTTCAAATTATCAAAAAGGAAATATCAAGTCAAACCTTATAACAAGAAGTTGATCACTTTTAGCTGTAGTTTACTGATAGTTCCATGCTATGCCACGACATTGCGTGTTGGTCAAGACCCTGGAATGAGCCTGGAGTGTCGCTACTGTGTCCTGCATCCTGCGGTTGACAAACTCTGAGAAAATGGAAGAGTGGTGGGGTCAGTGGCCAGGGAAAGAGCGGGAACCACAGCACAGACTGCAGAAGGGACTCTGTAGCTTTTCTTTTCCTGTGGCAGCCAGGAGAGACTTTGGTAGGGATGGTGTTTTTTCCTCTTTAGGGGATGTATGTGTGAGACACAATCTGACTGATCTTTTAAGAGGATCTTGCTGACTCTGCTAGCTGGAGAATAAACTTTAGGAGAGAAAGTGGAAGCAGCAAGAGCAGTTAGGAGCATATGGTAGTAATCCAGCCACGAGATAGTGGTAGCTTGGGCTAGGTTAAATAGACATACGAGGCGCCTGGGAATGGGTCACTTTGTACAAAACCTGGTTGTTGCTTTTCTCTCTTAAAAGTTGGCTTTCTTTACTTCCTGTGGCAATTGAGATGATTGATGTTACTTATTATACATTTTTTTCCCCCATTGCCCTTGTATAAGAGGCTCCAGGAATTCCCCTGAAGCATTAATATTGCCTTTCTATCTGTTCCTCCAACTTTGTTGAAGACTTGCCCTTTACCTTGTCCTATTTTAGCACTCACTACACTAGACTCTGATGTCTACTCTGGACTCTAAGGTATATGACATATTTCTTCCCCTAAGGATCAGGTACTCCTGTAAGAATATTGTGGCATCAGAGACTGAACCAATAGCTAAGGCTATGTTTTTCTTTGAGCCACACGAGGGAGGGTACTATAGTGTTTTATCTTCACTAGAAATGCGTCATTGTGTATTATGCTCTTTCCTTATTAGCTCTCCTTCCTCGGGTTCATCCCTTGCCCATGGTGAAGGAGGCTCTTCCTCCCTTTTCTAGACTGACCTGGGTTTCAGCCTTGACTTAACCACTCATAAGCTGTGTTTCTTTGGGTAAGTAACTTAACCTCTCTGAGTCACAGTTTCCTCACCTTTCCATTCACTACCTCAAAGTGGTAGGAAGATTTACACAAGGAAAGGATTATAACATGTTTATCACAGTCCAGCACACAGCAGAAGCTGAATAAAGGGCAGTATTCTCTGACGCTGTAGCTTAACAATGCAAATGGTGAACATCCGCTAGCCACATGCTTTAGTCACCTTAAGGCACAAAACTATTTCACAGCCTCTTTGGGTTGGTTTTAATACCTTCCTTCTTTCTATTTCCCTGAACCAGTAAGGGTGCCCCATCTTTTTTTTTAACTTATTTTTTTAATTGGAGGAAAATTGCTTTACAATGTTGTGTTGGTTTCTGCCATATGACAACACGAGTCAGCCATAATTATACATGTATCCCCTCCTCCATCCCATTGTTTTATGTCATCGCAGAGCACCAGGCTTGACTAAGGGAACTCCATCATGCTTCATCTCTCTTGCTCAGTTGTGTTTTCTGGGTGTCCCCCTTTTTTAACCTTTTAATGCCCCATTTCTTCCCCAGTTTTAGCCAAGTAACTTACTGAGGATTCTCTTACCATATTTTCACCTTGTATATGTCTTCAAATTCTCATCAAGAGAAAGACTGGGGAGAAAGGAGGTGATTAATCTATTTCACGATGGATGCAGAAGAGACAGAAGGAAAAAATAAGAGGAATGAGATATTTCAAAGTAGTTTTAAAAGCAGAGGAAGTCTTCATGGTTTTCTCTGCCTCATTAGTAAATGTGCCTTTTAATTACACGAAGTTGCAAGCTTTCTAAGGGTGAGAGCCATCTTTCTTCTTTCATACATCCTGGATCTCTGAGGCACAGGGGAGGTCCTTGATAAAATATTTGGTCAAAGAATTAAAATAAATCCTTATCTCTTGCTGGCAAAAAATGTTTCTCAATGGCTGGGAAACTGGACTGGAAGACAGAAAATAGCAAACTGGTGAATGTTTTATATTTAAATGAATGTATTATAATATAATATAATATATAATAATATACAATATTATAATATTATATTTAAGTGAAAGTATTATATTTCAACTGTCTTTGATAGTGAACTATATTCTCAACAACTCCTAGATTTTTACCTTGGTCTCCAGTGTCAAAAATTTAAAAAAATTTTGGTAAAAATTCATAAAGCTGTGGAATTGAGTGAAACCATAGGTCTGAAATAATTCAGAAACTTGTCTAACTTATACAAAGAAAATATCAAAGGCATTCTTTAGAAAGGGAGGATTATCAATGGGATTGGCATTTCTGGGGAATAAAAGGAGAAAACAAGAGATTCAGGAGCAGAAGTTCACTTGAGAATTTCTAACACAATGGTATGATGAGAATGGGCTAATTATTAGTCATTAATATATATATTAATTAATATATATTATAGTCCTTTATATGTGTGTGTGTGTGTGTGTGTGTGTGTTTATAATATATATGGCTATTAATGCTGTAGATAGTAATTATTTTTTTCAGTGTGATTTCCTTGAAATAACATACTAGAATAAAATAATCTGGTTCTTGTTCTGAATCCATTTCTTGCTGGAAATCTTGGTTAATTCTCAACCTCTCTGAGCCTCAGTTTTCTCACTTAGGATATGGAGATTATAGAGTTTTTGTGAGGTATATTGAATCATGTCTTGCATAAAGTGGGCTACTGAACAAACATTTACCATATTAGTGATCAAATAAATTAACCAGTCAGATACTAGAAAGAGTTCCATCAACAGCAAGTGCTGAGTAAACATGAAGGACGGGGTGTTATGACTGTTTGTTTTATCACAGGTCTCATCTCTTAAATCCATCTTCTTCGAGTGGATTCCATGGCGTGTACAAATAATGTAACTGAGTTAATTTTCAGCGGTCTTTTCCAGGACCCAGAGGTGCAGAGAGCGTGCTTTGTGGTCTTTCTGCCCGTGTACTTGGCCACGGTGGTGGGCAACGGCCTCATCGTCCTGACGGTTGGAGTCAGTCAGAGCCTGCGTGCCCCCATGTACTTCTTCCTGAGTCACCTGTCGCTGGTGGAGATCAGTTACTCCTCCACTGTTGTCCCTAAATTCATCACAGACTTACTTTCCGAGATTAAAACCATCTCCCTGGAGGGCTGTGTGGCTCAGATATTCTTCTTTCACTTCTTTGGGGTCACTGAGATCCTCTTGCTGGTGGTGATGGCTTATGACCGCTATGTGGCCATCTGCAAACCTCTTCATTATATGAGCATTATGAACCGTCAACTGTGTTACATGTTAGTAGCTGGTTCCTGGCTTGGAGGCTCGTTTCACTCCATAATTCAGGTTCTCATCGCCATCCAATTGCCCTTCTGTGGCCCCAACGTGATTGACCACTACTTCTGTGACCTCCATCCCTTGTTCAAGCTTGCCTGCACTGACACCTCTATAGAGGGGGTCATTGTGCTGGCCAACAGTGGCTTAATTGCTCTGTGCTCCTTCCTCCTCTTGGTGTCCTCCTATATTGTCATCCTGCTCAGCTTGAGGAACCGTTCAGCAGAGGGCAGACGCAAAGCCCTCTCCACCTGCGCCTCTCACCTCACGGTGGTCGCCTTGTTCTTTGGCCCCGCCATCTTCCTCTACATGCGGCCCGCCTCCACCTTCACTGAGGACAAGCTGGTGGCCGTGTTCTACACGGCGGTCACCCCCATGCTGAACCCCATCATCTACACACTCAGAAATGCAAAGATGAAAATCGCCTTGAAGAGGCTGTGGGGCAAAAAGGAGAACTCAGGGATGGAGTGAAAATGGGAAAGCAATTAAAAAAAAAACTGTCTGATTATTTTCTGTTCTTGGAATGGATTTTGATTTTAGTGGGACATATACAAATGGAAGAAACAAATGTAAGGACTTAATGTTACTGCTACTGTGATTCTCCCTAAGTAAGCAAGGGCTTCCCTGATGGCTCAGCTGGTAAAAAACCTACCTGCAATGTGGGAGACATGGGTTCAATCCCTGGGTTGGGAAGATCCCCTGGAGAAGGGAACAGCAACCTGCTCCAGTATTCTGGCCTGGAGAATTCCATGGACTGTATAGCCCATGGGGTTGCAAGTAAGCAAAGATTCCCCACTAATCCAGTGTAATGATCAAAGGACAGAGGTCAGATTGGCTTCATGATATCCAACAACATCACGAGATTAGAAAATATTAAGACTCAAACTAAGTGCAAATGCGAAGGAGAATATTTTAACAAGTGTTTTAGGGGATAAAACACTTATTCCTATGATCACCTTCCTTCCTTCTCTTCTTCATCACTCCTTGCCTCCCTTCTTTCTTTCCTTCATTTCCCCCCCTCCTTCCTTCTTCACTGTCCCCTCTTGGTTCAACCTCCCTAGTGATGACCACCAACACTTAGTTAAATATGGAAACCTAAAGAGGAATTATCAGGGGATGTTTGGGGAGGAGAGTAAAAATCCGATCTAGTCTTCTGACATGGATGCCTGCTAAGTTACTCAATCGTGTCCAGCTCCTTGTGACCCCATGGACTGTAGCCTGCCAGGGTCTTCTGTCCATGGGATTTTCCAGGCAAGAATATTGGAGTGGGTTGCCATGTCCTCCTCCAGGGGACCTTCCCAACCCAGGGATCGAACCCTTGACTCCTGCATCTTCCGCATTGGCAGGCGGATTCTTTACGTGCTGAGCCACCTGGGAAGCCCAACATGGATAAGTGCATCTTTGAAAACTGCATTTGGGGATTTTTCTGTTCTTCTGGTTGTTTTAGCATCTAGTACCACAGATCATTTGAGTTCAAGTATCAGAAAAACCCCTGGAGAAATTTCAGTTCCTGTGACATGTTGACAGAAAAGATAGCCCTTTAATCTCCTCTCACAATGTCTACCATCAATAAAATCAAAATTGGGAAGACCCAGAGGGATCGGGTAGAGAGGGAGGTGGGAGGGGGAATCAGGATGGGGAATACATGTAAATCCATGGCTGATTCATGTCAATGTATGACAAAAACCACTACAATATTGTAAAGTAATTAGCCTCCAACTAATAAAAATAAATAAAAAAAATCAAAATGTCATAGATTCTATCTATCAATAGGGAAAGGTCAACTCAAACATCTCAACAAAGCTTTATCCACAGTAAATAAATATAGAATTAGAAATTTCTTATTAATTCTAACTTGAAGAATAAATGAGAGGCAAGTAATGTCTATGTATGTTTCTACTCCATACTCTGTCCTTTATTTTAATTCTTGTGTTGATGCTTCTTTGAGATAAGCATCCTCTGTGGCTTAATTGCTTTAGGTACCTATCACAGTAACTGGCACGTGGTAGGTGCTCAATAATATTTGTTAAGTGGATGTGGACTGTCACGTGACTTCCCCATTTATCTTTTATGCTGGTGCACTTCATTGTGTTAATGTATATCTGAAAGCATCTGACCCAGAGCTAAACTTAGTGAAGCCCCCTTTCCCTTGATGCCTTGCTAGGAATGCAGGATGCAGGCTGTGGCAGGAGCTTCTTACTCATAAGCAGCTTTAGTGTCTTCACTGAGAGCTACAGAAAGCATCATCAATGAACTCTGAGTCTCTGAATACCGCATGGGCAGATAGTATCTACTCCAAATGTGTTGCCATGATTCTCAAAGACTGCCTCACCTATTGAGGGTTGAGACTTGGTGGATCTATTGAGAGTTAATTACTCACTTTGTTCTGGTCTCACTGGAAAAGCACAAGAAGCAGAGGAAAGCATTGTTTTCACTGTTTTAAGAGACAGAGAGTGCTGTAAAATTTTACAGATGCCTACTCAATTCACAGAAGCAGCAGTCTAATTAGACCACTTAGTGTCAGTGATCATATAATTAGTTCTCAATGGTTGATGCTGTCACAGCATTAAAAAATATTTTAAAGAAAATAAACATAAAGAAAATTTACTAAAGAAAATTTGATAGCATGCTGCAAACCATTTTGCAAGTACTACATTTTCCCCGTTTATTCTTTGTGTTGTTTTTGGTATAGGTTTGGCTACATATAATAGTAAGGGCAACTTATGAGATGGAGCTACAGAAGTACCGCTGCTGCTGTTGCTGCTGAATCTCTTCAGTCGTGTCCGACTCTTTGCAACCCCATAGACAGCAGCCCATCAGGCTCCCCCGTCCCTGGGATTCTCCAGGCGAGAACACTGGAGTACAGAGGGAGAAAATCCAGCTTGATTGTGGCGGTCCAACAATATTATCAGAAATTGAGACTGAGTATTTGTCTATTCTGAATGTATTGGTAGCTTCAGCCTGTGACCTCAAGGGGCTGCTAAGACTCCATACGTGTGCTGTTCAGTAGGACTCATGCTATGCTGCTGATGCCTTCTGTTGGTCCTGTCTAATATGAGAGTAATTTCTTGCTTCTAAAAGATATTTTTATTTATTTATTTGGTGCACCAGGCCTTCACTGTGGCATGCAGGATCTAGTTCCCAGACTAGAGACTGAACCTGGCAATGACAGATTTTATTTTCTTGGGCCCCAGAATCACTGTGGACAGTGACTGCAGCCACAAAATTAAAAGATCGTTTTCTCTTTTGGGAGACTTTCCAAAAGTCCCACACAGAAATTTTGCTTTCATCTTATTCTACTGACATTAATCACGTGGTGACCCTTAATTGCCAGGGAGCCTGGAAACTATAATCTTTTATTCTGTGTGGAATTGCTTTTAGCTAAAATTAGCATTCTGTTCTAGTCTCAAAGAGGAAGAAGAGAATGGGTACAAGGATTGGCCCATATTCTCAGGCACTCAGTTACACGTCAGTTTCCCAAGCAATTAAAATTTTTTCATAAAAGTTATTTATGATGGCTTGGTAATATCACACAGTTTAATTGTAGCACAGTTTACTTAATATCCACTGTTTCAGGGCTTTAGATTCATTTAAGAATTTATTCAACAAGACTTAATGACCATGTACTATGTGCCAGACATTGTTCTAAGTGCTAGAGGTGTATAACGATACACAGGAGGGAGAAGGTCTTGCCTGCATGGAGCTTATGTTCTTGGAAAATATTTTGTTTTTTCTGATGCCCCTGTGGTCTAGATCCGTGTTCTGTGAGAAGGCTCAGTGATGATGGAAACGTTCTAAACCTGTTCTAAGGCATGGTAGCGCTTAGCCATGCGGCTAATCAGCATCTTAATGCGACTTTAATGATGGGAGAATTGAATTTTAAATTTTATTTAATTTTAGTGAACTTGAATTTAAATAGCTACATGTGGCTGGTGACTACCACATTGGGTACACAAGTCCACACACTCCAGTGCTTCCTTTGCTGCAAACTTGTACCTGTTTTTCTGAGTCGGGTAAATTGCTCCTGGCCCCACTACCCTGATAGGTGTGTGGTGACTTCTGGGAGTTTGTTCCTTTTGATCCCCTCCATCTATTTTTGCCCACTCCTCACCCCAGCCTCAGACAAGTGCCAATCTGTTCTCTGTATCCGTGAGCTCGGTTTTGTTTTGTTGAGATTCCACAAATAAGTGAGAGCACATGGTCTTTATCATTTTCTGTCTGACTTATTTCACTCTGCCTGTTCCAGTCTAAATTCTTAGAGGTATCTGAGATTGCTCTACTTCTTTGCTTTTCTGAATCAAAACATTGGCACGTCTTATGAACTGTTCCTTCAAAATATGTGCAGAATCCAAAAACTTCCTAAAACCTTTACTGCTACTGTCCTGGCCCAAAACACAAGCATCTTTGGCCAGGTTACTGTGATGTTCTCCTAACAGGTTTCCTTGTTTTCCCACTCCTATATTTCCCACTCCTCTTCTCAAGATAGCAGACAGAGATCTTGGCAAGAGATAACCTTTCCTGACTACCTATAGTAATATAATAATAACCACCAGCTTTCCTATCATCCTTAACCTGTTTTATTTTTCTTGATAGGACTTTGTTGTTACTGTTCCATTGCTCAGTGGTGTCCAACTCTTTGTGACCCCATGGACTGCAACGTGCCAGGCTTCCCTGTCTATCACCAACCCCCCGAGTTTGCTCAAACTCATGTCCATTGAGTCAGTGATTCTATCCAGTCATCTCATCCTCTGTCATCTCCTTCTCCCGCTTCAATCTTGAAAGCATGAGGGACTTCTCCAATGGGTCAGTTCTTCCCATCAGGTAGTCAAAGTATTGGAGCTTCAGTTTCAGCATCAGTCCTTCCAATGAATATTCAGGATTGATTTCCTTTAGGATTGACTGGTTGGATCTCCTTGCTGTGCAAGGGACTCTCAGAAGTCTTTTCCAACATCACAGTTCAAAAGCGTCAAATCTTTGGTGCTCAGCCTTCTTTATGGTTCAACTCTTACATCCATACATAACTACTGGAAAAATCATAGCTTTAACTAAACAAATCTTTGTTGACAAAATAATGTCTCTGCTTTTTAATATGCTGTCTAGGTTTGTTATAGCTTTTCTGCCTATAAAAAGGATCACGTGTCTTTTAATTTCATGGCTGCAATCACAGACCACAGTGATTTTGGAGCCCCCCCAAAAATAAAGCCTGTCACTCTTTCCATTGTTTCCCCATCTATTTGCCATGAAGTGATAGGACCAGATGCCATGATGTTAGTTTTTTGAATGTTGAATTTTAACCCAGCTTTTTCACTCTCCTCTTTCACCTTCATGAAGAGGCTCTTTAGTTCCTCTTTACTTTCTACCATAAAGGTGGTGTCATGTGCATATCTGAGGTTATTGATATTTCTCCCAGCAATCTTGACTCTAGCTTGTGCTTCATCCAGACTGGCATTTTGCATGATGTGCTCTGCATAGAAGTTAAATAAGCAGGGTGACAATATACAGCCTTGACGTACTCCTTTCCCAACTTGGAACCAGTCTGTTGTTCCATGTCTGGTTCTAACTGTTGTTTCCTCACCTACATACAGGTTTCTCAGGAGGCAGGTGAGATGACCTCATATTCCCATCTCTTTAAGAATTTTCCACAGTTTGTTGTGATCCACACAGTCAAAGGCTTTAGTGTAGTCAATGAAGCAGATGTTTTTCTGAAATTCGCTTGCTTTTTCTATGATCCAATGGATGTTGGCAATTTGATATCTGGTTCCTCTGCCTTTTCTAAATCCAACTTTAACATCTAGAATTTCTCAATTCGTGTACTATTGAAGCCTGGCTTGGAGAATTCTGAGTATTACTTTGCTAGCATATGAAATAAGTGCAACTGTGTGGTAGTTTGAACATTCTTTGTCATCACCTTTCTTTGAGATTTGAATGAAAACTGACCTTTTCCAGTCCTGTGTCCACTACTGAGTTTTCCAAATTTGCTGGCATATTGAGTGCAGTACTTTAACAGCATCATCTTTTAGGACTTGAAATAGCTCAGCTGGAATTCCATCACCTCCACTAGCTTTGTTTGTAATGATGCTTCCCAAGGCCTACTTGACTTTGCACTTCAGGATATCTGGCTCTAGGTGAGCAATCACACCATCGTGGTTATCTGAGTCATTAAGATCTTTTTTGTATAGTTATTCTGTGTATTCTTGCCACGTCTTCTTAGTATCTTCTACTTCTGGTAGGTCCATAACATTCTGCCCTTTATTGTACCCATCTTTGAATGAAATGTTTCCTTGGTGTCTCTAATTTTCTTGAAGAGATCTTTAGTATTTCCCATTCTATTGCTTTCCTCTATTTCTTTGCATTGATCACTGAGGAAAGCTTTCTTATCTCTCCTGGCTATGCTTTGGAACTCTGCACTCAGATGGGTTATCTTTCTTTTTCCCCTTTGCCTTTCATTTCTCTTCTTTTCTCAGGTATTTGTAAGGCCTCCTCAGACAACCATTCTGTCTTTTTGCATTTCTTTTTCTTGGGGATGGTTTTGATAGGACTATAGCTATCTAATTTGCATATCAAGTTTTATTTATTTATCATCTGTGTCTTTTTCCATTATGCTCTGATACATATATGAAAGATATAACCTCAATGAAGGGGGCTTTCCTGGTGTCTCAGTGGTAAAGAATTTGCTGCCAATGCAAGAGACGCAGATTCAGTCCTTGGGTCAGGAAGATCCGCTGGAGTAGGAAATGGCAACCCACTCCAGTATTCTTGACTGGAAAATCCCATGGACAGAGGAGCCTGGGTACAATCCATGGGATCTCAGAGCTGGACACCACTTAGCGATTGAGTAACAAAACCTCAATGAACCTAAAGACTTTGCTTTGTTACTAGCAAATTTCCAGCACCTAGATGAGTGTTTAGCACATAGTAAGACTAGATACTATTTGTTAAATAAATGGATGAATGAATAATACATTCTCTCCTGAGGAAATTCTCACTATATTATATTATTATTAGTGCTATTTTATGGCTGGGGAGGCTTAACACAAGGAGACTAAGAGACTTAGAACTGAATCCATGAACGTTAGAACTGGGAGGTACAGTGGAGATTGTTTAGGCCAGTTTTGTCAATTTATGCAGACGTAGGAACAGGGGGGAGTGAGAAGTGGAGGGGCGAGAGGACGCGGCTTAATTTAGGTAGTTAAGTCCTGAGCTGGAGCTAGTGCCCGGCTGTCTTGGCTCCCTGTCCAGCCCTCTTTCTTCTCTATTTATTCTCTTTTTCATTCTCAGCAGTCCAGTCTGGAAAAACGTTGCTTTTATGACTTACCGTAAAGTTTTCTTTTTAAATTTTTTATTGGCTTTATGATAGAAAGCTTTATTGGCTTTGAAAAAACTCTGCAGTCTTGTGCTGGTTTCCACTGAAAAGCAAAGTGAATCAGCGATTTGTATACAAGTTTCTTCTCTTACTAGCTTATTATTGGGTACAAAAGTTTTATAGAAACATCATCAAACTAACTGAAACAGATTCCAAGCCCTTCCTCAGTCATAGTTTAATTGACAAAGTATCACCCAAGAGAAAGGAAATTCCACTGGGAAGATTTCCCCTTGATTATTGTGTATGACTTAAATTATTTAAAATAGTCCAAAGATCTAACCATTTATTCAGAACTCTTGGACTTTCAGTGGTTGGGTAGTTTTTCTTTACAAAAAGCAGGATCTTTAAAATCTCTGAGTCTGATGCTTTCTGTGGCATTTGTTTATTTCTTATATATTATAATACAATTATCAGCCTGGATCCAGAGCACCTGAATTTTCCTCTTTTTCTGATGACTCGTCTTAGACGTCATTGACTTTGCTTTCTAAAAGCTCAGAGGTATATTGGTGATTTGTTGTTGGAGAAGAGCCTAATCTTTAATTTGCAGAGAGAAGGTGGACATGGATGGGAGAGGGTAGCAAAGAGAGGAATAACTACAGAAAAGGCATAGACTACAGAATAGGAAATGGTGGTTTTCCAAAAAGAAACTATTAGGTATTCCTTCTTTGAGGAATAAAGACTGGAAATATTGGACTCTAAACAGTTCTGAGTGATCTCTCAGATTGGTCCTAGAATATTTAAATTTAACTTTTCCCTTATGTATTATGTACCCAGAAGTTGTAAAAAGTAGTGGTTAGAAGATAAGATCTGCGCTCAGGCTGGTAGCAGTGGTGGTTTAGTTGCTCAGTCGTGTCTGCCTCTTTGAGATCCTGTTGACTGTAGCCCACCAGGCTTCTCTGTCCATGGGATTTTTCAGGCAAGAATACTGGAGTGGGTTGCCATTTCTTTCTCCAGTGGTCGGCTACTTGGGTTGAAATCCTGGCTTCACTGCTGTGTAATCTTAGATGGGTTAATTCACTTACCTGTGTTCCTTTTTCCTCGTATGTTAAAAAAGAACGATAATAATGATGCCTGTATCATACGTATGTTCTGAGAATTGATTGAAATAATGTGTATAGAACACCTATGAAGTGTTTGGTACATGGTACTATTGAAATGCTAACTATTATTATCAACCACAATGCAATTAATAATAATAAAGCTTTAAGAAAAATTTTAAACAGATAATTTTGAATACAAAGGTGTATTTCTTAATAGAAGATACAGGCATAGAGGCTACAATTATAAAACATGTTTTAATTGCTATTAAAGAATTATGGTAACATACAGTAGGAGCACAAAGAAGAGAATTTATTATTGCATTTCTCTCTCCTATAGAAGCAAGGTTCTCCAGAAACCTAGGAAGAAGGTATATTAAACACAGAGAAGAGAGGAAGGGCACCTTGGATTAGCAAATAGCTGTATGAGGTTCATTTGGGGGATGACAATAAGGTTGTGAAAATATGTAATAGCCAATTCAAGAAGGACCTGGAATCCATGCTATAAATGTTATAATTTATGCTGTGGGAAATAGGGCATGCACACATGCTCAGTCATGTCTGACTCTTTGCGACCCCATGGACTGTAGCCCTCCAGGCTCCTCTGTCCATGGAATTTCCCAGGCAAAATACTGGAGTGGGTTGCCTTTTCCTTCTCCAGGCAATGGGTTGGGGGGAGGTATTGCTAGATTCTAGGTAAAGAAGGAACATGATCAGATTTATATCTAAGTGTAATCACCAAAGGATTTGTAGTGCTCAGAGGAGATACATATAAGTTGGAGTGTGAATTGCGAGAGTCATTGAACACACAGGACAGGAATTGGGGCTGGAAGGTAGGTAAGGTTGGGATGGACACAGAGAAGGTATTTCCGGTGAAGGGCTCTCTATGGTGGGAGTGAGTAGAGTGGCCTTGTGGGAGACAGAGATGATCCTGAGTTAGCGGAGGTGAATTGAAGTTTAGTGGATAAAGCAATGACTTTTGAGATGACTCCATCTGTGAAAATCTTTAAAAGAAAGTCCAGGCACTCAGGCTTTCACTGGTTATCCCCAAGCAGAGGAGGATCCAAGGTAGGAAGGGTCTGGGAAACAATCTTCTGGTTGCAGTGTGCAGGATGGATGGGGTGCGAGGTTGTGGAGACTAAGAGGCTTAGGTGACTTAAGCATCAGCTGACAGCAACTATGAAGGCGGTGGGACCCATCTTCATAGACACAGACCCATCTCTTCGTCTGTGTCTTCTCCAAGCTGGGAGCACACTTGGAGAGAAAGTGCACAGGAAAGATGGTTTAAAGGTAAATTTAGTGGGATGTGGCGACTGACTGGGTACGGGAGTGAAAGGGAGGCATGGATCACAGAGGACATCACAGCGACAAGCCAGGGCATCTTGGAGGCAGATGCTGGCGTTGAAGCATCCTTCGGGTCACACTGTTATTCTATAGCTATTGTCCTCAACTTCAACTCTAATCTCTGTTCAAAGCCCTTCTTGAGCTCCTGAATGAGACCGTGTTAATAGGAGATCCTTGAGGAGTTTCACAGTCTTATTTTGTAACACTTCAGGTACTTGGTTTCCCAAAGTCCTGAGATGATGCCAGATATTCTTAATATTCTTAATATTGTGTTCACATCACTGTTCTTACTGAGAAAGGACCCCATTATGATGAATTTATTAATATTGCTTGTGTTTGACATGAGCATCAATGCAATTTCTCTGCCACAACTATCGCCCTGGGAACCTTTATTTCTTGGGTAGACAGTTTCTCTTTCCATGGATGGCTGATACCTTTTTCTTCTGCAAATGGCCATTCCTCCTCTTTTGTCCCATAGCAGTAATTCTTCCCAAGAAATCTGATAGCTGTACCTCCTGTTTGGATAGACAGACAGTTCTACTGTGGCTTTGACAGGTTGTAACAGTTTTTTTCTCTTATAAAGTGATTGTTAGATATCATTTGGAACTTTGACGAAGCTTAATCTATCTTTTCCCTCTATGAAGGTTCAACTAATTCAGAAACAAGGCAAAGGAAGAAGGAATTTGGGAAAAATGTTACCATTGCTATTAGAAAAGGTGATGTCAGAGACTGAGGTTTAAAATTTGGTGCCAAGTGGCCTTTCTCAAACTGAGCTCTAGATTTAGGTAAAAGCCCTACCCAGCCATGGCAGCATTGGGTCTACTCTACAGAGTAGCCTGGAATCCCCGGGTGGCTCAAGTGGTAAAGAATCTGTCTGCCAGTGCCGGAGATGCAAGAGATGCAGGTTCAATCCCTGGGTCGGGAAGATCCCCTGGAGTAGGAAATGACAACCCATTCAAGTATTCTTGCCTGGAGAATCCCATGAACAGAGGAGCCCGCTGGGCTACAGTCCATGGTGTTGCAAAGAGTCGGACACGACTGAGAGAGCACACACGGTAACTTTCTCTACCCCATAGAGACAGAGGTTCCCCCGGGGCAGTACAGGTACTGTGCTCTCTACAGCATCTCACAGGAAGAGAGGAGGTGCCCATCATTGCATTTCTAATTTCTCCTTCCCAATGTGCTCCACCTCCCCTGTGGCAGGATGGGGCAAGGAGTGGCTATCCTCTGTAGCTTCCTCCATGTGACATTGTTAGCATGAGGGGTGTATCTAATCTGTATTTCTTTAGTCTGGTCCGAGACTGTGTAGATGTGTAAGAGGTGTCAGTAAGTATCCTCTCCAGAGGAGTAACTCATGGAGCAATCTTCACTCTAGTCATCATATACTTTGCTGCTGGCCACCAACCTGTCCTACTCTTTGTGACCCCGTGGACTATAGCCTACCAGGCTCCTCCGTCCATGGAATTCTCCAGGCAAGAATTCTGGAGTGGGTAGCCATTTCCTCCTCCAGGGGATCTTCCCCATCCAGGGATCAACCTCGGGTCTCCTGTATTGCAGGTGGATTCTTTACTGTCCGAGCCGCCAGGAAAGCCCCAGGTGGCGCTGGTGGTAAAGAATGTGCTTGCCAATACAGGGAGATATAAGAGACGTGGGTTTGACTCCTGGGTTGGGAAGTTCCCCTGGAGGAGGGCATGGCAACCCACTCCAGTATCCTTGCCTGGAGAATCCCATGGGCAGAGGAGCCTGGTGGGCTACGGTCCACGGGGTCGCAAAGAGACGGACATGACTGAAGTGACTTAGCATGCACGCACCCACCTGGAACCGGGACAAGCAAGGCTGGTCAGCCACAACAGCACCCTCAGAGGCTAAGCGCTTTGATTTCAGGATCTGTTAGTAGTTTGAGCAGTGGGGCAAGAGGTAAGAAAGTAACAGTGAAATGATGGAGACAAAGGAGTAGGTGGAATTCTCTCTAGAGTGTTTGAACATTTGTCATATAAACACAAGTATTGAAGCTGCAAGATTGGTGAAGGAGTCTGACCTGAGTAGGCTGAAGACTGGCAGAGTGAGGAGAGCAGTACTGAGGACGTTTTGGAAAGGGAAGGATTATCAGTGGGAAGACAATTCCCTGCCAGAGATGAAGGAAAGAAGGACTCAGGATAGTAGTCCGTCTTGGGGATCCACAATAAGATAGAGTGATGAAAATGCAATGAACATGGTTAAAATGTAGGTGCTGAACTTGAATGGCTGCCAAAATTCATACTATCTTAAGGTGAATTAGTTAGAACCCTGGACTCCTTTCAGAGTCTGATCTTGAGCTCCAGAATTCACTACTTTCTGTGTGCTTAGTCACTTTAGTCATGGCTGACTCTTTGCGACCCCATGGACAGCCTGGACCCTGCCAGCCTCCTCTGTCCATGGGGATTCTCTAGGCAATACTGGAGTGGGCAGCCATGCCCCCCTCCAGGGTATCTTCCCAACCTGGGGATCGAACCCAGGTCTCCCTCATTGCAGATGGATTCTCTACTATCTGAGCCATCAGGGAAGCTTTCTGTGTGATCCCGGGTAAATAACCATTTCTCTGAGCCTTAATGTTGTTTATATAAACTGTTATTAGATTGACCATATTTAAAATTGAATGCATACATATTGGCTGAATGAGTGAGTTCACAGTAAGTTTGTATTGTAAAGTGGTTTATGCTAACTTGCCATAAATGAGGCAAATTAGTTACAATCAGTGTTTGTTTGATTGCAGGAATGGATTCCATGGCGAGGACCAATAACGTGACTGAGTTAATTATCGCCGGTCTTTTCCAGGACCCAGAGGTGCAGAGAGCGTGCTTTGTGGTCTTTCTGCCCGTGTACTTGGCCACGGTGGTGGGCAACGGCCTCATCGTCCTGACGGTTGGAGTCAGTCAGAGCCTGCGTGCCCCCATGTACTTCTTCCTGAGTCACCTGTCGCTGGTGGAGATCAGTTACTCCTCTACAATCGTCCCCAAATTCATCACAGACTTACTTGTCAAGGTTAAGACCATCTCTCTGAAAGGCTGTCTGGCTCAGATATTCTTCTCCCATTTTTTGGGGGTCACTGAGATCTTTTTGCTGGTGGTGATGGCTTATGACCGCTATGTGGCCATCTGCAAACCTCTTCATTATATGAGCATTATGAACCGTCAACTGTGTTACATATTAGTAGCTGGTTCCTGGCTTGGAGGCTCGTTTCACTCCATAATTCAGGTTCTCATCACCATCCAACTGCCCTTCTGCGGCCCCAACGTGATTGACCACTACTTCTGTGACCTCCATCCCTTGTTCAAGCTTGCCTGCACTGACACATTCATGGAGGGGGTCGTTGTGCTGGCCAACAGTGGCTTAATTGCTCTGTGCTCCTTCCTCCTCTTGGTGTCCTCCTATATTGTCATCCTGCTCAGCTTGAGGAACCGTTCAGCAGAGGGCAGACGCAAAGCCCTCTCCACCTGCGCCTCTCACCTCACGGTGGTCGCCTTGTTCTTTGGCCCCGCCATCTTCCTCTACATGCGGCCCGCCTCCACCTTCACTGAGGACAAGCTGGTGGCCGTGTTCTACACGGCGGTCACCCCCATGCTGAACCCCATCATCTACACACTCAGAAATGCAGAGATGAAAATCGCCTTGAGGAGGCTGTGGGGCAAAAAGGAGAACTCAGGGATGGAGCGAAAATGGGAAGGTGATTAATAAAAGTGTGCCTGATTATTATCTTGAAATGGATTTTAATTTTAGTAGGACATACAGGAATGTCAGAAACAAACGCAGGGACTTAACATTACTGTACCGTGGTTCTCCTTAGTAACCAAAGACTTTGTAGTATCCTAGTATCACGTTCCAAGGACTGAGGTCAGATGGTCTTGTTGGTCTTAGAGAACTTAATTGGGTCCATGATATTCAGTAGTTTCATGGGACTGGTTAACAATGAAACTCAAATTAAGTACGAATGCAAAGGACAACTCTTGGACAAATATTCTGTATGTTAAAGTGATTCTGTCACTCCCTTCCTACATTCCGTTCCACCTTCCTTCTTTTGCCTTTTTCTTCATTTCCTCTTCATGCTTCCCTTTTTGTATAATCTCCCTAATGATAACAACCCATATTTCATTAGAAAGGGAAACCAAACAGAGGAATTACCATGGGATATTTGGGGAGGAGGGTACCAATCTGATCTGCTCTTCCAGCGTGGACAATTGTGTCTTTGAAAATTGCACCCAGGGATTTTTCTATTCTTCTGCTTGTTTTAGCATCCTGTACCATAAACTTTTTGAGCACAAGTACTAGAAAAGACCCTGGAGCGGTTTCAGTTCTTGTGATATGTTGACACAAAATATAGTCCTTAAATCTCTTCTCGTAATGTCCTGTATCCAAAACTTTAAAGACGATCAAACATGGGATAGATCCTGGCTGCCAGTCGGGAAAGATCAAGACACACATTTTAACAAAAAATATCACTTTTAGTTTTATGCAGATGTAAATCAATACAGAATATAAAAAACGTCTTGGGCCTAAGTTGAAGAATGAAGGAGAGGGAAATAATGTCCAAGCATGCTTCTGCTCCACACTCTGTCCTTCATTCTAACTGATCAGCTAAGTCCATTTCTTGTCAAGCCTATTAGTGTTTCTTGGTGGAGCAGGATAAGAGAGTTTGTGTTTGCATTATTCGTTCATCTCTCAGAAACTCCTTTAACTCAGTTGACTCTCATCATTGTGAATATAGAGAGAATATAATAAAATTTGTTTCTACTGGCTTTGGAATAACATGGATTTTCTTGCATTTGCCCTCCATCTTTCCAACTCCTCTTGTGGATCAGGGGAAGTAATGCACGCAACTTCCTTGCAGAGGGATGGAGCATCCATCATATTATGTTATAGGCCTTAAAGGTTTTTCCCTTTGTCCTCAGAAGCTGGTTAGGCATGCAGATGAACAGTGATTTTAAAGGTACCAGGAAATCTTCCCCACTTGCTTGTCATCCTCACTAATCATTGACATGGACAACCATTCATAATCCCTGAGGAAATAACACTTCTTTCTGGAATGACTTTACCACACGTTTCCATGTGACAAACTCCTATATATCCTTTAAGACCTAGGTTAAAATCACTTTCCTTTGAATTCTTCTCTCACCTTGCTCCTCCTTGGGTTGAACTTTGTCTTCTAGCCATGGTTATTTTTGCATAATTTTATCATTGTCCTTATCACTTTGGAGGTATTATTTTATATGTCTTTCTCTCTGACTAGACTAAGTTCTCAGGGACAGGGCTATTCACCATACTGCTTTGCAACTCTAAGTATCATGTGTTAGCTGGTGCTTTGTCAGTGCTTGTTGAAAAAAACAAACAAACCATTTAGGCCCATGAACAATCCTTTCTAGATCGTATTTTGCAGATTTTTGAAAGAGTTTTCTTTTACGTTTATTTCATAGTTTTATGTGGGCTTCCCCAGTCTCTCAGTGGTACAGAACACGCCTGCCGATGCCTGAGACCTGAGATGCAGGTTTGATCCGGGGTCAAGAAGATCCCCTGGAGGAGGATGGCAGCCCACTCCAGTATTCTTGCCCGGGAAATCCCAGGGACAGAAGAGCCTGGCAGGCTATAGTCCTTGAAGTCACAACTAGTCAGACATAACTTAATGACTGAACAACAATAGTTTTAAGTAACAGTCGTATACATTTATTATTTACGCAATATTGAGACAAAATTTATGGAGCATAAATTTTGCCAATTTGACCATTTTAAACTGTACAATTCAGTCATTTTTAGTACATTTTGCAACCATCACCACTAATTGCAGAATATTTTCAACACCTAGAAAACAAACCCCACATCCATTAAGGAATTTTTAATGGGCATGTCTCATGGTGGGGTGCCTAGCTTTTCCTGTTAAAATTGGAAGAGCTCAGGCTCTGAAACCCATCAGGCTCTTCCAAGTGCCCCTCTCTCATAACTCATGATCCAAGAACTACTTCATCATCACCTGTTTTTCATAAATACAAGAATATTAACTGATAGGAACTTGAGAAGTATTCTGAATATTAGAATAGTTAATATACATTAAATTAATTTACTTTTTCCCCATTTAAAAATTTTAAATTAAAAAAATTCTGCAATATTGTGTTGGTTTCTGCCATGCAGCAAAGCATGACTGGTTATACATACACCCCCTCTGTCCCTATTTATCTGTTTATTTTTGGCTGTGCTGTGCCTTTGTTGCTGCACCTGGGCTTTCTCCGGTTGTGGTGTTTGGGCTTCTTACTGCGGCGGCTTCTCTTCTTGCAGACCATGGGCTCTGGAGCATCCAGGCTTCAGCAGTTGCAGCGCTTGGGCTTGGTAGTGGTGGTTCACGGACTTAGCTGCCCCGTGGCATGTGGAATCTTCCTGGACCAGGGATCGAACCCTTGTCCCCTGCACTGGAAGGTGAATTCTTAACCACTGGACCACCAGGGAAGTCTCCAGTATACATCAAAGTTTTAGAAAAGAACATGGTATAGATTTATACTATAAACTCAGTAAATATTAGCTATCATAATCATTATTATAATTCATTCTGGTCATTCATTTTATTTGTTTGATGACTACATGACTATTCACAAATTGGACTTCTTTCCTGGGAATCTACTCAAGTAGTCTTTTGATTTCATCCTAAAAAAGTTTTAGGCATTTGAGAGCTGTTTAAATGCGTTTGTTTTACAGCTTCTTTGGGCTAAATGTTCTCTGTTGTTTAATCACTTGTGAGTATATAGCATGGTACCTTGCACATTGTAGGTGTTCAATAAATATTTGTTAAATAAATATTAACTACCGCATGGCCTCATTATCTTTTATGCTGAATACATTTATATTTTGTTAATGTATATTTTAAGGCATTTGTTTCAGAACCAAAGTCAGTGGGGCTACCCTGCCTTTCTCTTGATGCCTTGATTGTACTGTAGCAGACCAGGACTTCAGGATGTAGACTGTGAAAGAAGCCTCTTACTGGTATATCGTTGGTTTCCTCACTGAGAGCTACAGAAAGAACATCATCAATACACTCCGAGTCATTGGATACTCATGTACAGATAATATCTTCTGTAACCGGATTGTCAGTTTTCTAGGGAACTACCTTACCTACTGAGGGTAAGTCTATTGAGGGCTAATTACTCCCTTCATTTTGATCTCACTGGAAAAATCATAGGAGACATAGGAAAGCATCTTTTCAATTGTGTAAGAGCCGACTATTGGGACATTTAGAAAAGGCTTACTAAATTCACAGAAGGAGTAACAGTCTACAATTATACCACTTAGCATTGGGACCACGTAGCTAATTCTCAGTTATTGATTCTGCAGCAACATCAAGAAAGAAAAAAGAAGTCCCCAAGTGTATTTTTTTTAGATAATAAATAGAGAATTTTATTTAGGACAAATTGGTAGAGGGCTGCCAACTACTCTGCATAGACAATTTTGTATTCTTTTCCTATTTATTATTTATATATATTTTAGGTATAGGTTTGACTGCATATAATAGAAAAATGGCAACCTGATGAGAGAGAGCTACAGAAATACAGAAGCAAAAGCCCGACATTGTTGGGAGTTCCAAAAATGCTATTAGAAACACAGGGTCAGCCATCTTGTAGACTCAGCCTCATGACCTTAGAGAGCTTCTACTTCCGCTGTGCAGCAGAATACACGTTAGCAGGCGATGCTCCGTGTCTGTGAGGTCCGGCATGGTGGTGGCTGCTGAGCTGTAGAGGTGTGGTTAGTGAGACCAAAGAACTGAATTTTAAATTTTAGTTTTAACAGTTTAATTGAAAAAGCTAAATGTGGCTTGTGGATGTGATGTTAGACAGTACAACTCTGGTATTAAATTTGTATTTTAGAAGACCATAAAGGGGAATAGGGGAGGATAAGCTGATATCTTTCCATTTAGGAGCTGTTTCAAAAGTGCCACCAAACACTTTTGCTTTCATTTTGTTCAACAGAAACATGACATATGGTCACCCTTAATTACAAGGGAGGCTAGAATGTATAATCTTTTTTTTTTTCTATGTGGAAATTGTGTTCTGTTAAAAAATATCAAGGTTTTATTGTGTTCTTCTCCTAAAGAAGAAAGGGAGAATGGATGTAAGGATTGGCATTTTGTCTGAGGCATTCTGTTATATGTGTATACAGTTTGTTTTGTAATTTCAAAACCCGTGTGATGCAACAAAAGGGATTCTAAGAGGGATGTTCATGACAATAGATGCCTACATCAAGAAACAAGAAAGATCTCAAATAGAAAACCTAATCCTATACCTAAAGAAACTAGAAGAAGAACAAATGACGCCCAGAATTAGTAGAAGGAATGAGATGAGAAAGAGCAGAAATAAATGACTAGAGACTGAGGGGGGAATGGAGAACATCAGTGAAACTAAGAGCTGTTTCTTTTCTCAAAAGATAAACAAAGCCACAAATCCTGAGGCTAAACTCACCGAGAGGAAGAAAGAGGACTCACATAAATAAAAGAAATCAAAGAGGAGCTATTACCTCATTACGTCATTCTGTGGTATTAACTAATAGGATCATAATAGACTACTATAAACAATTATATGCGAACAAACTGGATAATCTAGAAGAAATGAATAAATTCTAAGAAATATACAACCTAACAGACTGAATTGGGAAGAAACAAGAAACCTGAACAGACAGATTTCTAGTTGGAAGGCTAAGTTTATGATCAAGAACTTCCCCAAACAAAAGTCTAGGACCAGGTGACCTCACTGGTAGATTCTGCCTAACATTTAAGGAACTAGATGACCCTTATACCATACACAAAAATTAACTCAAAATGAATTTCAAACTAGAAACCCTCTGCGCATCAAAGGAAACCATAAACAAAATAAAAATGGAACCAGTGAATGAGAGAAAATGTTTGCAGATCATACATCTAATAAGGCGTTAATTCCAAATTATATCAAGAATTCAAAAAAAAAAAAAAAAAGAATTCATACAGCTCAGTAGCAAACCCCGAAACAATTAGATTAAAAATGGATAGATGATCTGATTACACATTTTTCTTCCCAAAGAAAACATACAAATGGTCAATAGGTACATGAAGGGATGCTTGACATAATTAATTATCAAGGAAATGCCAATCAAAATTATCATGAGATATCCCTCACACATTTTATATAAAAAAAAAAGACAAGGAAAAAAACATCGGTAAGAATGTGAAGACAAGTGAACCTTCCTGCACTGTTGGTGGTAAATTGTTACTGCCACTATGGAAAATAGTAGAGAGGTTCCTCAAAAAATTAAAAACAAAGCTACCGTATGATCCAGCAATTTCATTTGTGGATATTTATCTGAAGGAAACCAAACACTAACTCAAAAATATACATACACCTCAATGGTCATTGCAGAATTATTCACAAGAGCTAAGACACAGAAGTTACTTAAGTGTCTGTCGATGGGCGAGTGGATAAAGAAAATGTGGTAGATGTATACAATGGGATATTATTCAGCCATAAAAAGGAAGGGAATCTTGCCATTTGTAATAATATGGATGGACCTAAAGGACATTATGCTACATGAAATAAATCAGACAGAGGAAGACAAATATCATATGATCTCATTTATATGTGGAATCTAAAAATGAACCAACCAACCAACCAAAGAACTGAATTCATAGATAGAGAAAACAGATTGGTGGTTGCCAGAGGCATTGGGCAGTGGGTAAGTTTTTCCCACTGAAGGATTTTATTCCTAGCTGCAGACTTTTTCCCCTTTGTCTCTTTTCAAGGGCTTTTATTTTATTTACCTTCTAGATGCCGCTTTCTCTAACTACCATCCTGGACTCATTCTTCTCTACTCTGCTGAACATGTCCGGATCCACACTCTGAATCTGCTTGCATGCATTGCTTACAGTGACTCCAATCTCAATAATGGTAAATCCATTTTCCTCGCTCAAATCTACCTTTCGGGTATCCTTGAATTGTCTCTCTCCTCTCGTCAAAACCTCAGCAAATCTTTATTCTATCTTTAGGATGTCCAGAATCTGACCACTTCCTAAAACCTTCAGTGCTACCATCCTGGTAAAGACAAGCATCTAGTGGGTGGATTATTGCAATTGATGATCACCTAATTGGTTTCCTCATATTTCCCACTTCCCCTTGCTGGGAATATGACAGATATAACTGCTTTGAGTTAGGGACTTTGTTTCCTCATGGCCAAATCTTTAGCACCCATGCTTGACACGTTAAAGGACACAATACTATTTCTTGAATAAATGCAGGAATGAATGGATGGACGAATGACATCTCTTGCTGAGGAAATTCTTACTATGTTACATTATTATCACTGTCATTGGAGAGGCTGAGGCACAGGAAGTCTAAGTGGCTTACATAGACACGCTAGCATTGGGAGGTACAATGGGGGTAATCTAGCCCAATCCTGTCGTTTTATCTAGAAGTGGAAATAGGGAGAGTGAGAGGTTGAAGGGGAAATGACCTGGTTGAGAGAGAAGTGAATCAGTTACTGAACCTCAGCTAGGGCCCCGCTGTCCCGGTTCCCTGTCTGGTCCTCACTGTTCCTCTATCCAGTTGTCCTCATTCTTGGCAGTTCAGCCTGGAAAAGTATTCCCTTGATGTCTTACCTTCAGCTTTTCTCTTTTATTACTTTGTTTTTGGTACAAACTTTATGGACATCTCCCTAAGCTAACTGAAAAGATTTTGAATCTCTCCTAAGTCAAGGTTAGTTGATGAAGTTTCACCCGAGAGAAAAAACATTCCATGGGGAAGTTGTTCCCTTGACTAGAGTGTGTGGATTAATTTATTTAAAGGATCTTAACTTATGCAAGGAACTAATTACAACCATTGGAGTTTCGGTGGGCATGTAAGTTTTCTTCATGAAAAGCAAGGTCTTAAAACCTCTTTTCTGCTTTCTGTGGCATTTGTTTATTTCCTAGCTATTATAAATCAACTCCCCTGAATTTTCCTTTTTTTGGTGATTCATCTTAGACATCACCTGCTTTGTGTTCTAAAAGCTCCCAGGGACACTGGTGCTTTTCTCCAGGGCAAGGTTTGATCCTTGAGTAGCAGTAACAACCACTGTCCAGTCCTCAGTGCAGAAAGGGCACTGACTTCTGATTTAGTAACCTGGGAAATAACTGGTGTGCAGCTTGGGAATCCAATTACCCTCTCTCTGTCTCATTTACCTCATCTATAAACAGAAGAGGTTAGAGTAAAAGGTCTCTAAATGTTTCCAGCTCTAGTCAGAGTGGCTGAACTGGCTGTGAACTGAACTTTGTTCAGGGGGACTTGAGTGAGAAATTCACTGAGATGGTGATATTAGCTAAGGCATCTGTCTTGTCAGGGTTTAGGATTCCAAGGGGGGATTTCAATTCTCTATCCTGTTCTAGTTTCTCCAAACCAGATCATCTCCTTGAGTAATGATCATTTCTAGCAGAGTGGCCAACTTCATGCTGACTTGGAGGCACTCAGGAGCACTTGAGATCCATCTGGCTCAATTCTTTGTTCTGAGATAGAACTAACCACAGCAGCTATTTTGACTTAAAGGTATTTCATATGACTGGAAGTGCAGAATCTCTAAACAGCCATGGGATGTTGGGTGAGTCAGTTTCTCTCTTAGAGCCTCAGTGTTCATTTGCTCAGTTCAGCTCAGTCGTGTCTGACTCTTTGTGACCCCAGAGACTGCAGCATGCCAGGCTGCCCTGTCCATCACTAACTCCTGGAGCTTACTCAAAATGAGCTGGTTGGGTTTAAAGTATTTGCTTTTTTTGGTGGGGGTAATGAATTCAATTTATTTAATTTATTTTTATTGTGGTAAATAATACAAAACATAAATTTGATAAACTTCAAGTCCTTTATAATTTTGGAATTCTGTGAGTTACCATTTGGGAATTACAAAGCGGGAAACCGTGATTGGGATGGAGCTTCCATTACCTCACTCTGAGATCAGCCCCTTCGGCACATGAAGATTTCTATTATATTTTCTTCGGGCATTGTCTCCATTCTATCATTATGCTCTGGTCCAGAGTCTAGCAGTTTATCTAATGTAGAGTCTATGTGTTCAAAGGCTGATTTGGGCTTTTATATGTTGATCAGTTCCCCCACCCCTCATCCTTCTAGGTGAGGCAGCTTGCGTTGAGAGAGGAGGTATGTTTTACCAGCTCAGTGGGAGAGACGGTGGAGGTGACTGAGGGGTGGGTAGCAGAGACAGGACCAGATACTGAAAGGCAAAGATGACAGAGAAGGAAAATGTAGTTTTCAAAGTTACCAGTTATTCCTTCTACTAGGGATGAAGACTGGAAAAACTGGATCCTCCTTGATTTCTCTCTTATCTCTGAGTGACCTCTCAGATTGCCCTAGAATATTGTCGTTAGTTTCTCTAGTGAATCAAAAAACATTGAGTTCCTACTCATACAAGAAATATTTGTGTTGGGGAATCAATATACATTGGATTTCTTATAGAAGAGAACATTTAATTTTAACTCTTCAGTATGTGTTTATGTGCCTAGAAATTGCATAGGGTAGTGATTAAAGAACATAGCATCTGGAGTTAAATTGCTTGGGTTGAAATCCTGGCTCCACTGCTGTGTAAACTTAGGCCAGTGGATTCATTTACCTGTGCTTCTTTTTTTTCCCCTCATATGTGAAAAATGGGGTGATAAAAATATGCACATCACAGGTTTGTTCTGGAAATTGAATTAATTAATGTATATAAAATAAAAAACCCAAACAAAAACAGATTAGTAGATGCAGAGAACAAAATGTTGGTTGCCAGAGGGGAAGGGTATTGGGGGAAGGATGAAATAGGTGAAAGGGATTAGGAGGTACAAACTTCTAGCTACAAAATAAATAAGGTGTAGGCATGTAATGTGTACATAGAGAATATAATCAGTAATATTGTGACAACTTTGTATGGTGACTGATGGCAACTGGTCTTATTGTATATTGAGTCACTATATTGTATACCGAAAACCAATGTAATATTGTATGTTGATTACAACTAAAAAAAAACTGTGTGACATATGATGCCATGGAAATACTATTATTGTCAACCAAAGTGCAATTAATATAAAAATATAATAAAAACATGAAACAGATAATTTGAATACTAGGATATGTATTTCTTGGTAGAGATAAAGAAACAGTATTATAAAGAATCTATTAATTGCTAAAGAAAAGCAGTACAATGAACTGCTTACTGTAAGAGTGTGAAGGCAGGACTATATTATTTCTATAGTAGTCAGATTCTTCCTGCAATTTAAAAAGAAGGGAATACTAAACACGGTGAAGGGAGAAAGAACATTTTGCTTTAGGAAATAGCTGCATAATGTTCATTTTGGGGATGACAGTTGCAAAAATAGGCAATGGCCAGTTCAAGAAGAACCTGGAATTCATACTAAGAATATTGGAATTTGTGCTGTAGGCAATGCGGAGGTGTTGATATATTTTAGGTAGAGTAGTAGCCTCATTTGCTATGCATTTAAGAAAAACCACCAAAGAATCCTTTCAGTGCTCAGAGAAGTTACATATGAGTTGGAGTGTTAATCATGAGAGGGCATCCCAGTGGCTCAGTGGTAAAGAATCTGCCTGCCAATGCAGGAGGTGCAGAGACTTGGCTTTGATCCCTAGGTTGGGAAGATTCCTTGGAGGAGGGCATGGCAATTCTTTGCAGTATTCTTACCTGGGAACATGGACAGAGGAATCTGGAAGGCTACAGTCCATGAGGTCACAAAGAGTCGGACGTGACTGAGCGTACACACACACATTAATCACAAGATTCCTTAAGTGCACAGGACTGGAATTAGGGTTAGAAGGTGGATAGCACTGAAAGGGACAGGAGAGGGCATTTCTAATGAAGTGGGCTCTGCGGTGGGAATGAGTATTGCGGGCTTGTGGGAGGAGGAGAGGACCCTGAGTTGAACAGGGGTGAGTTCAAGTTTAGTTGGCTAAGAAGGTGATGGTTGAGATGGCTCAGTCTGTGAAAGACTTTGAAAGTGAGCCAGAGGCGTCCAGGGTTTTCCCTGGTTATTCCCAAGCAGTGGAGGATCTGAGGAAGGAAGGGCCTGGGAAACAATTTTCTGGCTGTAGTCTGCAGGATGGATGGAACGGGAGGCTGTAGAGACTACGAGGCTTTGTGACTTAGGCATCAGCTGACAGCAGGTGTGAAGGTGGGGGCAGCAAGGTTGGAGAGAAAGTGCACATAGGCGAGATGATTAAAGATAAAATTAATGGATTGTGGTGACTGACCGAGTATAGGAATGAGAGGCATGAATCACATTTGACATCAAAGCTACAAGCCTGGGCATCTTGGAGGCTGATGGTGTCATCACAGTCTCTTCCGGATAACACTTGCTTGTAAGTCTCCTGTTATTCCATAGCTTAGTCTTACCAGCTTCAATCTATCACTGTCCCAATCTTTTCCTTTTGTTCATGAGTGCGGATGTGGTAGAAGGAGATTTTTGTCATGTCTCACAATCTTACCTTTTAACCATTCAGTGACTGGATTTTCCAAGATGTGATGCTGCCACGTCTTCCTAATGCTTCTGAGAGCCTCGTGTCCACAACACCGCCATCAATGGAAAGGGCACCGTGCTGTGATGAATTTATCAATATTGTTAGCATTTGGTCATGAGTTCCAATGTCGTTTCTATGCTGCACGCATCAATATCTTCTGTCTCTTGACTAGGCAATTTATTTTTGTTTCCATAGGTGACTGAGTGCCCCCCCCCCTTTTTTTTTACCCCTGCAAAGAAGTTTAGAGTAATCATATAAATGACAAAGAAAAATTTCATTGGGTTTTAATTGAAGTTGCTTAAATTTGTATAGGAATAGTCAAAATTATTATGTTAACTTTTATTGTTTAAATGTAATTTGTAAGAATTTGAGGGGATGGATATGTTTTCCATTTGACATATGTATTTTCTTGTAGTAGTTTTATGGTTTTCTCTGCATAACTATATTACATTTCAAAGTACTTATTTTTATTTTTTTTGGCTATCACAAAAGGAATATTTTTGAGTTGTGTTTTTAACTAGTAATTGTATTTTAATTTTTTATTGTGTTAGTGATGTTCAGATTTATGTATGTATTTGTTTACTTATTTATTCATTTCCTAGGTTTATGTATTAGGTTTTGCTTGCAAGAAACAGAAGCCCATTAAACTAGCTTAAGCAGAGAGGAGAATTTATTTGAGGAATAAGGGGCATTCTCTGGTACCCAGGTACACAGGGACTGAATCAGGAATGGAAAAGTCAAGGATCATGGATACTTTCTGCCATGATCTTGCTCTAGAACACTAGTCTCTCATTTTTTTTTTTTTTATCTTCAGGTTTGGTGACTTTACATAATCCTAAAATTTTAAAAATAAAGCTGTGTGTATTTCATATTTATAACTTGGTATTTGATGGTCATATACTTAATGAAATGATGACTACTGTTAAGTCAATTGACATAGTCATCTCCTCCTGTGGTTACTCTTGGTGTCTGTGGGTGTGTGTGAGAACACTTGTAATGTGCTCTTAGGAAATTTTGAAGTTCAGCATGCATCCTGATGTGAGGAATTCTGACATGTATGACTTTGTTTCCGTCTATATCATTGACTTCTGTTTTCTCTGTTGGTTATAGTCCTTATTGATCAGGTGCAGTTTTACTTTTTCAAAAGAATATTTCTTGAAAATTTCAGTGTGAAATCAGAGATAAGAGGAAAAGCAATGGGTGAAATTTACAGCAGAGAGTCAAGGTCTTCATACTGTTTCTTCCTTATTTTTCATGGATCCTATGTGGTGAAAATATGCCTAATATGGTGCCTTAATCTAGAGAGGATTGTTTGGAATCAGATGTTGTGATCCATATTTCTTTTGTATTCTCTGAGAGTATGTGTGTGCGTGCTCCATCACTCACTCACTTATGTCAGTAAGTAGTGTCTTACTCTTTGAGACCCAGTGGACTGTAGACCGTCAGGCTCCTCTGTCCATGGAATTTTCCAGGCATGAATACTGAAGTGGGTTGCCATTTCCTGCTCCAGGGAATCTTTGAGACCCGGGGATCAAACCCGTGTCTCTTGCGTCTATTGTTTTGGCAGGTGGATTCTTTCCTGCAGTACCACCTGGGAAGCCCACTCTGAGGGTGTATAGATGTATAAAAGGTGCTCAGTTAAGTATCTGCTCAGGGAAATAACTCACAGAGAAATCTTCATCTTGGTATTATACTTTGCTGCTGGCCACCAACTGGTAACAGGGACAGGCAGACTGGTCAGTCACAAGAGTGCTCTCAGAGGACAAGCTCTGCAAGTTCAGGATCTGTGAGTTGTTTGAGCAGTGTGCCAAGAGTTGTGGAAGTGATAGTGAAATGATGGAGACAAACTCCCAAGTGGAATTCTCTACAAAGTGTTTGAGCACTTGTTATGTAAAACAGAATTACAGAAGCTGCAGGGCTGGTGAAGGACTCTGACCTGAGTGAGCTGAGGGCTAGAATGGAGTGAAGAAAACAATACAGAGGGCCTTTTGGAAAGGGAAGGATTAACCATGGGAGGATGATTCCCTGAAGAAAAGATGAGGGATAGAAGGAATTTAGAATTTAGGAGCAGTAGTGCATCATGGGGATTTCCCAATAAATTTGATCCATCAAAATGCAATGAAGATGGTAAAAATATAAGAGCTGAACTTGAATGACTCCCTAAATTCAGAATATCTTCTGGTGGGTTAGAAGAAACCCTATGAATTCAACCTGATTCTGAGTCCTACAGTTGGCTATTTTCTGTGTGATCCTGAGTAAATAACCATTTCTCTGATCCCTCATTTTCTAATACATAAACTATTGTTAGATTGGTCATATTTAATGCTCAATGAGCACATATTGCCTAAATAAATGAGTTCATGATAAATTTTTGCTGTAAACTGATTTACACTGTCCAATTATGCTATAAATGAGGTGAATTTGTTATAAGTGGTGTTTATTTCATTACAGATTTCTGACTACCTCCGGTCCAGTACATATGAATCAACTCCATGGCGAGGACCAATAACGTGACTGAGTTAATTATCGCCGGTCTTTTCCAGGACCCAGAGGTGCAGAGAGCGTGCTTTGTGGTCTTTCTGCCCGTGTACTTGGCCACGGTGGTGGGCAACGGCCTCATCGTCCTGACGGTTAGAGTCAGTAAGAGCCTGCGTGCCCCCATGTACTTCTTCCTGAGTCACCTGTCGCTGGTGGAGATCAGTTACTCCTCCACTGTTGTCCCTAAATTCATCACAGACTTACTTTCCGAGATTAAAACCATCTCCCTGGAGGGCTGTGTGGCTCAGATCTTCTTCTTTCACTTCTTTGGAGTTGCTGAGATCTTCCTGCTCACAGTGATGGCCTATGACCGCTACGTGGCCATCTGCAAGCCCCTGCACTACACGGCCGTCATGAGCCGGCCCGTGTGCCACCGTCTGCTGGCTGCTTCCTGGCTGGGGGGCTTTTTTCACTCCACGGTTCAGATCATTATCACTCTCCAGTTGCCCTTCTGCGGCCCCAACGTGACTGACCACTCCTTCTGTGACCTCCATCCCTTGTTCAAGCTTGCCTGCACTGACACCTCTGTGGAGGGGGTCGTTGTGTTGGCCAACAGTGGATTATTCTCCATCTTTTCTTTCCTCCTCTTGGTGTCCTCCTATATTGTCATCCTGGTCAGCTTGAGGAACCGTTCAGCAGAGGGCAGACGCAAAGCCCTCTCCACCTGCGCCTCTCACCTCACGGTGGTCGCCTTGTTCTTTGGCCCCGCCATCTTCCTCTACATGCGGCCCGCCTCCACCTTCACTGAGGACAAGCTGGTGGCCGTGTTCTACACGGTGGTCACCCCCATGCTGAACCCCGTCATCTACACACTCAGAAATGCAGAGATGAAAGTTGCGCTGAAGAGCTTGTGGGGCAGGAAAGTAAACTCAGGGTTCCAATAAAAATGAAAATATTAAAAAAAGTTAGTATGTATAGGGTGACCAAATATGATTCTGACTTTAGTGAATATGAGCAAGAGAGGAATATTTAACCTGTTCATGTTTTTTGTTGTATTTTTTTTTTCATTTATTTTTATTAGTTGGAGGCTAATTACTTTACAATATTGTAGTGGCTTTTGTCATAAATTGACATGAATCAGCCATGGATTTACATGTATTCCCCATCCCGATCCCCCATCCCACCTCCCTCTCCACCCGATTCCTCTGGGTCTTCCCAGTGCACCAGACCCGAGCACTTGTCTCATGCATCCAGCCTGGGCTGGTGATCTGTTTCACCCTTGATAATATACATGTTTCGATGCTGTTCTCTTGAAACATCCCACCCTCGCCTTCTCCCACAGAGTCCAAAAGTCTGTTCTGTACATCTGTGTCTCTATTTTATTTTATTAGTTTTACAACACTGCCCTAGGATGATGAGAATTTAATTTTCCTTTTCCTTTAGACACCACCAGAAAATTCCAAGCTTCCCTTGTACTTCAGTGCTGCCATCATTAAACCCAAATGCCCCACAGAATTCACGCTTGTAAATTATTTTCTGACTACTTCCTTTTGTGTCAGCTTTCTTTTATTCTATCTTCATGGTCATTAAACAATAAAATATATAATTCTTAGGTGCTCTAGATATGTGTGATTCTTTAATTTCTATGACGCTTATTTTATAAATAAAGATTTGTTGTTGATGATTTAGTTGCTAAGTGATGTCTGACTCTTTTGCAACTCCGTGGGCTGTAGCCTGCCAGGCTCCTTTGTCCATGGGATTTCGCAGTCAGGAATGCTGGAGTGGATTGCCATTCCCTTCTCTGGGGATCTCCCTGACCCAGGAATTGAAATCATGTCCCCCGTATTGGCGGGTGGATTCTTTACCGCATACCCATCCGGGAAGCTCAAATGAAGATCTAGGTATCGGTAAAAAATTTACTGAATGACTGAAGAAACTTAACTTGTTTGCAAAGTAGTAACTGACTTGTTCCTGAGAATCCAACCAAGCTTTCCTGTCCACTAAGTGATGGAATAAGGGCACCCTTTTATCAGCCTATGTGGCCTCAGACTTCCCTGGCAGTTCCCGAAGACCTTGGCTCCTGCCCTGTCTAAACCTTCACTGTTTCAGTCTGATCAGAACCAGGCCTCAGAATTCTTCCAGATACCATTCTCTTCATAAAACCCGTGCCAATTTCAGGTTTGGGTTGGGAAGACTTAACTTCCTGTGAAAACTAACTGGTCTTTGCTTATATGGACAGCTTTTTTAGGGTATTTAAACCTATTTTATACTATTGTTGTTTCTGGATGTTTATATCTTGAAGTCTACTTGAGGGCTGAACATTACTTACCTTTATGTTCTACTTCAGTGTCAGCGTAATTTTATGCACATACTATGTCCTCAGCAAAGTTGAATAAATGAATACAAAATTAAATAGATTAATGGATAACAGAATATATGAATGGCACATAAACTCTGGTGTCAAGGTTCATACACAGTGATGTGAAGAATAAAGAATGTCCTATGGCCTCAGCATCCAATCCTAAGCTTCAATTTCTAGAGTATAGTTTTACAATTATTTTCTTCGCATAGAAATGGTGAAATTTTCACTTGGCATTATAGAATTACCCCGATTAACGAACAGTCTACATTAACCATCTTAATGTTAACAGGTATGTTATCATTCACTTCAGTTCAATTCAGTCACTCAGTCGTGTCCAGCTCTGTGACCCCATGGACTGCAGCATGCCAGGCCTCCCTGTCCATCACCAACTCTCGGAGTTTACTCAAACTCATGTCCATTGAGTCAGTGATGCCACCCAACCATCTCATCCTCTGTTATCCCCTTCTCCTCTTGCCTTCAATCTTTCCCAGCATCAGGGCTTTTCAAATGAGTCAGTTCTTCACACCAGGTAGCCAAAGTATTGGAGTTTCAGCTTCAGCATCAGTCCTTCCAATGAAGATTCAGGACTGATTTCCTTTAGGATGGACTGCTTGGATCTCCTAGCTGTCCAAGGGACTCTCAAGAGTAACACTGAGGCTATCATTAGAGAGTAAAACTTGCTAATATGCTTGAGTCATGATGACAGAAGAAATATTGCTTCAAGTCATGATTTGGTGAGATTAAGATAGAATTGCCACTTTGTTAAGTTTCTATACAGAGCATCTGAGATGGTGTTTTCACCCAAAATATTTTTGGTTTCTTATACACCATCTTTTCCCGTATAAGACCTGAGTAGTTCATGTCATGTTGTATTTTAGATAAGCTCCTGTACTCCTTGGTATCAATCACAGATCTTTCTGAGCTGTCCTTATTTAAATGCCTTCTCTTCTTTGGTGATCCATAAGGCAAAGTGCACAGATTTTAGGGAGGAACACTTGGACTTAAATTCCCACCCTGTTATCTTCTACCTGTACAACATTGGGTTCATTCACTTTTTCTCCTGGTGTCAGCACGCTGTGACTTGTGGAAAGATTGTGGCATGTGGAGAGAGATTACAATTAAAAAAAACTCTCGCTGTTTGCAGATGACATGATCCTCTACATAGAAAACCCTAAAGACTCTTCCAGAAAATTACTAGAGCTAATCAATGAATATAGTAAAGTTGCAGGATATAAAATTAACACACAGAAATCCCTTGCATTCCTATACACTAACAATGAAAAAACAGAAAGAGGAATTAAGGAAACAATACCATTCACCATTGCAACAAAAAGAATAAAATACTTAGGAGTATATCTACCTAAAGAAACAAGAGACCTATACATAGAAAACTATAAAACACTGATGAAAGAAATCAAAGAGGACACAAACAGATGGAGAAACATACCGTGCTCATGGATTGGAAGAATCAATATTATCAAAATGGCTATTCTACCCAAAGCAATCTATAGATTCAATGCAATCCCTATCAAGTTACCAACGGTATTTTTCACAGAACTAGAACAAATAATTTCACAATTTGTATGGAAATACAAAAAACCTCGAATAGCCAAAGTAATCTTGAGAAAGAAGAATGGAACTGGAGGAATCAACCTGCCTGACTTCAGACTCTACTACAAAGCCACAGTCATCAAGACAGTATGGTACTGGCACAAAGACAGAAATATGGATCAATGGAATAGAATAGAAAGCCCAGAGATAAATCCACGAACCTATGGACACCTCATCTTTGACAAAGGAGGCAAGGATATACAATGGAAAAAAGACAATCTCTTTAACAAGTGGTGCTGGGAAAACTGGTCAACCACTTGTAAAAGAATGAAACTCCAACACTTTCTAACACCATACACAAAAATAAACTCAAAATGGATTAAAGATCTAAATGTAAGACCAGAAACTATAAAACTCCTAGAGGAGAACATAGGCAAAACACTCTCCGACATAAATCACAGCAAGATCTTCTATGACCCACCTCCCAGAATATTGGAAATAAAAGCAAAAATAAACAAATGGGACCTAATGAAAATTAAAAGCTTTTGCACAACAAAGGAAACTGTAAGTAAGGTGAAAAGACAGCCCTCAGATTGGGAGAAAATAATAACAAATGAGGAAACAGACAAAGGATTAATCTCAAAAATATACAAGCAACTCCTGAAGCTCAATTCCAGAAAAATAAATGACCCAATCAAAAAATGGGCCAAAGAACTAAACAGACATTTCTCCAAAGAAGACATACAGATGGCTAACAAACACATGAAAAGATGCTCAACATCACTCATCATCAGAGAAATGCAAATCAAAACCACAATGAGGTACCATTACACGCCAGTCAGGATGGATGCTATCCAAAAGTCTACAAGCAATAAATGCTGGAGAGGGTGTGGAGAAAAGGGAACCCTCTTGCACTGTTGGTGGGAATGCAAACTAGTACAGCCACTATGGAAAACAGTGTGGAGATTTCTTAAAAAACTGGAAATAGAACTGCCATATGACCCAGCAATACCACTTCTAGGCATACACACTGAGGAATCCAGATCTGAAAGAGACACGTGCACCCCAATGTTCATTGCAGCACTGTTTATAATAGCCAGGACATGGAAGCAACCCAGATGCCCATCAACAGATGAATGGATAAGGAAGCTGTGGTACATATACACCATGGAATATTACTCAGCCGTTAAAAAGAATTCATTTGAATCAGTTCTAATGAGATGGATGAAACTGGAGCCCATTATACAGAGTGAAGTAAGCCAGAAAGATAAAGATCATTACAGTATACTAACACATATATACGGAATTTAGATAGATGGTGGCGATAACCCTATATGCAAAACAGAAAAAGAGACACAGAAGTACAGAACAGACTTTTGAACTCTGGGGGAGAACGTGAGGGTGGGATGTTTTGAAAGAACAGCATGTATATTATCTATGGTGAAACGGACCACCAGCCCAGGTGGGATACATGAGTCAGGTGCTCGGGCCTGGTGCACTGGGAGGACCCTGAGGAGTCGGGTGGGGAGGGAGGTGGGAGGGGGGATCGGGATGGGGAATACGTGTAACTATATGGCTGATTCATGTCAATGTATGACAAAACCCACTGAAATGTTGTAAAGTGATTGGCCTCCAACTAATAAAATAATATTTAAAAAAAAAACAAACAAACAAAAAAAAAAAAAAACAAAAAAAAAAAAACAAAAAAAAAATTTTATTTATCTATTTATGGCTGTGCTGGGTCTTTATTGCTGTGCAGATTTTCTCTAGTTGTGGCGAGCAAAGGGCCACTCTCTACTTGCAGGGTTTGGGCTTCTCATTGTGGAGGCGTCTCTTGTTGCAGAGCACAGGCTCCAGAGCGCACAGGCTTCAGTAGCTGCATCGCGTGGGCTCCTTAGTTGCAGCTCCCGGGCTCTGGATCACAGGCTCAATAGATTGGTGCACGGGCTTAGCGGCTCTGTGCTTGTGGGATCTTCCCCGGCCAGGGATTGAATCTGGCAAGAAGATTACATTTTTGTTTCATCCCTCCCTGTCTTCCCTGGTGACTCAGAGGTTAAAGCGTCTGCCTCCAATGCGGGAGACCCAGGTTCGATCCCTGGGTTGGGAAGATGCCCTGGAGAAGGAAATGGCAACCCACTCCAATATTCGTGCCTGGAGAATCCCATGGACGGAGGAGCCTGGTAGGCTACAGTCCACGGGGTCGTAAAGAGTCAGACACACAACAACCCAAAACCTATGGGACACTGTAAAAGCAGTGCTAAGGGGAAGGTTCATAGCATTACAGGCTTACATCAAGAAACAAGAAAAAAGTCAAATAAATAACCTAACTCTATACCTAAAGCAATTAGAGAAGGAAGAAATGAAGAACCCCAGGGTTAGCAGAAGGAAAGAAATCTTAAAAATTAGGGCAGAAATAAATGCAAAAGAAACTAAAGAGACCATAGCAAAAATCAACAAAGCTAAAAGCTGGTTTTTTGAAAAAATAAACAAAATTGACAAACCATTAGCAAGACTCATTAAGAAACAAAGAGAGAAGAACCAAATTAACAAAATTAGAAATGAAGATGGAGAGATCACAACAGACAACTCTGAAATACAAAGGATCATAAGAGACTACTACCAGCAGCTCTATGCCAATAAAATGGACAACTTGGATGAAATGGACAAATTCTTAGAAAAGTATAACTTTCCAAAACTGAACCAGGAAGAAATAGAAGATCTTAACAGACCCATCACAAGCAAGGAAATCAAAACTGTAATCAAAAATCTTCCAGCAAACAAAAGCCCAGGACCAGATGGCTTCACAGCTGAATTCTACCAAAAATTTAGAGAAGAGCTAACACCTATCTTACTCAAACTCTTCCAGAAAATTGCAGATGAAGGTAAACTTCCAAACTCATTCTATGAGGCCACCATCACCCTAATTCCAAAACCAGACAAAGATGTCACAAAAAAAGAAAACTACAGGCCAATATCACTGATGAACTTAGATGCAAAAATCCTTAACAAAATTCTAGCAAACGGAATCCAACAACATATTAAAAAAATCATACACCATGACCAAGTGGACTTTATCCCAGGAATGCAAGGATTCTTTAATATCCGCAAATCGATCAATGTAATACACCACATTAACAAACTGAAAGATAAAAACCATATGATTATCTCAATAGATGCAGAGAAAGTCTTTGACAAAATTCAACACTCATTTATGATTAAAACTCTCCAGAAAGCAGGAATAGAAGGAACACACCTCAACATAATAAAAGCTATATATGACAAACCCACAGCAAGCATCACCCTCAATGGTGAAAAATTGAAAGCATTTCCTCTGAAATCAGGAACAAGACAAGGGTGCCCACTCTCACCACTACTATTCAACATAGTGTTGGAAGTTTTGGCCACAGCAATCAGAGCAGAAAAAGAAGTAAAAGGAATCCAGATAGGAAAAGAAGAAGTGAAACTCTCGCTGTTTGTAGATGACATGATCCTCTACATAGAAAACCCTAAAGACTCTTCCAGAAAATTACTAGAGCTAATCAATGAATATAGTAAAGTTGCAGGATATAAAATTAACACACAGAAATCCCTTGCATTCCTGTATACTAACAATCCAAAAACAGAAAGAGAAATTAAGGAAACCATTCACCATTGCAACAAAAAGAATGAAATACTTAGGAGTATATCTACCTAAAGAAACAAAAGACCTATACACAGAAAACTATAAAACACTGATGAAAGAAATCAAAGATGACACAAACAGATGGAGAAATATACCGTGTTCATGGATTGGAAGAATCAATACTGTCAAAATGGCTATTCTACCCAAAGCAATCTATAGATTCATTGCAATCCCTATCAAGCTACCAATGGTATTTTTCACAGAACTAGAACAAATAATTTCACAATTTGTATGGAAATACAAAAAACCTCGAATAGCCAAAGTAATCTTGAGAAAGAAGAATGGAACTGGAGGAATCAACCTACCTGACATCAGACTCTACTACAAAGCCACAGTCATCAAGACAGTATGGTACTGGCACAAAGACAGAAATATAGATCAATGGAATAGAATAGAAAGCCCAGAGATAAATCCACGAACCTATGGACACCTTATCTTTGACAAAGGAGGCAAGGATATACAATTGAAAAAAGACAACCTCTTTAACAAGTGGTGCTGGGAAAACTGGTCAACCACTTGTAAAAGAATGAAACTCCAACACTTTCTAACACCATACACAAAAATAAACTCAAAATGGATTAAAGATCTAAATGTAAGACCAGAAACTATAAAACTCCTAGAGGAGAACATAGGCAAAACACTCTCCGACATAAATCTCAGCAGGATCCTCTATGACCCACCTCCCAGAATATTGGAAATAAAAACAAAACTAAACAAATGGGACCTAATGAAACTTAAAAGTTTTTGCACAGCAAAGGAAACTATAAGTAAGGTGAAAAGACAGCCCTCAGATTGGGAGAAAATAATAGCAAATGAAGAAGCAGACAAAGGATTAATCTCAAAAATATACAAGCAACTCCTGAAGCTCAATTCCAGAAAAATAAATGACCCAATCGAAAAATGGGCCAAAGAACTAAACAGACATTTCTCCAAAGAAGACATACAGATGGCTAACAACACATGAAAAGATGCTCAACATCACTCATTATCAGAGAAATGCAAATCAAAACCACAATGAGGTACCATTACACGCCAGTCAGGATGGATGCTATCCAAAAGTCTACAAGCAATAAATGCTGGAGAGGGTGTGGAGAAAAGGGAACCCTCTTACACTGTTGGTGGGAATGCAAACTAGTACAGCCACTATCGAAAACAGTGTGGAGATTTCTTAAAAAACTGGAAATAGAACTGCCATATGGCCCAGCAATCCCACTCCTGGGCATACACACCGAGGAAACTAGATCTGAAAGAGACATGTGCACTCCAGTGTTCATCACAGCACTGTTTATAATAGCCAGGACATGAAAGCAGCCTAGATGCCCATCAGCAGATGAATGGATAAGGAAGCTGTGGTACATATACACCATGGAATATTACTCAGCCGTTAAAAAGAATTCATTTGAATCAGTTCTAATGAGACGGATGAAACTGGAGCCCATTATACAGAGTGAAGTAAGCCAGAAAGATAAAGAACATTACAGCATACTAGCACATATATATGGAATTTAGAAAGATAAAGAACATTACAGCATACTAGCATATATATATGGAATTTAGAAAGATGGTAATGATAACCCTATATGCAAAACAGAAAAAGAGACACAGAAGTACAGAACAGACTTTTGAACTCTGTGGGAGAAGGTGAGGGTGGGATGTTTCGAAAGAACAGCATGTATATTATCTATGGTGAAACAGATCACCAGCCCAGGTGGGATGCATGAGACAAGGGCTCGGGCTTGGTGCACTGGGAAGACCAGATGAATCAAGTGGAGAGGGAGGTGGAAGGGGGGATCGGGATGGGGAATACGTGTAACTCCATGGCTGATTCATGTCAATGTATGACAAAACCCACTGAAATGTTGTGAAGTAATTAGCCTCCAGCTAATGAAAAAAATTAAAAAAAAAAAAAAAAAAAAAAAAGAGTCAGACACGACTGAGCGACTTCACATCAGTGAGATAACATAGGAGTGCCAAAAAGGCTTTTCTAACTTCCTTGGTGCCCCCATCCCATTCATAGAATTCTAATATCAGAAATTCCCCAGTAGGAGCTTTGTTTCAGGGGAATAGGGCTTTGCTAGAAGGGAAACTATTGTTAATCACTAACATCTTAATTTGGATAATTTTACAAGATGGTTTTCTTTTCTTTCTAGATGGTTGTTATCTGGCCACTGAAATACGGTTCAATCCAAATCCAGTTCATCGTCTGCTTTTGCTGTGAGCTAAGAATTGTTTTTACATTTTAAATGTTTGGAAAAAAAAAATCAAAGTAGGGTAATACGTTGTGATACATGAAAGTTACACATAACTCAAATGTTAGTGGCCATAAATAAGGTTTCATTGGGCTATAGTTGTACCCAGTATTTTTCTTCTTATTTATGGCAGTTTTTGAGTTAGATTGCCATGAGTAGTTGTGACACAGTGCGGTCTACATAGCCTAAAATACTTACCATGTAACCCTTTAGAGAAATTTGCCTGTCCCTGGCTTAAGCCATAGTGAAGTTTATTATTTATTCAACAAGAAGCTGGGAGGTCAGCGGTCCCAGGGTTGTTTTGTTATTTCTATGATGCCCAAGCATCTGGTTGGTGCCCCTTCAATTCTCTAGGCTGTCCCGTCCTGGCTGCTAGATGTCCATAGTAGCTCTTGGTGTTATCTGCTCACATGCAGGGAGGGAGAGGCTCTCACTTTATTGTGGGAAACATTTCCCAGAAATTCCCCAGAACAACTCTGACTCCTATTGACCAGAACTAGGTCATATGTCTGTGCTGAGATGCAAAGGAGGCTGGAATAGTAAGTCGTGAAAATAGGAATGAGATTATAATATTAGACCAAACATTGTGTTTCCTCTGAGCTGGTCACCCTGGTGTTCAATAATGTCATGGTTCTTTCATTAATAAGGGATGTCTCCACAGGGAGTTTTGGTGGAGGGAACCCTAGGGGATAATGATGTGGGCAGAGTGAGGTTGTTAAAGGATTTGAATCTGGTGCCAGAGTCTTCGACTGGAATCCAGTTTAACCACTTAGAGACTGTGCAACCCCAAGTAAATGACTAAAACCTGTAATTCAGCTTCCTTAATTAGCATGAAAGTTTGGGTCAAGTGCAAGAAACATTTTTTTTTTGGCCATGCTGCACAGCACGTGGGATCTCAGTTCTCTAACCAGAGATGGAACCTACGCCCCCTGCACTGGAAGCATGAAGTCTTACCCACTGGACCACTAGAGAATGCCCAAGAACCGTTTTCCTAGCAATACTGTTTTCCTGACAGCACACCCTGATTTTTTCCCTGATGAATGATAAAGGATTGAGGCCCTAGGATGTGAGTTCTTTTGTGAAATTTAAAACATCTCTTGTTACAGGAAACTTAAACCATATACAGATGTTATCATCATAGCATGGTTACTAGACTCACCTGTACCAGATACCTAGTTTCAATAATGATCAATTTAGGAGAAATCTTGCTACATCTCTAACAGGGTATCTCAATGGCAGCATTGTTGACATTTTGGTTCAGATACTTTTGGGAGGCTGTTCTGTTCATGTAGGATGTTCTGGAATCCCAGGCTTCGACCTACTAGATGCCAGGAGTAACACTTCTCCACCCAAACTGTGACAAGGACAAATGTCTCCAGATATTGCCAAATGTCCTCTTGGAGGAAAATCACACCCATTTAGGAACCACTGATTTTTACCAGCTTCTCCTTCCATCCAAAATTAAGAGTGTTCCTGGAGCGTCCCGGGTGGCCCAGTGGTTAAGAATCCACCTTCCAACGCTGCTGATGCGATTCCATCCCTGGTTGGGAGCTAAGATCCTTCATGCCTGAGGTTAACTAAGCCCGAGGCCAAAACTAGAGAGAAGTCCCCCAGGTGCAGGCACTGGAGAAAGCCCACATGCTGCGGTGGAAGATCCTGCAGGCCTCGGCGAAGACCTCGTGTACCACAGCTAAGGCCTGGCACAGCCAGGGAAGTAAATAAAAACAGGAAACACCCCAAATTCCCAAAACAAGACAAACAAACAAAAAAAACTAGAGTGTTCCTATATCATCCTTGGTAAACTGAAATGAGGTAAAGCGAAGTGGCAATCACCTTAGGACACATATTGCTAACACACACATAAAACAAATCAAGATAAACCACCGATGCTCACAGACACAGCTGAGAGTTGCGGCAGCTTGATGCTGAAATGCTTGGCAGTGCCAGTTGCTTGGGGCGTGTGCTGCCTCTATAACGCTCACTTGTTAAGACAAATGCTGCTATTTTCCCTTTTTATCTTTTTCTGTAAAAGGAAAAAATCCTTTTCGGGAAACAGGTAACAGGAAAATAGTGGTGGTGTGAAGTGAACCTTCGAAAAGTGGGGGATGCCTGTAACCACGTTCAAACCAAAGGCCAGGAGAAGCACTATCTCAGTTTTCTGACACACACCACCCATGTTCCTTGGACCCGTCCTTTGAATGGTGTCTTGTCATGTGAAGTCACATGACTGAGTTCGTGATAAGCAAAAGCTGGATCTAACTGACCTCTGCATGGTATAGGGACCCACAGCCTAAGTGCCCTGTGAACACTGGGTGAAATTACTTTAATATATTCCCTATTGACTTCTGAAGTTATGCTACTTACAAGGGAGTTTGGGATGTTGGTACCCAGGTCCTGCTTCCCACGAGGCAGGTGCCTGATGAGGAAGGGGAAAGACACGGCTCTCTGGGGACCAGTCGTCTCTCGTTTGATCATCATGCCTTCCCCTGGCATCCCTTAGCGGGGTGAACTCACGGCTGAGCTGCCAGAATTCTTCTTTTTCTGTGGAACATGGAGAGACAAGAGTTCTGTGTTCTTCTTCTTAATCAGGTGGAGTAGACCCACCAGCTTGGTCTCAACATTCCCAAGAGTAAGGCTGGAAACGGGAGCTGATTTCCCATCTGGCAACTCCTGAGCTGTATGAGCTCTGGTTGCGAGCTTGGCCTGACTGCTTTGAAACTGTATAACTGAGACCTGCACTATGTGAGGGATGTTCTCGGGGCGTTATTTGCCCCTCTGTGACCAGAGCAGAAAAAAGATCTGGGGTGAGACAGCAAAGGCACAGAAACTCTGGGTGAGTTTTGTTTTGTGAGCATGTGATCATTACAACTCCCCTTTGAAAGGGAAGGGAATGCTACCAGGAAGGCCGTGGTATTTTGCAAAGTGCTCTCACGCTGGTCTGGCCTTCGCCTGAGGCAAGCACTGCGCTCAGACCTGGGATTCAGGGATGGAGAGGATGTGGTCTTGGTCCTTGGTGACCTTTGTTCTTTCGGTATTTGCTGAACTTCTGTGATGTACCAGATACTGCGCTAAGAAGGCTAGGATGATCTATATGCACTGATCCTCCATCCTATGTACATTCAGTGAGTGTGATTTTGTGCAGGTGCTTCAGTTAGCGCTGCAGATAGAGTGGTGGTAAGAAATAATCTCTGCTCTAGAAAGTTCAGTCTGGTGGGGCAAATGGTCACATAAAATAATTACAGTAAATTCAGTGTGTGCGTGCATGCTAAGTGGCTTTAGTTGTGACTGACTCTTTGCAGCCCCGTGGACTGTAGCTCAACCAGGCTCCTTTGTCCATGGGATTCTCCAGGCAAGAATACTGAAGTGGGTTGCATGCCCTCCTCCAGGGGATCCTCCTGACCCAGGGATCGAACCCATGTCTCTTGCATCTCCCGCATTGGCAGTGTGATTCCTTACCATTTGTGCCACCTGGGACGCCCTACAATTCAATGTGCAAAGTGCTGTATTTGCAAAATGTTCTAGGAGAGGAGGGTCACTGAGCCTAGGCTTCTGTGGATTGTAGAGATGGATTTCCTATTTCTGAGAAGGTTCCAAGGTTGCAGAGTTTGAATGGTAGCATTTCAGGTACACAAGGGACTATTATATAATTCACTGCTTAAGGAAGGAGTCTTTTGTTTCATATCATTTCAGATCACCCTTCCAAATTACTGCCTCCTGGTGGCTACATCATGGCTGTAACACACAATGTGACAGAGTTTATTTTCCTGGGACTTTCTCCCAATCAGCTGGTGCAGAAAGTCTGCTTTGTGATATTTCTGCTCCTGTATGTAGCCATCGTGCTGGGGAATTTCCTCATTGTCCTCACTGTCATGAGCAGCAGAAGCCTTGGCTCCCCCATGTACTTCTTCTTGAGTTATCTGTCCTTTGTGGAGATCTGCTACGCCTCTACGACAGCCCCCAGACTCATCTCAGATCTGCTGGCTGAAAGGAAAGCCATATCTCTGTGGGGCTGCATGTCACAGCTTTTCTTTATTCACTTGTTTGGTGGCACTGAGATTTTCCTGCTCACCGTGATGGCCTATGACCGCTACGTGGCCATCTGCAAGCCCCTCAACTACAGCACCATCATGAACCGGCAGGCGTGTGCCTTCCTGGTGGGAGCAGCATGGGTGGGGGGTTTTGTTCATTCCTTGGCTCAAATCCTTCTTGTCTTCCGCTTGCCCTTCTGTGGCCCCAATGTGATCGACCACTATTTCTGTGATGTGCTTCCCCTGCTCAAACTTGCCTGCTCTGACACCTTCCTCGTTGGTCTTCTGATCGTTGCCAACGGGGGGACCCTGTCTGTGATCAGCTTCGTGATCCTCTTAGCCTCCTATGTGGTCATCTTGCTGCATCTGAGGACTCGGAGCTCCGAGGGGCGGCTCAAGGCCCTGTCCACCTGTGGGTCCCATATCACCGTGGTCACCTTATTCTTTGGGCCCTGCGTCTTCATCTATCTGAGACCTTCCACCACCCTGTCTGTGGACAAGATGGTAGCCGTGTTCTACACGGTGATCACCCCACTGCTCAACCCTGTCATCTACTCCCTGAGAAATGCTGAAGTGAAGAAGGCCATGAAGAGGCTGTGGATCAGAGCAATGAAGCTAGAAGAGAGGTAGAGGCTGAGCCTTGGTCTTGATCTGTGAGTTTAGAATGATGCTAAGACCAGCATTTAAAAATCCTATTATAGAGGAAAATAAAAAGAGAAATGCTCACAATAAACATTTTATTAAAAATATGCATATTGTTGCATTCAATAAAAATGTAAAAGATTATGTCTAAGTAGATGTCAACCCTGAAGGAAATCTACTCCATCTTTCAAGAAGTAAAAAAAAAAAAAAAAAAAAAAAGATGCCTAGTCCAAACTAAAGGGGCAGAACAGGATGAAATTCAGTTTCAGGACTTGTTAGTTCTAGAGTATTCTAACTGGTTTCCATGCTCAACAGCTTCATTATAATTACTTGTAAAATATTTCCTCTTACGGATATACTTTTACTTAAGCCATTGTTGGGGCTTCCCTGGTGGCTCAGAGGTTAAAGCATCTGCCTGCAATGAGGGAGACCTGGGTTCAATCCCTGGGTCGGGAAGATCCCCTGGAGAAGGAACTGGCAACCCACTCCAGTATTCTTGTCTGGAGAATCCCATGGATGGAGGAGCCTGGTGGGCTACAGTCCACGGGGTCGCAAAGAGTAGGACACAACTGAGCGACTTCATAGCCATAGCTAAGCCATTGTTATGGTTAGAAGTTTAGATCATTTCTAATTTTTTAGTCATATAAGTAACACTGAGGGAAAAAATAATACTGAGGTCAGTATCTGTGAATAGAAATACTTCACTATATTTTTAAAAGAAGCTCACTTGCTCTTCTGGCCTGGAGAATTCCATGGACTGTATAGTCCATGGGGTTGCAAAGAGTTGGACATGATTGAGTCACTTTCATTTTCACTTGCTCTTTGTATTTTCTGTA